>NC_045596.1:165458601-166658601 GCF_009762305.2 Zalophus californianus | reverse complement strand
CACAAAGGATCCCTAATAGCCAAATCAATCTTGAGAAAGAAGAACAAAGCTAAAGGCATTACTATCCTTGATTCCAAACTATATTTTAAAGCTATAGCAATCAAAACAATATGGCACTGGCACCAAAACAGACACAGATCAGTGGAAGAGAACTCAGATCCCAGAAAAAAACCCACATACATATGGACAATTAATTTATGGCAAAAG
This sequence comes from Zalophus californianus, assembly GCF_009762305.2. Taxonomy (NCBI): domain Eukaryota; kingdom Metazoa; phylum Chordata; class Mammalia; order Carnivora; family Otariidae; genus Zalophus; species Zalophus californianus. The sequence goes on along the minus strand of NC_045596.1, from coordinate 166,658,394 downwards.
ATCCAAGAACATAATGGAGAAAGGACTTTCCCTTCAATAAATAATGTTGGGAAAACTGGTTAGCCACATGCAAAAGAATTAAACTAGACCACTAACTTACCCCATACAGAAAAATTAACTCAAAGTGGATTAAAGACATGAATGAAAGACCTGAAACCATAAAATTCCTTGAGGAAAACATAGACAGTAAGCTCTTTGACATTGGTCTTAGCAATGCTTTTGTGGATCAGACTCCAAAGGTAAGGGAAACAAAAGCAAACATAAACAAATGGGATTATATGATACTAAAAAGCACAGCAAAGAAAACCATTATTAAAATGGAAAGTCAGCCTACTGAATGGGTGAAGATATTTGCAAATCATACATATGATAAGGGGTTAATATACAAAATATATAAAGAGCTTATACAATCAGCAGCAACAACAAAATCTGATTTTTTAAAATGGGCAGAGGATCTAAACAGACTATTTTCCAAGAAAGGCATACAGATGGCCAACAGGTATATGTAAAGATGTTCAACATTACTAATTATCAGGGAAATGCAAATCAAAACCACAATGCAATATTATCTCACACCAATTAGGTTGATCATTATAAAAAAAAGGACCAGAAATAGCAAGTGTTGATGAGGATGTGGAAAACAGGGAACACTTGTACACTGTTGGTGGAAATGTAAATTGATGCAGCCGCTATGGAAAATAGTATGGAATAGTATGGAAAGTCCTCAAAAAAATAAGGATAGAATATACGATCCTGCTCTTCCATTGTTGGTTATTTATCCAAAGATAATGCTTATTCAAAGAAATGTTTATTCAAAAATATATAAAAAAAGATATATGCATCTCTACATTCACTGCAGCATTATTTACAATAGCCAAGAAATGGAAACAACATAAGTGTTGATCAATACATGGATAAAGATGATGTTATATATATATGTGCATATATATATATATATGCACACAGACAATGAAATATTACTCAGCCACAAAAAGAATGAAACCTTGCCATTTATGACAGTGTGAATGAACATTGAAGGTTTTATGCTAAATGGAATAGGTCAGACGGAGAAGACAAATAGTGTATGATTTCACTTATATGTGGTACCTAAAAAGAACAAAGCAAATGAACAGAACAAAACAAAACAAAAATAAACTCATAGATACAGAGAACAGATTGGTGGTTACCAGAGGTAAAGAGGGTCAGGAGTGGGCAAAATAGGTAAAGGGGATAATTTGTATGGTGATGGATGATAACTAGACTTTAAGTGATGATCACTTTATAGTGCATACAGATGTTAAATTATAATAGTGTATACCTGAAATGTATATGTTATATGCTAATTTTACCTCAATTAAAAAAAGACACAGTCCATTTTAAAAATTAGTGTCCTTCAGAATTTATTATTCTAAATAGTAAGAATTTATTATTCTAGTAGATTTAGGATTACCGTGATGAATTTAATGTGTAGTGTTGGCAAAATATAGACCACATTTTGAAAAAAAAATAATTTAACATTATTAATATTATATTTATTGTTTCTATTTAGAAAAATATAAACTTTACTAGTCAAGATGAAAGACATGGCTGCAGGCTTATATCCCACACCAATTATAATGATGTAGCAAATTTACATTATATACGTACATATATAAAACATACATACACACACGTTACTATATACACCTAGAGCCACTTAGCAATTCTTAACATATAAAACTGAGGAAGAAAGATCCATGAAACATGTTACTGAGGAATGTTGCAGCTCCAAGAATAGGAGCTCTAATACAACAAGAACTGAGTTTTAACAGTGTTCATCATTCTAATGTGGTGGCATTCAGGAATAGGAGAAGACTTGGTGTATGTTTACAGAGTCAGTGGATTATCTCCACAAAGGCAGACAAACATCTAGTCTAACAAATGCACAATTTCTTTCCAAAACAAACCAATTTCAAGAAAGACCTCTGGTTTTAAGCTGGAACAGAATCTGTGAGTTTGGGAGAGGCCAGTGATGCTTATGACTGGAAACACCTAGGAAATACGAGAAGCACACAGATTCAAAAGACCAGAACTGAGGTAAATCTTATCCCTGACATTCCTCTAAAATTGTTGTAATGTACTATAGCAGAACCAATGCATTATCTCAGACCAAATTCAAAACCAAGTCTGACAGAATCTCAACTGCAATGGCAAGTACACAATAAAAAACAATTTAACTTCTGAGGAATGTCTACATTAAGAAGGAAAGATATCAAATTCAATAAATGAAATAAATTATTCCCAAGAAAAGTGTAAAGTATGTAAGACATGACCTGAGAAAAATAAGTACATTTAAGATCCTTAGAGAAGTAATAGTATGTATTACACCTCAGAATTAGAGATTAGATGTAATTGGAATACTATTCTAAAAGTTTCTAACACTTAATCGGCATTTATCTTATGCCTAGCACTGTCCTAAACACTTCACATATTTAAAAAAAAATTTTTACTCTAACAACCATAATTTTCAATTTGAGGAAAAGAGATTAACCCTCCCAAGGTAACACATTTAATGAATATTAGAGCTTGACAAAGAGACCATATGCTTTATGACTATACTATAGTGTTAACATGTGAAGAAGAGCAGGCAGTTCTTATTGAAGGAAGAAAAGACAATTATAGAAATGATCCAATTATAGATCATATAAATGAAAATATAATTGTTGATTTTTAAGTAAATTTTTATGAGTAGGACATTGGGTATATCTGAAGCATGAATTTGTGAGGTTGAACATCAAAGCTAAGAAAATTTCTGAGATCAAATACAAAGTAATTATATAAAGTGGAAGATTTGCAAGAATAAGAGAGATGCTCTTTCCAAAACTTCAAACATTAGCTAATGAGAATGTATATAGGCAAAAATAATACAACAAAGAAGCAAGAGTTAAGAAATATTACTTCAAAATTGCTGAGAAATGGAGATTTAAGTATGCTTATTTCATTTACTCACCATGGGTCTCTCTCTCTCTCTCACACACACACACACACACACACACAAACCTAACAAAAAGTAAAGGGCCTTGTATAGTCAATCATCAGAATTCTAAGGAAGAACAAAGTTGAAGTCATCATATTGCCCACTTTCAAGATTTTCAACAAATCTACCATAAACAAGACAGCATGGTATCAGCGAGAGAGAGAGTGAGAGCGTGCTTAGAAATAGACCCACAGAAAATATAATCAACTGATTTTTTTTTAAGTGTAAAGGTATTTCAGTGGAGAAATGATAGTCATTTCAACTAGTGGTGCTGGGAAAATTGGATGCCCATATCAAATTGATGAAACTCAATCCAGACCTCACACCTTACACGAATATTAACTTAAAAAAAAAAAGGTATTATAGACTTACTATAATACTTCTCTAATAAATCATAGGAGGAAACCTAGATGAACTTAGTGTTGGTAAATTTTTAGATATCACAGAAAAATCATGATCCATAAAAGAAGAATAACAATAAGTTGGATTTTATCTAATATAAAATATCTTGTTAGCATTGTTAAAACAATGTTAAGACGATTAAAAAAAAAAACAAGCTACAGACTGGAAAAAATGTAAATCACTTATTTGATTAAAATAAATGTGTGAAGAATATACAAAGAACATGTAAAATGCAACAATAAGGAAACCAATAATCCAGTTCAAAAATGTGTGAAAGATCTGAACAGACATCTTACCAAAGAAGATGAATAGATGGAAAATAAGAATATGAGAATATATTCAACATTATTCATTATTAGGGAAATGCAAATTAAAACCTCAAGGAAATACTACTACACAAAAATTGGAAAGGTTAAAAGCCAAATACTGGTGAGGATGTGAACCTTGCAATGCCAAATACTGGTGAGGATGAGAAACAATAGGAACTCCTATTCATTGCTGGTGGAAATACAAAACATATAGCCAGAGAGATAATTTGGAAGTTTCTTATAAAATTAAACATAATCTTAGCATACAATTCAGCAATTATTATCCTGGGTATTTATTCAACTGATTTGAAAACTTATGTCTACTAAAACCTGCTTATGAATGTTATTAACAGCTTTATTCATAATTGCCACAACCTAAAAGTAACCAAAATGTCCTTCCATAGGGAAACAGATAGACAAGCTATAATCTATACAATTCAACAATATTAATAATAAAAAGCATGAATTACCAAAACATGAAACCAATATGGATAAATTTTAAATGTGTATTGCTAAATGAAAGAAGACAGACTGAAAAGGTGATATTCTGTATGATTCCAACTATATGACATTCTAGAAAAGACATCATTCTAGAGACTAAACAACAGATCAGTTGCCAGGGGCTGGTTTTGGAAAGGGTAATAAAACTGAAGCAAAGGGGATAGATATTTAAGGGAAATTAAACTATTTTTTATAACTTTGTACTATTGGATACATGAAACTAAATATCTCTCAAAACCCATAGACATATACAGAACAGTGAACTTTAATGTATGCAAATTTAAAAATAATTTATAAAGGCAGGAGATTCCATAGTGAAAGGCAGACTATGACAAAAGAATTTAACTTTATTATAAGTGTATGATAAAACATCACTGAAAAAGGTAAGAGACAAAATGTTCTGACATAAATGACTTCGGAAATAAGGGGAGAACTGTAAGACTAAGGACAAAGTCTACATAGCACTATTCTAGTTGGTAGTATTCCCCATCAAGGTATGGGTTACAAATTCTGAAACAATTGTACAACTCTATTGGAATTTAAAAAACAGTAATAAATGGATGATGGAGAATGGGAGCCAGATTTCTCATGTTAGTCATGAGAAACCTTCTGTCAACACACACAAAGTGACAGAAAAGAATTCTAAAATGGTAAATGGTCAGCCAAACTAAAGTACTTTCCTTCAAGTAGTAATGCAGTTGAGTTTACCACTTATGGAAATGCTATGAATGAATCATGGAAGGATGAACTTCAGCAAGAAGAAAAGTGAACTGAAAAGGAAGGACAGCATGCAGGAAGCAGTGATAATCAATGACATCAATTCCATCCCTGCCATATTAGAAAGACTAGGACTGAATGTGCTCTTCAGCTGCAAACAACCAGAAAACTAGACATGATGAATAAAACAAATGCTTTGATACTCTAGACAAAAGGTAGTACAAGATTATGATCACTGAGAGAAGGTATAAAACTGAGGTGGGCACTACAGTTGTCCTGGCTTCCTGTCTCAATGAACTTTCTAGACTGTACTGAGGAAGGAGAATTCCCCCTGATTCCATTAATGAATACTAAATCACATATACATAGAGTAGAATTTCATGAGGCTGGGTGTATTAGTTTTCTACTGCTGCATAACAAATTATCACAAACTGCATTTTAAAATACACCATTTATGATCTTGTCGTTTCTATGGGTCAGGAGTCTATGCATGACATAGTTGGGTTTTCAACATGTCAGCTGGTCTGTATTCTCATCTGAAGAATCTATTTCTACTTCCAATTCATTGTTTGTTGGTAAAATTCATTTCCTTGCAGCTATAGAACTAAGAGATTTAGTTTTTTGCTATTGGCAAGAGGGTCTTTTCATTTACTAGAGGCCACTACCAGTTACCTGCCTCTTAGCCAAATCCATGGGCAGTACAAAATATGGCAGGTTGCTTTTTTTTTTAAGTGGGTACAATCCAACTTTTATTAAGACAAAGGTGGGTTCAGAGTAATTAAGAGCTTGTCCAATATCCAGAATTTTATGACTCTAAATATTAGGGAAGCTTGAATTCTTACCAGCTCTGTCTCGGAGTTATTGCATTATAAATCCTTGGTGGTAATGAAACACCAGCTAAAAAGAGGCTTACTAAGTCTCATTTAAAAACCAGCCTTCTGGTACTGGCACAAAAACAGACACACAGATTAATGGAACAGAATAGAGAGCCCAGAAATGGACCCTCAACTCTATGGTCAACTAATCTTCCACAAAGCAGGAAAGAATGTCCAATGGAAAAAAGACAGTCTCTTCAACAAATGGTGTTGGGAAAATTGGACAGCTACATGCAGAAGAATGAAACTGGACCATTTCCTTACACCACATGCAAAAATAGACTCAAAATGGTTGAAAGACCTCAATGTGAGACAGGAGTCCATCAAAATCTTACAGGAGAACACAGGCAACAACCTCTTTGACCTCAGCCGCAGCAACTTCTTCCTAGAAACATCGCCAAAGGCAAGGGAAGCAAGGGCAAAAATGAACTATTGGGACTTCATCAAGATAAGAAGCTTTTGCACAGCAAAAGAAAACAGTCAACAAAACCAAAAGACAACCGACAGAATGGGAGAAGATATTTGCAAATGACATATCAGATAAAGGGCTAGTATCCAAAATCTATAAAGAACTTCTTAAACACCACCTAAAGAACAAATGATCCAATCAAGAAATGGGCAGAAGACATGAACAGACATTTTTCCAAAGAAGACATCCAAATGGCCAACAGACACTTGAAAAAGTGCTCAGCATCACTCGGCATCAGGGAAAGCCAAATCAAAACCTCAATGAGATATCACCTCCCACCAGTCAGAATGGCTAAAATTAACAAGTCAGGAAACGACAGATGGTGGTGGGGATGCGGAGAAACGGGAAGCCTCCTACACTGTTGGTGGGAATGCAAGCTGGTGCAGCCACTCTGGAAAACAGTGTGGAGGTTCCTCAAAAAGTTGAAAATAGAGGTACCATATGACCTAGCAATTGCACTACTGGGTATTTACCCCAAAGATAGAAATGTAGGGATCTGAAAGGGTACATGCACCCCGATGTTTATAGCAACAATGTCTACAATAGCCAAATTATGAAAAGAGCCAAGATGTCCATCGACAGAAGAATGGATAAAGAATGACATTGATGGAACTGAAGGGTATTATGCTGAGCGAAATAAGTCACTCAGAGAAAGACATGTATCATATGACCTCACTGATATGAGGAATTCTTAATCTCAGGAAACAAACTGAGGGTTGCTGGAGTGGGGGTGGGGTGGGAGGGATGGGGTGGATGGGTGATAGACATTGGGGAGGGTATGCGCTATGTGAGTGCTGTGAATTGTGTAAGACTGTTGTATCACAGACCAGTACTTCTGAAACAAAAAATTCATTATATGTTAAAAGAAGAAGAAAAGAAGAAGAAGAAGAAGAAGAAGAAGAAGAAGAAGAAGAAGAAGAAGAAGAAGAAGAAGAAGAAGAAGAAGAAGAAGAAAGAAGAAGAAGAAGAAGAGGAAGAAGAAGAAGAAGAAGAAGAGGAAGAGGAAGAAGAAGAAGAAGAAGAAGAAGAAGAAGAAGAAGAAGAAGAAGAAGAAGAGGAAGAAGAAGGAGAAGATAGCAGGAAGGGAAGAATGAATCGGGAGAAATCAGAGGGGGAGATGAACCATGAGAGACTATGGACTCTGAAAAACAAACTGAGGGTTCTAGAGGGGAGGAGGGAGGGGGATGGGTTAGCCTGGTGGCAGGTATTAAGGAGGGCACATTCTGCATGGAGCACTGGGTGTTATATGCAAACAATGAATCATGGAACGCTACATCAAAAACTAATGATGAAATGTATGGTGATTAACATAACATAATAATAAAAAAAACCCTAAAAAAAAAAAACACCTTTCCCATGGAGAACCAATCTGATTTTAATATAATGTATAGCCCCTCTTAGAACATTAATACTACTGGAAAAGGTGAGTGGCTTGGGATTTGCTACTAAGGAACCCCAAAGAAGATAAACAAATGGCAGGAACCATGTTTTAACAATGTTCGATGTTGAGAGACTCCCTATTGCCCAAGTCTAGGAACACCTTGCTGATTTGGACAAGAAAAGGACAATACACCAGCACTAGGGATTCTAGCAGTAGTTTATCTGTGAGACACATTCTTTACAGGGTACTATTTACACAATGTAGCAGAATCACGGACACTGTAAACAAAACAGAAACAAAAAAACAAAACTTTTAATAAGTTAACATCTCATTGTTTAAGAAATACTCCCAATAGGGTGCTCTCTTTTGCTACCAAATGCTTTTTTAAATGGTATGGATGTTATAGCCTTGACCACTACCTCCTCAGAGGAAGGTTTCTTTGGGGTCATGTTCAAACTCCTCTGCCAAGAGGACTGAGGGGACACTCATGTAATATGACCAAAATACTGACAACTGGTCATCATGTTTCCAGACTTCATAAAATCAAAGACTCCTGGATACCAGGTTCCTAACTCAAGTTTCTTCTGTATTTAAAAAGGCCAACAAAGGCTTAATCACATAGGGACTACATCATAGCTTTAAAAAACTAGTTCCCTCTCGCTTTTCCACCAAATTTGCCACCCACCAACTAAATTGAGGGGAACGCCAAAGGCTCCTGTGCCCCAGCCCACAACAGTGATTATCTGAAAGAAGCCTGTCATCTCTACCCTCTTAGGAGAGAAATGACACATGCCACTTGTGTACCTCACCTAAGCCAAAGCCAATTCCCCCATATCCCAAAGGAATACATAGGACTTCATAGTATGGGCCAGATGAAAACACATCATGATCTCCATAATTAACAAAACCAAGCTGCTAAACTAGCTGTTCTAGGAGATGTCCTTAAGTATAAATTACACACCACTTCACATTCAAGGAAATAACACCCTTCACCTTCTCTGTCCACTAGCCTCTTCCCTTCCGCATGAGAAACAACATCCTCTTCGTAAAGGTACAAGTCTTACAGAATAAAAACTGCCAGGAAAAATAAATTTAAACTGAGAAATCACACTTTCTTTGACTATTCAGACACAATCAGAATAAATGGGGATTTATTCTGGGGGATTCATAGGGGATTAACATAGGTATCATTTTCAAAAATGAACGAAAGGATTTTTTTTTCACTAAATACTTTAGTTTTATTTTCCTCTATAGCATGACTTTATTTTTTACACAAGAGAGAAATGGATACCTAGAATTTGGGCCTTATCTATTAAAATTGACCACAGCGAACATTTTAGCATTGTCATGTCTGAAAATCAAATTGGAAAGAAAAAAAATGTAAATCAAGGTGAAACCCTCAGATGTGTCCTGGAGTCCATAGTCTCTCATGGTTTGTCTACCCATCTGATTCCCCCCCAACCTTTTAGTTTTCCCTTCCTTCTCCTAATGTCCTCTGTGCTATTCTTTATGTTCCACATATGAGTGAAACCATATGATAATTGTCTTTCTATGCTTGACTTATTTCACTTAGCATAATCCCCTACAGTTCCATCCATGTCCATGCAAATGTTGGGTATTCATTCTTTCTGATGGCTGAGTAATATTCCATTGTATATATGAACCACATCTTCTATATCCAATCATCTGCTGATGGACATCTAGGCTCCTTCCATAGTTTGGCTATTGTGCACAATGCTGCTGTAAACATCGGGGTGCATGTGCCCCTTCTTTTCACTACATCTGTATCTTTGGGGTAAATACCCAGTAGTGCCATTGCTGGGTCATAGGGTAGCTCTATTTTTAACCTTCTGAGGAGCCTCCATACTGTTTTCCAGAGTGGCTGTACCAACTTGCATTCCCACCAACAGTGTAAGAGGGTTCCCTTTTCTCCACATCCTCACCAACATTTGTTGTTTCCTGCCTTGTTAATTTTTGCCATTCCAACTGGTGTAAGGTGGTATCTTAATGGGTTTCGATTTGAATTTCCCTGCTGCCTAATGATGTTGAACATTTTTTTCACGTTTCTGTTAGCCATTTGTATGTTTTCCTTGGAGAAGTGTCTGTTCATGTCTTCTGCCCATTTTTTGACTAGATTGTTTGTTTTTTGGATGTTGAGTTTGAGAAGTTCTTTATATCTTGGATACTAGCCCTTTATCTGTAATGTTATTTGCAAATATCTTCTCCCATTCCGTGGGTTGCCTCTTGGTTTTGTTGACTGTTTCCTTTGCTGTGCAGAAGCATTTTATCTTCATGAAGTCCCAAAAGATCATTTTTGCTTTTGTTTCCCTTGTCTTTGGAGACATGTCATGGAAGAAGTTGTTGTGGCCGATGTCGAAAAGGTTACTGCCTATGTTTTCCTCTAGGATTTTGATGGATTCCTGTCTCACATTGAGGTCTTTCATCCATTCAGAGTTTATCTTTGTGTATGGTGTAAGAGAATGGTCAAGTATATAACTGTCCAATTTTCCCAGCACAATTTTTTGAAGAGATGGTCTTTCTTCCATTCGATGCTCTTTTCTGATTTGTCGAAAATTAGTTAACCATAGAGCTGAGAGTCCATTTCTGGAGACTCTATTCTGTTCCATTGATGTATGTGTCTGTTTTTGTGCTAGTACCATACTGTCTTAGTGATCACAGCTTTGTTAATATAGCATGAAATCAGGCAATGTGATGTGCCCAGCTTTATATTTCTTTTTCAATATTTCCTTGGCAATTCGGGTCTTTTCTGGTTCCATACAAATTTTAGGATTGTTTGTTCCAGCTCTTGGAAAACTACCAGTGGTATTTTAATAGGGATGCCTTGAAAGTGTAGATTACTCTGGACAGCATAGACATTTTAACAATGTTTATTCTTTCAATCCATGAGCATGGAATATTTTTCCATCTTTTTGTGTCTTCTTCAATTTCTTTCATAAGTGTTCTGTAGTTTCTAGAGTATAGATCCTTTACCACTTTGGTTTGGTTTATTCCAAAGTATCTTATGGTTTTTGTTGCTACTGTAAATGGAATTGATTCCCTAATTTCCCTTCCTACAGTTACACTGTTAGTTTCTGTGCATTGATTTGGTATCCTACCACATTACTGAATTGCTGTATGAGTTCTAGCAATTTGGGGGTGGAGTCTTTTGGGTTTTCCAAATTAAGTATCATGTCATCTGCAAAGAGAGAGAGTTTGACTTCTTCTTTGCCAATTTGAATACCTTTTATCTGCTTTTGTTGTCTGGTCGCTGATTCTAAGATTTCTAGTACTATGTTGAGCAATAGTGGTGAGAGTGGGCATCCTTGTCATTTTCCCGATCTTAAGGGGAAAATTCTCAGTTTTTCCCCATTGAGAATGATATTCACTGTGGGCTTTTCATAGATGGTTTTTATGAAATTGAGGAATGTTCCCTCTCTCCCTACACTCTGAAGAGTTTTAATCAGAAAAGGATGCTGTATTTTGTCAGAGGCTTTTTTTGCACTGAGAGGATCATATGGTTCTTGTCTTTTCTTTTATTAATGTGCTCTATCACGTTGATTGATTTGCAAATGTTGAACCACTTTTGCATCCCAGGAATAAATCCCACCTGACTGTGATGGATAATCCTTTTAAAATACTGTTGTATCCTATTGGCTAGGATTTTGGTGAGTATTTTGGCATCCATGTTCATCAGGGATATTGGTCTGTAATTCTCCTTTTTGATGGGGCCTTTGCCTGGTTTGGGGATCAGGGTAATGCTGGCTGCATAGAACGAGTTTGGAAGTTTTCCTTGTATTTCTATTTTTTTGAAAGAGCTTCAGTAGAATAGGTATTCATTCTTCTTTAAATGTTTGGTAGAATTCCCCTGGGAAGCCATCTGGCCCTGGGCTTTTGTTTGTTGGGAGATTTTTGATGACTCCTTCAATTTCCTTAGTGGTTATAGGTCTGTTCAGGTTCTCTATTTCTTCCTGGTTCAGTTTTGGTAGTTGATACATCTCTAGGAATGCATCCATTTCTTCCAGATTATCTAATTTGCTGTCATATAGTTGCTCATAATATGTTCTTATAATTGTTTGTATTTCTTTAGTATTGGTTGTGATCTCTCCTCTTTCATTCAAATTTTAGTTATTTGGGTCCTTTCTCTTTTCTTTTTAATAAGTCTGGCCAAGGGTTTATCCATCTTGTTAATTTTTTCAAAGAATCAGCTCCTAGTTTTGTTGATCTGTTCTACTGTTCTTTTGGTTTATATTTCATTGATTTTTGCTCTGATCTTTATTATTTCTCTACTCCTGCTGGGTTTAGGCTTTATTTGCTGTTTTTTCTCTAGCTCCTTAATACTCAGATGTGTATTCTGTTGCTTTGGGAATGTTCTGAATATGTCTGTGAAGTCCATTTGGTCCAGTGTGTCATTTAAAGTCTTTATTTCCTTGTTGATCGTTTGCTTCAATGATCTGTCCATTTCAGTGAGGTGGGTGTTAAAGTCCCCCACTATTATTGTATTGTTGTCAATGTGTTTCTTTGCTTTTGTTATTAATTCGCTTATATAATTGGCTGTTCCCATGTTAGGGGCATAGATATTTACAATTGTTACATCTTGTTGGATAGACCCTTTAAGTAGGATATAGTGTCCTTCTTCATCTCTCCTTACAGTCTTTGGTTTAAAATCTAATTTGTCTGACCTAAGGATTGCCACCTCAGCTTTCTTTTGGTGTCCATTACCATGGTAAATAGTTTTCCACCCCCTCACTTTCAAGCTGGGGGTGTCTTTGGGTCTAAAATGAGTCTCTTACAGACAGCATATCAATGGGTCTTGTTTTTTAATCCAATCTGATACCCTGTGTGTTTTGATTGGGGCATTTACATTCAGGGTAACTATTGAAAGATATGAATTTAGTGCCATTGTATTGCCTGTAAGGTGACTGTTACTGTATATTGTCTGTGTTCCTTTCTAGTCTATGTTACTTTTAGGCTCTCTCTTTGCTTAGAGGACCCCTTTCAATATTTTTTGTAGGGCTGGTTTCATGTTTGCAAATTCCTTTAGTTTGTGTTTTTCTTGGTAGCTTTTTCTCTCTCCTTCTATTTTCAATGACAGCCTAGCTGGATATTGTATTCTTGGCTGCATATTTTTCTCATTTAGTGCTGTGAATATATCATGCCAGTCCTTTCTGGCCTGCCAGGTCTCTGTGGATAGGTCTGTTGCCAAGCTAATGTTTCTACCATTATAGGTTACAGATCTCTTATCCCAAACTCCTTTCAGGATTTTTCTTTGTCTCTGAGCTTCATATTACTATTGGATGTCGGGGTGTTGACCTATTTTTATTGATTTTGAGAGGGATTCTCTGTGCCACCTGGATTTTGATGCCTGTTTCCTTCCCCAAATTAGGGAAGTTCTCTGCTATAATTTTCTCCAATATACCTTCTGCGCCTCTCTCTCCTTCTTCCTCTTCTGGGATCCCAATTATTCTAATGTTGTTTCATCTTATGGTATCACTTATCTCTCAAATTCTGCCCTCGTGATCCAGTAGTTGTTTATCTCTCTTTTTCTCAGCTTCTTTATTTTCCATCATTGGTCTTCTATATCACTGATTCTCTCTTCTGCCTCATTTATCCTAGCAGTTAGCGCCCCCATTTTTTATTGTACCTCAGTAATAACCTTTTTGTTTTTGACTTGGTTAGATTTTAGTTCTTTTATTTCTCCAGAAAGGGTTTCTCTAATAACCTCCATGCTTTTTTCAAGCCCAGCTAGTATCTTAAAAATCATGATTCTGAACTCTAGGTCTGACATCATACTAATGTCCATATTGAGTAGGTCCCTGGCAGTCAGTACTACCTCTTGTTGTTTTTGTTGAGGTGATTTTTTCCATCTTTTCATTTTGTCCAGAGGAGAATAGATGAATGAGAGAACAAAATGCTAACAGGGTAACAACTTCCCCAGAAAATATACTCTAAACAAATCAGAAAAGACCAGAAACTGGGAGAAAAAAAGGGAAAGAATGAAAGAAGAAGAGAAAAAGATAAAGATAAAAACAAACAAAAGCAGAACAAAACAAAAAATACAGAATATGATCAAATATGATCAGGCTGGTGCATAGATCAGTGCCACACACTAGATTTTGGGTGTATTTTGGTCTGTTAGAAGAAAATTTTAAAGAAAGAAAACTTATATATGTACATAAATAAGGGTTGATACGATGAAGGGATGGACTATGACTGTAAAGATGAAAGTTATAAAAATTTTTATAAAAGGAATTGATAAGATAAGAAGTTGTTTGAAAAAAGAAAGAAGAGGATAAAAAAAAAAGGGAGAGAATGTTATCAGGCAGGAGACTAGAACAAAGCCATACACTAGAGATTTAGGGTATATTTTGATCAGTTAGAAGAAACTGTATCTCAAAATTTTAAAGAGAGAACAACTTATATATATATGCCAAAAATAAGGGTAACTGCTATGAAGGGATAGAATATGACTCTAAAAATGAAAAATAAAAATGTTTTTTAAAAAAGGATTGATAAGATGTTGGTTGAAAAAGAGGAAAAGAAAAATTCAAAAAACAAAGACAGTTAAAAAAATTAACTTTTAAAAACTAAAGAATCATGGTAAAAAAGCCATGGATCCTATGTGCAGTATTCCCCCAGCTCTGGAGTTCTGCCATTCTCATTGATCGATAAATTTGGTCTTGGCTGGCTGTTCTTGCAGATCTTCTGGGAGAGGGGCCTGTTGCCGTGGTTCCCAAATGTCTTTGCTGGAGGAAGAATTGCCCCACCCTTGTTGGTCTGGGCTAAGTAATCTGCTTCAGTTTGCTCTCAGGAGCTTTTGTTCCCTGCAAGCTTTCCGTCCAGGTTTGGAGGATGAGGGTGAAAATGGTGGCTTCCCAATCTTGGCCTCAGAGAGCCAAGAACTTGGGGCCCTGCTCCTCAGTGTGCCCCCAGAGAAAAGCAGTCACTCCCGTCTACCCGGTCTCTGGCTGCACTCCATGCTCACTGGCCTGTGACCGAGCATTTCTATCTCTGGCACCTGACCCCATGTGGAGTCTCCAAACCCAGCAGATCCCTGTGGTGCGCTCCCACACCGCTCCTCCCAGGGGAGGAAGGGGAGTCTCCCTGGATCTGCCTCTTGTTGGGTCCCTGTTGGAAAAGCAGTGGCCCAACTGTGCCGCGGATCATGGTTTATGGCAACCCGAGCTGAGAATCTGCTCCTTGGCTCTGTCTCTGCAGCTGGCTTCCCAGCTCCAATACCTGGGAGCTCTGCCACACTCAGACACCCCCGGTCTTTCTGTGACCCCAAGGATCCTGAGACCACACTGTCCCGTAAGAGTTCCACCCCCAGCTTAGCCGCTGGAGCGACGTCCCTCAGTGGAGCCGACTTCTAAAAGTTCCAATTTTGTGCTCCGCTGCTCTATCACTTGCCAAAAGTGGCTGATGGAGGCCTCCTCCCCTGCCATCTATCCTCCCGAATATCGCCTCAGATTCACTTCTCTGCATGTCCTACCTTCCAGAAAGTGGTCTCTTTCTGTTCAGAGAGTTGCTCCTATTCTTTTCTTCAATCTCCTGTTGAGTTTGTAGGTATTCAGAATGGTTTATCCCTATCCAGCTGAATTCCTGAGACCAGATGAAATCCAGGTCTCCTACTCCTCTGCCATCTTGCTCTGCCCCCCACCCCATACTCCCATAATGCCTTTCTAACACCTTGCTGAGATGCCCCCATTGATCCTTGTGGTATGTGTTCTCTCTCACTGCAATGACTAATAAACCCAACTTGTTTGACTACAGGTGTGTTCACACCTGTCGTTCACACCTTCTTTGGCAAGAAGACATTGACAGAAGGAAGTAAACCCACTATAACTGCTCTCCTCAACTGAAGACTTTCTTCCATATACCATTAACAACACTATGGCATTCACAAATATGCTTAGATAAACTTTTGAAGGTTGGACATCTTCTGCATAACTCCTGTAATATCTTGAAATCTAAGCCATTGCTTTAGCGGAATGTGTGGTTATCATGACATACTGAAAGTTGTGAAAAAAGAATCTTTTATATGTCTAATGCAAATATTTCAAAAAGATATGCGATGATAAACATTAAAGGAAGAAAACAAGAGAGATAAAGGAGGTCTACTATCAGAAATCAAAGGAGAACATTAGTATACTCTATCACAGGGAAAAACAGCTTATGGAATTCCATATAAAGAATACAAAAAATGTAGACAAGTACTGAATACATTGTGTAAAACTATTTCATGTCCTGCAATATCGCCATATGCTTTGTGAAGGGCATTTGAAGCAAACAGTTTGAAGGCTTTTGTTTGCTTGGTTTTTTTAAAGATGTTATTTATTTATCTGACAGAAAAATAGAGAGAGATCACAAGTAGACACAGCAGCAGGGAGAGGCAAAGGGAGAAGCATGCTCTCCGCTGGGCAGAGAGCCCGACCCCAGGACCCTGGGATCATGACCCGTGTGGAAGGCAGCTGCTTAACCAACTGAGCCACCCAGGCACCTGAACAGTTTGAAGTTTAAAGCGATCATGCAGGGGCGCCTGGGTGGCTCAGTCAGTTAAGCATCTGGCTTTTAATTTCAGCTCAGGTCATGATCTCAGAATCCTGGGATCCAGCCCCCCTGTCCAGCTCCTCCCTCAGTGCAGAGTCTGCTTGGGATTCTCTCCCTCTCCTCTGCCCCTTCCCCTGTTCATACTCTCTCTCTCTTTCTAAAATAAATAAATAAAATCTTTAAAAAAATTTAAAAATGAAGTTATCATGCAATGACAATGTACAAACTGAAGTAGATCAGAAAAAAAAACTTCATGCAAAGAATTTTTCAACAGAAAGCTGTTTAGCTGTAATGGAATTGGAGTCTTAAATTAAAGATTAGATTCCATGTTCTGAAACTTACAGGTTTGATGGCCTTAACATTTTTAATCTTTTTTTTAAATTCATATATGTATGAATACATATCTTACTTCAGAAGGTTAATGTGAGAATTAAATGAGATTAGTATATGAATACCACTCTCAAGGAAATTATTTCATGTGATTTTCAAATACATTTTCACATACATTTTATTTTTATTATAATTGTTCAGTAGTAGAACTTAATCATGATAAGTTCCAATTCTGCATGTCAAAATAGAGTTAATGAATTTTTTACTTACTCTCTTTTCAAAAATTGTTTCTTCAACCTGAAAATTTTTCTGTTACCATATATCGACTATAGCACTTTAATCACATGGAAATCTAAACCCCTGTATTGTGACTTCCAGTTTACAATGCAAAACATTATAACTATATTAATTTGAAGTATTTTAGCAAAGAAAATAATCAAGTGGATGCCTTCAATTTAATCACTTTTTTATATAGCAGGTAAGCATTCTTTCAATTACTTTTTACAGTTACTATTATAATATTTTTCACTATAAGCATGCAAATATGACATTTTTCTTTTTTTCTTTTTTTTTCTTCTTTCTTTCTTTGGCCATTACTTCTATGAAGTCTGATGCTTCTGGGTCAAAATTTTCCCCCAGACTATTTTCTCTGTCACTTAGTGGCCATTCACAAATTTGTATAAATTACAGGCTGGGCCACTGTTATACATATTTCATCTTGATTCTTTTTTCTACCAGTATGATTCCAGAAAAGAGTTTAATATTTCCTGGAAGTTGTGTGCAAGTATGTCAGAAGAGATGGAGAGGTGAGAACGACACAGGATTTAGCAGAAGCGTGGGAAAGGGAGGATCGGAATGTACAAAACAGCACAGGGAAAATACTGTGCTTTGGAAGTGACTACAGATCAGTATTATCTGACTTAATACAAAGGTAAATAAAAAGAGTCTTAAAAATTGAAATGATAAAACAAATATTCTTGATCATTTACCTGCTTCTCTGAATCTTCACTCTCATTTGACCTTATCTTCCATGGAACTGTAATATGCAATAATATTCCTTCAGAATCTGCAGTAGGAAAAAAATTTTTTTTTTCTTCTGCAACAGTCATCACAATCAAGCATGGGTTCTTAATCCTGAGTACATGATGGGGTGTCAAAATGTCAGTAAACTTATATAGATGTGCCCACTCTCCTTGGTGCACAGCTTTCACTAGATTTTCAGTGGCACATTGAAAACGGCAAAGAGCCAAACAAATAAATAAAAATTAGACATTACAGTTCTACAGGACCCTCTTGTTTGTGTCCAAAACCACATCAGGGCCAGTTGCCTTGGGACCCTGAGGAATAAATTGAGGGCAGTACTCACACCTCTAGAACCTCTGGCCTCGATGGGTTGACCCAGGAAGACTGGCTGCATTTCAGCTGCTAAGACCCTCTCAACCCTTGATGCGGAAAGTGGATGCCTTGGATAACATCCTCAGTCACCTACCCTGACCTGGGGGATGGGGGAGACGCAGAGGAAGGCATCAGCAGGGGATCCAGGAGTAGGGGCAGTAGGGGTCCCAAAGAAAAGGAAATTGCTCTCCTGGAAGAGCCCGTCCCTGCTTGGAGGCAAAAAGGGAAAGGAAGTCGAGGCCCCAGTGGTCTTACCCAGGCAGGCGTGCAGCCCTCCAAACTCAGAGAGCAGTGCAAAGAGAAGGAACATCGCTGTGCGGGAGCGCTACAAGCACAGCCAAGGCTGAAGGCCGTTGGGCAGCTCTGAGGCTCGTGGGCGGGAGTACTCAGGGAAGTCCCTCCTGCACGCTGGCCCCGCGGGTGAGCATTGTGCTTGCTATCAGCTCGCGCTGGCTCACCCTGAGGGCTCCAGAGTGGATCAGCGGCTTCCACAGGTCTAGGGAGAGGAAGCACCAGACACAAGCTTATCACTTTGCACACAACTGCTTTGTTCTGGCTAAGTTTACATTGGTTAAACCCTCCGATAGCGACAAAGGGGCAAATGAGCGGGATTTGCTTTTCTGGTGAAGTTCTTGGTAATTTCGATTCTCCATGTCATGGTTTTCTGGCGTGTTTTTTTAATTTGCTGTAATGGAGGAGAGAGCGGGAAATAGGAATGTTAACCACTCTTACAAGAAATTTTCTAAATGGTGCTCCTGCTGACTTATCTGTGCAAATAAGGAAAAACCAAGAATATTGAACTTGATCTTGGAGAAGGCAATCAAAACACTTTTCTTCAACTGTGTGCCTATTCTTACAGTATTAGATTGTAATCAGTTGAAAAAAGGGAAAGGAAACCTAGGTGTTTTGTTAACAGTTACTCTAAGCACTAGCAGGGAAGCTACAGAGGTGGGAAGGGCAGCAAGGCAAATAGGAAATATGTCCCAGGTGGACAAGAGCATGCAATTGTCTTTGAATGTTCTAAGAGAAATCTTAAACCATACATGTCCAAAACCTAACTCAACTTCTACCCACCTCTCATCTATACCTCCTTTTATCCCAGTACAGCTTATTGCAAGGATGAATTGTGTCAACAGTTGCAACAATAAACTCCAGTCAGGCTTAAAACTTGGACCTGCTAGTGGTACACTGGGATCCTCAGAAATTCTTATTAAAATAAGGCATGCCAGTGATCATAATGAACTAAAATAAGTTAGTGTCAATGAGGATGAGGGGAAGTTATGGTAGAATCATCCTGATATGTATTTTTTTTACCACACAATTCACCCACTAAAGTGTACAATTGAATGATTTTAGGATTTTTCATATATTGATGTGTACTATCACCACCCCTCACCCCCAGCTCTTTAGCCCCCTCCTAAACAACCCAGCCCTACACAATCACTGAACTGTGTCAGGTGTCAGGGTTTCATTCCTTTTTATGGCTGAACAATATTCATTGTGCATAAGTCATTATTCATACAATGTTTATCCATTTATCAGTTGATGGACATTTGGAAAAGGAATCTCTTGGTCTCTGTGGTGAGGTACTCCCACCCCTGAACCAGGAGCATCTTTGTTTATGATGGAGACTCTGTAGGTTTTCATTAGACTCCAGCTAGGGTGGTGGTTCCTTTATCCATCAATGCTTTGAGGTAGGTAGAAGTGCACTCATCTCAGTAAGAGGGAGATAGGAAGGAGGGCACTGAAGCAAGAAAATCTTACCCAGAAAAGCTCAGCCCAGTGACGAAGGAGAAAGTCTCCAAGTGTGTGTCAGAAATGTTCCCCAAAGGACAAAGATATACTCTAGATCTCAATTTACCTGAGGCCAAGGTAGTATTACCTGGAGACACAACAGTTATCTATGACCAGGAACTCAGTTCAAGCAATTCCCTGAAGACAGAATGATGTTAGTGACTATCTGAGGGTCCTGGGACTGGCCTTACCTAGCATCATTTCCTCTCAACATCCCAAAGCCTGGAATGGATAAGGCAGGGAACCATAAGTTATTGGAAAGGTGTGGACTGTGGGTGTCTTCTGAGAAGGGAGAAGTTAGCATGGCCCTGGGCATCTGAGGGTGGGCAGCAGCAGTGAACAATGGAATGCTTACAAGTTGGGATGTAAGAGCTTCCTTGGTTCAAAAGAGGCAATTTTCTTCATTTCCACCTAAAGGATCACAGCAGGTAGAAGAATCAATAGACACAAGCCTACATATTTTCACTCTCAGGATTTATTTTTGTTTGTGAAATTGAAAGCTTTAAGCCATAACAAAAGGAGAGATTAGCAGATTTTTTTTTTCAGTCTCAGAGCAGGGCAGTTAACAGTGAATGTCTTGGTAATAGTCTTTCTCCAACCTATGGCTTTTTGACATCATTTAGTCACTGTTGTAAAACAAATATAGAAAGAAGAAATGATAAATTTTAGTTGTTAATAAAAGCTATCTAATTTTGCTATGCAACTACAGATGTAACAAGTAATTAGTATATAGAACGCTGCTTAGAGTGTCACAGTCTATGCCTGTATTCCATGAAATTATTAAACCCAGCTTTCTTTTTCCTGAATTGTCTGTGACAGCCCCAGTAAAGGGAAATATTATAAAGTGGTATTCACATGCATTTCATTTACATAGTTTCAACAATTCACGTGGATAAAAGAAAATCACCAGCACGGAAACAGAGGAAAAGAACAATAAAAATATGTGAAGAAATAAATAATAACTATTAATTTGTCTATTCAAGCTGTCAATTCATTCTGTTGGTCACATTCAGAATTTATTCCGAAAACCATCTTTACTATTCCTGGTCAGAGGCACCGTCCCTTCCCTCCTGGATTACTGCAGTAACTTCCCCACTTCTACTCTTGCCATCATACAGACTAAATCAACAAACCAGCCTTTATTTTATTTATTTTTTTTAACAAACCAGCCTTTTAAAGTGGAAGTCATGTGCTTGAAACTTTAATTCTCCAGTGATTACCCCCTTTCAGTGAGAATAAAACACAGATGCCCCCCAAGACTTCCTACAGCCTCCAGGAGTTTTACTGTCTGACCTACTCACTACCACAGCCCTCTTGCTAACTCTGCTCCAGCTAAACGGACATCCTTTTTATTCATCAAACATTCCTGACTTATTTTTTCATTGGATCATTCATGTGCTTGGAACACTCCTGCCCAGATAGATGCATGGATACCTCTGACAGCTCTACCCCTGTGTCAGGGAAAGAGTTGATTTACAGCTGGAATGGAAAGACTCTATCTTTATCTCTGGGAAAGCCTGGATGCCTGGTTTCACTTTTTGCCCAGACAATGGCAGTGGGATTTGTAATGGGCTGTTTAAAATTTAAAATAAGGAACCTTGAGGCCTTGTGCATGAGGTGTCTCTGTGGTGCCCATTGCTTGCCTGCACTCTCTTTGCTGCACTGTATCCCTTACATTTAAATAAAAGCCTCCTGTGAGTTGACCCTGGGAAGTCAAGTACCTACTTTCAAACATCTAAACTGGGTAAATACTTGCACCTCCTCCAGCTCCTTGCTTACATATCCCTTGCTGAATAGGGCTCACTCATTCAATCATATTCAAAACCTCTATCCAGCTCCTTCCCCACCACCAACTCTCCCATTTACCCCTACTGAGAAATAAGACCATTTTACGTGGAGGCAAGTAGTTATAAATGTTTTCTTTGGTGGCAGATGGGAAACAGAGATCCATTGACTTAACTCTCCATCAAAGTAAAGTATGGAAGAATGGCAAATTAGTAATTGGATGAACTCTTGATTTCACTCATGGTTGAATTTTTACATCTACTCCCAGTGATAAGCCTAATATGTCAAATATTATGATTTCCTTATATATATGTCTTATAAATTTGAATATATACAGTTATATTCAGATATATATATATACAATATATAGATATGTATATTGAATATATACAGATGCCAACTTTATCCCACCTTATAACAAAGAATTTTCTTTCCACCCTGGAGGGACAGTGAATTTATCGTTTTGCCTGGCATCTAGTAGATCCTCAATACATGTAAATTCCATTTCCCATCACCAGATATATCAGGCTAGGTGCCAAAGTTGGAGAGTTTTTAAGAGTTAAACCCTGAAGTCTGATTGTCTCAAATGAAACTCCAGCTCAAAACTTACTAAAATTCTGTACACACAGGGAATTATTTAAATTCTTTATGTCTGTTTTCTCACTTTAGTATGAGAGTAACAATAACTATGGAGTCTTAGTGAGGAAGAAATGTAAATATCAGGAATCAATCTGTGTAAATCTACTAATAGGAACCTCAAGTGTGGGAGCAGGATGAATAATTGCTCATAAATATTTTAAGAACATATTTAAATTCTCTTCAATGTAATTTTTCATTACAAAAATGTTGCTTAATAAATATCTAGCTAATATTAGTTAATATTAACATTTCTAAATTAATATAAAAATTATCAAATGTTTTTAGTCTTTGTTTTAGTATATGATATTGATAAATAAGAATTAGTATGATGAAATGTGGAATAATAGCTTCCTTATAGTGAAGTATTATTAAAATTTTTTTAAAAAAACTATTTCATGAATTACATCATTTTAAATAATTTGACTCCTTCAATTCACCTTTAACTCTATGACATGGTGCTGTTACTATTGCTGTCTTCTGATATAAATCTGTATAAAAGAAATAGCATTACTTTTAGGGTTAGGGAACATGTATTCTTAAACAAAATCAAGAAAAGTAGAAAAACTAGACTTGTACTATTTACTCGATTCCCATGTACCGCTATCTACTTTGCTTCCTAAGCCCAATCAGCGATCATATATTCTAGCAGTTGGTCTTTTTCTAATGTTACTCTAGGTTTTAACAATGTGAAGCATTTTAAATTTCAAACTTAAATCCATCTAGTACTTTTCCCTATTTTGTCTACATGGAAGAGGAAATATTAATATAGTTGATAAAACTTCTCCAAAGTTAGGAAGATAATTTACAGGCAAATCTTCAAATTCTTAAATTATCATATTTCCAATTTTATTATTCTATCAAATAACCATGTAAATAACTATTTCACTTTCTTGAGGTCCCTAATGACTTCTCTAATCTTTCAGCTACATTATTACATGTTGTGGAATTTATATACCTCCATTTTTGTTTTCCTTCGGCTCCTATACATACTCAATTCCTGTTGAAGAAGAGTGTCATTGTTTCAGGTTCCTACTACATGGCAACAATTCCTTAGCCACAGATGATCAGATCAGGTTTGAACACCTAACTCGGAACTATAAATCCAGACAGAACACTGGCTGAATTTAGATACATTTACACAGCTATCTTCTTGTATCTCTTTTTTTTCTTTTTTTTTAATATTATGTTATGTTAATCACCATACATTACATCATAGTTTAAGATGTAGCGTTCCATGATTCATTGTTTGCGTATAACACACAGTGCTCATTTCAGTATGTGCCCTCTTTAATACCCCTCACCAGGGTAACCCATCCCCCGACCCCCCTCCCCTCTAGAACCCTCACTTTGTTGCTCAGAGTCCATAGTCTCTCATGGTTTGTCTCCCCCTACAATTTCCCCCCTTCATTTATCCCTTCTTGCTATCTTCTTCTTTTTTTAACATTTAATATATTACTTGTTTCAGAGGTACGGGTATGTGATTCAACAATCTTACACAATTCACAGCGCTCACCATAGCAGATACCCTACCCAATGTCTATCACCCAGCCACGCCATCCCTCCCACCCCCCACCACTCCAGCAACCCTCAGTTTATATCCTGAGATTAAGAATTCTTCATATCAGTGAGGTCATATGATACATGTCTTTCTCTGAATGACTTATTTTGCTCAGCATAATACCCTCAGGTCCATCCACGTTGTTGCAAATGGCAAGATCTCATTCCTTTTGATGGCTGCATAATATTCTATTGTATATGTATACCACCCCTCCTTTATCCATGCATCTGTCGATGGACATCTTGGTTCCTTCCATAGTTTTGCTATTGTGGACATTGCTGCTATAAACATCAGGGTGCACGTACCCCTTCGGATCCTTACATTTCTATCTTTGGGGTAAATACCCAGTAGTGCAATCCCTGGATCATATGGTAGCTCTATTTTCAACTTTTTGAGGAACGTCCATACTGTTTTCTGGAGTGGCTGCACCAGCTTGCATTCCCACCAAAAATGTAGGAGGGTTCCGCTTTCTGCATCCCTGTCAACATTTATCATTTCCTGAGTTGTTGATTTTAGCCATTCTGACTGGTGGGAGGTGATATCTCATTGAGGTTTTGATTTGGATTTCCCTGATGCCGAGTGATGCTGTGCACTTTTTGATATATCTGTTGGCCATTTGGATGTCTTTGGAAAAATGTTCATGTCTTCTGCCCATTTCTTGATTGGATCATTTGTTCTTTGGGTGGTGTTTAAGAAGTTCTTTATAAATTTTGGATACTAGCCCTTTATCTGATATGTCATTTGCAAATATCTTCTCCCATTCTGTCGGCTGTCTTTTGGTTTTGTTGACTGTTTTTCTTTTGCTGTGCAAAAGCTTCTTGTCTTGATGAAGTTCCAATAGTTCATTTTTGCCCTTGCTTCCCTTGCCTTTGGCAATGGTTCTAGGAAGAAGTTGCTGCGGCTGAGGTCGAAGAGGTTGCTGCCTGTGTTCTCATTTAGGATGTTGATGGACTCCTGTCTCACATTGAGGTCTTTCAACCATTTTGAGTCTATTTTTGTGTGTGGTGTAAGGAAATGGTCCAGTTTCATTCTTCTGCATGTGGCTGTCCAATTTTCCCAACAGCATTTGTTGAAGAGACTGTCTTTTTTCCATTGGACATTCTTTCCTGCTTTGTCGAAGATTAGTTGACCATAGAGTTGAGGGTCCATTTCTGGGCTCTCAATTCTGTTCCATTGATCTATGTGTCTGTTTTTGTGCCAGTACCATACTGTCTTGATGATTACAGCTTTGTAATAGAGCTTGAAGTCCAGATTTGCGACGCCACCAGTTTGCTTTTCTTTTTCAACATTCCTCTGGCTATTCAGGGTCTTTTCTGGTTCCATACAAATTTTAGGATTATTTGTTCCATTTCTTTGAAAAAAGTGGATGGTATTTTGATGGGGATTGCATTGAATGTGTAGATTGCTCTAGGTAGTTTTGACATCTTCACAATATTTGTCCTTCCAATCCATGAGCATGGAACGTTTTTCCATTTCTTTTTGTCTTCCTCAATTTCTTTCATGAGTATTTTATAGTTTTCTGAGTACAGATTCTTTGCCTCTTTGGTGGAATGTATTCCAAGGTATCTTATGGTTTTGGGTGCAATTGTAAATGGAATCGACTCCTTAATTTCTCTTTCTTCTGTGTTCTTGTTGCTGTATAGGAATGCCACTGATTTCTGTGCATTGATTTTCTATCCTGCCACTTTACTAAATTCTTGTATGAGTTCTAGCAGTTTTAGGGTGGAGTCCTTTGGGTTTTCCATATAAAATAACATATCATCTGCAAAGAGTGAGAATTTGACTTCTTATTTGTCGATTTGGATGCCTTTTATTTCTTTTTGTTGTCTGATTATTGTGGCTAGGACTTCTAATACTATGTTGAATAGCAGTGGTGATAGTGGACATCCCTGTCATGTTCCTGACCTTAGGGGAAAGCTCTCAGTTTTTCCCCATTGAGAATGATATTCGCTGTGGGTTTTTCATAGATGGCTTTTATGATATTGAGGTATGTACCTTCTATCCCTATACTCTGAAGTGTTTTGATCCAGAAAGGATGCTGCACTTTGTCAAATACTTTTTCTGCATCTATTGAGAGGATCATATGGTTCTTGTTCTTTCTTTTATTCATGTATTGTATCACATTGATTGATTTGTGGATGTTGAACCAACCTTGCAGCCCAGGGATAAATCCCACTTGGTCGTGTGAATAATCCTTTTAATATACTGTTGGATCCTATTGGCTAGTATTTTGGTGAGAATTTTTGCATCTATGTTCATCAAGGATATTGGTCTGTAATTCTCCTTTTTGATGCGGTCTTTGTCTGGTTTGGGGATCAAGGTAATGGTGGCCTCATAAAATGAGTTTGGGAGTTTTCCTTCCATTTCTATTTTTTGGAACAGTTTCAGAAGAATAGGTATTAATTCTTCTTTAAATGTTTGGTAGAATTCCCCTGAAAAGCCATCAGCCCTGGACTTTTGTTTTTTGGGAGATTTTTGATGACTGCTTCAATATCCTTAATGGTTATTATAGGTCTGGTCAGGTTTTCTATATTTCTTCCTGCTTCAGTTTTGGCAGTTGATACATCTCTAGGAATGCATCTATTTCTTCCAGATTATCTAATTTGCTAGTATATAGTTGTTCATAATTATGTTCTTATAATTGTTTGTATTACTTTGGTGTTGATGTGATCTCTCCTCTTTCATTCATGATTTTAGTTATTTGGGTCATTTCTCTTTTCTTTTTGATAAATCTGGCCAAGGATTTATCAGTCTTGTTAATTTTTTCAAAAACCAGCTCCTAGTCTCGTTGACCCATTCTACTGTTCTTTTGGTTTCTATGTCATTGATTTCTGCTCTGATCTTTATTATTTCTCTTCTCCTGCTGGGTTTAGGCTTTATTTGCTGTTCTTTCTCCAGCTCCTTTAGGTGTAGGGTTAGGTTGTGTATTTGAGATCTTTCTTGTTTCTTGAGAAAGGCTTGTATTGCTATATACTTTCCTCTTAGGACTCACTTTGCTGCATCCCAAAGATTTTGAACAGTTGTGTTTTCCTTTTCATTGGTTTCCATGAATTTTTTTAATTCTTCTTTAATTTCCTGGTTCACCCATTCGTTCTGTAGTAGGATGCTCTTTAGCCTGCATGTATTTGAGTTCTTTCTGACTTTCCTCTTTTGACTGAGTTCTAGTTTCAAAGCATTGTGTTCTGAACATATGTAGGGAATGATCCCAATCTTTTGGTACTGGTTGAGACCTGATTTGTGACCTAGGATGTGATCTATTCTGGAGAATATTCCATGGGCATTTGAGAAGACTTTGTATTCCGTTGCTTTGGGATGGATGTTCTGAATATATCTGTGAACTCCTTGTGGTCCGGTATGTCATTTCAAGTCTTCATTTCCTTGTTGATCTTTTGCCTAGATGATCTGTCCATTTCAGTGAAGGGGGTGTTAAAGTCCCCCACTATTGTTGTATTTTTGTTGATGTGTTTCTTTGCTTTTGTTGTTAACTGGCTTATATAATTGGGTGCTCCCATGTTAGGGACATAGATATTTACAATTGTTAGATCTTCTTTTTGGGATAGACCCTTTTAGTAGGATATAGTGTCCTTCCTCATCTCTTATTATAGTCTTTGCTTTAAAATCTAATTTGTCTGATATAAGGATTGCTACCCCAGCTTTCTTTTGGTGTCCATTAGCATGGTAAATGGTTTTTCACCCCCTCACTTTCAAGCTGGGGGTGTCTTTGGTGTAAAATGAGTCTCTTGCAGACAGCGTATTCATGGGTCTTCTTCGTCTTATTTCTTTATCCAATCTGATAACCTGTGTCTTTTGATTGGCGCATGTAGCCCATTTACATTCAAGGTAACTATTGAAAGATATGAATTTAGTGCCAGTGTATTGCCTGTAAGGTGACTCTTACTGTATATTGTCTATGCTCTGTCCTGGTCTATGTTACTTTTAGGCTTTCTCTTTGCTTAGAGGACCAATTTCAATATTTCTTGTAGGGCTGGTTTTGTGTTTGCAAATTCCTTTAGTTTTTGTGTGTCCTGGAAGCTTTTTATGTCTCCTTCTATTTTCGATGACAGCCTAGCTGGATATAGTATTCTTGGCTGCATATTTTTCTCATTTACTGCTCTTAATATATCATGCCAGTTCTTTCTGGCCTGCCAGGTCTCTGTGGATAGGTCTGTTGCCAATCTAATGTTTCTACCATTGTAAGCCACAGATTTCTTCTGAGCTGGTTTTGGGATTTTCTCGTTGTCTCTGAGACTCGTAAGTTTTACTATTAGATGTCAGGGTGTTGACCTATTTTTTTTTATTTGAGAGGGGTTCTCTGTGCCTCCTGGATTTTGATGCCTGTTCCTTCCTCAAATTAAGGAAGTTCTCTGCTATAATTTGCTCCAATATATCTTCTGCCCCTCTATTTCTTCTTCTTCCGGGATCCCAATTATTCTAATACTGTTTCATCTTATGATACCACTTATCTCTCAAATTCTGCACTCGTGATCCAGTAGTTGTTTATCTCTCTTTTTTTCAGCTTCTTTATTTCCCATCATTTGGTATCTATATCACTAATCCTCTCTTCTGCCTCACTTATCCTAGCAGTTAGAGCCTCGATTTTTTATTGCACCTCATTAATAGCCTTTTTGATTTTGACTTGGTTAGATTTTAGTTCTTTTATTTCTCCAGAAAGGGTTTCTCTAATATCTTCTATGTTTTTTTCAAGCCCAGCTAGTATCTTTAAAATCATCATTCTGAACTCTAGTTCCACATCTTACTAATGTCCATATTGATTAGGTCCCTGGCAGTCAGTATTGCCTCTTCTTTTTTTTGAGGTGAGTTTTTCCATCTTTTCATTTTGTCCAGAGGAAAATAGATGAATGTGAGAACAAAATGCTAACAAGGTAACAACAACCCCAGAAAACCAGACACTAAACAAATCAGAAGAGATCTGAAACGGGGGGAAAAGAAAGGGAAAGAAAGAAAAAAGAAAAAGAAAGACTAAAAAAAAGAAAAAGAAAAAAACAGAACATGATCAAATATGATCAGTCTGGTGCATAGATCAGTGCCACACCCTAGATTTTGGACGTATTTTTGTCTTTTAGAAGAAATTAACTCCCAAGATTTTAAAGAAAAAAACACTTATTTATATACAAAAATAAGGGTAAATACGATGAAGGGATGGAATATGACTGTAGAGATGAAAATTATAAAATTTTATAAAAGGAATTGATAAGAAGTTGTTTGAATAAAGAAAGAAGGGTATTTTAAAAAACAGGGGAGTATGTTATCAGGCAGATGACTAGAAGAAAGCCATACACTGGAGATTTAGGGTATATTTTGGTCTGTTAGAAGAAACTGTGTCCCAAAATTTTAAAGAGAGAACAACTTTAATATATACCAAAAATAAGGTTAACTACTCTGAAGGAATATAATATGACTCTAAAAATGAAAAATAAAAAAGATTTTTTAAAAAAGATTGATAAGATGTTGGTTGAGAAAGGGAAAAAGAAAAATTCAAAAAAAAAAGAAAAAGAAAGTTAAAAAAACTTAAGTTTGAAAGACTAAAGAATCATGGGAAAAAAGCCATGAATTCTATGTGCTGTACTCCCCTAGCGCTGGAGTTCTGCCATTCTCATTGATGGTAAACTTGATCTTGGCTGGCTGTTCTTGCTGATCTTCTGGGGGAGGGGCCTGTTGCCGTGGTTCCCAAATGTCTTTGCTGGAGGCAGAATTGCCCTGCCCTTGCTGGGTCCAGGCTAAATAATCTGCTCGGGTTTGCTCTTGGAAGCTTTTGTTCCCTGCAAGCTTTCTGTACAGCTTTGGAGGACTAGAGTGAAAATGGTGGCCTCCCAATTTCCCCCCCAGCAGAGCCGAGAACTTGGGGCTCCACTCCTCAGTGAGACCCCAGAGAAAAGCAGTCAATCACTCCTCTCTCTCTGGTCTCCAGCCGCACTCCGTGCTCACCTGGCCTGTGACCGAGCATTTCTATCTCTGGCATGCGACCCTGTGTGGAGTCTCCAAACCCAGCCAGTCCCTGCGGTGTGCTCCTGTGCCACTCCTCCCGGGGGAGGAAGGGGAGTCTCCCCAGATCTGCCACTTGTTGGGTCACTGCTTCCAGAAAGTGGTCACTTTTCTGTTCAGAGAGTTGCTGCTATTCTTTTCTTCAATCTCCTGTTGAGTTCATAGGTGTTCAGAATGGTTTGATCCCTGTCTACTGAATTCCTGGGACCAGACAAAGTTTAGGTCTCCTACTCCTCCCTCTTGTATCTCTTGAAAATGTGAACTAAGAAGCATTGGCTTTGGACAGATTATTTGCATTTTATTTGATAATGAATCTAGAAAGGATTGATATAGGTATGCTGGACTATGTGCAAGCAGAGCAGTCATTTTGAAGAGAATTGATAGTTAAGAAGAGATGATTTCATTCATAAAGCCCTTGGGTGATGGAAAGAATACCTATTTCCTGAATATCTAATTCATTACCATCGCTTTGGAATTCAGCTCTACGTAATTACTTACTCTTGTGGCCCTAAAACCACTTATTGTTGATCCAAAACTTAGGCTGTTGTGACTAGATTTTGTTATTTAGGATCAGTGATCCCTTAGTATAACATTTCTTCCAAAAGTCAGGTTTGTTTCTAGCAACTATTCAGATTTTTCCAGGATGTCTTAAGTAAGAGCAGTGGAAGACTTATGCCAGACATCATTCAATTAAATAAATTATAATGATTATTTAAATGTCTGTACAAACTATGCTGACTTTAATTGGTTGCTACTAACTTGTTGAGAAATAAACTAACTTGAAAAATAGAGATGTTGATGGAAATTTTATATTATTTTATCTCCATCTACACAAGTAAGAAACAGACATTTTCCTTTAGCATGGAACAAGATCCACTTATTTATCTTTACTTCTGCATTCTCATTTTCCTAAATATTCACTAAGCAAAATTATGGTTTGTATTGCTGTTATGGTAAAGAAAACAGCTGTGTTTAAGTGAAATAATTCAAACACAGAAAGACAACTACCATATATTCTCGCTTATATGTGAAATCTAAAACTAAACAAACAAACTGATAAATACAGAGAACAGACTGGTGGTTGCCAGAGATGAGGGTACAGAGTGGGCAAAATGAGTGAAGGGGGTCAAAAGCTACAAACTCCCTGTTATAAAATAAATAAGTCATGGGTATATAATATACAGCATGATAACATAGCTAATAATATAGTATTGCATATTTGAAACTTGCTAAGAGAGTAGATCTTAAAAGTCAGCATCAGAAGAAAAAAAATATTTGTAACTATGTATGGTGCTTATTTTGTAATATATAAAAAATATTGAATCATTATGTTGTACACCTGAAACTAATATCATGTCATATGTAAATTATATTTAATTAAAATAAAAAACCTAATCAAGCTCTGCTCTACCAAAAAATAAAAATAGCTGTACAAGTACCTTACTTCTAATTTTAGAAACACATGAACAATATTAAGTGTAAAATTGTCTGTGTTCTGTGTTCTTTCTTTTGTATCTTATTTTCTTTTTATATTTTCTTCACCTTCTACATATTCTATTCACAAAATTTGCTTCTCTATCTTTACTAATCTCCTTGGCACAACTGAATGTCAATGGAAGGAAAGTGGGGTTCCTTGAGAAGTAACAATTGCTCCTGCAGCAATTATAGCCAACATGGCTTTCTGTTTGAAAGGTCCTATGAATTTACTAAGTATCTTCAGTTGTTTCTGACCTATAAGAACATAAAGGATACCTAACTGATTGAAATTTAGAAACAATTTGGTATATACTAAGACTCAATATTTCTAAATATTAACACACTCCATCCAAGAATCCCTACTTGCAACATTCTGAATTACATTTGAAATCTTCCTATAATGCATTTTAATATTAAATATAAATAATAATAAGCTTACTTACCCTCCAGTTGCTGTTCCCTCACGGTTCCCAAGTCTTATTTTATTGCATTTAAAAGCAATGATGGCGGTTAAAACAAGGAGAGGTAGAAAAATGTAGAAACCAAACAAGAGGCTATTTTTTTGAGAAGGAGGCTGTCGTTTTATACGCAGGTACTTCTCTTGAGCTGAAAACATGAGAGTACCTTTTAACTTTTTCAAGAATTATAATCAAAGCATATTAGCAATTTGAAATATAAAAGTTAGGGATTCAGATAATACAGTAAGAGAAGAAATAAACAAATTTAAAAGCATTTTCCTGTATTCTGTGACTATTCCCCAAAGTCAATTGTATGTATGTATGTATATCTATATCACTGACATACATTTATTTTTAATCTTTTATATGTATATTTAATCTTTGTTATGTGCTTTATTAAATATATTTATTCTATTACATTCCCTTCTATGAGCTATGTAGAATACATTAAATGGATATTCTTATCTAATATTTCTTCCATTAAAAAAAGTAAAGCAAAAAGAAGTGTTTTAAAACTAATTTAATAAAAAATTACTGACATAACTGATGACTACTTTTAAAAACAATGTTTGTAAACTAGGTTAAATTTCCATATTATCCGTATAAGTTGATAGTATTCTAATTTTGACTATATTAATTAGAAAAATAAATATTCCTCTAGGTGTTATAAAGACATTACAGAAAATTAGAAAAAACTATAAAACATTGTTCCAATTAAACCAAATAAACCAGACAACTAAATACATAAAACCCTAAATTAAGCTATCAGAATTACCACCAAAACAATTATGATGATACTAAATGCAAATGAATTTAGTATCTCCCAAAAAAAGACAAAAATTCTGTAACTTTAAAACATAGACAGAATCCAATTATATATTGATAAAAAGTGATTTACCTAAAAGAAAGTGACTCAGGATGTTACATGTATTATAGGAAATAAATTGACAAATATATGCAAAATATTAAAATTAAGCAAATATATAGTGGGTTTAGGCTATGGTAGAACTCAATACTTTTAAAGTTGTCCTTTCCTGCCTCATCCATCAGGAAAGGTCAACTCTCCATCAATTCACCTTAACTAAAAATTATATCATATTGGAAGTGAAGCTTCTTTCTCATGTGCTTAATTACTCCAAAGGCTGATTAAAGAAATTGGACCTAATCATTATTGGATTAATTGGGCAATATATTTTTTATTAAATAGTGCTTAACTAGCTCTCATAATAAAATATATAATAGGACAAAATACATGAAAGAAATAGTTTCTAGAAAGCAATAAAAAATGCAAAGCTTTTTTTATTGGAAAGAAACATGATATCGATTATATAAAAATCCAATATTACCCATCACAATTTACTGATCTCAGCACAGAGAATTGGGAGTCCTAGGGAAAGTACAGAATTCCCACTGAGTTAAGGAGGCAGAGGAAAGTGTTCACAATGGTTGTAATGGCTAGAATCTTCAGGGTGCACCACTGAAGGGAAAGGGAAATGTATATAAACACACACAATGAGACAACCTAAGGCTAATTCAGCAGCAGCTCTTACTGGGTTGAGAGTGGAAAGGAGAGACCAGAGTTGGAGTAGTGCTGAACAAAGGGCCTCAAGGAGATCCCAATTTATCCACATCCTCACTAACACATGTTGCTTGTACTTTTTATTATGATTATTTTAAAGAATGTGAAGCAGTATCTCATTGTTTTTGACCTGCATTTTCCCAAGTTGTTCAACATCTTTTCATAGGCTTATTGGCCATTTTTGCATTTTTTATGGAGATGTATATATTTAAATATCTTCCCATTTTTAATTGAGTAGTCTTTTTTTATTATGAACTGGTAAGTATTGCTTACATATTTTTCCATATGTGATATATGATTTTCAAATATTTTCTCTCATTCAGTAGTTTGTCTTCTTAGTCGTATCATTTGCTCTGCAGCAGTCAGTTCTTAATTTCAATGAAGTTCAATCAATCTATTGTTTCTTTCTTCACTTATGCTTTAGTGTTTTCTAAAACATAGCCTATGCCAAGGTCCCAAAAATTTAGTTATGTGTGTTGTGTTTTATAAGTTTAACTCTTACATTTAGATCTATGATCCATTTTCTGCTAATTTTTTATGAATGTTGTGATGTAGCAATCTAACTTCTTTCTTTTGCATGTGGTTATCTATTTATCCCATTTGTTGAAAAGACCATTCTTTCCTCCCATTGAATTGCCTTGGTATCCTTGTCAAAAATCCATGGCTATAAGCATGAAGTTTTATTTCTGGACTCTATTCTATTCCATTGAACTGATGTTTATCCTTATCCTTAAGACAGTACTACACCATCTTGATTATTTTACCTTTGTATTATGTTTTAGAATTAAGAAGCATGTTCCCAGTTTTAAGGTTTCTTGGAAACTGTTTTCAAGATTGTTTTTATCATTCCATGTACCTTGAATTTCTCTATGACTTTTAGGATTGGCTTGTCAATTTCTGTAAAAAAAATACTGCTTGGGTTTGTTAAGAATTGTGTTGAATTTGTAGATCTATTTGGGAAGTACTTCTGTAATGAACAATATTGAGACTTCTACTACATGAGCATGACATGGTTCTTTCAGTCAATACTGTATTTTTAGTTTTCCATGTTTATCTTACACATCCTTCACAAAATTATTTATAAATATTATGTTATTTTCGGTAATATCATAAAGGGATTTTTTTCCTAATTCAATTTTTTATTGTGGTAAAATACACAATAGGTAAAGTTTATCATTTTCAACACTTTTAAGTGCACATCATTACCATGATCAGACACCAGAATTTTTTTACCCCCCAAATTGAACTCCTTAAATGTTAATTTACCATTTCCAATCCCCACCCAAACTCTGACAACTACCCTTCTATTTTTTTTCATAAATTTTACTATTCTAAGTACCTCATAAAAGCAGAATTATCCAATATTTGTTCTGTTGTGGCTGCCTTATTTTAATTAGTATAAGGTCTTTACATTCCATCCATGTTGTAGCATGTGTCAAAATTTCATTCCTTTTTAAAGCTGAATAACAGTCCATTATATGTATATACCACATTTTGTTTCTTCATTTATCTGTTGATGGACATTTGAATGTTTGTACTTTTTAGCTATTGTAAATAATGCTGTTACAAGCATGGGTGTACAAATACCTGTTTAAATCCATGCTTCCAATACTACTGAGTATATACTTAGATGTGGAATTTCAGGATATGGTAATTTTATATATATATATATATATATATATTTTGAAGATTTTATTTATTTATTTGAGAGAGAGAGAGAATGAGAGATAGAGAACACGAGAGGGAAGAGGGTCAGAGGGAGAAGCAGACCCCCCGCTGAGCAGGGAGCCCGATGCGGGACTCGATCCCAGGACTCCAGGATCACGACCTGAGCCAAAGGCAGTCGCTTAACCAACTGAGACACCCAGGCGCCCTAGTGGTTTCATAAGGAACCACCATACTATTTTCCAAAGAGGTTGCATCATTTTACATTCCCACTAGCAATGCACTAGGGTTACAATTTCTCCACATCCTTATCAGCACTTGATATTTTTGAATTTTTTCATAATAGCCATATCCTAATAGGTATGAATTGGAATCTCATAGTTCTGACTTGCAATTTCTTAACAATTAATGATGTTGAACATCTTTTCATGTGTTTATTGGTCATCTGTGTATCTTCATTGGAGAAATGTCTATTAAAGTCCTTTGCCCATTTTTTAATTAGGCTGTTTCTTTGGTGTTGAGTTGTAACAATTCTTTACATATTCTGGATATTAATCCTTCCTCAGATATAATATTTACAAACATTGGGTTATATTTTTGTTGATAGTGTCTTTTGATGAACAACAGTTACTAATTATGATGAATTCCAATTTATCTATTTTTTTCCTCTGTTGCCTGTGCTTTGGTGTCATATCCAAGAAATCATTGCCAAATTCAATGTAATAAAAACTTCCTATGTTTTCTTCTAAAAATTTTATAGTTGTAGCTCTTAGATTTAAATCTTTGATCCATTTGAAGTTAATTTTTGTATATGATATAAGGGTCCAACCTCATGCTTTTGCATGTTGATATCCTATTATCCCAATACCATTTGTTGAAAAGACAATTCTTTCTCTCATTGAATGATCATGGCAACCATATTGGTTTGTTTCTTGGCTCCCTATTTTATTTCACTGAAAAACTTTTGGTTTTCCTTTGTGGTTACCCAAAATAATGTATTAACTTTCAAGAAGGTACAAAAGAGCCCCGGAATCAACTTTTGTCTTTTTTATTTTAGCTTCTATTGACCATGACTGAGAATTCAGAAATTTTATTTTACTACCCATAATGATAAAGCAAAGAATATCGATGGAGAAAGACATTTTACAATTTTTAATCAGATAAATGCAAAAAAAAAAAAAGAAAGAGAACTCTGGACTGTAATGGTGATATTGAAACTGATCATACAAATGAAATCTCATAGTGTGAGTCTTCAGATGCTATCATAATTTTTCTGCAACTCAAGAATCAATGAGCAAACAGAATATTTCTAATGATAAAAAAGAAATATAATATGCTCATCCAGTTAGTCATACTTTGTCATGCAATATTTTGTCTCAAATATCTAGAATATTCTGTATTGTAAAGAAGATCTAGGATAGTATCCTCTCATCTTTTTTATAACATTTGGACATGAACATTTATTTGATATGGTTCACAAGTGGACAAATATGCATGCAAAGTTGGGAAGGAGTTAGATGGTGTAGAAGCAATAAATATTAAGATTAATCATTTTGATTGATGTTTATAAGTATAAAAATATGTTCTACGTGTACAACATAATTTACAATTGCTCTAAAGAAAAGGAAATAACAGAATATGAAATAAAACATGTACAGTATCTGGATAGAGTTAAGATGGCAGAGGAATAGGGAACCCTATTTTCATCTGGTCCCTGGTATTCAGCTAAACAGTCATCAAATCAGGGGCTCCTGGGTGGCTCAGTTGGTTGGGTGACTGCTTTTGGCTTAGGTCATGATCCTGGAGTCCCAGGATCAAGTCCTGCATTGGGCTCCCTGCTCAGCAGGGAGACTGCTTCTCCCTCTGGCCCTCCCCCCTCTCATTCTCTCTCTCTCTCTCATTCTCTCTCAAATGGAAAAATAAAATCTTTAAAAAAAATAAAGTCATCAAATCATTCTGAACACTTTCAAAATCAACGGGATATCTGAGAAAAGAATTGCTGCAGTTCTACAAATAGAAATCTACCACTTTTTGCAAGGTAGGAGGTGTGGAGACATGAACCAGGGAGATATATTGGAAGATAAACTGCAGGGGGTGGGGAGGGAGGGATACAGCTTAAGGAAGCTAAGAAATATTATAAGAAGCAGAGTACAAAATCAGAATTTTAGAAGTCAGCTCTTGTGGGAGACATCCCTGCCTGAAAGGCTCAGGTGGTGAAGCAGAACAGAATCCCAAATGGGACAGCATGGTCTCAGGATCCCCAGGACCACAAAAAGAACAGGGGTGCCTGAATGTAGCAAAGTTCTCCAGTGTCAGAGCAGGGAAGCCAAATGCAAACAGCAAGACTAGGCACCAGCTTTCTGCTCAATGTTGCCATAAGCCATGAACCACGGTATGCTGGGGCAACTGCTCTCTGAGCAGGGGCCCAGCAAAAGGTAGAAGAACAGCAAGACCCCTCACCCTTCCCCGGGAGGAATGGCATGGGTCCACACCACAGGAGTCTATAAAGTATAGGGACTCAAACAGGGTAGGATGCCTAAGATAAAAATGCTTGGTCACCAGCTGAGTGAACACAGAGTTCCGGTGGAAACTAGGGAGACAAGAATGATTGACTGCTTTTCTGCGAGGGCTCACTAAAGAGTGGGGGAAGCGAATTTTCAGCTCAGGGGCTAGAGATCAGGGCATCACTATCTTCATCCCCCCATCGGTGCTAAAAACCTTCAGAGAGCAAACCAGGGCTACATGGTGCAACCAGAGCTACTTACACTGAGCCCGCCCCCTGGCAAAGGGGGTGCAATTCCCCCAGGCAAAAGTGCCTAAGAACCAGTGCAACAAACCCCTCCCCAAGAAGACCAGCAGTAACATCCAACTAATACCAAGTTTACTGATCATAGAGAAATGCAAAACATCAGCTCCTGGTGAAAACAGTATATAGCGTTTGTGTTTTTCATTATTCTTTAGACTTTCAGTTTTATTTTTTTTTCTTTTCGGCTATTTTCTTATTTTATCAATTCTTTTTTAAATCTTTTTAAATTTTTATTGTTACATTTATGTTATATATATATATATTAACTTTTTGGTTTCCTTTCATTGTATTGTTATATTTTTGTATCTATATAACTTTTTCTTTCTTTCCAATTGCGGGATCAATTTCTTCTAACAAACAGATGAAAATATAGCCAGGATCTAGTTTATTGTTGTGTTCTGTTCTACTTCTTGAATTTTTCTCATTTTTTTCTTCTTTTTGATTTCTATTTTCTTCTCATATGTTTAGTGTGTATTTTTCTGGTGTTGTTTTTGCTATTTTTGTATTTTCTCTATCATTCATCTAATTTTTTCTGGACATAATGGTGAGACAGAAAAACTCACCCCAAAAGAAAGAACAGGAGGGAGTACTCACTGGCAGAGATTTAATCAATATGGATATAAGTAAGATGTCAGAATGAGAATTCAAAACAATGATTATAAAGATATTAGCTAGGCTTCAAAAAGGAGAGAAGACACTAGAGAATCTCTAATGGAGAAATAAAAAAGCTAATATCTAAAAAGGCGGAAATCAAAAAAGGTATTATTGAGAGGTGATAAAAAATAGAAGCTCTAACTGCTACAATAAATGAGGCAGAAGAGAAAGTCAGTATATAGAAAACAAAATACTGAAGAATGAGAAAGCTGAGAAAAAGAGACATAAACAACCAGTAGATCACAAAGGGAAGATTCAAGAGATCAGCAATAACATAAAGCAAAACAATATTAGAATAATTGGAGTCCTAGAGAAAGAGGAAAGGGGGGGGTGTAGAAAGTATATTGCAGCAAATTATAGCTGAGACCTTCTCTAATCTGGGGAAAGAAACAGGCATACAAATTCAGGAGACACAGAGAATCCCCCTCAAAATCAATAAAAATAGGTCAATGACTTGACATGTTATAGCAAAGCTTGCAAATTTCCGAGATAAAGAGAAAATCCTAAAAGCAGCTCTGGACAAGAGGTCCTTAACCTACAGGGTTAGAAACATAAGACTGGGACCAGCCCTGTCCACTGAGACCTGGCAGGCCAGAAAGGACTGGCATGATATATTCAAGGTGCCAAGAATACTTTATCCAGCAAGGCTGTCATCTGGAAGAGAAGGAAAGATAAAGAGTGTCCAGGGCAAACAGAAACTAAAAATTTGTGATCACTGAAGCAGCCCTGCAAGAAATATTAAAGGGGATCCTTTGAGCAAAGAGAGAGCCAAAAAGAAACAAAGACTAGAAAGGGACAGAGACAATCTACAGGAATAGTGACTTTACAGGTAATACGATAACACTAAATTCATATCTTTCAATAATTACTCTGAAGGTATTTGGACTAAATGCTCCAATCAAAAGACACAGATATCAGATTAGATAAACAAGACCCATCATATAAAGCTGTCTACAAGCGATTCGTTTTAGACCCAAAGACACCTCCAGAATGAAAGTGAGGGGGTGGAGAACAATTTATCACACTAATGGACATAAAAAGAAAGCAGGGGTAGCCATCCTTATATCAAAAAAAGTAGATTTTAAACCAAAAACTGTAATAAGAGATGAGGAAGGACACCGTATCATAAGAAAAGGGTCTATCCAACAAGAGGGTCCAACAACTGTAAATATTTATGTCTCTAACCTGGGAGCAGCCAATTACATAAAGCAATTAATAACAAAATTAAAGAAACACATTGAAAATAATACAATAATAAAGTATAGGAGAATTTGGTGGAAGAGGAGCCACCCTGGGCCTCCTCAACCCAGAAGTGCGCCTGGGACCATGGCTGCTTACTCCTACCCTGGGGCCCCCACCTGGGGCTGGAAGTGAGGTGCTGCCAGACCAAAACTTCTTGTGGAACATTTTCCAGAGGCACATGGACTCCATTTAATCCAGTGACTGTCAGGTCAATCATATCTATGTTTGATAGAACAAGGCTGGCATACACATCAGCAAGTTCACTGGTATCTGGAAGTACATCACAGACTGGCAGAACATCTTCCACACCTATGACAGGGGCAACTCTGGGATGACTGACAAGAATGAGCTCAAGGAAGCACTCTTAGGCTTTGGGTACTGGCTCTCTGACCAGTTTCATGACATCCTCATTTGCAAGTTTGACAGACAAGGACAGGGGCATATCACATTTGATGACTTCATCCAGAGCATCATCTTGCAGAGGTTGACCAATACATTCAGGCCTTACCATATGGATCAGGACGTCTGGATTCAGGTGTCATATAAACAGTATCTGTCCATGGTCTTCAGCATCATATAACACTGGCCTTTGCAAATAGCAACATGACTTACAGAAGGAAGTATAAAAATGTCAAATCTCCCTTTAAATAAATGGGACACAGATGCACCTAGATACTGTCCTCCTTCCTTCAGATTTTATATAATGAACATTTGAGGACCTGACTGTACATATGTGTATACACTGATAAGGTTTTTTGCAAATGTAACAATAAGTATAATCATTATTTACATACAGACATTTGATCTGAGACTGTTCAATTGTACCATGAGGTAAGATATGATAATGTTTTAGGTATCCTGCATGCAAAAAATTCATCACGTGCATTTTTAGATAGCTCCAGTTCTATAGTGGAAATATTTTTATTAGCCAGTAGGAATTTACAAATAATACAGAAGTTGCATAGAGGCTTTTAAGTGCCTTACATTTTTAAAACGGGGTTTGTTGCATTTGTTTGAATATCCAACATAAGCAATAAAGCAAATGTGCCCCCTGTTCCGCCCCCCAAAAAAAGTGTAGGAGAATTTAACACCCCACTCATAGCAATGTACAGATCATCTAAGCAGAACATTAACAAGGAAACAAGGGCTTTGAATGACACAGCAGACCAGAAGGACGTCACAGATATATATTAGGATGAAGTGCTAAAGCAACAGAACACATTCTTCTCAAGTGCACGTGGAACATTCTTCAGAATAAATCACATACTGGGTCACAAATCAGGTCTCAATTGATACCAAAAGACTGGGGTTATTCCCTGCATATTTTCAGACCACAGTGCTTTAAAACTTGAACTGAATCACAATAGAAAATTTGGAAGGAAAACAAATACATGACGGTTAAAAAAATCTTACTAAAGAATGAATGGTCAACCAGGAAATTAAAGAATTTAAAAAAATACATGGAAACAAATGAAAATGAAAACTGGACAGTTCAGAACCTCTGGAATGCAGCAAAGGCAGTCCAAGGAGGGAGTATATGGTTATACATGGCTTTCTCAAGAAATAAGAAAAATCTCAAATACACAACCAAAACTTACTCCTCAAGGAGATGGAAAAAGAACAGCAAATAGAGAGGAGAAAGAAAAAATAAAGAAGGAGAAGGAGGAGCAGGAGAAGAGAAATAATAAAGATTAGAGCAGAAGTCCCTGATATAGAAATCAGAAGAACAGTAGACCAGATCAACAAAACTAGGAGCTGGTTTGTTGAAAGAATTAATAAGATAAATAAACCCCTAGCTAGATTTTCAAAAAGAAAAGAGAAAGGTCCCAAATAAATAAAATCATGAATGAAAGAGGAGAGATCACAAAGAACACTGAAAAAGTATAAATAATTATAAGAGAATATTATGAGCAATTATAAGCTAACAAATTAGGCAAACTGGAAGAAATGGATGCATTCCTAGAAACATAAACTACTGAAAATGAAACAGGAAGAAATAAAAAACCTGAACAGACCCATAATCAGCAAAGAAATTGAATCAATAATAAAAAATCTCCCAACAAACAAGACTCCCAGACCATATGATCTCCCAGCAGAATTCTACCAAATTTAAAGAAGAATACTTATTCCTCCGAAACTCTTCCAAAAAATAGAAATGTAAGGAAAACTTCCAAACTCATTCTATGAGGCCAGCATTACTTGGATCTCAAAACCAGACAAAGACCCCACAAAAAAAGAAAATTACAAACCAATATCCCTGATGAACATGGATGCAAAAATTCTCAACAAGATATTAGCCAATAGGATCCAACAGTACATTAAAAGCATTATTCACCAAAACCAGGTGGGATTTATTCCTGGGAGGCAAGGATGTTTCAACATCCACAAATCAACAATGTGAGACATCATGTTAATAAAAGAAAGGACAAGAACCATATAATCCTCTCAATAGATGCAGAAAAAGCATTTGAAAAAGACAGCATCCTTTCTTGATTAAAAACAGCAACAACAACAACTTTGTAGTGTAAGGATAAAGGGAACATACCTCCATAACATAAAAGTTATATACAAACAACCCACAGCAAATATCATTCTCAATGGGGAAAAACTGACAGGTTTTCCCCTAAGGTCAGGAATATGAGAGGGATGCCCACACTCACCACTGCTGTTCAGCACGGTACTGGAAGTCTTAGTGTTGACAACCAGTCAACAAAAAGAAGTAAAAGGCAACCAAACTGGAAAAGAAGTAGTCAAACTTATATTCTTCACAGATGACATGATACTCTATGTAGAAAACCCAGAAGACTCCAGCAAAAAATTCCTAGAAGTGATACAGGAATTCAGCAAAATGGCAGGATATAAAATCAATGCACAGAAATCAGTTGCATTTCCATACACTAACAATAAGACAGAAGAAAGAGAAATTAAGGAGTTGATCCCATTTACAGTTGCATCCAAAACCATAAGATACCTAGGAATAAACCTAACCAAAGAGGTAAAGGATCTATACTCTAAAAACTATAGAATGCTCATGAAAGAAATTGAGGAAGACACAAAGAAATGGAAAAACGTTCCATGCTCATGGATTGGTAGAACAAATATTGTTAAAATGTCTATGCTACCTAGAGCAATCTACACATTCAATGCAATCTCTATCAAAATACAATCAACATTTTTCACAGAGCTGGAACAAATAATCCTAACATTTGTATGGAAACATAAAAGACCCCAAATAGCCAAAGAAATGTTGAAAAAGAAAGCCAAAGCTGGTGGCATCACAATTCTGGACTTCAAGCTCTATTACAAAGCTGTAATCATCAAGACAGTAAGGTACTGGCACAAAAACAGACACATAGACCAATGGAACAGAATAGAGAACCCAGAAATGGACTCTGTCAGCTCTAGGACCAACTCATCTTTGACAAAGCAGGGAAGAATATCCAATAGAAAGAAGATAGCTGGTACAGACACTCCAGAAAACAGTATGGAGGTTCCTCAAAAAGTGAAAAATAGAGCTACCCCATGACCTAGCAATTGTACTACTGGGTATTTGCCCCAAAGGATATAAACATAGTTAGTTAAAGGGGCACCTGCACCCCAATGTTTATAGCAACAATGTCCACAATAGCCAGGATAGGGAAAGAGTCCTGATGTCCATAGACAGATGAATGGATAAAGAAGATGTGGTATATATATATATATATATATATATATATATATATATATATATATATATATATACAATGGAATATTACTCCCCCATCAAAAAAAATAAAATCTTACCACTTGCAACAAGGTGGATGGAATAGAGGGTATTATGCTAGGCGAAATAAGTCAATCAGAGAGAGAAAATTATCATACGATTTCACTCATATGTGGAATTTAAGAAACAAAATAGATGATCAAAGGGGAAGAGAGGGAAAAATAAAATACGACTAAATGAGAGAAGATGCAAACCATAAGAGACTCTTAACTCTAGGAAACAAACAGGATTGCTGGAGGGGAGGTGGGGGGGATGGGGTTACTAGGTGATGGACATTAAGGAGGACACTTGATGTAATGAGCCCTGGGTGTTACATGCAAATGATGAATCAGTAAACTCTACCTCTGAAACTAATAATATGCTATATGTTAATTAATTGTATTTAAATAAAATAAAATTAAATAAACAAATAAAAATTTTAAAAAATGTAGAGTATCTAGTGAAAAGTACAAAATTCTGATGTAGGAAATCATACAAAATCTAAATAAATGAAATGACATACCATATTCATAGATTGGAAGATTCAATAATATACAGTAAATGCGTAAAATCTTCCTAAATTGTTCCATAGTTTTAACACAGTTTGTATCAAGATAATAGCAAATTTTTTTAAACATAGATAAACTTTTTCTAAAATGTATATAGAAGGAGACCCTAGAATAGAAAAAAATTTTGAAAAAGAAGAATAAATTGAGAGGAATCTCTCTTACCATACAGTTACAATAATCAAAACAGCATAGCGATGGTGGACAGAATGACTCATAGATCAATGGAACAGAAGAGAAGTGAGAAATACACCAACACAAAAATGTCCAATTAATTATTGACAAAGGAGCAAAAACAATTCAAAGGACAAGAGATAGCTTTTTCAAAGAATTATGGTGGAACAATTGAAGTCACATTAGTCAAAAAGTTAATCTCCCACCCCTTACAAAAAGTAACTCAAAATGGATCATGAACTTTAGTGTAAAACACAAAACTACACCTTTTAGAGATATCATGATAGAAAATCTTCAGGACTTAAGGTTGACAAAGAGTTCATACACTTGATACCAAAAGCATGATCCAAAAAAGAAAAGCAGTAGACTTTATCCGAAAAAAAAAATAAAAATAAAAATTGGGGTCTGAGATAAAACCACTTATAGACATGGAAAAAATGTGTTCAAATCACATGTCCAAAAAATGCATATATCTAGGAAACAGACAAAACTCTGATAATTCAACATTCAAAAAATACAGTCTAATTAGAAAATGGGCAAAGAGATGAACAGATTTTTCACTGAAGAGAACATACAGATGCCAAATAAACATGTTAAACATATTCAACATCATTATCCATTAGGGAAGTACAAATTAAACCCACAATGAGATATTAATACATACCTAATGGAATGACTGAAAAAAAAAAGAGTGATATCATAAAATGTTAGTAAGGATGCCAAAACAATGGGTCATTCGTATATTATTGGTGGGAATGTCAAATGTTACTCTGAAAAATAGTTTGGCAGTTGCTTTTAAAACTATAAATGGTTTACCATTGACCCAGAAATTTCACTTTTGGGG
The DNA here is from genome assembly GCF_009762305.2 of Zalophus californianus. Lineage (NCBI taxonomy): Eukaryota > Metazoa > Chordata > Mammalia > Carnivora > Otariidae > Zalophus > Zalophus californianus. Next base: position 166,613,468 of record NC_045596.1, on the reverse strand, counting down.
ATGTTTCCCAGGGAATTAAAATTTTACTTTCATGCAGAATTTTCTACACAAGTGTTCACAGCAGATCTCTCCATAATAGCTAAAAATTGGCAAACCACCCAAATGTCCATCAGTAGTTTGATATATCCATACAAAGGAATACTAGTCATCAATAAAAAAGAAATTAAATATTTATACATGCAATGAGCTTCAATGCAGTTCATAGAAAATATGGAAGAGAAAGAAGCGAATCTCTAAGAGATACAAATTGTATGATTCCATATATATAACATGCATGAAATAACATAATTAGAGGCATAGTAGTAGTGGTTGCCAGGAGTTAGAAATGGCAGAAAAGGGGATCAGTGTAGTTATATAAGGGGGTGATATTAGGAGCCATATAGTGATGATACACTTCTGTATCTTGATTGTGGTGATGGTTACATAAATTTGAACATGTAAAACTGCATGAAATACAAACACACACATACATGCTCACACACATATACACATACACAAATTAGTGTATGTATACTGGTGAAATCTGAATAAGGTCTGTGTTTTTTAATAATGTCCATTTCCTTGTTTTGCTACTCTACTATAGTATTGAAACATGTTAACACCGACAACATCTGAATAAAGGGTATGCAGGACTTCCATCTGCATTTCTTAACTCTTTGTGACCTATAACTACTTCAAAATAAAAAGTTAAATAAAAATCATAAGGAGATACCATTAGACATCTGCAACTGGCAAAACAAAATCAAACAAAACGAAACAAAAATGACAATATCAAGTGCTTGTGAAGTGTGGAGCATCTGTGCCGAGAAACTGGAACTCTCATAGATGAATGGGAAGGAGTACTGGGATAGTCACCTTAGAAATGGTTTGGCTATTTCTTGTAAAATTAAAAGTACATTTATCAAACCTAAACACTTAATAAATGACCCAGAAATCTTACTCCTAGGTATTTACCAACAAAAAGTGAGACCTTAGATATACACAAAAACCTAAATGTACATGTTTATACCAGGTTTATTTATAATTGCCAAAATCTAGAAATAACCTAAATACCTTTCAATGGCTGAATGGATAAACAAATTATATGCATCAGTTCAATATAGAAAACTATTTAGGTGCTTACACAAAGGATAAAAAAATACAGATTGAAAGGGGTACATGCACTACAATGACTATAACAGCATTATAAACAATAGTCAGACTATGGAGAGAGCCCACATGTCCATTAACTGATGAATGGATAAAGATGTGATATATATATAAATATATATTTATATATATCTATTACTATATAGTGGAATATTAGTCATTGAAAAGAATGAAATCGAAGATGGCAGAGGAGTAGGAGACCTAAATTTCATCTGGTCCCAGGAATTCAACTAGATAGGGATCAAACCATTCTGAACACCTACAAACGCAACAGGAGATCAAAGAAAAGAATAGCAGCAACTCTGAATAGAAAAGCAACCACTTTCTGGAAGAGTCATATTCTACCCCTTCATAGTAGTTAACCTTATTTTTGGTATATATATATGTATATTTATATACATATATATATATAGTTCTTTCTTTAAAATTATGGGATACAGTTTCTTCTAACAGAACAAAATATATCCTAAATCTCTAGTGCATGGCTTTGTTCTACTCTCCTGCCTGATCACATTCTCTTCTCCCCCTTTTTTTAAAATCCTCTTCTTTTTTTTTTAATCAACTTCTTATTTTATCAATTCCTTTTATAAAATCTTTTATAATTTTCATCTTCACAATCATGTTCCATCCCTTCATCGTATTTACCCTTATTTTTGTTCATATATAAGCTTTCCTTTCTTTAAAATTTTGGGAGTCACTTTCCTCTAACAGACTAAAATACACCCAAAATCTACTGTGTGGCACTGATCTATGCACCAGCCTGATCATATTGGATCATATTCTGTTTTTTTTTCTGTTTGTTTGTTTCTTTTTATCTTTTTCTTTTTTCTTTCTTTCCCTTTCTTTTCTGCCAGTTTCAGGTCTCTTCTGATTTGTTCAGTGTATTTTTTCTGGGGTCGTTGTTATGCAGTTAGCATTTTGTTCTCTCATTCATCTATTCTCCCCTGGACAAAATGACAAGATGGAAAAAATCCCTCAAAAAAAAGAACAAGAGGCAGTATTAACTGTCAGGGACTTCATCAATACGGACATAGGTAAAATGTCGGAACTAGAGTTTAGAATGATGATTTTAAAGATACTAGCTGGGCTTGAAAAAAGCATGGAAAATATAAGAGAAACCCTTTCTGGAGAAATAAAAGAACTAAAATCTAACCAAGTCAAAATCAAAAAGGCTATTAATGAAGTGCAATAAAAATTGGAGGCTCTAACTGCTAAAATAAATGAGGCAGAGGACAGATTTAGTCATATAGGAGACCAAATGATGGAAAATAAAGAAGCTGAGAAAAAGAGAGATAAACAACTACTGCATCATGAGGGCAGAATTTGAGAGATAAGTGATACCATAAGATGAAACAACATTGGAATAATTGGGATCCAGGAAAAAGAAGAAAGAGAGAGAGGGTCACAAGGTATATTGGAGCAAATTACAGCAGAGAACTTCCCGAATTTGAGGAAGGAAACAGGAATCAAAATCCAGGAGGTACAGAGAACTGCCCTCAAAATCAATAAAAACAGGTCAACACCCCGACATCTAATAGTAAAACTTATGAGTCTCAGAGACAAAGGGAAAATCCTGAAAGCAGCTTGGCATAAGAGATCTGTGACCTATAATGGTAGAAACATTAGATTGGCAACAGACCTATCCACAGAGACCTGGCAGACCAGAAAGGACTGGCATGATACATTAGGAGCAGTAAATGAGAAAAATATGCAGCCAAGAATACTATATCCAGATAGGCTGTCATTGAAAATAGAAGGAGACATAAAAAGCTTCCAGGACACACAAAAACTACAGGAATTTGCAAACACGAAACCAGCCCAATCAGAAATATTGAAAGGGGTCCTCTAAGCAAAGAGAGAGCCTAAAAGTAACATAGACCAGAAAGGAACACAGACAATATACAGTAACAGTCACCTTATAGGCAATACACTGGCATTAAATTCATATCTTTCAATAGTTACCCTGAATGTAAATGGGCTAAATGCCCCAATCAAAACACACAGGGTATCAGACTGGATAAAAAGACAAGACCCATCGATATGCTGTCTGCAAGAGACTCATTTTATACCCAAAGACACCCCCAGCTTGAAAGTGAGGGGGTGGAAAACAATTTACCATGCTAATGGACACCAAAAGAAAGCTGGGGTGGCAATCCTTATATCAGACATATTAGATTTTAAACCAAAGACTATAATAAGAGATGAGGAAGGACACTATATGATACTTAAGGGGTCTATCCAATTGTAAATATCTATGCCCCTAACATGGGAGCAGCCACTTGTATAAGCCAGTTAATAACAAAAGCAAAGAAACTTTTCAACAATACAATAATAATGGGGGATTTACACCCCCCTGACTGAAATGGACAGATCATCTAAGCAAAAGATCAACAAGGAAATAAAGACTTTAAATGACACACTGGACCAAAGGGACTTCACAGATATATTCAGAACATTCCATCCCAAAACAACAGAATACATATTCCTCTCTAGTGCCCATGGAACATTCCCCAGAATAGATCACATCCTAGGTCACAAATCAGATCTCAGCTGGTACAAAAAATTGGGATCATTCCTTGCATATTTTCAGACCACAATGCTTTGAAACTAGAACTCAATCACAAGAGGAAAGTCAGAAAGAACTCAAATATATGGAGGCTAAAGAGCATCCTACTAAAGAACGAATGGGTGAACTAAGAAATTAAAGAAGAATTAAAAAAAATCATGGAAACAAATGAAGATGAAAACACAACTCTTCAAAATCTTTGGGATGAAGCAAAGGCAGTCCTAAGAGGAAAGTGTATAGCCATACAATCCTTTCTCAAGAAAAAAGAAAGTTCTCAAATACACAACCTAACCCTACACCTAAAGGAGCTGGAGAAAGAACAACAAATAAAGCCTAAACCCCTCCGGAGAAGAGAAATAATAAAGATCAGAGCAGAAATCAATGAAATAGAAACCAAAAGAACAGTAGAACTGATCAACGAAACTAGGAGCTGGTTCTTAAAAGAATTAACAAGACTGATAAAACCCTGGCCAGACATATCAAAAAGAAAAGAGAATGGACCCAAATAAAAAAAATCATGAATGAAAGAGGAAAGAACGCAACCAAAACCAAAGAAATACAAACAATTATAAGAACATATTATGAGCAACTATATGCCAGTAAATTAGATAATCTGGAAGAAATGGATGCATTCTTAGAGATGTATCAACTACCAAAACTGAACCAGGAAGAAATAGAAAACCTGAATAGACCTATAACCACTAAGGAAATTGAAGCAGTCATCAAAAATCTCCCAAAAAACAGAAGCCCAGGGCCAGATGGCTTCCCAGGGGAATTCTACCAAAGATTTAAAGAATAATTAATACCCATTCTTCTGAAACTGTTCCAAAAAATAGAAATGGAATGAAAACTTCCAAACTCGTTTTATGAGGTCACCATTACCTTGATCCCCCAAACCATACAAAGACCCCATCAAAAAGGGGAATTACAGACCAAAATCCTTGATGAACATGGATGCAAAAATTCTCACCAAAATACTAGCCAATAGGATCCAACAGTACATTAAAAGGATTATTCACAACGACCAAGTGGCATTTATCCCTGCTCTACAATTTGGTTCAACATCCACAAATCAATCAATGTGATACAATACATTAACAAGAGAAAGAACAAGAATGATATGATCCTCTCAATAGAAGCAGAAAAAGTATTTGACAAAGTACAGCATCCCTTCCTGATCAAAACTCTTCAGAGTATAGGGATAGAGGGTACATACCTCAATATCATAAAAGCCATCTATGAAAAACCCACAGAGAATATCATTCTCAATGGGGAAAAACTGAGAACTTTCTCCCTAAGGTCAGGAGCACTGCAGGGATGTCCACTATCACCACTGCTATTTAACATAGTATTAGAAGTCCTAGCCACAGCAATAGACAACAAAAAGAAATAAAAGTCAACCGAATCAGCAAATAAGAAGTCAAACTCTCACTCTTTGAAGATGATATGATACTTTATGTGGAAACCCAAAGGACTCCACCCCAAAACTGCTAGAACTCATACAGGAATTCAGTAAAGTGGCAGAATAGATAATCAACATGCAGAAATCAGTGGCATTCCTATACAGCAACAACAAGACAGAAGAAAGAGAAATTAAGGAGTCAATCCCATTTACAATTGCACCCTAAACCATAGGATACCTAGGAATAAATCTCACTAAAGAGGCAAAGAATCTGTACTCAGAAAACTACAAAATACTCATGAAAGAAATTGAGGAAGACACAAAGAAATGGAAAAACATTCCATGCTCATGGATTGGAAGAACAAATATTGTGAGGATGTCAGTGTTACCTAGAGCAATCTACACATTCAGTGCAATCCCTTTCAAAATACTATCAACTTTTTTTCAAAGAAATGGGACAAATAATTCTAAAATTTGTATGGAACCAGAAAAGACCCCGATAGCCAGAGGAATGTTGAAAAAGAAAAGCAAAGCTGGCGGCATTGCAATTCCGGACCTCAAGCTCTATTACAAAGCTGTCATCATCAAGACAATATGGTACTGGCACAAAAACAGACACATAGATCAATGGAACAGAATAGAGAGCCCAGAAATGGACCCTCAACTCTATGGTCAACTAATCTTCGACAAAGCAGGAAAGAATGTCCAATGGAAAAAAGACAGTCTCTTCAACAAATGCTGTTGGGAAAATTGGACAGCCACATGCAGAAGAATGAAACTGGACCATTTCCTTACACCACACACAAAAATAAACTCAAAATGGTTGAAAGACTTCAATGTGAGATAGGAGTCCATCAAAATCCTAAATGAGAACCCAGGCAGCAACCTCTCTGACCTCAGCCGCAGCAACTTCTTCCTAGAAACATCGCCAAAGGCAAGGGAAGCAAGGGCAAAAATGAACTATTGGGACTTCATCAAGATAAGAAGGTTTTGCACAGCAATAGAAACAGTCAACAAAACCAAAATACAACCAACAGAATGGGAGAAGATATTTGCAAATGACATATCAGATAAAAGGTTAGTATCCAGAATCTATAAAGAACTTATGAAACGCAACACCCAAAGAACAAATGATCCAATCAAGAAATGGGCAGAAGACATGAACAGACATTTTTCCAAAGAAGACATCCAAATGGCCAACAGACACTTGAAAAAGTGCTTAACATCGCTCGGCATCAGGGAAATCCAAATCAAAACCTCATGGAGATACCACCTCACACCAGTCAGAATGGCTAAAATTGGAAACGACAGATGTTGGCAGGGATGTTGGGGAAAGGGGAGCCCTCCTACACTGTTGGTGGGAATGCAAGCTGGTGCAGCCACTCTGGAAAACAGTATGGAGGTTCCTCAAAAAGTTGAAAATAGAGCTTCCATATGATCCAGCAATTACACTTCTGGGTATTTACCTCAACAATGTAAATGTAGGGACCCGAAGGGGTACGTGCATCCTTATGTTTAATAGCAGCAATGTCCACAATAGCCAAACTATGGAAGGAACCAAGATGTCCATCAACAGATGAATGGATAAAGGAGGGGTGATATATATATATATATATATATATATATATATATATATATACACAATAGAATATTATGCAGCCATCAAAAGGAATGAAATCTTGCCATTTCCACTGGGGTGGATGGAACTGGAGGGTATTATGCTGAGTGAAATAAGTCAATCAGAGAAAGAAATGTACCATATGATATCACTGATATGAGGAATTCTTAATTTCAGGAAACAAACTGAGGGTTGCTGGAGTGGTGGGGTGGGAGGGATGGGGTGGCTGGGTGATAGACATTGGGGAGGGTATGAGCTAAGGTGAGCGCTGTGGATTGTGTAAGACTGTTGAATCACAGACCTGTACCTCTGAAACAAATAATACATGTTAAAAAAAAAAAAGAAGAAGAAGGTAGCAGGAAGGGAAAAATGAACGGGGGGAAATCAGAGGGGGTGACGAACCATGACAGACTATGGACTCTGAGAAACAAACTGAAGGTTCTAGAGGGTAGGTGGTTGGGGGGTGGGTCAGCCTGGTGATGAGTACTAAGGAGGGTAGGTACTGAATGGAGCACTGGGTGTCATACGCAAAAAATGAATCATGGAACACTACATCAAAAACTAATGATGTAATGTATGGTGATTAATAAAATAAAATAAAATAAAATAAAATAAAATAAAATAAAATAAAATAAAAAGAGTGAAATCTTGCCATTTACAACAATGTGGAAGGAGCTATACTATATTATGCTACGTGAAATAAGTCATCCAGAAAAAGACAAATACCATATACTTTCACTCATACGTGGAATTTAAGAAACAAAACAGATGCACATATGGGAAAGCCTGGAAAAAGGAGAGAGGGAAACAAACCATAAGAGACTCTTAAGATAGAAAACAGAGTGTTGATGGGCTCCTGGGTGGCTCAGTTGGTTGGGCGACTGCCTTCAGCTCAGGTCATGATCCTGGAGTTCCAGGATCAAGTCCCGCATCGGCCTCCCTGCTCAGTGGGGAGTCTGCTTCTCCCTCTGACCCTCCCCCCTCTCATGTGCTCTCTCTCTCTCATTCTCTCTCTCAAATAAATAAATAAAATATTTAAAAAAAAAGAAAAAAACAGAGTGTTGATGGAGGGAAATGGGTGGGGGATGGGCTAGATGTGTGATGGTTGTTAAAGAGGGCACTTGTAATGAGCACTGGGTGTTGTATGTAAGTGATGAATTATTAGATTTTTTTAAAGATTTATTTATTTATATGAGAAAGAGAGGGTGTGGGGAAGAAGGACAGAGGGAGAAAGAGTCTTAAGCAGACTTTGAGCTGAGCACAGACCCTGGCCACAGGGCTCAATCTCACAACCTTGAGATCACGACATCCGCAGAAACCAAGAGTCAGGCACTTAACTGATTGTGCCACCCAGGTGCCCCAAATTACTGAATTCTACTCCTGAAACCAATATTGCACTATATGTTAACTAAAATTTAAATAAAAAATTTAAAAAAAAAGCCTACTTAACAATGAAAGAATGAACTATTAGCAGCACCTAGCTGACTCAGTTGGTAGAGCACATGGCCTCAGGGTTCTCAGTTCAAGCCCCAGTTTGGGCCTGGAGCTTACTTAAAAAAAAAAAAAAAACCTATTAAAACATGGCAACAGGAATGTATCTCAAATTTGTATGTACTGTATATGACATTCTGGAAAAGACAAGTCTGTATAGACGAGAACTGGTAATTTGTTGCCAGGAATTGGCAGTCGGGAATGAACACAAAGGGGCGGGCAGAGGGACATTTTGAGGTGATAGATCTATTGTGTATCATAACTGTGGCAGTGGGAACAAGAGTATGCGCATTTTTTCAATACTCATTTAATTATATACCACAGAGTGAATGTCACTGTATATCATTTTTTAAATGCAAATATGTTTAATAAAAAAATATTTAAAAAGAGGCAATAGCTAAGAGGTTTTTCAAAATTTCCGAAAACACTGTCAGCTATATATTCAAGGATCACAGCCAACCCAAGCAGGAAAATTCAAAGAGAAACATGTCTTGATAAATTGTAGTGAAACTGTGGAAAATCATATAAACATAAAAAATATAAACATATAAAATAAAAAACATATAAAAGAAGTCTGAAACTTAAAGAATAAAGGAAGCATTATATTATTGGGGTGAATAGAGTAATAAGAATGACACTGTATTCTCATCAGAAAATGTAAGCTTGGATACAATTGGATTACATCTTTGAACAGCTGAAAGAAAAAATTCTCAATGTAGAATTCTAATTCCAGTGAAAATACTCTTCACAAATTAAGACATTTTTATAAAAAACATTTTATAAAACAAAAGCTGAGACAATTGCTCATCATAAGGTAGAAGTACAAAAGGAAGTTTTTCAGAGAGAAAGAAAATGCCCGCATGGAATTTGAATGTGCTAGAAGAATTGAAAAACCCTTGAAAACAGTAAATGGATGAGTAAATGTAAATATTTATATAAAAAAACTTTAAAATTCCATTGTCTATTTAAGGCAAATATAATAATGTACTGTCAGATTTACAACATATATAAATAAAATATAGAGTAAAAATGCAAATGATGTAAAGACATTAATGAAATTATACTGTTAAGATATATACATTGTGAAGTTTAGAAAAAAACAACTATGCTATATTTGTTCATGAATGTTCATCAAATAAAATTTTAAAATGGTTTGTACCATCTACTATCCATACATAATGGATATGGAAGATCTGATTACTTTTCCCTTTTGAAAAGGGAAACTTAAAAGATGAAACTTGGTTGCAAACTAGCACATGATAGTTAACATTCTGGGAATATGTGGAGAATATAATAAAACTATCACCTATTGTATAATTTTACTATACCTACCTAGAAAATTCTGCTATACATATACATATACATATATATATGTATATGTATATAAATGTTTTTGGTAACCGTGGTTAAAACCAAAGAGAGGTCTATTAAAATGTTCACTTCTTGAGTGAAATTAAAAGCATATACAAAATTTTGTTTGGCAGTATGATATATAGCTGTACTGTTTAATATAGTTGCCACCAAGCCACAAGAGGCTACTTAAATTTAAATAAAGTAAAAGAAAATGGAAATCTTAGTTTCCTGTTGCATTATCCATATGTCAGGTGCTCTATAGCCACATATTCAGTGGAGATGTAGACCATTTCTGTAAGGGCAGAAAGCTCCTTGAAGCACACTCATCTAGGTACTTACTTCCCTTACTCCAAAACCCATCATTAATACTTCCTCCTGGTGATGTTCGTGATGGTCTACAAAGTGGAGGAGAATATCCAACATCACAGTGACAATTAAGCATACTATTGCAAACCTGAAATCAGAACCAAATAAAAAGTAACATTTTATGTTCAACATAAAAATTAAATGCATTACTCTGATTGTTAATGTAAATTATTGAAGTATTGTAATTTATATATTATAGATGGTTTTTACTTAGTGTGGAAAATATTTTTTTAAATAAAATGTAATACAATAAATTCCCATGCAATTTATTGCAATTATGCCTTTCAAATGTCATAGAAATTTTCTTTTGTCTCATATATTTTTTAAATAACAGTATATGGCCTTCTTGACACAACTGAAATGCTATATTCCAGAAAGGCATAAAATTGTGAACTAAAAAATTATACTAATCACCAGGAAAATGTAAATCAAAACCTCAATGAGGTATCACCTCACACCAGTCAGAATAGCTAGTATCAAAATAAGAAAAACAAGTATTGGTGAGGATGTGGGGAAAAGGGAACTACTGTGCACTTCTGGTGGGAATGTAAATTGGTACAGTCACTGTCAAAAACATTATGGAGTTTCCTCCAAAAAATAAAAATAGAAATATATACAATCCAGTAATTCTAAAACTACTCTTTACCCAGTGAAAACAAAAACACTAATTAGAAAAGGTATATTGCATGCCAATGTTTCTTGCAGCTCTATTTACACTAGCAAAGATATGGAAGCAACCTAAGTGGCTATCAGTAGATGAATGGATAAAGATGTGATATATATATATATATAAATAATGGAATGTTACTTAGCCATAAAGAGAGAGAAAGAGAGATCTTGCCATTTTTGACAACATGCATGGACCTAGAAGGTATCGTGCTAAGTGAAGCAAGTCAGACTGAGAAAGACAAATACCATATGATTTCACTCATATATGGAATCTAAAAAATAACATGAATAAGCAAACAAAAAAGCAGAATTAGACCTATAAATACAGAGAACAAACTGGTGGTTACCAGAAAGCAAAGTAGTGGTGGGAAGGGGCAAAATGGGTGAAGGGGAGTGGGAGATGCAGGCTTCAGTTACGGAATGAGTAAGTCATGGGATGATAAGTACAGCATAGGGAATATAGTCAATGATATTATAATAGCAGATGGTAGCTACACTTGTGGTGAGCATAGCATAATGTACAGGGTTGTTGAATCACTATTTTACACCTGAAACTAATGTAACATTGTGTGCCAACTATATTTCAATAAAAAATATAAAATAGTAAGAGTTAAAGTTTATTTTGAATAGGGTTAAGTTAAAAAATAGTTGTTATAAAAACAAACTTTTACCAAAAAAATGTGGAAAAAAACAAAAGGAGAAGTTTTCTTAATGAGATACAGATACCAAAATGTATTTTCCTAGAAATAGGAAGGCTGGAAAATACCTCCAAATGTGATCTGGTGGAAGAATTGAAATTCTTCCTGAATTGATCTTCCTGAAGATCAGAAGCAGACTAGAGAATCTAGAAGTAGGTTCATGCAAAAATTAAATAAGAAATTAAATTAAATTTAAATAAGAAAGGAAATAAGTAGAAAGGAAATGGTTAATAGAGTATGTAAGTGATTGGGGAGAAAATTTTGATACAAGGGGGCGGAGCAAGATGGCGGAGGAGTAGGAGACCTAGATTTTGTCTGGTCTCAGGAATTCAGCTGAATAGGGATCAAACCATTCTGAACACCTACGAACTCAACAGGAGATCGAACAGGAGAGTAGCAACAACTCTCTGAACAGAGAAGCGACCACTTACTGGAAGGTAGGGCGTGCGGAGAAGTGAATCCGAGGCGATATTCGGGAGGATAGACGGCGGGGGAGGGGCCTCCGCCGGCCGCTTCTGGCAAGTGCTAGAGCCGCGGAGCACAAAATCGGACCTTTTAAAAGTTGGCTCGGCGGAGGGACGTCGCTGCAGTGGCTAAGCGGGGGGTGGAATCCTCCCGGGACAGTGTGGTCTCAGGACCCTTGGGGTCACAGAGAGACCGGGGGTGCCTGAGTGCGGCAGAGCTCCCAGGTATCAGAGCGGGGAAGCCGGCTGCAGAGACGGAGCAGAGTCGCGGGCTCTCAGCTCGGGGTTGCCACAAACTGTGATCTGCGGCCCAGTCGGAGCACGGCTCCCCCAGCAGGGACCCAAAAAGCAGCAGATACGGGGAGACTCCCCTTCCTTCCCGGGGAGGAGCGGTGCGGGAACACACTGCAGGGATCTGCTGGGTTTGGAGACTCTGAGCGGGGTCGGGTGCCAGAGATAGCAATGCTCGATCACAGGCCGGGTGAGCACAGAGTGCGGCCAGAGAACGGGGACATGGGAGTGACTGCTTTTCTCTGGGTGCGCACTGAGGAGTGGGGCCCCGAGTTCTCGGCCCCTCCGGGCGGAGACTGGGAGGCCGCCATTTTCGCCCTGGTCCTCCAAAGCTGTACCGAGAGCTTGCAGGGAACAAAAGCTCCTGAGAGCAAACTGGAGCAGCTTCCTTAGCCCGGACCGACAAGGGCGGGGCAATTCCGCCTCCGGCAAAGACATTTGGAAACCACAGCAACAGGCCCCTCCCCCAGAAGATCAGCACAAACAGCCAGCAAGCCAAGACCAAGTTGATCGATCAAGGAGAATAGGAGAACTCCAGCGCTAGGGGAATACCGCACATAGATTCATGGCTTCTTTTTTTTTTTTTTTTTTTTTTTTAACCATGATTCATTATTTCATCAAAGTTAATTTTTGTTGACTTTTTTTATTTTTCTTTTTCCCTTTTTCAACCAACATCTTATAAATCCCTTTTTTAAAAAAAAAACATTTTTTTTTCATTTTTAGAGTCATATTTTATCCCTTCATAGTAGTTATCCTTGTTTTTGGCATATATATATATAAGTTGTTCTCTCTTTAAAATTTTGAGGTACAGTTTCTTCTAACAGATCAAAATATACCCTAAACCACTAGTGTATGGCTTTGTTCTAGTCTCCTGCCTGATCACATTCTCTCCCTTTTTCCTTTTTTTTTCCCTTAAATCTTCTTTCTTTTTTCAAACAACTTATCTTACCAAGTCCTTTTATAAAATCTTTTATAATTTTCATCTTTACAGTCATCTTCCATCCCTTCATTGTATCAACCCTTATTTTGTACATATATGTCTTTCTTCCTTTAAAATTTTAGGAGGCACTTTTTCTAACAGACCAAAATACGCCCAAAATCTAGTGTGTGGCACTGATCTATGCACTAGCCTGATCATATTTGATCATATTCTGCCTTTTTTGAATTGTTTTGTTTTTGTTTTTATCTTTTTTTTTTTTCTTTTTTTTTCTTTTTCTCTTTCTTTTTTCTTTCTTTCCCTTTCTTTTCCCCTGGTTTCAGGTCTTTTCTGATTTGTATACAGTATATTTGCTGGGGACGTTGTAAACCTGTTAGCCTTTTGTTCTCTCATTCATCTATTCTCCTCTGGACAAAATGACAAGACGAAAGAAATCACCTCAGCAAAAAGAACAAGAGGTAGTACCGTCAGCCAGGGACCTACTCAATACGGACATTAGTACGATGTCGGACCTAGAGTTCAGAATCATGACTTTAAAGATACTAGCTGGGCTTGAAAAAAGCGTGGAAGTTATTAGAGAAACCCTTTCTGGAGAAATAAAAGAACTAAAATCTAACCAAATCGAAATCAAAAAGGCTATTGATGAGGTGCAATCAAAAATGGGGGCACTAAATGCTAGGATAAATGAGGCAGAAGAGAGAATCAGCGATATAGAAGACCAAATGATGGAAAATAAAGAGACTGAGAAAAAGAGAGAAACAACTACAGGATCACGAGGGCAGAATTCAAGAGATAAGTGATACGATAAGACGAAACAACATTAGAATAATTGGGATCCCAGAAGAAGAAGAGAGAGAGAGGGGCAGAAGGTATATTGGAGCAAATTATAGCAGAGAACTTCCCTAATGTGAGGAAGGAAACAGGCATTAAAATCCAGGAGGCACAGAGAACCCCTCTCAAAATCAACAAAAATAGGTCAACACCCCGACATCTAATAGTAAAACTTACGAGTCTCAGAGACAAAGAGAAAATCCTGAAAGCAGCTCGGGAGAAGAGATATGTAACCTACAATGGTAGAAACATTAGATTGGCAACAGACCTATCCACAGAGACCTGGCAGGCCAGAAAGGACTGGCAAGATATCTTCAGAGCACTAAACGAGAAAAATATGCAGCCAAGAATACTATATCCAGCTAGGCTATCATTGAAAATAGAAGGAGAGATAAAAAGCTTCCAGAACAAACAAAAACTAAAGGAATTTGCAAACACGAAACCAGCCCTCCAAGAAATATTGAGAGGGGTCCTCTAAGCAAAGAGAGAACCTAAAAGCAGCAAAGAGCAGAAACGAACACAGACAACAGACAGTTAACAGTCACCTTACAGGTAATACAATGGCACTAAATTCATACCTTTCAATAGTTACCCTGAATGTAAATGGGCTAAATGCCCCAATCAAAAGACACAGGCTATCAGATTGGATTAAAAAACAAGACCCATCAATATGCTGTCTGCAAGAGACTCATTTTACACCCAAAGACACCCCCAGATTGAAAGTGAGGGGGTGGAAGACCATTTACCATGCTAATGGACACCAAAAGAAAGCTGGGGTGGCAATCCTTATATCAGACAAACTAGATTTTAAAACAAAGACTGTAATAAGAGATGAGGAAGGACACTATATCCTACTTAAAGGGTCTATCCAACAAGAAGATCTAACAATTGTAAATATCTATGCCCCGAACATGGGAGCAGCCAATTATATAAGGCAATTAATAACAAAAGCAAAGAAACACATTGACAACAATACAATAATAGTGGGGGACTTTAACACCCCCCTGACTGAAATGGACAGATCATCTAAGCAAAAGATCAACAAGGAAATAAAGACTTTAAATGACACACTGGACCAAATGGACTTCACAGACATATTCAGAACATTCCATCCCAAAGCAACGGAATACACATTCTTCTCGAGTGCCCATGGAACATTCTCCAGAATTGATCACATCCTAGGTCACAAATCAGGTCTCAATCGGTACCAAAAGATTGGGATCATTCCCTGCATATTTTCAGACCACAATGCTTTGAAACTAGAACTCAACCACAAGAGGAAAGTCGGAAAGAACTCAAATACATGGAGGCTAAAGAGCATCCTACTAAAGAATGAATGGGTCAACCAAGAAATTAAAGAAGAATTAAAAAAATTCATGGAAACCAATGAAAATGAAAACACAACTGTTCAAAATCTTTGGGATACAGCAAAGGCAGTCCTGAGAGGAAAGTATATAGCAATACAAGCCTTTCTCAAGAAACAAGAAAGGTCTCAAATACACAACCTAACCCTGCACCTAAAGGAGCTGGAGAAAGAACAGCAAAGAAAGCCCAAACCCAGCAGGAGAAGAGAAATCATAAAGATCAGAGCAGAAATCAATGAACTAGAAACCAAAAGAACAGTAGAACAGATCAACGAAACTAGGAGCTGGTTCTTTGAAAGAATTAACAAGATTGATAAACCCCTGGCCAGACTGATCAAAAAGAAAAGAGAAATGACTCAAATCAACAAAATCATGAATGAAAGAGGAGAGATCACAAGCAACACCAAAGAAATACAAACAATTATAAGAACATATTATGAGCAACTCTATGCCAGCAAATTAGATAACCTGGAAGAAATGGGTGCATTCCTAGAGATGTATCAACTACCAAAATTGAACCAGGAAGAAATAGAAAACCTGAACAGACCTATAACCACTAAGGAAATTGAAACAGTCATCAAAAATCTCCCAAGAAACAAAAGCCCAGGGCCAGATGGCTTCCCAGGGGAATTCTATCAGACATTTCAAGAAGAATTAATACCTATTCTCCTGAAACTGTTCCAAAAAATAGAAATGGAAGGGAAACTTCCAAACTCATTTTATGAGGCCAGCATTACCTTGATCCCAAAACCAGACAAAGACCCCATCAAAAAAGAGAATTACAGACCAATATCCTTGATGAACATGGATGCAAAAATTCTCACCAAAATACTAGCCAATAGGATCCAACAATACATTAAAAGGATTATTCACCACGACCAAGTGGGATTTATTCCTGGGCTGCAAGGCTGGTTCAACATCCGCAAATCAATCAACGTGATACAATACATTAACAAAAGAAAGAACAAGAATCATATGATCCTCTCAATAGATGCAGAAAAAGCATTTGACAAAGTACAACATCCTTTCTTGATCAAAACTCTTCAGAGTATAGGGATAGAGGGTACATACCTCAATATCATAAAAGCCACCTATGAAAAACCTACAGCGAATATCATTCTCAATGGGGAAAGGCTGAGAGCTTTTCCCCTAAGGTCAGGAACGCGGCAGGGATGTCCACTCTCACCACTGCTATTCAACATAGTATTAGAAGTCCTAGCCACAGCAATCAGACAACAAAAAGAAATCAAAGGCATCCAAATCGGCAAAGAGGAAGTCAAACTCTCACTCTTTGCAGATGATATGATACTGTATGTGGAAAACCCAAAAGACTCCACCCCAAAACTGCTAGAACTCATACAGGAATTCAGTAAAGTAGCAGGATATAAAATCAATGCACAGAAATCAGTGGCATTCCTATACACCAACAACAAGACAGAAGAGAGACAAATCAAGGAGTCGATCCCATTTACAATTGCACCCAAAACCATTAGATACCTAGGAATAAATCTAACCAAAGAGGCAAAGGATCTGTACACAGAAAACTATAAAATACTCAGGAAAGAAATTGAAGAAGACACAAAGAAATGGAAAAACGTTCCATGCTCATGGATTGGGAGAATCAACATTGTGAAGATGTCAATGCTACCTAGAGCAATCTACACATTCAATGCAATCCCCATCAAAATACCATCCACTTTTTTCAAAGAAATGGAACAAATAATCCTAAAATTTGTATGGAACCAGAAGAGACCCAGAATAGCCAGAGGAATACTGAAAAAGAAAAGCAAAGCTGGCGGCATCACAATTCCGGACTTCCAGCTCTATTACAAAGCTGTCATCATCAAGACAGTATGGTACTGGCACAAAAACAGACACATAGATCAATGGAACAGAATCGAGAGCCCAGAAATGGACCCTCAACTCTATGGTCAACTTATTTTTGACAAAGCAGGAAAGAATGTCCAATGGCAAAAAGACAGTCTCTTCAACAAATGGTGTTGGGAAAATTGGACAGCCACATGCAGAAGAATGAAACTGGACCATTTCCTTACACCACACACAAAAATAGACTCCAAATGGTTGAAAGACCTAAACGTGAGACAGGAGTCCATCCAAATCCTAAAGGAGAACACAGGTAGCAACCTTTTCGACCTTAGCCGCAGCAACTTCTTCCTAGAAACATCGCCAAAGGCACGGGAAGCCAGGGCAAAAATGAACTATTGGGATTTCATCAAGATAAAAAGCTTCTGCATAGCAAAAGAAACAGTCCACAAAACCAAAAGACAACCGACAGAATGGGAGAAAATATTTGCAAATGACATATCAGATAAAGGGCTAATATCCAAAATCTATAAAGAACTTATCAAACTCAACACCCAAAGAACAAATAATCCAATCAAGAAATGGGCAGAAGACATGAGCAGACATTTCTCCAAAGAAGACATCCAAATGGCCAACAGGCACATGAAAAAGTGCTCAACATCGCTTGGCATCAGGGAAATCCAAATCAAAACCTCAATGAGATACCACCTCACACCCGTCAGAATGGCTAAAATTAACAAGTCAGGGAACGACAGATGTTGGCGGGGATGTGGAGAAAGGGGAACCCTCCTACACTGTTGGTGGGAATGCAAGCTGGTGCAACCCCTCTGGAAAACAGTATGGAGGTTCCTCAAACAGTTGAAATTAGAGCTACCGTTCGATCCAGCAATTGCACTACTGGGTATTTACCACAAAGATACAAATGTAGGGACCCGAAGGGGTACATGTACCCCAATGTTTATAGCAGCAATGTCCACCATAGCCAAACTGTGGAAAGAGCCAAGATGCCCATCGACAGATGAATGGATAAAGAAGAAGTGGTATATATACACAATGGAATATTATGCAGCCATCAAAAGGAATGAGATCTTGCCATTTGCAATGACGTGGATGGAACTGGAGGGTGTTATGCTGAGTGAAATAAGTCAATCAGAGAAAGACATGTATCACATGACCTCACTGATATGAGGAATTCTTAATCTCAGGAAAGAAACTGAGTGTTACTGGAGTGGTTGGGGGTGGGAGGGATGGGGTGGCTGGGTGATAGACATTGGGGAGGGTATGTGCTACGGTGAGCGCTGTGAATTGTGCAAGACTGTTGAATCACAGATCTGTACTTCTGAAACAAATAACGCAACATATTTTAAGAAAAAAGAAAAAGAAGATAACAGGAGAGGAAGAAAAGGGGAGTATGTCAGAGGGGGAAACGAACCATGAGAGATGATGGACTCTGAAAAACAAACTGAGGGTTCTAGAGGGGAGGGGGGTGGGGGGATGGGTTAGCCTGGTGATGGGTATTGAGGAGGGCACGTTCTGCATGGAGCACGGGTGTTATGAACAAACAATGAATCATGGAACACTGCACCAAAAACTAATGATGTAATATATGGTGATTAAGATAACAATAAAAAATTAAAAAGAAAAAAAAAGAAAATTTTGATACAAGACATGCAGGTAGGTCACTTTATTCTTGGATTATTATATAAACTATGAAGCATTGATATGGCAAGAGACACCAGCCACAAAGTTAAAGCCTACATGTATGTTCATAAAAACAAAGTTTACATAATTTCTATTCCCTAGTAGATAATTTCACAATGGATGGACAAATAAAAATGCAAATGGCAAATATGACCATACATATATTGTGCTTAAAAACTGTATTATTAAGTAAATATAAATTAGCAATGGATTTAGCATGTTAAAAGTGATTTAAAAAAACTGAGATGCTAGTCTGGCCAGAATTTGAGGAAATGCATATTTTTATACCTGATAGGTGGGAGCAAAAACTGGTATAATATTCCTTAAACACAATGTAATATATATAAAAATTTAAGTGGTACATAAATGTAACCACTCATACATTTCATTAACAATTTAAGAAGTCAGACAAATGTACAAAGGTGATTGTACCATAATGTCCATTGTCCCACTACTTAACCAGAGTTAAGTAAAAGTTAACATTATCCAAAAGTCCATCAGTGAATGATATTTAAAAATATAATATGGAGGAGACATACAGCGAAATAAATTGAAACCACTAAAGGATGAATGAGATCTGTATAAACAAGAAAGTCTGCTCTCACAAAAATATTAGATTATAATATGTGTAATATAAATATATTAAGTGTGTTTTCAAATATTTATCAGTACACATACACTTAACCACAAGCAATATTTACATGTATGTTAAATGTGTATGAGTAATCCTTAATAAATTCAATTGAGAAATGACTTTATTCCATATTGCATTTTTGTACAAAGTTCAAAGCTCATGAGGCTTATAACAATGTGACTGAACACATAAATCATATATATATGTATAAATAATAGAATCTACTTTCCTTATTTTAACTGCAAATTTTCAAAGAAATTTCTGTATCAAATAATTCTAAACCCCATTATCTTGGACAATGTTACTGACATGAATGAAAATAGCTATACTTAGAAATGAAATAACCATTACATACCCCATGTCCACTGCAATTTATGTTTGAGTCACAATTTGTTCTCTGTGTGTATGAATTCCTAGAAGAACAACGTCCCTGGTCACAATACTAAAATGTTAAAACAACAAACAACAAAACCTGTAAATGTAAAGCCGAGTTGAGCATTTGTACTTGGTACAAAAATTAAATGCACAATATATTTTATATTTATATTTCATATAAAATATATATAATATGAATCTGGATTTCATGACATCTACTCATTCTAAAAGAAGAACTTGGGAGTTGGGAGTCCAAATAGCATGTTATTACTTTACCAAATATAAAATTTTGAAATGAGATACTATTTCTTTCCTATGAGGGAGCTGTGATTTTATGGATATATTGATACTAATTGGTATAAGAACAAAAATAGCCAAGTGGTACTGACCATTTATAATGAGCTTGGATTTATCTTTGCACTTTCTATATATCTTTATAATACATACTCATATATACTCAAAGGAAATATTTTTTCCTCATTTTATATTTGATGAAAATAAATCTACTCTTCTAAATTCATGCACAAGTTATTGAGAGCCAATGTTCAGTGCAAGAACTCCTTTGTCACAGAACCACATATTGATCAATGCTAAATAACAGTGTTCTTGTCATTTTCTAATATTTTTATATTTTTCCAGCTTTAATGGCAATATCTCTTACCTTTCATATTTACACTAAAGTAAATTATTTAATCTCCCCATACCTCCTTTTATCCATCTTTGAATTTGGAATAGCAATTATACCCAAATTTTAAAAAAGTGTAGGTTATGAGGATGAAATCATTTGTTAGACGTAAGGGAACAAAAGCAGTGCCTGGCACGTAGTAAATCCTCACTACATACAAAATATCATTTTATTATTTATTTGACCTGATTTCTATGTAAGCTCTATGTTAAATTTAATTTAATTTGAATATCTTCAGGGGAGTCTGTAAAAATTATCTGTTGGCTTTTCTCAAGTTATCTGGTAGAATATTCACTATATGATGAATAGTCCTAAAAATCATTATTTTCTATCACCATTAACCAATCATCATAAAGGAAAGAATATCAGCTTGTTCATTAACTACAAGTGCTCTGATGAAGCCAGGAAGAATAACAAAATGTTGGGCAAATCAGCACTATGGGTCCATAAAACCATCTTCATTCTAGTTCTCCTTAAACATTGTCATTGAGGCAATAATAAACTAGTCATATTTCACTGGGTTGTCTTTAGGGGAAAAATAATCCAGGAAAAGTTAAGACCCATGTTTCTGATACAGTTTCTTTCAAGTAAATAGATCAATTTGTAGCTGGCTCTTTTGTAATGACAGCAAAAGTAAGAAACACTATAAAAGTACTTAGACCTGGGCAATGGTTGGGATGATGTTTTGAATATAAACTAATCTACAAGACTTCTTTCTTTGAACAAGAGATACAAATAGTGTCCCAGAAGTAGTACATCATGGTAAAAAAAAAGAAAGAGAGAAAGAAAGAAAGAAAGAAAGAAAGAAAGACAGGAAGTAAGTAAGGATGGAAGGAAGGAAGGAAGGAAGGAATGTATGAAGGAAGGAAGGAAGGAAGAAAGAAAGAGAAAAGAAAAGAAAGAAAGAAGAAAGAAAGAAAGAAGGAAAGAAGGAAAGAAAGAAAGAAAGAAAGAAGAAAGAAAGAAAGAAAAAGAAAAGAAGAAAAGAAAGAAAGAAAGGAAAGAAAGAAAGAAAGAAAGAAAGTAAGAAAGAAGAAGAAAGAAAGAAAAAGGAAAGAAAGAAAGAAAAGAAGAAAGAATAAAGAAAAGAAGAAGAAAGAAAGAAAGAGAAAGAAAAGAAAGAAAGAAAGAAAAAGAAAAAGAAAGAAAGAAAGAAAGAAAGAAAGAAAGAAAGAGAAAGAAAGAAAGAAAGAAAGAAAGAAGAAAGAAAAAGGAAAGAAAGAAGAAAGAAAGAAAGAAAGAAAGAAAGAAAGAAAGAAAGAAAGAAAGAAAGAGAAAGAGAAGAAAGAAAGAAAAGAAGAAGAGAGAAGAAAGAAAGAAAGAAAGAAAGAAGAAGAAGAAAGAAAGAAAGAAAGAAAGAAGAAAGAAGAAAGAAAGAAAGAAAGAAAGAAAGAAAGAAAGAAAAGAAAGAAAGAAGAAGAAAGAAGAAAGAAAGAAGAAGAAAGAAAAGAAAAAAGAATATAAGTAAATACATATTTCCTAAAGAGAAATGCCTGGATCATGTTAAGCATATTTTTTTATATAGTCCCAAGTATGAGTAAGAAAAAGGCAGTTAATTTTATTTATTCATTGATCAGCTTATCTAATTTTGGACAGTTAAATGTCCCTTTTTTCAAGTTTGAAATGAATGTGCTGAGATGTGTTTATCTTCCCTACTACCTAAGTGAGCTAGAAACCAATCTGATAAACTATTCTCCTGTTCTGTCTTATAAATAAAAAAAAATCATAAAAGCTTTCTATCACATCCAATATGAAGCAAACTTGCATTGTTGGAATAATGCTTATCTCTATACAGTACACTTTTTGCTCAGTATATTACAGTATTATGTACATGTGTTTTATTTAAAATATTGTTATGATTAATAAGAGACATACTTTTCTTCATGTTAATAAATAAGATATAAAGTCTCCCCTCTCTCTCTTATCAAGATAATTTTTACAAAGGACCCACAGCTAATGAGAATAAGGGTAAAGACCTCTTTCCTTTCCAACCACTCTGAAATCAACTGAACAATGTAGAATTACAATGAAAATAAAATATATCTGATGAATTTTTTAAATAACCACAGAATAATTCCAATTCAAATTCACAGACATGGCACTCACAATTGCTCCCCTTTTCCTAATTAATGTGAATAAAGGAGAATCAGAACAAGGCAATTAGAAGATGAGCAATTTAAGAACTTCCTGGGATTTCAAAATAAAATGAAGGTCACTGATGGATAAAATGAAGTGAGGAAGCAACCACATCAAATACAATGGTAAAGGACAGAGCCTTGTTGATCAGCCTCACAATGCTCTGGAGGATCTGCAGCCTCAGATAAGGAAAATAAGGAAAAGCAGAGGAAGAAGAGCCAAAAGGGCAGGTTGGGCGGGGGGGCTAAAACGTGGAATTATCCATGGAAGTGTCCACAAAACTACAGAAGTAGTTAGCTCTCATATTCACTACTCGCCTCTCCTTTCTCTCAATTACAAAATGCAGTCAACACACTTTTATCCCAATGGAGAAAATTTCTAAAGGTATTTTGTTTCCTAAAACAACTGAATTAAGGATGACTATAGAATTTGGGCTTTTCAAGTGGTCTGTCCTCTAGAAGAGTCGCTATCCAATTAAACTACTGGAAGTACCATGGCCTAAAAGCCAGTTCCCTAATGAAGACTGTCATGTGACAAACCCCTGTTACATGGAGAAGGCTGCAAATTAGTTGGAGGTTTTGTGTTTGTTTTTAATTTTAGGTAGTTAACATACAGTGCGATATTGATTTCTGGAGTAGAGCACTGGGTGTTATATGTAACTGATGAATCACTAAATTCTACTCCAGTTGTTGGTTGGTTTGTTTGTTTTTAATTAAAAATGTTGTGGGAGTAAAAAGTCAGGCCAGGTGAAAGCTCCTATGGAACCAAGTAGGAAAAGTTGGCTTGCCTTCCTTCCTTCCTTCCTATTTTTCTTCCCTTCCCTTCCCTTCAATTTCTTTCCTCCCTCACTCCTTTCTTTGTTTTCCCTCCATGGGGACATTGGCCAGTTGGGCATGGGCTAATGATCAGACTTTCTGAGGCAGAGACTCACTGCTGGGGAGATGAGTGATCTGTAAAGGTTTTAGTGATCATACGCAGTAGTGGGACAAACCAGCATGGCAATCTTCTGTGGCATATGTATGTTTTATTTTAATTGCTGTTGTTATAACTGTATTTTTCTTGTACATGTTATTTCACTCTCACTACTAAGATTCTTTGTCTTTAATTTTCAGAAATTTCAGTATGCTGTATTCTGCTGTGGATTTCACTGGGTTTATCCTATATGATGTTCTTTGCTTCTTGCATCTGTGTATTTATGCCTTTTGCCAAATTTGGAAACATTCCAAGCATTATTCCCTGAAATACTTTTCCATCCTTAAATTCTTTCTTCTATCCTAGGATCTTAGAATAGCTTTTATCATGACAAAAAGCAATAACAAATGTTTGTGAAGATGCAGAGAAAAGGGAACCCTTGTGCACTATTGGTAGAAATGTAAATCAGAAAATAGTATGATAGAATAGGTAGAATAGTATGGAGGTTCTTACAAAAATCAAAAATAGAAACATCACATGATACAGCAATTCTACTTCTGGGTATTTATCCAAAATAAATGAAAACATGTAACTGAAAAATATATATGCACCTTCATATTCATTGCAGCATTATTTACGGTAGCCAAGATATGTAAGCAACCTAAGTGTCCACTGATGAATGAATGGATAAAGTGAATTTAGCAAATATACACAAGGGAATATTACTTATCCATAAAAAAGAATTAAATCTTGCCATTTGTGACATGAATGGACCTTGACAATGCTAGTTGATCGAAATAAGTCAGGCAGAGAAAGACAAATACTGCGTGATCTTAGTTGTATGTATAATTTAAACAACAAAATCCAAGCTCATAGATGCAGAGAACAGATTGGTAGTTCCCAATGGTGGGGGTCTGGGGGAGTGGATAAAATGGGTGAATGGGGTCAAAAACTGCAAACTTTCAGTTATAAAATAAATAAGTGATGGGAATTACAGTATAGTATGGTGACTACAGTTAATGACACTATTGCATATTTGAAACTTGCTAAGACAGTAAAACTTGAACATTCTCGAAATAATAAAAAAAATTTTTGTAACTATGTATAGTAATGGGTGTTAACTAGATTTCTTGCAGTCATTATTTCACAATATATACAAATATTGAATCACTATGTTGTACACCTGAAACTAAGGTAATGCTATATTTCAATGATATGTCAATCAAAAGTAGTAACAAGTAATAATTTTTAAAAATCAATAAAAACGTGTAACAATATATTTGACTCCATACACATTTCTAAATCACTTTCCAAAAAGTATGTGTTAATTTATATTTGTTTTAGGATGATAATAAGTTATGCTTCTCATCATCAGTTATTGTTTTCAACTCCTATTTGATTAGACAAAAACAGTAACTGGATATTCATGTATTCTGTATTTATTTCACCAACCTAGAAGCACACTAAATCTCATCGTTCAAAAGTTTTATAGTGTTCAATCTCTAGCCACACTACTTCCCTTCCTGAAGCTTATGATGAGGCTGAAAGTTACAACTCTTCAATCACTTGGTCTTACTAGCGCTCAGCTGTGTCATAAAGTTATCTAGAGGCCTCATCCTGTCACTTCATTAGCATAAATGTAGTTTGATTGGAAGAGGTTCTTTATGAATAACAAACAAACAAACAAACAAACAAAAAACCATTCCTATTACTCAGGAAATTCCAAGGGGTTTAGGAGCTCTGTGCCAGAAATCAGGGATAAAAATCAAATTGTTTTTGTGTGTTATACCACATATATACCATTTGAGTGTTTTTTTTCTTTTTTTTAAAAAGATTTTATTTATTTATTTGAGAGAGAGAGAGCACAAGATTGAGAGAGAGAGAGAGAAAGAGAGAGCATGAGCTGGGGAGGGGTAGAGGGAGAGGGAGAGGGAGCCAGAGAAGTGGGCTCCCTACTGAGCAGGGAGCCTGACATGGGGCTTGATCCCAGGACCCTGGGATCATGACCTGAGCTGAAGGCAGTCACTTAACCAACTGAGCCACCCAGGTGCCCTGAGTGCTTTTTTTTCTAATTAATGAATGATTAAATTAGCTGATAAATTTATGTGTTTAATCTCTCACATTTATAGCAAACATTTTTTTCAGTTTGTCTGAAATAATCCTTAAAGGGGTAACATATCACTTTATAAGGTAGTCAGCACTATGTGTTCTTTTGTGATTATTTCATTATTTTTATGCAAGAATACTTTTTCCCATTTTGAAATAAATTTACTATTCATTTCCATTTCCCTCTATTTTTCATTTCTTAAAATATTGTGTCTCAATGTAAATTATCTAAATTTAAACAGGAGATACTTGAGTGGTGTTTTACATTGGTCAACTAATTTTTCAATGGTCATAGTTTAAAGATCCTTTATTTTGTTTCTTAAGCTATTTAAGGAAAAGAAAAAGAAATAAAGCTTAAACTCCATTTTATTATTGTGTCTTGTGGGAGGGCCAAATTTTTAACAAGTATTTATTGTGCTTTTGGAGGAAAAATTAGAGGAGTTGACTAATGAGCAAATAGCTGTTTTACTTTCATTACAACCAAATTAATTCTTCATTGTCAGTTATTGCAGGACTAAATACTTGGCTATTTTTGTTTTCTTTGTTATTCTTATTATTCAGATTATTTTCACCTACTTTTTTGCTGTATCACTTGATTCTTTTTTGTTGTTTCTATAAATTTTTGCAGACCAGATCCTAGCCTAGTGAAGAGGTTAATATTCTCAAGTATGAGAAAACAAGTTTAAATATCTATAGCAAAATTCATAATAAACAAAATGATAGTGAAGCAAGTGTTCCTTTGACCAACAGAAATTCTGAACTTTAAATCTTAAGATCCTGATGTAGTAACCAAAATTTGTAATATTAATTATAAAAACAAATGTTAAGGTCTTCTGTTTCCCATATGTGTGCATGTGCACATACACACACAGAGACACCCACACACCATATATATAATTAAGTCAAAATGTTATTTACCATATTTGGACCACACATAGTGCCATTTGATGTATAGGTATAATCTTCTGTTACATGTGCTGTTGGTATTCTTAAATACGCAGAGACACACAGATGGCCTTCCATGTAAGTATACTGAATATCAAATTTTTTAAATGGTATTATTTCTAAACGTGTCCAGTGACAAACTATCTTTCCACAAAGGATATCCCTGGCAATAAGGCAGAAAAAATTATCTAAATGTCACTTAAGGACAAAAATATAAGGGAAATAACAGTTCAAAATATGAAGGTAATTGACTATGTTAAAGATCATAGCACCAAAGCTATTCAAAACAAAACAATCTTAGGAATTGCAACATAAATATTTATCTGTATATAATGCATTCATTTCTCATTTGTATTAAACAACTCTTTGCAGTACAAACACACGAACACAACTGGAAAAGGTATAATTTTCTAAATACACACCTAAAATTACAAAATTCTCTTCTACAGTTTCCAAAATCATCTTCATGCATATTCACTTCTTGTGTACACAGAAGAGTAGAACCTTTTGCAACTGAAAATATAAATAAAGTTCCAATTATTCATCTTTAAAAATATTAAAAACTGAAAGTATGGTAAATTAATATAGAGACATCTAGATGACAGCAATGCCCAGTCAGTGTCAGCTACAATACATTTTTGGTGTCATCTACTGGCTATACAAGAAAAAACACTAAAAACTATCCACTTGAGAATAGTAAAATTGCTATCATAGTGCAGAAATTATTAAGAAATCAAACAATCATTTACTCTGTTACCTGAAATTCTAATATTCTACTGCTTTTCCACGAATTACCTGAATTTTGACTAATATCTTATTCTTTTTGTCTTATAATTATTAGATCTACCTCTTGATGTAGTTGAAAGTTGTTTTGATTTGCAATTTTATTTTCAAGTCTGGATTTACACAAGCAATACCTTTTATCATGACTACAAGGTAGATTACTAACTTTAAGAAAATGTAGTTTAAAAATGAACCCTGAGGAGCCCACACAGGAAAGACAAATCCTCATAATATTTGGCTTTAAAAGCAAGAGGAGCCAAATTTTATGAATTCTTACAATCAGTGGGACTTAAAGCTTGGAATTTTAAAAATCAGCAACTAGGCTCTGGTTAAACCCAGAGAACATTAGGAAGCTGAGTCCCCACTCTTAGACAGCAAGACAAATAGCCAGCAGAGATATAGCATGGAAGCAGCAGTTTGAAAAATACCAGGGACAGACAGGAGGGAGAGGGATTTACTCATCTCAGAGCATCATTCGGAGAAGCAAGGATCATAGAGAAATGCCTCCAGGAACAAAGAAGCTGTCAGGTTCCATTTTCCTCCCCAAAACCCCAGTATAAACACAGGGCCACCTGCAGGAAACAGCATGGTGCAAAGAAAGTTGATACTTAACTTGCTTACACCAAGCCCCACCCTCCGTGCTTCAGTGGACTGGCCCTGCCCAGTCATGCTTGCCTCAATCCCAGTGCCATGGCCCCCGCCCACCCCCAGAAGACCAGTGCAAAACCCACCAACACCCAGTCAACAGACCCACGAGTTTTATGGGACCTCAGTTCCTGCAGTGATGGTGGCAGCAGGTCTCATTTCACAAGACCAGCACACACTTTGTTAAAATGTGCTGCACCCCACCATGGACAACACACTATGCACAACAGCAAAGAGAGCCTCTGCAGACAACTTTATTGAAGGAAAAAGAGACAAGGTTCAGGCAACACACATAGGAGGCACTCACTGAAGCCTCAGGTCCTGGGGAACAAGGAACACTGTACTGCAGGGTACTAAAGGAGCATTTCTTCATAATGCCATTACTTCCAATAGCAAGAGAAATAGCTGACTTTCCTAACAAGGAGAAAAAATGAGGAGACAGAGGAATGTACCCCAAATGAAAGAACAAGACCAAACCACAGTAAGAGACCTCACCAAAACAGATATAAGTAATATTCCTGATAGAGAATTTAAAGTAGTAATCATAAAGACACTCACTGGACTTGAGAAAAGAGTGGAGGACATCAGTGAGACTCTTTAAGAAAAAGATAAAAAAGAACCAGAGATGAAGAACACAATAAATGAAATTAAAAATACACCCAATAGAAAAAATAACAGGCTAGATGAAACAGAGGAAAGAATTAATAACCTGGAAGGCAGAGTACTGGAAAGTAATCAAGCTGAGCAAATGAGAGTAAAAATAATTATGCAAATTGAGCATAGTCTTAGGGAACTTAGTGACTGCATCAAGCATAAAATATTTGCATTATGAGGACCCTAGAAGAAGAGAGAGAAAAGGGAGCAGAAATTTTTTGAAGAAATAGTAACTGAAAATAATTGTTAGTAATACAATAACAATAGGGGAATTTAACACCCCACTTACATCAAGGGACAGATCATCCAAACAGAAATACAACAAGGACACAGTGGCTTTGAATGACACACTGGATTTAACAGATATATTCAGAACATTCCATCCTAAAAGAGCAGAATACACATTCTTTTCAAGGGCACATGGGACATTTTCCAGAATAGATCACCTAGTAGCCCACAAACAAGCCTCAACAAATTCAAGGAGATCAAAGTCATACTACGAATCTCTTTTGACCACAGTGCTATGAAACTAGAAATCAACCACAAGAAAAAAATCTGCAGAGAGCATAAATACATGGAAGTTAAATAACGTACTACTAAACAATAAATGCGTCAACCAAGAAATCAAAGATGGCATCGAAAAGAACATGGAAACAAATAAAAATGAAAACACAGTAGTCCAAAACCTCTGGGATGCAGAAAAAAAAGCAGTTCTAAGAGGGAGGTTTGTAGCAATGCAGGCCTACCTCAAGAAGCAAGAAAAATCTCAAATAAACAGCTTAACCTTGTACCTGAAGGAGCTACAAAAAGAACAACAAACAAAACCCAAAACCAGCATAAGGAAGGAAATAATAAAGATTAGAGCAGAAATAAGTTATATAGAAACTAAAGGAACAGTAAAAGAGATCAATAAAACCAAGAGCTGATTCTTTGAAAATATCAACAAAATTGATAAACCTCTAGCCAGAGTAAAAAAAAAAAAAAGAGAGAGAGAGAGAGAGAGAGAAAAGAAAGAGAGAGAGAGGACCCCCCAAAAAATCAGATATGAAAGAGGAGAAATAACAAACAACACTACAGAAACACAAAGAATTATAAGAGAATATTATGAAAAATTATATGCCAACAAATTGGACAACCTAGAAAGAATGCATAAATTCTTAGAAACATATAACCTACCAAAACTGAGGCAGGAAGAAACAAAAAAATTTGAAAAAATCTATTACTAGCAAAATGAAATTGAATCAGTAATCAAAAAAAAAGTTCCCAACAAACAAGAGTCCAGGACCAGATGGCTTCACAGGATAATGCTACAAAACATGTAAAGAGTTAATACCTATTCTTCTCAAACTATTCCAAAAAATAGAAAGAAGGAAAATTTCCTAATCCATTCTATGAGACCATAATCACATGATATCAAAACCAGATAAGGACACCAAAAAAAAAAAAAAAATAAGGGAAAGAAAAGAGAATTACAGGACAATATATCTGATGAACATAGAGGCAAAAATCCTCAACAAAATACTAGCAATCCAATTTCAACAATATATTAAAAAGTCATTCACCACAAACACATGGAATTTATTGCTGGGATGCAAGGTTCATTCAATATTCACAAATCAATATCACATCAATAAGAGAAAGGGTAAGAACCATATGATCATTTCAATAGATGAAGAAAAAGCACTTGACAAAGTATAACAACCATTCATAAGAAAAACCCTCAAAAAAGTAGATTTATAATACAAAGAAGTCCTATCCACAGCAATCAGACAACAAAAAGAAATAAATGGTATCCAAATTGGTAGAGGTCCAAGAGGTCCAAGATGGTGGAGGCATAGGAGACCTTAGTTTCGTCTGGTCCCAGGAATTCAGCTAGATAGCTATCAAATCATTCTAAACACCTGTAAAGTCGACTGGAGATCGGAAAAAAGAATAGCTGCAACTCTGCAAATAGAGAAGCCACCATTTTCTGCAAGGTAGGAGGTGTGGAGAAGTGAATCCAAGACAATATATGGGAAGATAAACCGTGGGGGGAGGGAGCCTCCATCAGCCGGCACCAGAAAGTGATATAGCCGTGGAGCACAAAATCAGAACTTTTAGAAGTCTTCTCCAGTGGGGAACATCTCTGCCTGAAAGGCATTAAGGTGGCAAAGCAGGGCAGAATTCTAGGTGGGACAGCATGGTTTCAGGATCCCTGGGGTCAAGAAAGAAGAGTCATGCCTGAGTGTGGCAGAGTTCCCAGGCATCTGAGCAGGAAAGCCAGCTGCAATCAGCAAGTCCAGGAATGGACACTCAGCTCAGGGTTGCCATAACCCCCCAAACTACAGTACAATCAGGCTACTGCTCTCTGAGCAGGGGCCCGGCAAATGGCAGAACCAAGGCAAACATCTCCCTCGCCTCCCCCGCCCCAGGAGTGGCACAGGTGTCTGCTGCAGGAGTCTGCAGGGTTTGGAGACTTGAAGTGGGATGATGTGTCTGAGTGAGCATGGGGGGTAGACAGAGACCAAGGAGACAGGAGTGATTGATTGCTTTTCCCTGAGGGGGTACTGAGTACTGGGGGGAGTAAGCTTTCAGCTCTGGGACTGGAGATTGGGAGGCTGCCATTTTCATTCTCATACTCTATTGTGGCACTGAAAGCCTTCAGGGAACAAAAGCCACCTAGAGCAACCTGGAGTCACTTATTTAGCCTAGCCCCCTGGGAAGGGTGGTTCGGTTCCACCAGGGGCAAAGACATGTGAGAATCAGAGCAACAGGCCCCTTCTCCCAGAATATCAGCAAGAACATCTAGTTAAGACCAAGTTTACTGATCACAAATAACTATAAAACTCCAGTGCTAAAGAAAAATTGTATCTAGAATTCATGGCTTTTTCCCCATGATTCTTTAATCTTTCATTTTAATTTTTTTCTCTTTCCTTTTTCAACCAACTTCTTATTTTATCAACTCTTTTTTAAGGCTATTTTTAATTTTCACTTTTACAATTACACAATTACATTCTATCCTTTCATTGCATTTAATTTTATTTATGTGCATATATAAGTTTTTCTTTCTTTACCATTTTGGGATGTAGTTTATTCTAAAAAACAGACCAAAATACACTCAGGATATAGTGTATTGTTTTGTTCTGTTCACCTGTCTGTTTTCCTTCTCTCTCTTTTTTTTTTGTCTTTAATTTTCATTTTTACAGTTACATTCTATCCTTTCATTGTATATAATTTTATTTTTGTACTGATATAAGTTTTTCTTTATTTACAATTTTGGGATCTAGTGTTCTAACAAACAGACCAAAATAACACAGGATCCAGTGTATTGTTCTGTTCTGTTCACCTGTCTGATTATATTCTTTTAATTTTAATTTTGTTTTTCAGTTTCAGGTCTCTGCTGATTTGTTTAGTGTACATTTCTCTGGAGTCATTGTTGCCATTTTAGTATTTTGTTCTCCCATTCATTTATTCTTCTCTGGGCAGAATGACAGGAAGGAAAAAAGAGAACAAGAGGCAGTACTGACTGACAGGGACCTAATCAGTGTGGGTATAATTAAGATTTTGGAACGAGAGTTCAGAATAACAATTATAGTAAAGATGTTAGCTGGGCTTGAAAAAAGCATAGAAGGCACTAGAGAATCCCTTTCTGGAGAAATAAAAGAACTAAATCTAATCAAGTTGAAATAAAAAAGGCTAAAATGAAATGCAATAAAAAATGGAGGCTCTAACTGCTAGCATAAATGAGGCAGAAGACAGAATTAATAATATAGAAGACAAAATGATGGAGAATAAAGAAGCTGAGAAAAAAGATAAACAACTACTGGATCACAAGGGGAGAATTTGAGATATAGGTCATAACATAAAGTGAATATTAGTATTGGGATCCCAGAAGAAGAGGAAAGTGAAGGTATAATGGAGCAAATTATAGTGGAGAACTTCCCTAATTTGAGGAAGGAAACAGGCATTCAAGTCCAGGGCTCACAGAGAACCTCCCTCAAAAATCAATAAAAATAGGTCAACATCTTCATATATAACAGTGAAACTTGCAAATTTCAGAGACAGAGAAAATCCTGAAAGCAGCTTGAAACAAGAGGTCTGTAACCTACAAGGGTAGAAACATTAGACTGGCAGAAGACCTGTCCACAGAGACCTGGCAGGCCAGAAAGGACTGCATGATATATTCAGGGTGCTAAATGAGAAAAATATGCAGCCAAGAATACTTTATTCAACATGGCTGTCATTTAGAGAAGCAGAGATTAAAAGCTTCTAGGACAAATAGAAACTGAAAATTTGTGATCACCAAACCAGCCCTACAAGAAATATTAAAGGGAATCCTTTAAGCAGAGACAGAGCCCGAATGTAACAAACAAAGACCAGAAAGGAACAGACACGATATACAGAAATAGTCATTTTATAGGTAATACAATGGCCTAGATTCATATCTTTCAATAATTACTCTAAACATAAATGGGCTAAATGTCCCCAAACAAAAGACACAGGGTATCAGATTGGATAAAAAAGGAAGACCCATCAATATGCCATCTGCAAGAGACTCATTTTAGACCCACAGACACCTCCAGATTGAGAATGAGGGGGTGGAGAACAATGTATCATGCTAATGGACATCAAAAGAAAGCTGGGATAGCAATCCTTATATAGGACAAAGTAGATTTTAAACCGAAGACTGTAATAAAAGATGAGGAAGGACACTATATCGTAATGAAAGGGTCTATCCAACAAGAGGATCTAATAATCATAAATATTCATGCCCATAACATAGGAACAGCCAATTATACAAACCAAATAAAAACACATTGATAATAATACAATAATAGTAGGGGACATTAACACCCCACTCATAGCAATGGATGTATCATTTAAGCAGAAGATCAATAAGGAAATAAGGGCTTTGAATGACACACTGGACCACATGGACTTCACAGACATATTCAGACTATTCTATCCTAAGGCAACAGAATACACATTCTTCTCAAGTGCACATGGAACATTCATCAGAATAGATCACATACTGGGTCACAAATCAGGTCTCAACTGGTACCAAAAGATTGGGATCATTCCCTGCATGTTTTCAGACCACAGTGCTTTCAAACTTGAACTCAACCACAAAAGAAATTTGGAAAGAACTCATACATGGATGCTAAAGAGCATCCTACTAAAGAATGAATGGGTCAACCAGGAAATTTAAGAAGAATTTAAAAAATAATCATGGAAACAAATGAAAATGAAAACACAAATGTTCAAAACCATTGGGATGCAGTGAAGTCAGTCCTAAGAGAGAAGTATATAGCAATATAAGCCTTTCTCAAGAAACAAGAAAGGTCTCAGATACACAACCTAACCCTACCCCTAAAGGAGCTGGAGAAAGAACAGCAAATAAAGCTTAAAACCAGCGGAGAAGATAATTAATAAAGATTAGAGCAGAAATTAATGAAATAGAAACCAAAAGAACAGTAGAACAGATCAAGAAACTAGAAGCCGGTTCTTTGAAAGAATTAATAAGATTGATAAACCCCTGGCCAGATTTATCCAAAAGAAAAGAGAAAGGACACAAATAAATAAAACCATGAATGAAAAGAGGAGAGATCACAACCAACACCAAAGAAATACAAACAATTATAAGAATATATTATAAGCAACTATATGCCAACAAATTAGACAATCTGGAAGAAATGGATGCATTCTTAAAGATGTTTTATAAACTACCAAAACTGAACAAGGAAGAAATAGAAAACCTGAACAGACCCATAACCAGCAAGGAAATTGAAGCACTAATCAAAAATCTCCCAAAAAACAAGAGCTCAGGACCAGATGGCTTCCCAAGGGAATTCTACCAAACATTTAAAGAATTATACCTATTATCAGCTGTTTCAAAAAATAGAAATGGAAGGAAAACTTCCAAACTCTTTCTATGAGGCCAGCATTACCTTGATCCCAAAACCAGACAAAGACCCAATGAAAAAAGAAAATTACAGACCAATATCCCTAATGAACATGGACGCAAAAATTTTCAACAAGATACTAGCCAATAGGATCCAACAGTCATTAAAAGCATTATTCACCATGACGGAGTGGGATTTATTCCTGGGATGCAAGTGTGGTTCAACATCCACAAATCAATCAATCAAACACTATATTAAGGAAAGAAAGCACAAGAACCATATGATCCTCTCAGTAGATGCCGAAAAAGCATTTGACAAAGTACAGCATCCTTTCTTGATTAAAACTCTTCACAGTATAGGGATAGAAGTAACATACCTCAATATCATAAAAGCTATACACAAAAAACCCTCAACAAATATCATTCTCAGTGGGAAAAAAAAAACTGACAGCATTTCCCCTAGGGTCAGGAACATGGCAAGGATGTCCACTGTCACCACTGTTGTTCAACATAGTACTAGAAGTCCTAACCTCAGCCAGCAGATAACAAAAAGAAATAAAAGGCATCTGAATTGGCAAGGAAGTCAAACTCTCACTCTTTGCAGATGACATGATACTCTATGTGGAAAACCTAAAAGACTCCAGCAAAAAATTGCTAGAAGTGATACAGGAATTCAGCAACAATGCTAAACAAAATAAGTCAATCTTAGAAAGACAAAGATCACATGATTTCACTCACATGTGAAATTTAAGAAACAAAACAAACAGAGGGAAGAAAAAAAGAGAGAGAGACGAAAACCAAGAAACAGACTCTTAACTACAGAGAACAAATTGATGGTTACCAGAGGGAAGATAGGTGGGGATGGGTGAAATACGTGACGGGGATTAGAGTACACTTATCATGCTGAGCACTGAGTAATGCATAAAATTGTTAAATCACTGTATTTTACACCTGAAACTAATATAACTCTGTATGTTAACTTTACTGGGAAAAATATAAGATAAAATAATGAAAATGAACCCCAGAAAAAAGTACAACTATTACATTTTCCAAATAAGTCTGCACACTGTTTATCTGGATCTTGGCATATTCCATGATAGCAATAGGCAGTCTTATTATTGCATGGTTCTAAATCAGCAGATTTCACATCAGGTACACAAAATTCACTTCTTCCATTGCAAAATTCTGGAAAATCACATGGATCTTTGCTTTCCCGACATACAGTTCCTTTTACAGATATCTGTGGGAGAAAGAAAAACAATTATTTTTGTAAAGTAGTAAACCAAAAATATAAAATAACTTAAACGAGCAATGTATTCTTGTCATTTCCATTATTATTACATTTTTAACTAAAGTCAAATTATGAATTTACTTAAAAGCTCCGGTGAAACAGATTGGAAAAAACCCAAATGTCCATCAATGGATGACTAGATTAACAAATCGTGGTATATTCATACAATGGAATATTTTCAGCCATTTAAAGGAGCACTGATACATATGCTACAAGGTGGATGAACCTTCAACACTATGTTAAGTGAAGAAAGCCAGACACAAAAGGTCACATATTCTATGCTTCTACTTACATGAAATATCCAGAACAGTTTACTCCAGACGGAACACAAGTTGGTGGTTGCCAGGGACTGAGGGGAAGGGAGAAAGGAGAACAAGGGCTAAAGGGCTGGGAGTCTCCTGTTTGAGTGAGGAACATGTTTTGGAACTAGATAGAGGTGGCAGTTGCACAACATTGTGAATGTACTGAATGACACTAAATTGTTCACCTGAAAATGGCAAATGTTATGGTACATGATTTTCACCTTAATTTTTTAAAGGCCCTACCAAATGTAGGAATTATCCCTGTGTGTAAGGGAAAGGGGCAAGGGACTGTGTAGAAAAGCCTTATTGCTCAATCCTGCTGACTTGGAGACAAAGGCCAAAATGAGAGCTCTGGTGAAGGGAAGAGCAACAAGGTTTATAGCTAAGTGGCAGAAACTCTAGGCTTGCCTCTATATTCATGCTCCTTGAAGACAAGTACCATTGGCTTTAGTTACTAGCACATAGAGTGAAAAAGAACACACATAGAACAAAGTAGAATGACGTTAGAAGAGATTTCATTGACAGAGAACCTGGCAAATCTGAAATCTGGCAATCAAGATCTCTAATTAATCAGCTTCTATAATTGTCGTTGACTCCTGAAAATGACACAGAAAAGGCAAGATGCTAAAATCTTACTCAGTCTCCCTTCAGGTGCAGCTATAAAGGAAAATTGAATGGAAAACGTCCCAAGGGAAGTCAAGGATTCAATCTACTTCTGGGACCAGGAGTCCTTGCAAAGTTAAACTTCAGTATTAGACATGCTACATGTTGTTTACTATTCTACATGGACTCCTTTTCTGCTGTTCTCAAAATGAGATTATTATTATTGTTTGTTTATTCAAACATTGTATGTCAACTGTGTGTTGGGTGGCTTATTTGTAATTTTGTCATAAGTTGTTGGGTCATGAAGAGCTACATTCAGGTATGGCCTCAGGTATGACCAAGAGGAATCCATAGTGCCCAAATAATCTGGAGTTGGTATTGGGTAACTGGATGGATCTTGAGTAGAGATTGAAAGACAGGGAAGGCAAAGATAAGAAAGAAGTTGAAAAAAATCTAAGAACATCTTCTGAATTCCGAAGTCAACTGTGTATGAATCAAGTATTTAAAGTTATATATTTGAAAGTTGTGTAAAAAAAAAGTAAAAAAAAAATAAGTGAATGCACAAGAACAGAAAAAAATCATGAAAGAAAATACTGTAGTATTTTGAAAGCTTACCAGACAAGTTTCTTTATCACAGCATGGTCCAGTGCCACACTCTGCAAATTCAGTCAGAGTACAATCTGCAGGATTACAGCATTTTCCAAATTGTTTGCAATGCTAAAGGCAAATATAATCAAGTTCAATAATAGGAATTTTCAATCAAATAAATCATTTTATTTATTGTCAAAATGTACTCTAGTATGTCTCTTAGTTAATTACAATCACAGTATGATTTTTACTTCTGTATTTATTTTTAACACCATTTCATTTAAAACTAATATATTTCCAGTATAGTAAAAGAAGATAGTAATGAAATTATTTATGATTCCATAAATAATAGAAACTGAACTGTTAAAAATTTAATGTAATTTCTGTCAATCTTTGTGTTCATAAATATATGCACTATAAATTTAAAAGTATTTTTCCATTTATTATATCATAAGTACTTTTTCATCTCACCAATCTCCTCAAGATATCATTTTGAGAATCCATAAAAATTTATGAATGTGACAAAATAGAGGTTTCTAAATTATAACATTTTATTATTTAAAGGATGTTTCAATGAAAATTTTATTATTATTATTTATTTTTATCTCCAAGATTTTATATTAAAGATTAATTCTAGAACTTATTAGGTCATAGAGTACAAAAATATTAAAGACTATAACATACTCTTATTTCCTTCTTTCTATATACTTATCTATTCAGTGCAAGAGTGATCCAGACTGTTAGTAATATTTAAAAATTAGTAGAGTGATAGGTGTGATAAGTGAAAATAACTAAGTGCTTACATCTGTTTCAATTTTATTATTTTAGTTACTAATGAGCTATAAATTTTAAAAAACACATATTCTGGTTTATATTTCTATGCATATATTTCTGTTAAGGCATTCTGTTTATTTCCTTTATTCATAAGCATTTTTATATTAATTATATTAACCCTTGGCCACTAATATATGTTTACTATGTTTTATAATTTGTCATTGACAACTGACTTTTGTTTTGGTGCATTTTGGGTTTGTTTGTTTGTTTGGGTAAATTTTAGATATTGTGAGATTGTGAAATGGTAGAACTATCTGAGAACTATCATCTTTTTTCGTGGTTTGTTCTTGAGTTTATGGATAAAACTTTCTTCCACCCTAACCCCAGTAAATATGTGAGTAAAATGTCTGTGTTAGGTTTGAGTGGTGTGTTGTGAAGGAAGCTATAATGATGTAACTCTTTCCCAAAACAGAAGTTAAATTTATCAGTTGCTTCAATAGAATAATGATTTACTCTTGATCTTTTGTAATACCTGGATTGTTATATAAATATGCTATATAAAATTAGATACAATGTCAATACCTTTAATTACATTAACTGCATATACTAAAGTTTATTTAAAAATGTTATTATTGGGTGCCTGGGTGGCTCAGTCAGTTAATCATCTGCCTTTGGCTCAGGTCATGATCCCAGGGTCCTGGGATGGAGTCCCCGCATTGGGCTCCCTGCTCAGTGGGGAGCCTGCTTCTCCCTCTGCCTCTGCCTACCTCTCCTCCTGTTTATGCCTGTTCTCTCTCGCTATCTCTCTGTGTCAAATAAATAAATAAAATTAAAAAAATGTTATTATATAATTTTTAATATTTACAGGAGTTGGGCATTTTTCCATTTTCAAGTTTCATTATTAAAAATAATGTATTATGCTTCATAATAGAAAGATTTTAATAAAAATTATCAAGAGTATTTAGTAAAGACAGAAGATTGAACACACACTAAATATTAATATTGGGAGGGAAAAAAAATCAATGACATGAAAGGGAAAGCCTCCAAAGGCTAGAATCAAAGACAAAGCCTATAGTGAAGAGCATTTTCTGACAATATTCAATGTATACTGGAAAGCTACACTAAATGCTGAGCTTAGAAATTGATGTTCAATGAATCGCGGTTTAAAAATGGATCCCACGGGGCGCCTGGGTGGCTCAGTCATTAAGCGTCTGCCTTCGGCTCAGGTCATGATCCCAGGGTCCTGGGATCGAGCCCCACATTGGGTTCCCTGCTCCACGGGAAGCCTGCTTCTCCCTCTCCCACTCCCCCTGCTTGTGTTCCTTCTCTCACTGTGTCTCTCTCTGTCAAATAAATAAAATCTTCAGAAAAGTTTTTTTTAAAAAAAATGGATCCCACTAAGGGACTGGATGTGAAAACTTTAAAAATAGGTAACTGTTAGGGACTCTGGGTGGCTCAGTCGGTTAAATGGCTGCCTTCAGCTCAGGTCATGATGTCAGATCCCTGAGACGGAATCCCGCATCAGTCTCCCTGCTCTGTAGGGAGCCTGCTTCTCCTTCCCCCCTGCTTGTGCTCTCTAGCTCTCTCTCTCTGTCTCTCAAATAAATAAAATCTTAAAAAGAAATAAAATAGGTAACTGTGGTATGCCATTGAGAAACTAGAGAAATCAAAAAGGATATATTTTTTACTTCTAGTTGTCCAAACTTTTATCAAATGTCTCTTCAATATTTAATATCATAATTTTTGTCTCTTTGTTAATTTTGATATATGTTGAAAAGTACTGAAATGTTTCTCTACTTCTGGAATAAACTCCAAAATTTTATTCTTTTTTCAGATATTCACTGGGATTATTTGATCATTTAATTTAGACAATTTCGCAGGTATTTTCCAAAATATGGATCATTCAAAGTAATGTTAAACTGGTTATCAGAGGAATCAACTTTCATGATTTAATTCTATTTCTATATGCCTGCAAAAGACACTGGAAATGGATTTTTTAAACGGTACACAATTTACAATAACATTCAGAAATACGAAATATTTAGGTTTTAATTTGAGACATCTAACTAAATGGAATGATATACAATGTTCATAGTTTGAAAATCACATTATGAATACATTAATTCCCCACAAATTCATGTATAGATCCAAAAAAAATAAATCTCAATCAAAATTTTGCTAAGTTTTCTTTTATTTTTTATTTTTTAGGGGATATGGGTAGAAATGGAAAAATGATTCCAAATTTTACACAGAAATACAAGACCTAAAAATCACCAAATCTATCTTCGAAAAAAGTATGAAATATGAAGATACAATTTACTTAATTTTGTGAATCAGGGTAAGAAGGGATGGTACTGGTATAAGGATACATGTATGGATCAATAAAACACTAAGTATGCGAACTCTTTTTCAATAAAGGTAGCATAGTAATTCAATGGGAAAAAAGATAGTTTTCCAACAAATGGGGCTAGAGATATTAGATATACATATAGAGAAAAAATATGCCCTAATACTTAACCAACAAAAATTACTCAAAATGTATCATAGGCATACACATCAAAGCTAAAATCAGTAAACTTCTAAAAGAAAACTTATGAGAAAGTTTCACAATCTTGGGATTGATAAGACACAAAGTACAAACCATGCCACATATTGGGAGAAAATCTGACAAAAGATTTGCATATAGTTTATATTAAGAATTCCTATAACTATATAATAAAAAAAACAATCCCATCAAAATATGTAAAATATGTGAACATTCAAAAAGGAGACATAGAAATATGAATGTTGCACAATCATATGAGACACTGTCTAGTATGATTAGTCATCAGGGAAATACAAATTAAAACTACAGTGAAATACAAGCACACATTGAAATTACTAAAATGAAAGAGACTGGCAGTAACAAAAGTTGGTAAGAATAAGGAACAACTGCCTCTCATACATAGATGGCTGGAATGTAAAATATTACAAGGATTTTAAAATGCAGATTGATGTTTTGTTACAAATTTAATAGTACAATTAACATATGACCCAGTAATTCTATTCCTAAAAACAGAAAAAAAAGACATGTTCTTTAGAAGCATTTTTCATACTTGAAACCAAAAACAACCTAAATGTTCATTAATAATTCCATGAACAAACAATATTATATTCATACAAAGAAATACTACTCCACAATAAATACCAATGAACTACAGATATGTTCAATCATGTAGTTGCAGTTGAATATCAAAAATATAAGCAAAAAATCTACAATCAAAAAGGATCCGAAACCTATGATTTATTCATGTGAATTTCAGTAGTGGGCAAAAATAATGTGTTGTGACAGGATTAGAAGTTTCAGAAACTAATGGGATTGACTGCTCCAAGTCAATGGAGTTACGGGAGAACTGTCTATGGTAATGTAAATATTTTAATACTTCTTTTATCCACATCTAATTAAGTATAACATAAGTCAAATTAAAAGACAAAACAAAACTCAGCAAGCCAAAAAGAAAACAATATAAATAAATATAATGAAGACTACCTAGACACATCCTAAATTTTGTGCTGAAACAAAAGACAAAGTCACAATGCCTATGGATCATCTGGCCAGGTGTGGAGCTAACTTGGTTGCTGGTTTTCAGTGATAATGGGGACAAATGGTCTTTGACCATCATTGTTGAGATTCCTGATAAGTTCCATCAGTGGGGTTGGTGGTCTTGTAATATTAAGGAAAGCTTATTGTGGTGGTTATTCACTCACCTACACTATCAAGAAAATAAAACTACTTTCCTTCTGCCATAGCCATAAATATAGATAGAAAAATCCCTGGTGATCAAGAGCAGTTAGTCATTCTAACATTTATTGAGACATGTTCTTAATTCATGGAAAGGGAAGAAATTAGATATTTAGGCAAAAGCCTAATGAAATCCTAAAACTTAGACTCATCTGACTAATATATTAGGGATCAATGCAGATTTTTCTGGATTTGAAGACTAGGAAGTCACTTGGTCACTTAAAAACAAGCATCATGCTCTAAGCATCATTTGTCAGTGACCACTCCGGTTAATGATATAGACATGGAGAAAGAGAATGTAAAGACTCACTGCAGCTTATTGCAGTAGGTCTTGTTAAAAGATAAACTGAGCAAAAATCAATTCAAACTGGGCAGCATCTAGTCTAGCCAAAGAAAGATCTGCGAAGCTATACAAAATGAAAAATTTTTATAGGCAGAAGGGACCAGGAACAAGGAAGTTATACTGGCAAATAAGCTTGTTTGTTATTGCAGTTACATTCCTTTAGGGGACATCAGGGGTCTATCAGGCAATAGCTAGTAGTGATCGGGTGATTCCTGACTTGGCTGATTTAAGATTCTATTTCTGGGAGAGTTAAAACCATTTAAGTCTTGGTTTGGTCAACATGGGGCTTACCCCAGTGACTCCATTATGGGCCTGTTATCTTCTTTTTAACAGTCTTTACAGCTATAATAAAACAATGGCCTAACCAAAATAAATTCCCATTTTCCAATAGATGCTCTTAAAATCCCGTGAGGCAAGCAACCATTTTTCTTTAGTCCACTGTGACTCCATCTTAGGTTTTTAATGAAGACTAAGAGTGTCCAGATGATGAAATAGGCATGCAAATCAGATCAATCAGTTCATACAAACAGTGCAACTAGGCTATCAGAAACAACTGAATCTCCTCTTGTGTCTCAGGAATAATCTCTGAAAAACCATTCAGGAACTGGGCAATAAAATACTCTGAATAAACACTTTTGCAAAAGGTAGACAAAATTCCCTGCAAGCCAAGGGCCAGAAAAAGAAAACCAATAGTTCAAGTCTGAGTCATAAGGCCTTGTAGATCTGAATATTATGCCAGAGAAAATCTAATGAAGAATCTGATGGTGTGTTCTTGGGAGAAATTCTCTCTCACCACTGGGTTACAGAAGATCATCTTCAGAAAGATGAAATGTACTTTTTAAAAAAAGATTTATTTATTTGCGAGAGAGAATTTCTAGCAGACTCCTCACT
This sequence comes from Zalophus californianus, assembly GCF_009762305.2. Classification (NCBI taxonomy): domain Eukaryota; kingdom Metazoa; phylum Chordata; class Mammalia; order Carnivora; family Otariidae; genus Zalophus; species Zalophus californianus. Next base: position 166,570,415 of record NC_045596.1, on the reverse strand, counting down.
GAGCGTGGATCCTGACACGAGGCTTCATCCCATGATCCTGAGATCATGACCTGAGCTGAAATCAAGAGTTGGACACTTAACCCACTGAGCCACCCAGGTGTCCCAAAATGTATTCATAAAAGATAAATTTTAAAAGGTAAGTAGACAACCAAGAGTTAAATACCAGTGGAACACACACTCAAGACAGGAAGTATAGTCTTTAAATATGGTAAATTCTGGGGTGCCTAGCTGGCTCAGTTGGTGGAGAAGGGGTAGAGAATATAGATTACCTCCTACAGGTCCCTTCTGGTATTTATGTTTCTCCTACATTAATATTCAGTCTCCTAAGAACTGGACCTTGAACTTGCATCAGCAAATGCTGCTGAGATTGCAACAAATGTCTTGACAGCAATGATTTCTCCCAAAATAGACCAATTTCTCCCTATCTAGGCTTGGTATGATAGCCAAATTATTGTTTTCAGAAAACTGCAGGCTGCTTGGCAGGAAATAGTTAAAATGCATTCAAGGAGTTTGCCTATCAAAAGAAACACAGAATTGACACAGTCTTGTATTCATTTCCTATTTCTGCTGTAAAAAAAAACTTACCATACTTAGTGGCTTAAAACTATGTACATGCATTATTTTTTAGTTCTGGAGATCAAAAGTCCAAAAGGGGTCTTACTGGACTAAGATCAAGATGTTGAAAGCTGTGCATTCTCTGGAAGCTCTAGAGAAAATCTGTTTCCCTACCTTTTCCCGCTTCTAGAGGCCACCTGCATTCCTTGGCTTATGGAAACTTCACCTTCAAAATCAGCAGTACAGCATCTTCAAATATCATTTTCCCATGTCCTCTGACTCTGACCTGCCCCTTGTCATTATTACATTGGATCTGCTTAGATGATAATAGAGGATACCTAACACGCTCAAAGTCCTCAGCTTGATCATATATTCAAAGTCCCTTTTGCCATGTAAGGCAAAATTACAGATGGATTGCATACCTAAACATAAACTAGAAAAAATTCCAAATATATTTTGAGGAATACATGTGAACATTTGTGTGTGTTGCTCTATATGCTATAAAATGCAAATGTCACAACTGTTCTTTCTGGCTTATCCACAAAAGTAACACACCATCATTTCCAGAGATCCTAATGATCAAAGAGGTGGGCCCTATTCAGTGTGGCAAGATACTTTATAAGGGCAGGATTACCTGCAGAAAAGGATCACTGGGACAATGATGGGTATTGGTTACCAATGGTGGGACTTGGGTAAAGCAGGTAAGCGACCTAGTAACACAAATTTTAAAGAAGGCACACACTCGCAGGTCATGTATTGCTGACTCTGCGTGTTTTGTGGAAGTGATGGTTCCAATGGGCTACCTAGGGGTCTCCCTAGGGACAAGGTTAGAACATGGAGAGGAAAGGTGGCAAAGCTAGCAGCCTGAGGCTCCAAAGAAGACAGGGAAATATATCAGTAGGGTCTGAAATTCCCCAAATAAATGGATCATTCAAAATCTGAAGGTGCTAACCAGTGAAAAAGAGACTGGAGCAAATCAGGGACTTCTGGTTTCAGCTCTGACATGTAAAGAGCTTGGAAGTATCACTCCCACCTTAACTAAAGAAAAAGAACAGAACAAAGGCAATTGAATAGGGAATGAACTTTTGAGTAAATGTTGCTGGAATAATTGGATGTGCATATGTCAAAAAAAAATTTAGACACAAACTTTATCTTTTCTGTAAAAATCAACCCAAAATGGATCAGAGAAATGAAAGTGTGGGAGAAGGGAAGGTGGGTTGAATAAGTGAAACACAGGGGATTTTTAGGGTGGTGAAACTATTTTACATGACGCTATAATAGTGAATACATGTCATTATAAATTTTATGAAAATCCTCAAAATTGTATAACAAAAAGTGAACTATTGAATTTAGTCAATCATAATGTATCAATACTGGCTCATCCATTATAACGAATGTACAACACTAACATTAGATGCTTATAATAGAAAAACTGTGTGCTGGAATTGGGGTAGTGGGTGGGGTGGTTATATAGAGCTCACTGTATTATTTGCTCAATTTTGCCATAAATCTATCATCAACTTTTTAAAAAATCATCAACTATTTTTTTAAAAAGTAGATTGAAATTTTACAACAGGTAACACCTTCTGAAAATTTATGTTTGAGCTTATTAAACACTGGAACTAACCTGGCTATTGTTTTTTATGCCTTTTGTGTATTTTTGTTCTTGTGTTAGTTTTTATCACTTGATAAATTTTTTCTTGGTTCTCAACATGATACACATTCATAGCTTCTATAATGATTGGGTAAAGTAAGAACTGCCTATACTCCTAAAGTATCTCGAAGTTGTAGAATGTCACATGTAAGGAAAAAATAAAGTACTGTCTGGGGCTGGGGTAAGTCATGAGTAATTAGAGGCTTGCATTATACCACTGAAATATAAACAAGAATTAGAAACCATTGTTCCCAGACTGAACAACAAATTAACAATAATTAAAATATTTTTTCCGGGATGCCTGGGTGGCTCAGTCAATTAAGCGTCTGCCTTAGGCTTAGGTCATGAACCCAGGGTCCTGGGATGGAGTCCCACATCGGGCTCCTTGTTCAGCGGGGATCCTGTTTCTCCCTCTGTCTGCTGCTCCCCGTGCTTGTGCGCACTCTTTCTGACAAATAACTAAATAATCTTTTCAAAAAATAAATAAAATAAAATATTTTTTCCACTAATAGCTTTTGGCATAGAGTATAGCTACTACTTTGTATACCATTGTGGGAAGTTGACCAAATTCATTTTAATTTCATCAGGCAATGCTTAGAGCATAGTTTTACTGTCCTGGACTCCCACAGTTATGTGTCTTCTCTGGATTATACTAATTCTTGTAAAATGTGACATACTATTGAGTGTGTAGATATTCTGTCACAATCATAACGTTTTTATAATGGCCTGCACTGAAAAACTTTATTGCTTTATGCTGCATGCTATTTAATTTAAACATATGATTAAAGACAGACTTTACAATTCAAATAATATTCTTGATATGTCACTATATGAGTCACCAAAAAAAAAGCAACTAAGTTTCATTGGGGGTAGGTGGAGTTCAGCAACAAGATCAATTAAAGCAGTCCAGGATAATTGAGGAAAAAAGCCTTGTCATTGGGCCTTACATCTGATTTAAATCTCATGAAATTGCAGGCATCTCTGACCATACACAGCTGATTTCATCTTCTGGCCCTGAATTTCCTTTGATATCCACTGGCTCATTGGAACCAAAGAACTTTACTCTGTAGTTAAGTGAAATAAATGTATGATTCTGATATTCCCATTAAAAGTTCTTTATGAAAAAATCCTATTTAATTGGGTGGGAAAACCCCCAAATTTCCTTCATAAACAGACTGGCCTCTGACACTGGTAAACCCCACAAACAGGAGACTGTTCACCCCATAAGAAACATATATCACCAGCCCACCTACTGCTTCACCTGAACTACTAGATCATTGGGGTCCTCCCTACAAGACCTGTCTCATGCCAAGAAAACTTGGTTTACTGGAGAAACAGCATACCTCTAAGCCTTCTACCACACTACTGATAAATTGCTGATAATTTACAGAAGTGAATGCTGATGAAATAGCCAAAAAATGTATGAAAGACAGGCACAGATCATTCAAGAATAAGAAAACCCAAAGTAGGTAAGATATCTTCAATTCAAAGAAATACATACACATATACCTCAGGACATAGCACTTTCACATATTGGGGAAGAGCCTAGAGCAATGCAGGCACATGTTCAGCAGGAAATATTTGCAAAAAGAAAGCCTTAACTGCAAGAGTCTTAATAATAAAACTTATATTTTCACTGACATAGATCAATAAATAAACTATACTATTCATAAAATTAACACTAAAAGCAATGAAAACATTTGGATTATAGCTATATTAAAAATAGATGAGCTTTGCAAGTATAATATTGAATGAAAGTCCAAGTTACCAAACGATAGAAACCATATGATTGCAATATAAAGGTAGAAAACAGTCAACCAAAGCATATTGCATAAGGATGCAAAAAATAGAGGTAAACTATCTTGAAGAGTAAAGCACTGAAATGATCATCATTAAATTGTAAATGATGATTGGAAGGAAGGGGCATGTAATCGAGAAGAGACATGCAAAGAGCTCCTTTGGTAGAGGTAAGGTTTGTTTTGACCTCAGTGTAAATTATTCAGGTGCTTGTTAAGTATCTATTTGTTACACTCTTCATTCATATTTCATGTGTATTATATATCAAAATGAAATGATGAGTATGACATAAATATTTTTTTAAACAAAAGTGGGCAGTGAACTGTCCTATCAAGATAACATATATAAAGAGAATATATAAAGTATATTTTAAGTATATATTTAGGTATATTTTAAGGAATAGAATATAATTCAAAAGGACATTATTTCAGAAGGAAATTTTACATGCAAAAAATAACCCCTTAATAAACAAAAGGAATGGTAGGTAAAATAAAGCAACTACCTTCTGAATAAAATCTTTGGAGTACTTTCCAGTGTAAAGAATAAAGATGACAGAAATTAAATATTTTACAAAAACATCATGTAAGTTAATTGTGTTGGAAATCCTGTTATTTTGGGGAAATGTGGCCCAGCTATGGTTAAACCTTAAGTATATATGGTAAAATGCAAGGATAATCACTAAAGGGAGATTGAAAGTACATATCTACTGAATCACTCACAGAAATAGTGGAAGAAAGAAAAACAAAACATACAGATCAAAAGAAAAAATTCAATTGAGCGCTGTGAATTGTGTCAGACTGATGAATCACAGATCTGTACCCCTGGAACAAATAATACATTATATGTTAATAAAAAAAAAAAGAAAAACAAATGTGGCAAAGTGAACATAAGAAATATAAAAATTTTGAGACAACTAAAGTTATAGATAATATGTAGTCTAGAGGACCATAAGAAGTCATAATAGCCAGGGGTGCCTAAGTGGCTCAGTTGGTTAAGTGTCCAACTCAGTTTCGGCTGGGATCATGATCTCAGGGTTGTGAGATCCAGCCCTATGATGGGCTCTGCTAGATGGGCATGGAGCCCCATGGAGGGGGGTGGGAGGGATGGGGTGACTGGGTGATTGACATTGGGGATGGTATGTGCTATGGTGAGTGCTGGTGAATTGTGTTGAATCACAGACTGTTGGATCACAGACCTGTACCTCTGAAAAATATAATACATTATATGTTAATAATAAAAAATAAATAAGGAGCCTGGGTGGCTCAGATGGTTAAGCAACTGCCTTCGGCTCAGGTCATGATTTCCAGGTCCTGGGATGGAGCCTCACGGCGGGCTCCCTGCTCAGCAGGGAGTCTTCTACTTCTCCCTCTTCCTCTGCCTCTCCCCACGGCTCCTGCTCTAGCTCTCTGTCCCAAATGAATAAATAAAAAATTAAAAATTAAAATAATATAAATAGATAAATAAATAAATAAATAAATAAATATTCTCTCTCTCCCTCCCCCTCGATCCCTCTCCACCCTCTCAACAAAAAAAGTCATAACAGGTAAATGTAATGAGGTATCTTGGAGATGATCCTGGACAGAAAGATGCAATTAGATAAAAACAAATGAAATCTGAATAAATTATGGACTCTAGTTAATTAAAACAACAAGCAAAAAGTCATAATAATGTTTGTGGGGATAATCTTATAAATCAAAGACAGAGTGAATAATAAATTAAAACCCAATGAAAATATTGAACTTAAAAGTACAGAAAAACTAAATGTAAATAGAAAAATATTAGGGAAATACGAATTAAAGAAAACCAGTGTGTGCACAGATACAGATGTATGCCAGACCAGATAGACTAAAACAGAAAGCAACATGAGAGAAAAACAGATTCAGTATTTAAAGGTAAATGTTAAATTTCTAGGAAGATATAAAAATTGTAAATATGTTTGCGCCATATAAAAACCTTCAAAATATACAAAGCATGAACTGAGTAAATTATAATGAGAATTAGGCAAATACAACTGTATAGTTGGAGGTATCAATATTATTTCTTAAGTACTGAGAGTTTAAGCAAACAAAACTAATAAGAATATAATGGAACACTACACCAAAACAAATTATGTAATATATGGTGATTAACATAACAATTAAAAAATTAAAAAAATGAAATAAAATAAAATAAGTATAAAAAAAATCTTTAAAAAAAAACTAATAAGAATATAGAATATTTGAGTCATTAACCTAGAAATTATAATGAAATCAAGTTATATAGAATTTTGTTCCTAACAGTTTACATTTTCTCAAGCAAATATGAAATACTCAAAATTATCACTATTAATAATTATATGAAAGAGGTTATAACAAAATTCAATGATTAGCCATCTTACCAAACACAAATTAAAAAAAGTAATAGCAAAAAGCTAAATATAACAACAACACATCAAGGACTATTATTAATCAAATTCTGTGAAGTTGAATTCAAATAAATAAAAGTCCCACAGTTGCAAAAATGGAAATTAGGATTTGAGGAGGTAAACAATACACATGTAATAACTTAGTGAACCAATGCAGTCACTTTGGAGGAGTTCAGGAGATGACTGAGGTAATGGTAATAATATCGACATTAACCATCTTTATAATACAGAAAAGTGGGTATTGCTATTAATGGTTACACAATGAAGAAAATCTACCTCTTTAATCCATGCTACACTTACCCTTTACTTAAACTCTTCAAATGCTTTAAATTCAGGATGAGTCCATTATCACATGGCCCAATATCTCCTTTAGATATTTGATAAATGGTGCAGCATTTGGGGAAAAAAAAAAGTCTTTCTGTTTTATAACACATCTATATTTATAAGGCTACACAAGAAACACAAAGAAAAATCTTTAGATAAGCTATTATGTTTGTCACTAACCTCTGTACCACCACAATCACATTGTTCTGGTGGTTCCAAAATTCCATTGCCACAAAGTGAATTTCTTCCTTGGTAAACCACTTTTGAAACTATTTGATTGTGAAGACATTCAAATTCAGGCTGTGAAATCATACGTTTAAATTCATCCATGCTGCAACTGCTAAAAAACTTTACACCATGGGAACGTCTAAAAATAAATTATATTCTTCAGATAAATGGAATAATATCAGTTTCAAAGAAACCCTCTTCAATAGAATACTATGATTTTGTAGTACAGGAAGATTTCATGAAAACAGTCAGAAAAGTGGTTGATTCTAAGAAGCTAGAGTCTAAATTGGACTACAAACCTGTGTAACTTACTGGAAGGTTTTTGATGGCTGCATGACAGATACCAGGCTTAATGTAAAAATAAAGTTAAGGAAAATAATGTATATATTGGCAATGATCTCATTAAATACATATGAATAAAAATAAGTATGAATAACATTGTAAAATTAGTAATTCAGTAATTCTACTTTTAAGATTGGTATAGAAGAAATTTGTATGTTTGTTAATGTTGAGTTTATTGCAGCAAAAGTTATAAGACTGTGTTAAAGCTTTTTGTATTTGCTGTGTAAGCATTTTGTAAAACATTGAAAATAGTTTGAAATAGTACAAGAGAGCATTTCTTATGACTTATTTTATATCATTTGTTTTCCTCATCCTAAAGAGTTGAATAAAATCTGTTTGATTCAGTTCTCCAACAACAACAAAAAAAGAATACTATGAATTCTGTACACTTCATTTACAAAAGAGCCAAGAAGGAGGGGAGAACTCTTTTTTTCCCCCTTTAGTTTTTATTTAAATACCAGTTAGTTAACATATAGTGTCTTATTAGTTTCATGTGCTTTTTTCCTGATGCAAGTCATAAATGAAAGCAATAAGTCTATTTGTATTGTAATTCTATATAATAGACATCTAGCACGTAAAGGAAGTTAAAATGATATGAGTTAGAATATATTAAAACTCTTAACAGTGGTTCACACACAGAAAGCTCTCTTTAAATATATCTTATTATTTTCATTATGATTGTCAACATAATTATTATAATAAGAAGTAATAGTTATGAGAAAATGAAACATATTAGGGAATTTATGTAAACTGAAGGAATAAAAGACTGATTATGCTAATGAAAAATCAGGGTTATTTATTCTTTGGTATCAAAATCTATCAATTAAAATATATCAACACTGAGTATATAAAATCTGTAAGTCTGAGATTCTTTTTTATTTTATATTTGCACATTTCTAAGTGTACTACTTCATGGGCTTTTGTTTAATTTTGTAGCAATCTAAATAAATCTTAGAGAAATGATACAATATAGTTCAAAGGATAAATGTTTCCTGAAACAGTTAAGAATAATTGCCAAAAACAATATTAATAACTCAAAATATTTTAATGTATAATTCTTACATAGAACTAAATTCTCCTTAAGCAGAACCTTCAAAATCAGAAAATAGTGATACATTACTAATATCTAAGCCTCAAATTCCATTCAAATTTCCCCTTTATCACAATATTGGCACTTTATAGCAATAGGATCCAGTTCAGAATCAACCATTTAATTCTCAATATCTAAGTTTGTTGTTTAGTTATCTATTATCTACATTTGTTCTTGAATTTCATGACTTTGAAAAGTTTTATGATTATAGGCTGATTATTTGCTAGAATAATCCTTTTCTTCAATTTGGGATTTAGGATTATAAAATGTTCTCTCATAACTACACTGAGGTTATGCATCTTGGCAACATTATTACAGAACCATTGCTTAGTCTGTTTTCATTGCATACTGACAAATGGCTCACAATTTTAATTTTGAATCATGTTTTCCAATTATACTAACTGGGTTATAATCCATTACTATCATTGTTATTTATGACATTCAAATTGTCCCTGGTTTGGCTATTGTGAGCCACTTCAAACTGGTTTTGGGTCCCTTTGACAAATCTCCATAGTTCTTTGAAAACCTCCCTATATTCTTTTTTTTTTTAAAGATTTTATTTATTCACAAGAGACAGAGACAGAGAGAGAGGCTGAGGGAGAAGCAGGCTCCCCGCTGAGCGGGGAGTCCAGTGCGGGACTCAGTCCCAGGACCCTGGGATCATGACCTGAGCCGAAGGCAGACGCTTAACCATCTGAGCCACCCAGGCTCCCACACCTCCTTATATTCTGACACAAGATGTTCCACACTCATTTGATTTTTCTGCCTTAGCCCTAGACTCAATCATTTCTCCAACGTGCCCCAGTTCCTTTTAGTGGAGAATAGTATTTCTTTTTATTATTTCTTTTTATTGAAGTGTAGTTGACAATAATATATGTTTCACCTGTACAACATAGGTGATTCAACATTTGTATTCATTACAAGGTAATCACCATAATAACTTAATTACCATCTGTCATCATACAAAGTTGTTACATGTTATTAACTATATTTCCTATGCTGTACATTGTACCCCCATGTCTTATTTATTTGATAACTGGAAGTTTGTACTTTTTAATTTCTTTCTGCTATTTTTTTTTCATTCTCCCATCCCCTCCTCTCTGGCAAACACCAGTTTGTTTTCTGTATTTACAGTATATTTCTGTTTGGGTTTGGTTTTTTTAATTTTCTTTGCTTGTTTTGTTTTCTTAGATTCCACATATAAGTGAAATCATGGGTATTTGTCTTTCTCTGACTTATTCACTCAGCATAGTATCCTCTAGGTCCATCTATGTTGCACGAATGGCAAGATCTCATAGTGGGTTTTTTGGCTGATATATGATATATACATGATATATATATAAAATGTTTTCTTACCCATATATCTATCAGTGAATGTTTAGGTTGTTTCTTTATTTTGGCTATTGTAAATAATACTGCAGTGAACATAGGGGTGCATATATCTTTTCAAATTAATGTTTTTATTTTCTTCAGATAAATACCCAGAAGTGGAATTGCAGAATCATATAGTAGGTCCATTTTTAATTTTTGAGAAACCCTCATACTATTTTCCATAGCAGCTACCCCATTTTTCATTCTCACCAACAGTGCATGGAGTTCCCTTTTCTCCAAATCCTCACCAGGATTCATTATTTCTTATTTTTGATAACAGCCATTCTGACAAGTGTGAGGTGATATCTTATTGTGGTTTTGATTTTCATTTCTCTGATGATTAGTGAAGTTGAGCATATCTAATGAGTTTGTTGGTCATCTATATATCTTCTTTGGAGAAATGTCTATTCAGGTCCTCTGTCAATTTTTAATGGAATTATTTGTGTTCTTAGTGTTGAGTTGTATAAGTTCTTTATATATTCTGGATATTAACCTCTTATTAGGTATATCATTTGCAAATACCTTCTCCCATTCAGTAGGTTGCCTTTTCATTTTATTGATGTTTGCCTTCACTGTGCAAAAACTTTTTTAGTTTGATGTAGTCCCATCTGTTTATTTTTGCTTTTGTTGTCCTTTACTGACTAGACAGATCCAAAAAATATTGGTCAGGGCGCCTGGGTGGCTCAGTTGGTTAAGCGACTGCCTTCGGCTCCGGTCATGATCCTGGAGTCCCAGGATCGAGTCACGCATCAGGCTCCCTGCTCAGCAGGGAACCTGCTTCTCCCTCTGACCCTCCCCCCTCTCATGTGCTCTCTCTCTCTCACTCTCTTTCTCAAATAAATAAATAAAATCTTTAAAAATATTGCTCAGACCAATGTCCAAAGCTTACTCCTGTTTTTCTTTGAGAATTTTATAATTTCCATTCTTACATTTAAGTCCTTAAATACATTTTGACTTTATTTTTGTATATGATATAAGAAAGTCCAGTTTCACTGTTTTGCATGTAGTTGTCCAGTCTTCCCAACACCATTTATTGAAGAGACTGTCTTCTCTCATTGTATTTTTTGCCTACTTTGTTGAAGACTAATTGACCATTTAAGTGTGAGTTTATTTCTGAACTCTATTCTGTTCCACTGATTTATGTGTTTGTTTTTGTGCTAACATTGTACTTCTTGTTTGGGTTTGCTTTACTTTGGTTTGGTTTGAGGGGCAAGGATTTTCATCACAGGTTTATTCATAAAGGATTTACACTGGAAACAACTCCAATGTCCATCAAATGAACAGATATACAAATTGTGTTTTTTTTCACACAATAGAATACTAGCCAGCAACAAAAAGGAATGAACTTCTGATGTATACAACAACATTTTGTTGAGCAAGGAAGTCAGACATGAACACTGCCTATTGTGTATATGAATTTCTGGAACAGATGAAACTAATCTAATGTGATAGAAATTGGTGAAGCATTTGCCTTGGGGGGGAGGGTTGACTGGAAAGGTGCACCAGGAATTTTGGGGGTGTTGGGAAGTATTCTTATCCTGATTGGAATGGTATTTGTGAAAATGTGTATGTTGTCAAAAGACATGAAAATGTACAGGTAAAATATGAGCATTTATTTTATGTAAATCAAAACTCAAAAAGTAACCCCCAAGAAAATGCACCACACGTCCTAATTACCAATATTGCACTGTTTTGATCACTATGGTTTTCTAGTAGAGTTTGAAATCAGAGAGTGTGATACTTCCAGTTTTATTTGTTCTCAAGATCACTTTGACTGTTTAGGGTCTTTTGTGGTTCCTTACACATTTAGGATTATTTGTTCTAGCTTTGTGAAAAATGTCATGGGTATTTTGATAGGAATTGCATTGAAACTGTAGATGCAGTAGTATGGACATTTTAACAATATTAACTCTCTCAACCCATGAGCATGGTATATCTTTCCATTTTTTTTGTGTGTTGCCTTCAATTTCTTTCACCAATATCTTTCTTCTATCCTTGAAAGTCTGGCTAAAGGCTTATCAATTTTATCATTTCAAATAACCTACTTTTATAGTTTCCCTTATCTTTTCTAATTTTTAAGTATATATTTCATTTATTTCCACTCATCTTTATTATTTACTTTCTTCTACTACATTTGAATTGATTGACTTGCAATTTATTTCTAGTTTCAAACTGTTGTGGTTGGAAAAGATACTTGATATAATTTAAATCTTCTTAAATTTATTCACACTTGTTTTGTGATCTAACATGATCTATCCTGTAGAATATTCTGTGACCTAACATGATCTATCCTGGAGAATATCTTGGAGAATATTTCATGTGTACTTGAAAAGAATGTGCACTCTGCCAATTTTGGATGGAAAGCTCTGTATATCTATTAAATTCATCTGGTTAATGTGTCATTTAAGGCCAATGTTTCTTTATTGATTTTCTGCCTGGATGATCTATTCATTGATATAAGTAGGGTGTTAAAGTCTCCTACTATTATTTTATTACTATCAATTTCTCCCTTTGTGTCTGCTAATATATACTTCATGTATTTAGGTGCCCCTATATTAAGTTCATAGATACTTACAAGTGTTACATCATCTTGTTGGATTTATTCCTTTATCATCATGTAATGACCTTTTCTTGTCTCTTATAACAGGCTTTGTTTTAAAGTCTATTTTGTCTGATAGAAGTATTGTTACCCCAACTTTCTTTTTATTTCCATCTGCATGGGATATCTTTGTCCATGCTTTCACTTTCATTCTGTGTGTCTTTAGATCTGACATGAGTTTATTGTAGGTATCATATATAGTCTTGTTTTTATTTGTCCATTTAAACACCCTATGTCTTTTGATTGGAGAATTCAGTCTATTTATATATTTAAATTATTGGTAGATATAGACTTACTGCCATTCTATTGATTGTTTTCTTATTGTTTTTGTAGTTCTGTTTCCTTCTTCTCTTGCTGTCTTCTGTTGGTATTTGGTGACCTCCCTTAGTGTTATGTTTAAGTTCCTTTCTCTTTATTTTTTGTCTAACTATTATTGATATTTGTTTTGTGTTTACCATGAGCTTCATATGTAATATCCTATGTATATGGCAGTCTGTTTTAAGTTGATGGTTGCTTAAGTTCAAATGTGTTCCAAAAGTGCTACATTTATACTCCCCCTATGTTTGGTTTTTGATATCATATTTGACATCTTATTTTGTGTATACTTTAACTAATTATTATAGGTAGATGATTATCTACTTTTGTCTTTCAACCTTTGTACTAGTTACATAGGTGGTTGACCTACTGCCTTTACTATATGTTTACCTGTACCAGTGAGATTCATTTCATTCATAATTTTCTTACTTCTAGTTATGGCCTCTTCTATTCAATTGAAAGAACTCCCTTAACATTTTTTGTGTGACCTGTCTGGTGTTGATGAACTCCTCTAGCTTTGCTCGTCTGAGAAACTCCTCATCTCTCCTTAAATTCTGAGTGATAATCTTGATGGGTACTGTATCTTTTACTGTAAGTATTTCTTTCATTAATTTTAATATATCATGCTACTCCCTTCTGGCCTGTAAAGCTTTTGCTGAAAAACCAGCTGATAATCCTATGGGGGTTCCCTTCTACATAACTAGTTGTTTTTCTCTTGCTGTTTTTAAGATTCTCTGTTGATTTTTAAATGTTGACACTGTGATATAATGTGTATTTGCTCTCTTTGGGTCCATCTTATTTGAGACTCTGTGCTTCCTGAACTTGGATCTCCTTCACCAGGTTAGGTACGTTTTCAGACATTATTTCTTCAGATATCTTTCCTGATCCTTTCTCTTTCTCTTCTCCTTCTGGGGCACCTATAATATGAATGCTAGTATGCTTGGTGTTACCCTAGAAGTTCCTTAAAATAACCTCAATTTTTTAAATTCTTTTTTTTTTCTTTTTGCTTCTCTGGGCACTTTTCACTATCCAGTCTTCCATATTGCTTATCCAGTCTTCTGCTTCATTTAATCTGCTGTTGATTACCTCTGGTGTATTTTTTTTATTTCATTATTGCATTTTTCAGCTTGATTGGTTCTTTTTGTATATTGTCTATGTCTTTGTTGAAGTTCTCACTGTGATCATTCTTCTTACAGTTTGGTGACCATCTTTATGACCATTAATTTGAACTTTATCTCCATTTCATTCTTTTTCTCAGGTTTCATCTTGTTCTTTCATTTACAACCTCTGGTGCCTCATTTTGCTTCTTTCTGTGTGTTTCTATGTACTAGGTAGTTTTTTCTTGAGGGAGTGATTTCAAGAAGAAGGTGGTCCTGTAGGGCCCAGTAGTGCAAACCAACCTGGAGACCAAAGCCGAGTGCCCCAAGACTGCCCCCTGTATGGGCTGTGTGCATTCTTCTGTTCTGGCTAGGCTATGACTGCTACAGACTTTCTGGTGAGTGGGGCTGTCTCTCAGTGCACCTATGAGGGACAGCTGCAAGGCACACCAGTGATTAGGGCTGGCCCTCGGCCCACCTGAAAGTCCAGGCCATGACTCTTGCAGGCCAGTCTGTGGCTGGATCCCCAGTTTGGGGCCCTTGAGAGGGGCTCTAGTGCTGGCTGATGGCACCCACTTGATATGGCAGGATGGAGGGTTGCTTGGATGGGGCTCTTGTACTGGCCAAGGGTACATACCAGGAGTGGCAGGGTGGAGGGGCACTGTATTGCACATTTGAAAGTTGCTAAGAGATTAGATCTTAAAAGTTCTTATCACAAGAAAAAAAAAAGACATACGTTATTCTTTATGGTGACAAACGTTAACTAGTTTTCTGTCCCTTTGACTCTTTCCTCTCCTTCTGGGATCCCTATTATGTGAATATTGGTCTGCTTAATTTGTCCAGTAAGCCCCTTATTTATCTTCATTTTTATTATTTTCTTTTTCTTTTTGCTGCTCTGCTTGAGTTCCACTACCCTGTTCTTGAGTTCACTGATCTTTTCTTGTTGTTCATCTAGTCTGCTGTTGAATCCCTCTATTGAATTTTCAGTTCTGTTATTTTATTCTTCAGTTCTATGGCTTCTACTTGGTATTTTCTTATATTTTATAACTCTTTGTTGATGTTCTCACCTTGTTCATTCATTCTTTTCCTGAGCTTGGTGAGCATCTTTATGACTATTACTTCAAATTTTTTAGATAGATTATTTACCTTTGTATAATTAAGATCCTTTTCTGATGTTTTGCCACCTTCTTTTGCTTGGAACACTCTGTCTCTTCATTTTGTTTTATTCTGTCCAATGCTATGTGTTAGATAAAACAGCGACCTCTTCCAGTTTTGAAGGGTGGCCTCACATAGGAGATGAACCTTGCCATTCAACCTTGTCTAACTCTTGGTTTTCTCAAACTCTTGTGATTGTCCAAGCAGCATATTTTAGTTTTTGGCTCCAGTGGTGAAGGATGTACCAAGACCTTTTATTGTCCCAAAGGGGAGGATCTCAATCAGCAGCTAGGTTCAGGGTGATTGGAAGACAGACCCTCAAGTAACAGATTTTAAAGTATGAAAATACACACAGTGCTAGGGTACCACAAACATACATCCTGATGGCCAACAGAGCCAGGAGATACAGAGGTGTCCACTGTGCAGCATTTTCAAAAATTGGGGCACCAGATGATTGTAAAAGTTCCTTTCCCTGAGATCCCAGAGATGTTGTGAGGCAGAGCGAGGGCATAAAATGGCATAGACTCCATTTCCAGAGTTCACCTTCGTAGGACTCTAGAGGTGTCCCAAACCACAAGCCTGACCCTCATGCAGAAGCTCCAGGATGAGCAAATAGGCCATTTCATAGAAAGTCTGGGTTTGTGTTTCAGTCTGTTTTCTGTGCAGTACCAGGTAAGCAGTAGCTGGCCAATAACTGTCTCTCCATTTGTTACAGTTCCATGAGACCCAGGAATACAAACGTTTCTGGCCACCAGAGCCAGGTGATCAAGGATTGCCTTTTGGGTAACAGCCACAAAAAGTGCTATGCCAGACAACTCTAAAAGCTCCTCTGTGGAAGAGATTGACATTCTAGAGTACAACAGATGGAGAGAGCCAAATGAGCACCTGCTATCTTGAAAGTTGGGGTGTCCAATGAGGGCTCAAACCCTTTATTCCTCAAGAAGAAACTCCTGATTTCAGTTCCTTCCCAATTGTGGGTTGGCATGAGAGGGGTGGGAATTACAGAAAGATGTAACATTGTGTCTTAGCCTCCCCTACCCACTCTGATATGGGCTTTTTCTCATTTGCCCAATATGTAGGAGTCCTTAGCTAATTTTTATATTTTTTTAGAGGAAAATGTTCCATACATAGCTGTGGATTTGTTGTGTCTGTGGGAGGACATGAGTTCAGATTCTTCCTATGTTGCTTTCTTGATCCAGAACCCCTACCTACAAATAATTCTTGACATCTCCTTTTCTCTCAGTCTTAAGAAACTGTTATTGATCGTTGTGAAATTTGTCATTTCCCAAAATCACTATATTATAGTTCTCTCTGATATATTTTACATTTATTTTACAAGATAATTTTTATTATCCATACTGAATGAACCAATTAAGAATATATTTCATTTTATTTATTATAAAATCCCAGTTCCCACATCATGAATGCATGATCAGACTCTTTCTTACATTCCTTTATCACATCCTGGACTTCTTCCCCTGACTAATTCTTTAGTCTCACTCTATGTTACTTCTTTTTCTTATGTCTAAAACATTCTTCCTTATAGTCCCAGTTTTTTTTTTTTTTCATTTTTATCCTCCCTGCAACCTCCTTATTTCAGTCTGTCAAGTTTTCAAGCTTGTTGTTATCCAAGTGTAACAGAAAAGTTTCACTGAAAAGTTTTCACTTAGTTTCACTGAAAAGTTTTCATTGAGTTCTTTAATAACCAGATTTGTTCCTTCTCTTTCAGATCCCAACATAATTATTTCCATAATTATTCCTAGACCACTTTATCAGAAAGTTTTTTCTCCCCATATTTTCCCTATTCGTTTTTTTCTTGGCTATCATAAACTGTTTAGATTTTGTTTGTTCTTATGTCCACTTTTTAATTTTCTGTCCCTGATGGACTAATATATTTAGGACTTATCTATCTTGTTAATCATTTGTAAATCAAACTAACACAATAACCGGGACACAGTAGATACTCATTAAAAATCTGGGGGTGAATGAATAAATTTTACCCAGAAAGTCATCATCAACATCCACCTTCTCTCTACACTATCACATAGAATATAGAATGATTAAGCACATTTTCTACACTATCAAATACTCTCTTCCTTTAATAAACATTAAATAAGTGCATGTTTATTTAATAAAAAATATTCTTAATCAGGTTATCCTGAAAGAGATTATACATTTAAAAATACTACAACATTTCCCAAGAGAAGATATAGATTTGACAAAAATAAAACCTTACATTGCTTTGGTGTTCATTATGCATGTAGTTCCTGGGCAGTAACAAGTGAAGATATCATCATTATATGTTAATCCCAGACTAACTCCAAGCAACTGTGTCATAACAACTGAAAATGCCTCTAAGGTTATCTGTGGATACTAAAAAGAAAAAAAAATCAGAATTGTTATCTAAGTTGTTTCTTCACGTATTTTATCTTTTCAAGTAAATGCAAATACAAATTAAAAAAAAAGAACCAATACACCAAAGCTCATTATTTGCTTAAAAATATGGAAAAATAGGTAAATGTTGTTATTATCTTTGAGTCATAGCATTTTTAGTCCAAATGGCATTGAAAAATAACAAAAGATTAATGTAGTCTCATGATTTTAAGACATTACTGATTTAAATCCCATTTTTTATTTTTTAAATTTGTTTTTAATTTATTTTTATTATTTATTTATTTATTTATTTATTTATTTGAGAGAGAACCAACATGGGGCTCAATCTCATGACCCTGAGATCATGACCTGAGACAAAATCCAGAGTTGGACCCTTAATTGACCGAGCCAACCAGGTGCCCCTAAAGTCTTTTTAAATTGATAAGAATAAGCATTGCTTCAGTAACTATATTACTTTTCAAATGAACATTCAGAAAAAAATACACAGATTCGTAAAGGTTGACTTGGCAATTAGTTTTGACTACAGAAATAGTTTTAGGAGGGAAAATCAAATTAACTTTCTTCAAAAGGCAGAATACTAGAACATCTGGCAAGTAGCACTTCTTTTTTATTTTTTTATTTCTGGGCTGTATTATTTCTAATTTTCTTTTTTTTTATTTTATTATGTTATGTTAATCACCATACATTACATCATTAGTTTTTGATGTAGTGTTCCATGATTCATGTTTGCATATAACACCCAGTGCTCCATTCAATACCTGCCCTCTTTAATACCCATCACCAGGCTAACCTATCTCCCCAACCCCCTCCCCTCTAAAACCCTCAGTTTGTTTCTCACAGTCGACAGTCTCTCAGGGTTCGTCTCCCCCTCCGATTCCCCACCTTCATTTTTCCGTTCCTACTATCTTCTTTTTTTTAAAAGATACTATATTATTTCTTTCAGAGGTACAGGTCTGTCATTCAACAATTTTACATAATTCACATCACTCACCATAGCACATACCCTCCCCAATGTCTATCACCCAGGCACCCCACGCCTCCCAGCCCCCACCACTCTCCAGCAACCCTCAGTTTGTTTCCTGAGATTAAGAATTCCTCATATCAGTGAGATCATATGATACATGTCTTTCTCTGATTGACTTCTTTCGCTCAGCATAACACCCTCCAGTTCCATCGATGTCATTGCAAATGGCAAGATTTCATACTTTTTGATGGCTGCATAAATATTCCAGTGTGTATATATATATATATATATATATATATA
This sequence comes from Zalophus californianus, assembly GCF_009762305.2. Classification (NCBI taxonomy): domain Eukaryota; kingdom Metazoa; phylum Chordata; class Mammalia; order Carnivora; family Otariidae; genus Zalophus; species Zalophus californianus. Next base: position 166,551,826 of record NC_045596.1, on the reverse strand, counting down.
TATACACACAATGGAATATATATATATACACCACCCCTCCTTTATCCATTCATCTGTTGATGGGCATCTTGACTCTTTCCATACTTTCGCTATTGTGGACATTGCTGCTATAAACATTGGACTGCACATACCCATTTGGATCACTACATTTGTATCTTTGGGGCAAATACCCAGTAGTGCAATTGCTGGGTTATATGGTAGCTCTATTTTCAACTTTTTGAGGAACCTCTATACTGTTTTCCAGAGTGGCTGCACCAGCTTGCATTCCCACCAAAAGTCTAGGAGGGTTCCCCTTTCTCTATATCCCTACCAACATCTATCATTTCCTGACTTGTTAATTTTAGCCATTCTGACTGGGGTGAGGTGGTATCTCATTGAGATTTTGATTTGTATTTCCCTGATGCAGAGCAATGTTGAGCACTTTTTCAAGTGTCTGTGGGCCATTTGGATGTCTTCTTTGGAAAAATGTCTACTCATGTCTTCTGCCCATTTCTTGATTGGATCATTTGTTCTTTGGGTGTTGAGTTTCATAAGTTCTTTATAGGTTTTGGATACTAGCCTTTTATCTGATATGACATTTGCAAAATATCTTCTCCCATTCTGTCAGTTGTCTTTTGGTTTTGTGACTGTTTCTTTTGCTGTGCAAAAGCTTCTTATATTGATGAAGTCCCAGTAGTTCATTTTTGCCCTTGCTTCCCTTGCCTTTCGTCATGTTTCTAGGAAGAAGTTGCTGCAGCTAAGGTCGAAGAGGTTGTTGCCTGTGTTCCCCTTTAGGATTTTGATGGAGTCCTGTCTCACATTGAGGTCTTTCAACCATTTTGAGTCTATTTTTGTGTGTGGTGTAAGAAAGTGATCCAGTTTCATTCTTCTGCATGTGGCTGTCCAATTTTCCCAACACCATTTGTTGAAGAGACTGTCTTTTTTCCATTGGATATTCCTTCCTGCTTTGTCGAAGATTAGTTGACCATAGAGTTGAAGGTCCATTTCTGGGCTCTCTATTCTGTTCCATTGATCTACATGTCTGTTTTTGTGCCAGTACCATACTGTCTTGATGATGACAGCTTTGTAATAGAGCTTGAAGTCCAGAATTGAGAAGCCACAAGCTTTGCTTTCTTTTTCAAGATTCCTCTGGCTATTTGGGGTCTTTTCTGGTTCAATACAAATTTTAGGATTATTTGTTCCATTTCTTTGAAAAAAGTGGATGGTATTTTGATAAGGATTGCATTGAATGTGTAGATTGCTCTAGGTAGCATTGACATCTTCACAATATTTGTTCTTCCAATCCATGAGCATAGAATGTTTTTCCATTTCTTTGTGTCTTCTTCAATTTCTTTCATGAGTATTTTATAATTTTCTGAGTACAGATTCTTTGCCTCTTTGGTTATATTTATTCCTAGGTATCTTATGGTTTTGGGTGCAATTGTAAATGGGATTGACTCCTTAATTTCTCTTGCTTTTGTCTTGTTGTTGGTGAATAGGAATGCCACTGATTCTGGTCATTGATTTTCTATCCTGCCACTTTTCTGTGTTCCTGTGTGAGTTCTAGCAGTTTTGAGGTGGTGTCTTTTTGGTTTTCCACATAAAATATCATATTATCTACAAACAGTGAAAGTTGGACTTCTTATTTGCCGATTTGGATGCCTTTTATTTCTTTTTGTTGTCTGATTGCTTTGGTTAGGGCTTCTAATACTATGTTGAATAGCAGTGGTGATAGTAGACATCCCTGCCTGGTGATAAGGACCATCCCTTACAAGAAAGGATGCTGTACTTTGTCAAATGCTTTTTCTGCATCTACTGAGAGGATCATATGGTTCTTGTTCTTTCTTTTATTCATGTATCGTATCACATTGATTGATTTGCAGATGTTGAACCAAACTTGCAGCCCACAGATAAATCCTATTTGGTCATTCGGAATAATCCTTTTAATGTACTGTTGGGTCCTATTGGCTAGTATTTTGGTGAGAATTTTTGCATCCATGTTCATCAAGGATATTGGTCTGTAATTCTCCTTTTTGATGGGGTCTTTGTCTGGTATGGGGATCAAGGTAATGGTGGCCTCATAAAATGAGTTTGGAAGTTTTCGTCCTTCCATTTCTATATTTTGGAACAGTTTCAGAAGAATAGGCATTCATTCTTTAAATGTTTGGTAGAATTCCCTTGGGAAGCCATCTGCCCTGGGCTCTTGTTTGTTGGGAGATTTTTGATGACTGCTTCAATTTCCTTAGTGGTTATATGTCTGGTCAGGTTTTCTATTTCTTCCTGGTTCAATTTTGGTAGTTTATACATCTCTAGGAATGCATCCATTTCTTCCAGGTTATCTAATTTGCTGGCACATAGTGGCTCATAATATGTTCTTATAATTGTTTGTATTTCTTTGGTGTTGGTTGTGATCTCTCCTCTTTCATTCATGATTTTAATTATTTGCATCTGTTCTCTTTTCTTTTTGATAAGTCTGGCCAGGGGTTTATCAATCTTATTCTTTCAAAGAATCAGCTCCTAGTTTTGTTGATCTGTTCTACTGTTCTTTTGGTTTCTATTTCATTGATTTCTGCTCTGATCTTTATTATTTCTCTTCTCCTGCTGGGTTTAGGCTTTATTTGCTGTTCTTTCTCCAGCTCCTTTAGGGGTAGGGTTAGGTTGTGTATTTGAGACCTTTCTTGTTTCTTGAGACAGGCTTGTATTGCTATATACTTTCCTTTTAGGACAGCCTTTGCTGCATCCCAAAGATTTTGCACAGTTGTGTTTTCATTTTCATTTGTTTCCATGAATTTTTTTAATTCTTCTTTAATTTCCTGGTTGTCCCTTTCATTGTTTAGTAGGATGCTCTTTAGCCTCCATGTATTTGAGTTCTGACTTTCGTCTTGTGATTGAGATCCAGTTTCAAAGCATTGCGGTCTGAACATATGTAGGGAATGATCCCAAACTTTTGGTACCAGTTGAGACCTGATTTGTGACCCAGGATGTGATCTATTCTGGAGAATGTTCCATGGGCACTAGAGAAGAATGTGTATTCTGTTGCTTTGGAATGGATGTTCTGAATATAACCGTGAAGTCCTTTTGGTCCAGTGTGTCATTTAAAGTCTTTATTTCATTGTTGATCTTTTGCTTAGATGATCTGTCCATTTCAGTGAGGTGAGTGTTAAAGTCCCCTACTATTATTGTATTGTTGTCAATGTGTTTCTTTGCCTTTGTTATTAATTGGCTTATATAATTGGCTGCTCCCATGTTAGGGGCATAGATATTTACAATTGTTAGATCTTCTTGTTAGATAGACCCTTTAAGTATGATGTAGTGTCCTTCTTCATCTCTTATTACAGTCTTTGTTTTAAAATCTAATTTGTCTGATATAAGGATTGACATCCCATCTTTCTTTTGGTGTCCATTGGCATGGTAAATTGTTTTCCACCCCCTCACTTTCAAGCTGGGGGTGTCTTTGGGTCTAAAATGAATCTCTTGCAGACAGCATATTGATAGGTCTTGTTTTTTTATCCAATCTGATACCCTGTGTGTTTTGATTGGGGCATTTAGCCCATTTACATTCAGGGTAACTATTGAAAGATATGAATTTAGTGCCATTGTATTGCCTGTAAGGTGACTGTTACTGTATATTGTCTGTGTTCCTTTCTGGTCTATGTTACTTTTAAGCTCTCTCTTTGCTTAGAGGACCCCTTTCAATATTTCTTGTAGGGCTGGTTTCGTGTTTGCAAATTCCTTTAGTTTTTGTTTGTCCTGGAAGTTTTTTATCTCTTCCCCCCCTTTTTTTTTCCTGACAGCCTAGTTGGATATAGTATTCTTGGCTGCATATTTTTCTCATTTAGTGGTCTGAATATATCATGCCAGTCCTTTCTGGCCTGCCAGGTCTTTGTGGATAGGTCTGTTGCCAATCTAATGTTTCTACCATTGTAGGTTACAGATCTCTTATCCCAAGCTGCTTTCAGGATTTTCTCTTTGTCTCTGAGACTCATAAGTTTTACTATTAGATGTTGGGGTGTTGACCTATTTTTGTTGATTTTGAGGGCGGCGGTTCTCTGTGTCTCCTGGATTTCGATGCCTGTTTCCTTCCTAAATTAAGGAAGTTCTCTGCCATAATTTGCTCCAATATACCTTCTGCCCCTCTCTCTCTTCCTTCTTCTTCTGGGATTCCAATTATCCTAATATTATTTAGTCTTATGGTATCACTTATCTCTCGATTTCTGCCTTCATGATCCAATAGTTGTTGATCTCTCTTTTTCTCAGCCTCTTTATTTTCCATCATTTGGTCTTATATATCACTAAATCTCCCTTTGCTTCATTTATCCTAGCAGTTAGAGCCCCCATTTTTTATTGCACCTCATTAATAGCCTCTTTGATTTTGACTTGGTTAGATTTTAGTTATTTTATTTCTCCAGAAAGGGTTTCTCTAATACCTTCCATGCTTTTTTCAAGCCCAGCTTGTGTATTTATATTCATCATTCTGAACTCTAGTTCTGACATCTTACTAATGTCTGTATTGATTAGGTCCCTGGAGTCAGTACTGCCTCTTGTTCTTTTTTTGTGGTGATTTTTTCCATCTTGTCATTTTGTCCAGAGGAGAATAGATGAATGAGAGAACAAAATGCTAACAGGGTAACAATTATCCTAGAAAAATATACACTAAAGAATAAGAAGGGACCTGAAACCGGGGGGAAAAAAGGTCAAAATTGTAAAAAGAAAATAAAAGAAAAAGATAAAAAAAAGAACATGATATTAGATTCCTCTATATCTTCTAATGGCTTACTGGCCCACTTCTTAAATCACTGACTAAAATATTCCTTTATATGTATTTATTCCATTGTGTTTATAATTTCACTTATTAAAAGACATCTTGTTTCCTTCTAATTTTTGGTAATTACAAATGAAGCTGCTATAAATGTACACGATTTTGTGTGGATATATTTTCAACTCATTTGGGTGACTGACAAGAGGATAAATGCTGGATCATATGGTAAGAGTAAGAAATTGCCAAACTGTCTTCTGCAGTGGCTGTACCATTTAGCATTCCCATCTTCATGAATGAGAGTTTCTGTTGCTCTACATCCTCACAGCATTTTGTGTTACCATTGTTTTGCCCTTCCAGTACAAAGCTGAAAAGGACTGGCAAGTTACAGTCTTGCCTTGTTCCTGATCTCACTGGGAAAGCAGTTAGTTTCTCACCACTGAGGTGTTAGCTATAGGTTTTTTTTCTAGATGTTCTTTCTTATGTTAAGGAAATTCCTTTCTAGACCTCCTTTCCTAAATTTCATCACAAACGGTGTTGGATTTGTCAAATTCTTTTTCTGCATCTATTGATATGATCAATTTTTCTAGTTTAGCCTATTGATGGAATTGGTTACATTAAATGATTTTAAAATGATGAACTAGCCATACATATCTAAATAAATATGGGTATAGATATCAACAAGGGGATTTTAACTATTATAAAAAAATTCTAGAGCTGAAAAGAACAATAAATGAACTGCAAAATTCATTTAAAATCAGATTTGATCAGGCAAAAGAAAGAATAAGACATGAAAACTGATCATTTGAAATCATCCAGTGAGAAAAACAAAAAGAAAAAAAGAATGAAGAATATTTAAAAAACCTACTGACATCAACAAGCAGACCAATATATGTATTATTCCTATAATGAGTCTGAGAAAGAGAAGAGAGAAAGAAAGGGACAGAAAGTTTATTTGGAGAAATAATGAGTATAAACTTCAGAAATCTGAGTGAACATACAAAAGAAGCTCAACAAATTCCAACCAGGAAATCCAAAGTGACTCACCAAGGTTCCCAATAGCCAAAGACAAGGAGAGAATCTTGAAAGCATCTAGACAGAATTGACTTGTCACATATAAGGGAGCTTCCATAAGATTATCAATAGATTTCTCAGGAGAAACCTTATAGGTCAGAAGGGATTGGGATGAATACTTTTCAAGTGCTGAAAGAAACTCTCAACCAAAATTATCATTATCAGGCAAAACTGTATTTCAAAATATAATGAAGATATGAACATTTTTTCAGAAAAATAAAATCTGAGGCAATGAACAAAAGTTAATTACCACTAGACCTGATCTATAAGAAATGTTAAATGGAGGCTGTCATGTCGAAAAGAAAGGATGCTAGACAGCAACCTGAAGATAAAAGGAAATTATAAAGTTCTCTAATACAGGTAAATACATGGACAAATATTGTAACATGCAGTATTGTAATTTTGGTGAATAAATTGACTTTTAAATATTGTATAGAATTGGAAGGACAAATACCAAACCAAACCAAACCAAACAAATCCTATAATCTATGTAGTAACATAAAGTGTGAAGTAGAATTATAAAGGAGTAGTGCTTTTGTATGCGATTGAAGTTAAGCTGTTAATAGAAATAGAAAAAAAATAATCCCCAAATTAATATGGAGTCTCAAGGGACTCTAAATAACCATGTCAATTTCAAAAAAAAAGAAGAATAGAGTTGAAGGATGCACATTTCCTTATTTCAAAACATATTATTATAAAGCAAAGTAATCAGAACCTTATGGTACTGCCATAAAGATAGATATGTATATCACTGAAATAGGTTAGAGAGCCTAGAAATAAACCCTTGCATATATGGTTAAATGATCTATAAAAGTGTGCCAAGATGACATAATGCAGAAAGGACAGTTTCTTCAACAAGTATACTCAATGGAGAAAAGATAGCTTTTTCAATAAATGGTGATGGGAACATTGGATATGTACATACAGAAGAATGAATTTGGACCTCTATATTTCACCATATACAAAAATTAACTCAAAATGGCTTAAAAATCCAAATGTAAGACCTCAAACTATAAAACTCCTAAAAGAAAACATAGGGGGAAATCTTCATCACATTAGGTTTGACAATGATTTCTTAGATATGATGCCAAAAGTACAGGCAACAAAAGCAAAAATGGACAAACGGGACTACACCAAACATAAAACTTTTGTGTTTCAAAGGACATGATCAACAGAGTATAAAGGCAACCTACAAAATGAGGGGGAATGTTTGCAAATCATATATCTGGTAACAGATTAACATCCAAAATATAAAGAACTCCTAAAATCCAAGAATAAAAAAATCAAATTCATATAAACCAATTCAAAAACAGGCTAAAGACTTGAATAGACATTTCTCCAGAGAGGATATACAAAAGACTAAAAAGCGTATGGAAAAATTCTCAATATTACTAATAATCATAGAAATGCAAATCAAAACCACATTGAGATATCACTACATACCCAATAGAATGGCTACCATTAAAAAAAAAAAAGGCAACCACAGAAAATAACAAGTGTTGGCGAGGATATGATGACCATAATGTGAACTGCTGGTGGGATTATAAAATTGCACAACCACTCTCAAAAATCAGTATGATGGTTCAAAATATTAAAGATAGGATTACCATATGATCCATCAAACCCACTTTTGCATTTTTATCCAAAATAACTCAAATCAGTATCATAAAGATATATCTGCACTCCCACATTCATTGCGCATTATTTATGATAGCAAGGTGTTGAAAACAGCTTAAGTGTTCATTGACAGAAGAATGGAAAAATAAAATGTCACCTATATATACACACATAGAATGGAATGTTATTCAGCCATAAAAATAATGAAATTCTGCTATTTGCAATGACATGGATGAACCTAGATGGTACTATATTAAGAGAAATAAGCCAGACATTTGAAGACAAATATTATATGATCACCATTATATGTGGAATAAAAATGTCAACTCACAGAAGCAGACAGTAGAATGGTGGATGCCAGGGGCTAGAGGGTTTGGAAAATGGGGCCATGTTGGTTAAAAGGTACAAAGCTACAGATATGCAAGACGAAGAGTTCTGGAGATCTGTTACACAGCAATGGAACACACATAACATTACTGTAAGATCATAAATTTCATGTTCTGTGTATTTTACCACAAAAAAACTTTTAAAAATTGTAATATTTGAGTTTCAAAATCCAAATAAAAATATTTTATAAAAATGTGTCAAAACAGCATGGTAAATATACTATATGTATTTGGCTCCTTGAAGTGGATATTAACTTTCAAAATATGATATAATTACTGAATAGTTGGGAGTAAAATGCATACCAGAGCAATTCCTGTAGCGAATTTTGGATTGCATGCCATTCCATGATATGTTGCTCCCACGTAATTAGGATGATCCCTATAACTAAATAACAAAATTTTTCTTGTAAATAAATGTATTTTAAATTATTAATAACTTAATGACCTTTTAAGAATTGGATTCCTCAGTAAAGAAAGCTGTTTTTTGAAACTTGAATATCACATATCGCATCTAATGTTTTCAATCATTTTGTATTTGGGTAATCTCCCACAGTTCCTACAAAGTTAAGTTCTAAAGTCTACTTTAACATTATATGATACACAGCCCAAAACCCAACAGTGCCTAATCCTTCCAAAACATTAATCATCACAGGTGCCACCACTAGATGGATATAATTCTAAAGTGTACAAGTCACGATAACCTACTGCCATGATTTGCACACAGTGGTCCTTTAAGGTGTGTAAAAAATATAGGATTGGAGGACAGGGAGAGAAAAGAGAACGTGCAGTATGCTAACAAAAAGAGATAGGGCACAGAAAGTGTCCTCACCATTTCAGTCCTATTAATATTGCTCCTAAGTCCCTAAATCTGACCTTAAATGCCACAGGAAACACCAATAGATGTATAAATGTATTCCATATTGCTTAAGACCTTCAGAATTGCGTTTTAATTTTTCCATGTAATCAAATTAGTCAAGCAAAAAGAAGACTTTTGAAAGATACAATGCTTGCAGTTATATAGCTACACCTTGGGTCAGTATATATCAGAAGGTAACCATATTACTATTTAAATGTTTTGCATTGTAACCACTTTATATGCAATTACTGAATTCTATTAACTAATTTATATTTTATTTAATGTTAAAATGATGGTTTCAATTACTTACCTCTGAGAAAATCTTTAAAACCTTTGAGGCCCCATGTCTCTACCAAGGCTTTCCAAATTTTCAAGTTTATTACATTTCCATGGATGAACAGTCTACTCTGAGAATAATGGCCTACCATGTTTTAGTGTCTTACATTGTTATTAGATTTTTATATTTTGCATTTTGCTAACAGTATACGTACAATTTTTGAGGTTTCTTGTCATTATACATAACACATTTTATATATAATTTTGATAGTTAACATATCATATAATTTGATAAGCCCTATATCAATGCAAAAAATGCACTCACATTAATAAATATGCCATATCATGAGATCTTTGAAACAAAAATTGTTCTTTCCATGAAACAAGTCTTTGTAGTACTTCATCTGCATCCCCCTTAGTTGAAATCTTATTTTGATCTGACCAGAGCTCCAAAGAAGTTAGCTTCACAGTCACTTTAAGCTGGGAAAACATCTAAAAATAGAAGATACACCACATACAGGTTTAGGTAGTCATAAGTATTATATTACATCTCTATACCTAATGCTAATAGATTCAGTTTACTCATTTTTGGAAATGGAATCCATTGGTGGGTGAAACTAGTTGGTAGAAATATACTTTTTAATAAAATTGAAAATGTTATTTATACAAACAATGTTATTGCATTAACAGGAATGTTTAATATTTAAATGAAACATAAATACTTACAATGTTGATAAGACCAAAGATATGGACAACTTTCTCAGCTGCAAATGCCACTTCAGAGCCCATGTAATCAAACTGAAAGACAAATTTTGTTTCACTACTGAAAATTACTAAAGTACCACATTTTATTTTTTAATTAATTATTTTTAATTTTATATTGTTAATGTTAATCACCACACATTACATCATTAGTTTTTTTATTTTTATTGTTATGTTAATCACCATACATTACATTATTAGTTTTTGATGTAGTGTTCCCTGATTCATTGTTTGTGTATAACACCCAGTGCTCCATGCAGAACATTCCCTCTTTAATACCCATCACCAGGCTAACCCATCCCCTTCCCCCCTCCCCTCTAGAACAGTGTTCCATGATTCATTGTTTGCGTAGCACCCAGTGCTCCATTTTAAAGTACCCTCTTTAAAGTACCACATTTTAAATGGATATAAAATGTTAAAATAAGGTGGTGCTCAGTGAAAGGAAAAAAAACCGAATTAAGGTTTATCAATGGCTTAGTAAGTTTTAAGCTTAAACCTAGGGAGCTTGCATATTAATCAATAATATTAAAATGAGAAGGTTGTGATTATTTTCCTCTTTACACATATAAAATGGAGGTTTGAAAGGTAAGTTTCCAAGATCATATAACTACTAAAGATAAGAAGCAGGACTCAAATCTCTAAGCTACTAAGTCATTTTTACCTGCTATATCATATGTCACCATTTATCTTCATTACAATAAGATAACATACTACATATCCTGGATAAACAATGTACCATAATAATAAAAATAAATTCAAGCAATTGTCTTCATTCAAGGAGACAAAAATCACATATTTTCTCTTAAATACTTTAGTTGTATGTGAACACACATTTCTAAGTTTTTGGTGAAAACATGAAAAGTGGCAGCTTGAGAGCTTCAAAAATCTGCAGCAGGTCTGCAAAAACTACTAACAGAAAAAAAAATGTAATGGATAGAGTTGTCTGATACAGACAAAAGAGATGTTATCCTCCTAGGTCTCTAGAAACTATTTGTACTTTGCTATTTCTCTTTTCCAATAAATCATATTGTATATTTATGCACAGTGCAGCATGTGTGGTATGAGTGAAGGTGAATAAAGGCTTATATAAAACAATGAAAGAATGTGTATATATATATATACACATATATATATATTTTTCAAACATACATGGAAGTTTTGTATAAATTCACCCATATTAGGCCATTAAAGAGTTCTTTGAATATAAAACTGTCACTTAGATCACATTGTCCAACTATAACGCAATTAAGTTATGGTAGACTTGATAAAAAGTATTTTAACAATGTTATTTTTCCTTACATGGATAACCCTATTGTGGTTATATAAGATAATGATCTTATTCTAGGTAAACATACACTGAAAAAAAAAAGCTCCATGATGCAATTTACAACTTACTTTCAAATAGAGCACAAGTGATAATGGGATACAATATTAATAAATCCTAATAAAGAGAGTATAACTATTTCTTGCCTTTTTTTATTATGTTAATCACCATACAGTACATCATTAGTTTTTGATGTAGTGTTCCATGATTCATTGTTTGCGTATAACACCCAGTGCTCCATGCAGAACATGCCCTCTTTAATACCTATCACTGGGCTAACCCATCCCCCCACCCCCCTCCCCTCTAGAACCCTCAGTTTGTTTTTCAGAGTCCATTGTCTCTCATGATTCATCTCCCCCTCCGATTCCCCCCTTCATTCTTCCCCTCCTGCTATCTTCTTTTTTTTTTAATATATAATGTATTATTTGTTTCAGAGGTACAGATCTGTGATTCAACAGTCTTACACAATTCACAGCACTCACCATAGCACAATTCTTGCAACTTTTTTGAAAGTTTGAAAATATTTCCAAATAAAATATTTAAAAAGTGAAGATGAAATAAAAATGATTTCAGATGAGCAAAAGCTGAAGCAAATTCATCAACAAGCTAAACAGAAATATCAGAAACACAGACTTATAAGAAGGAAAGAAGAGCTTTGAAAATGGTAAACATGGGGGCGCCTGGGTGGCTCAGTTGGTTAAGCGACTGCCTTCGGCTCAGGTCATGATCCTGGAGTCCTGGGATCAGGTCCCTCATCGGGCTCCCTGCTCAGCGGGGAGCCTGCTTCTCCCTCTAACCCTCCCCCCTCTCATGTACTCTCTCTCTCTCTCTCATTCTCACTCTCTCAAAATAAATAAATCTTTAAAAAAAAGAATAGAAAAAAGAATTTTAAAAAATAATTAAAAAAAAGAAAATGGTAAACATGAGGGAAAAATTAAATTCTTTTTTCTTTTCCTTAATTTCTTCAAAAAATTGAATATTTAAAAAAATAATTTATTTTGTGGTTTATAACACATGGCAAAGTAAAATATAATAACATCACAGACGGAACACTACACCTGAAACTATTGATGTACTATATGTTGGCTAATTGAATTTATATAAAAAATTAAAAAAATTAAAAGCTGGATTTGAGACCACAGGGTGCCGAGAAATTACAAAAGAGTTTATGGTCCTTAGGTCCTGTATAAATTGATAAGTTTGGTTTAAAAAAATCACAGGTTTATTTTTACGATTATTTTCATTAATTCTTTATTTGAGTGCAGTTGACACAAAATGTTACATCAGTTTCAGGTGTACAGCATAGTAATTCCAAAAGTATAAACATTACCCTATGCTCACCACAAATGTAGCTCCTATTTGTCACCATACAAAGCTATTACAATATCACTGACTCTATTTCTAATGTTATGCTGTGCCTTTTATTCCCATAACATTCATTCCATAACTAGAAGACTGTATCTCCCACTCCCTTTCACCCATTTTACCTAATCCCCAACTCCCTCCACTTTGGCAGCCATCAGTTTTTTCTCTATGTTTATATGTCTAATTCTGCTTCTTGTTTATTTTATTTTTTTAGATTCCACATATGAGTAAAATCATATGGTACTTGTTTTTCTCAGTCTGATTTACATCATTTAACACAATAGCTTCTAGATCCATCCATGTTGTCACAAATAGCATGACCTCATTCTATTTCATGGCTCTGTAATGGAACCACAAAGATCCCAAATAGCCAAAGCAATGTTAAGCAAGAAGAACAAAGCTGGAGGTAACACAATTCCATATTTCAAGATATATTACAAAGCTGTAGTAATCAAAACAATATGGTATTGGCACAAAAGTAGACACATGGATCAATGGAACAGAATAGAAAGCCCAGAAATAAACCCACAATTATATAGCCAATTAATCTATGACAAAGAAGGCAAGCATATATGATGGGGAAAAGACAATTTGTTCCATAAATGATGTTGCAAAAACTGGACAGCTACATGAAAAGAATGAAACTGGACCACTTTCTAACATCATACACAAAACTAAACTCAAAATGTAAAGATGTAAATGTGAGACATGAAATCATAAAAATCCTAGAAGAGAGCACAGGGAATAATTCTCTGACATCAACCATAGCAACATTTTTCTAGATATTTATTCTAAGGCAAGGGAAACAAAAGCAAAAATAAACTATTGGAACTACATCAAAATGAAAAGCTTTTGGGGAAAAAAAAGCTTTTGCATGGTGAAAGAAATCATTAACAAAACAGAAAAGAAACCTACTGAACAAGAGAAGATATCTGCAAATGCTGTATCTGTTAAGGAGTTAATATCCACATCAGGGTTAAATGGAACTTTAGTGTTATAAAGCTTTTACATTATATGTGAAGTGATATAATATTAATTCTAGTTAGGAATGTAAATTCAAACCAATAAAGAAACCACTGGGGTAAGATGTGGGGGATAAAGAGAGATCACAGAAAAAACCAATATAGGAGATAAAGATAAAAACTAAAAATAACCCATTAATCCAAGGGTAGTAAAGGAGGAACAAAAGAACAAATAACTAATAGGAAGAGTAGAACACTAAGAGCATAGCAGTACTTAACCTACATCCACAGTATTAGTAATTTTGATAAACATAAATCAACTAAACATTCTAATGAAAAAGCAGGGATTATCTGAGTAAGGAAAAAAATAGTTTACAAAGTCATACTTTAAAATTTAAGACAGATAAACATAAAAAAGAGGGAATACTAATCATAAGATATAAAAGCTCTAGAGTTCTTTGTTGTTGTTTTCTCATGATGACATTTGCATTGAAAATGCCTTCTGTTTTTATTGGAAAGGAAGAAGGTATTCAGTTAAATGGAGAGAGGAAAGTAGGCCGTCTAGATTTAATTTTAGCAACTTCATGGGGGCAGCTGTGGCAGAGCATAATTTCAATGCTTGTGAGTATTATTCCTCATGTAACAACCAAAACCTAAATCTAAATGCCCCCAAAGGGCATTAGCTAGTAAAATACATTAAATTATATTAAATATATTAATCAGACACTAGGTGAATGTTAAAATTAAATTGAAATAATATATTTCATTAATATGTGGGAAAACATTATAAAATAATTTACAGAACAGCATATACAAAACAAAGGTATAAGAACTTACACATACATGTTTAAATAAAAGAAAGGAAATGTGCATATAAAATTATATGTGCTTTTTTCTTTATTATTATGTTGTCTACTTTTTCCTGCTGTTTTTATAAAAAATTATGTAAAGATCTAAATATTTCCTTTTATCAACAAAAACTAATTTTGAAAATTATGCACTTATTGACAGACCTTATGCAAAAATATCAGTAATAATGAAAGATCAGATTTCGTAATTGCTAAACAAAATGGCTTTGCTAAAAACTGATTATATAAACAAAAATTTCCCTAACTGGGGCACCTGGGTGGTTCATTGGTTAAGTGTCTGCCTTCAGCTCAGGTCATGATCTCGGAGTCCCAGGATGGAGTCTCACCATGGGCTCCCTGACCAACGGGGAGTCTGCTTCTCCCTCTGCCCTCACTCTGCTCATGCTCTTTCTTTCAAATAAATAAATAAAATCTTTAAAAAATATATTCCCTAACTAAATGAACATTCCTATGAATAATTCTTCCCATTTTTAAAATATAAAATTTCCATCAGAGAATTTAAGAGAATCCACGAAATTATAAAGCATAAAATAATCTTATAAAAAATACTTTTTAATAACAGGAATCTCCAATTCAATAATTAAATAGCTTATTTTAAAAATAAAAATTAATTTATGTAAGAGTTTCATCACTATTTGGGGCGGATCCAGAAATATATGCAGCTCATTATAATTGACTAGATTATAATGTAGTAGAACTCTTCATACATACAAATTATACATCTTTGCTAGAATTCTATATTGATTTTGAAATCAATACTATAAATATTAGTCCCCTCAATGCCAATGTAAAGGCAATTGACATTTCTTTATGTCCTGCTACACTCAGATACATATTTTGAACAGAGTAAAATATACCTGTATTTCAGACAAGTGGAATTTTCATTTTCATATTCCCTTTGAATTTAAACACAAAACAAAAATATTATCAATATCAATAATGCATACCAAAGCTTTATCCATAATGATTTGTATTTTCAGAATTCTTTCCAATAGTTCATCTGAATCTTTCTGTAAAACAGAAGACATGAATTAAATAAAACATAAAAATAAAACATAAAAATAAAACATTCTATAAGAAAAAATTCTTATATTGTTTGTTATTCTCACATATATACACACACACACGCACACACAGAGAGAAAGGGATAGACAGACAGATGATGATAGGCAGATAGATAGATGATAGATAGATAGGATAGTTCGCTACAGATACATAAAGATATAGATATAAGTGATAGCAAAATAAGATGATGGAGGCCCCTGAAAAAATAAGGTGAGATTCCAAATAAAAATTTTAGGAACAAATCGAAAGCTTTCCTCTTATATTCTTTATAATTAGAATCCTCAAAAAAGTTAGTGAAATGAAGGAAAAGCCATGTTTCCTTTTCTCAAAACTTTCCTCTTAGACCCTCCTCCAACCTTCAAGCTAAATTAACTCCCATCATCTTTCTCCCAAATTGCCTTTAATTTCTCATTGTTTTTATACTTTATTTATGTTAACTCTATCACAGTTATATAAATTGATATTAATGTATATACCCATGTAACCATTTCTATAAATAAGACAAAGAATGTTTCCATCACCCTCTTCCAAGTCAAGAGCCCACATAACTCAAGGCAATTAATGATCTGCTCTCTCTAACCATAGGTTAGAATAATCTATTCTAGAATTTCATAAAACTGGAATCATATGTCACATACTCTTATATCTGGCTTCTTTCACTCAGCATTTATCTGTTATGCTGTGATTCTTAATAATTCATTAGTGTTTATTGCTAAGTAGTGTGTCATTTTACAATTATATCCCAATTTCTTTATACATTTACCTGTTGATGATCACTTGGATTATTTAGAAATTGTAGCTATTATAAATAAAACTATGCATATCCATGTAGAGGTCTTTGTGCAATTATGTTCTTTAATTTTTCTTGGAAAATTCTTAAAAGAGAATACCTGAGTCATATGGTAATTATGGGTGTGTAAAGTAGGACAAAAATGCCAGATTTCTTTCTTTTTTTCTCTTTTTTATTATGTTATGTTAATCACCATACATTACATCATTAGTTTTTGATGTAGTGTTCCATGATTCATTGTTTGCATATAACACCCAGTGCTCCACATAGAACGTGCCCTCTTTAATACCCATCACCAGGCTAACCCATCACCCCACCCCCTCCCCTCTAGAACCCTCAGTTTGTTGCTCAGAGTCCATAGTCTCTCATGGTTCATCTCCCCCTCCAATTCCCCCCACTTCATTCTTCCCCTCCTGCTATCTTCTTCTTCTTCTTTTCTTTTTCTTTGTAACATATAATGTATTATTTGTTTCAGAGGTACAGGTCTGTGATTCAACAGCCTTACACAATTCACGGTGCTACCATAGCACATACCCTCCCCAATGTCTATCACCCAGCCACACCATCCCTCCCACCCCCCACCACTCCAGCAACCCTCAGTTTGTTTCCTGAGATTAAGAATTCTTCATATCAGTGAGATCATATGATACATGTCTTTCTCTGATTGACTTATTTCGCTCATCATAATACCCTCCAGTTCCATCCACGTCGTTGCAAATGGCAAGATCTCATTCCTTTTGATGGCTGCATAATATTCCATTGTGTGTGTTTGTGTGTGTGTGTGTGTGTGTGTGTATTCCATTGTGTGTGTGTGTGTATATATATATATATATATCACATCTTCTTTATCCATTCATCTGTGGATGGACATCTTGGCTCTTTCAACAGTTTGGCTATGGTGGACATTGCTGCTATAAACATCGGGGTGCACATACCCCTTCGGATCCCTACATTTGTACCTTTGGGGTAAATACCCAGTAGTGCAATTGCTGGATCGTACAGTAACTCTATTTTCAACTTTTTGAGGAACATCCATACTGTTTTCCAGAGTGGTTGCACCAGCTTGCATTCCCACCAACAGTGTAGGAGGGTTCCCCCTTCTCCGCATCCCCACCAACATCTGTCATTTCCTAACTTGTTAATTTTAGCCATTCTGACTGGTGTGAGGTGATTATTTCATTGAGGTTTTGATTTGGATTTCCCTGATGCCGAGTGATGCTGAGCACTTTTTCCTGTGTCTGTTGGCCATGTGGATGTCTTCTTTGGAAAAATGTCTGTTCATGTCTTCTGCCCATTTCTTGATTGGATCATTTGTTCTTTGGGTGTTGAGTTTGATAAGTTCTTTATAGATTTTGGATACTAGCCCTTTATCTGATATGTCATTTGCAAATATCTTCTCCCATTCTGTTGGTTGTCTTTTGGTTTTGTTGACTATTTCTTTTGCTGTGCAAAAGCTTTTTATCTTGATGAAGTCCCAATAGTTCATTTTTCCTCTTGCTTCCCTTGCCTTTGTCGATGTTTCTAGGAAGAAGTTGCTGCGACTAGAGGTTGAAGAGGTTGCTGCCTGTGTTCTCCTTTAGGATGTTGATGGACTCCTGTCTCACATTGAGGTCTTTCAACCATTTTGAGTCTATTTTTGTGTGTGGTGTAAGGAAATGTCCAGTTTCATTCTTCTGCATGTGGCTGTCCAATTTTCCCCACACCATTTGTTGAAGAGACTTTTTTCCATTGGACATTCCTGCTTTGTCAAAGATTAGTTGACCATAGAGTTGAGGGTCCATTTCTGGGCTCTCTATTCTGTTCCATTGATCTATGTATCTGTTTTTGTGCCAGTACCATACTGTCTTGATGATGACAGCTTTGTAATAGAGCTGGAAGTCCAGAATTGTGATGCCACAGCTCTGCTTTTCTTTTTCAACATTCCTCTGAAAAATGCCAGATTTCTTTTTAAAACAGTTTGATTATTCTCCATTTTTACCAAGAAATAAAAAGAGTGCCAATTACTCCATATTTTTGCCTGTATTTGGTATTATAAGTCTCTGTCATTGTATCCATTCCTATTGGTCGGCATAAATATCTCATTGAGGTTTTAATTTGCAGTTCCCTGATGATTAATGAATGATATTGAACATCTTTCATAACTGAACATCTTTCACAGGCTTATGGCTCATTAATTTGGTTTCTCTTAAGTTCCCCAGAAATTTTGTTTAGCCTTGACATTTAAGTCCATGCTCTAATTCAGTTTTTCTGAATAAGGGCTAAAATTGATTTTATTTCATGTGAATATCAAGTATTTTAGCACCACTCATTGAATAGGTCATTCTTTAGTCTTTCAAAGTCTTTATTAGCACCTTCGTGGAAAATCAATCAGCCAACAGCATGTGGGTGTATTTCTGATCTATTCTGATCTACTGATCTATATGTCTACATTTATATCAATAACACAATATGCATCTCTATAGCAGGGGTCAGCAAACTATGGCCTGAGATATGGCTACCTGTTTTATAGAAAAATATTTTATTGTTACAGAGGCATACCCATTTGTTTATACATCCTCTATGCTCTCTTCATGCCACAAATGTTGAGTGAAGTAGCTGCAACAGACCATCTGCCCCACAAATCAAAAATATTTACTCTCTGGCTCTTTAAGAAAAAAATAATGTAAGTCCTTCATCTTGTTCTTATTTTTAAAACTATGAGAGTAGTTTGCATCGCTCTTTATAAAATTGAGAACAATTTCCACAAAAGTGTTTTCTGGAATTTTGTTTGGGATTACACTGAATCTACAGATCCGTTTGAGGAAAATAAATATTTTAACCATATCAATTTCTTTATTTCGTGTGACCTTGTTAGACTTTCTTATTAGTACTGATAACTTTGGTGGAGATTGTTTAAAATTTTCTATGTACTGAGTTAGGTCACTGAAAAAAAAAAGGACATGATTTTTCTTTCAAAACAGTATGCCCTTTATTATTCTTTCTCCTATTGAACTCTCTAGGAACTCTAGGAAAAGAGTTTGCTAGAAATAGTGAGGGCAGACAGCCTTGCACTATTTCTAATCTGACAGGCTATTTTAGTCAGTTCATGCTCTAATAAATATGCCATAAACGAGGTGGCTTGAACAATGTACACTTACTTCTCACAGTTCTGGAGGCTAGGAAGTTTAAGATCAAGGCACCAGCAGATGTGGCATCTGGTGAGAGCACTCTTTCTACTTTGCAGATGGCTGTTTTTATTTTTTATGCTCATGTGAGGGGGCACAGAGAGATCAAGGAAGTTTTCTACATCCTAGTTTTTATCATGAATGGATGTTGAGTTTGACCAAATGATATTTTTGGAACTATCGATATGGTCCTGTGGTTTTCTACATAAATCTGTTAAATTGTTTCATTTCTGTTTTGCTGTACTGGCTTAAAGCATAGTGCCTCAAAGTCCCATACATACTATAGTCTCAAGATTCTTGAAAAAGTACAAATGGTTTTATACTATAATGGCAACTTGACTAGATAAAAATTTGTTGGAATTTTTATGCCATCCAGAGAAGCTGTTCTATGCATCCTACATATACATTATGCACTATCTTATAAGCACTTCATTTGGCAAAGGCCAAAGCCAGTCTGTTTCTCTACTTTTATGGGTGACTTTGAGGCCAAGATGCCTTTAAGATTCTTCCTTATTTATTTATAAAGTCTAATATATTAATCATATTATATCTCAATGTTTTTTATTAGGGTTTCTTAAGATTTTTTTTTTAATTCAGGACTTTTTTTCAAAAAAATTATTCTTTAATAATGTGGAATATCTTGGGTGTACTTTATTCATTAATGACATTTTTATTATCTTGAATTGCCATTATCAGTCTTTTATACTCAGTTATTCAGGGTTCCCCAGAAAAACAGGACCAGTAGGATGTGTATGATTATTTCTTATAATTAGATTTATTATAAGGAATTGAATCACATAATTATGGAGGTTAGCAAGTTCAAAACCTGGAAAGAAAAGGCCAGTAGGCTGGAAACCCAGTGAGAATTGATGTTGTACTTCAGGTCTAGAAACCATCAGATTAGAGACCCAGGGTGAGCTGATGCTACAGTTTCAGTACAAAGGTAATCATCTGGAGAATTCTGTCTTACTAAAGAGGTGGTCAATCCTTTTGTTTCATTGAGGACTTCACCTGATTGCATGAGCCCCATCCAGATTATGGAGGACAATCTGCTTTACTCAAAGTTCACTGATTTAGATTTTAACTTATTCAAAAACACGCTCACAGGAATTCCCAGAAAATATGACCATCTGGGCAATGTAGCCCAGCCAAGTTGACATATAAAATTAACTATCATGGGCATGGAGCAAGATGGCAGAGGAGTAGGAGACCTGGATTTCGATTAGTCTCAGGAATTCAGCTGGATAGGGACCAAACCATTCTGAACACCTATGAACTCAACAGGAGATCAAAGAAAAGAATAGCAACAACTCAACAGAAAAGCGACCCTTTCTGGAAGGTAGGACGTGCAGAGAAGTGAATCCGAGGCAATATTCAGGAGGAAGATGGCAGGTGAGGGGACCTCCGTTGGCCGCTTCTGGCAAGTGATAGAGCAGTGGAGCACAAAATTGGAACTTTTAGAAGTCGGCTCCACTGAGGGACGTCGCTCCAGTGGCTAAGCGGGGGGTGGAACACTCTCTGGGACAGTGTGGTCTCAGGACCCTCGGGGTCACAGAAAGACCAGGGGTGCCTGAGTGTGGCAGAGCTCCCAGGTATCAGAGCAGGGAAGCTGGCTGCAGAGACAGAGCTGAGACGCAGGCTTTCAGGTTGGGGTTGCCATAAACTGTGATTGGTGACACAGTCGGGCCACTCCTCCTCCAGCAGGGACCCAACAAGCAGCAGATGCAGGGAGACTCCTGTTCCTCCCCTGGAAGGATCAGCGTGGGAGCACACTGCAGGGATCTGCTGGGCTTGGAGATTCCACACCGAGTTGGGTGCCAGAGATAGAAATGCTTGGTCAAAGGCCGGGTGAGCACGGAGTGCAGCCGGAGACCGGGAAGATGGGAGTGATTGACTGCTTTTCTCTGGAGGCACACTGAGGAGCGGGGCCTCAAGTTCTTGGCTCCTCCAGGGTGGAGATTAGGAAGCCGCCATTTTCACTCTCGTCCTCCAAAGCTTTACCAAAAGCTTGCAGGGAACAAAACCTCCCGAGAGCAAACCCGAGCAGATTACTTAGTCGGGACTGACAAGGGCGGGGCAATTCCGCCTCTGGAAAAGACATTTGAGAACAAGGGCAACAGGCCACTCCCCTGGAAGATCAGCAAGAACAGCCAGCCAAGCCCAAGTTTACTGATCAATGAGAACCACAGAACTCCAGCACTAGGGGAATACTGCACATAGAATTCATGGCTTTTTTACCATGATTCTTTAGTCTTTCAAAGTTAATTTTTTTAACTGTCTTTTCTTTTTTGAATTTCTCTTTTTCCCTTTTTCAACGAACATCTTATCAATCCCTTTAAAAAAAATTTTTATTTTTCATTTTTAGAGTCATATTCTATCCCTTCATAGTAGCTACTCTTATTTTTGGCATATATATATAAATTGTTCTCTCTTTAAAATTTTGAGATACAGTTTCTTCTAACAGATCAAAATGTACCCTAAATCTCTAGTGTATGGCTTTGTTCCAGTCTCCCACCTGATCACATTTTCTCCCCGCCTTTTTTATCTTTTTTTTAAATCCTCTTCTTTCTTTTTTCAATCAACTTTTTATTTATCGATTCCTTTTATAAAATTTTATGACTTTCATCTTTACAGGCATATTCCATCCCTTGATTGTATCAACCCTGATTTTGTACATATACAAGTCTTTCTTTCTTTACAATTTTGGGAGGCACTTTCTTCTAACACACCAAAATACACCCAAAATCTCGTGTGTGGCACTGATCTATGCACCAGCCTGATCATATTTGATTATATTTTTTGTCTTGTTCTGTTTTTGTTTGTTTTTATCTTTTTCTTTTTCTTTTGTTTTTCTCTTTCTTTTTCTTTCTCTCCCTTTCTTTTCCCCTGGTTTCATGTCTTTTCTGATTTGTTTAGAGTATATTTTATGGGCACGTTGTTACCCTGTTAACATTTTGTTCTCTCATTCATCTATTCTCCTCTGAACAAAATGAAAAGATGGAAAAAATCACCTCAACAAAAACAAGAAGAGGTAGTACTGACTGCCAGGGACCTACTCAATATGGACATTAGTACAGTGTCAGATCCAGAGTTGAGAATCATGATTTTAAAGATACTAGCTGGGTTTGAAAAAAGCATGGAAGTTATTAGAGAAACTTTCTGGAGAAATAAAAGAACTAAAATCTAACAAAGTCGAAATCAAAAAGGCTATTAATGAGGTACAATAAAAAATGGGGGCACTAACTGCTAGGATAAATGAGGCAGAAGAGAGAATCAGCGAAATACAAGAACAAATGATGGAAAATAAAGAAGCTGAGAAAAAGAGAGATAAACAAATACTGGATCACGAGGGCAGAATTCGAGAGATTAGTGATACCATAAGACGAAACAACATTAGAATAATTGGGATCCCAGAAGAAGAAGAAGGAGAGAGAGGGGCAGAAGGTATACTGGAGAAAATTATAAGAGAGAACTTCCCTAATGTGGGGAAGGAATCAGCCATCAAAATCCAGGAGGCACAGAGAACCCCTCTCAAAATCAATAATTATAGGTCAACATCCCAACATCTAATAGTACAACTTACAAGTCTCCAAGACAAAGAGAAAATCCTGAAAGCAGCTCAGGAGAAGAGATATGTAACCTATAATGGTAGAAACATTAGATTGGCAACAGGCCTATCCACAGAGACCTGGCAGGCCAGAAAGGACTGGCATGATATATTCAGAGCACTAAACGAGAAAAATATACAGCCAAGAATACTATATCCAGCTAGGCTGTCCTTGAAAATAGAAAGAGAGATAAAGAGCTTCCAGGACAGAGGGGGCGGAGCAAGATGGGAGAGGAGTGGGAGACCTAGATTTCCTCTGCTCTCAGGAATTCAGCTGAATAGGGATCAAAACATTCTGAACACCTACGAACTCAACAGGAGATCAAAGAGGAGAGTAGCAACAACTCTCTGAACAGAGAAGCGACCACTTACTGGAAGGTAGGACGTGCGGAGAAGTGAATCCAAGGCGATATTCAGTAGGATAGACGGCAGGGGAGGGGGACTCCGTAGGCCGCTTCTGGCAAGTGATAGAGCCACCGAGCACAAAATCGGACCTTTTAGAAGTTGGCTCCGCTGAGGGACGTCGCTGCAGTGGCTAAGCGGGGGGTGGAATCCTCCCGGGACAGTGTGGTCTCAGGATCCCTGGAGTCACAGAAAGACCGGGGGTGCCTGAGTGCGGCAGAGCTCCCAGGTATCAGAGCGGGGAAGCCGGCTGCAGAGACAGAGCCGAGGCGCAGGGTCTCAGCTCGGGGTTGCCATAAACTGTGATCCGCAGCCCAGTCGGGTCACTGCTCCTCCAGCAGGGACCCAACAAGCGGCAGAGCCGGGGAGACTCCCCTATCTCCCCCGGGAGGAGCGGTGCAGGAACACACCGCAGGGATCTGCTGGGTTTGGAGACTCCACATGGGGTCGGGTGCCAGAGATACAAACGCTTGGTCACAGGCCGGGTGAGCACGGAGTGCAGCCGGAGACCAGGGAGATGGGAGTGGCTGCTTTTCTCTGGGGGTGCACTGAGGAGTGGGGCCCCAAGTTCTCAGCTCCTCCGGGTGGAGAATGGGAAGCCACCATTTTCGCCCTGGTCCTCCAAAGCTGTACCGAGAGTTTGCAGGGAACAAAAGCTCCTGAGAGAAAACCGGAGCAGCTTGCTTAGCCCAGACCGACAAGGCGGGGCAATTCAGCCTCCGGCAAAGACATTTGGAAACCACGGCAACAGGCCCCTCCCCCAGAAGATCAGCACGAACAGCCAGCAAGCCAAGACCAAGTTTACTGATCAAGGAGAACGGGAGAACTCCAGCGCTAGGGGAACACTGCACATAGAATTCATGGTTGTTTTTACCATGATTCATTAGTTCATCAAAGTTAATTATTTTAACTGTTTTTTTTTTTATTTTTCTTTTTCCCTTTTTCAACCAACATCTTATCAATCCCTTTTTTAAAAAAAAACACTTTTTATTTTTCATTTTTAGAGTCATATTTTATCCCTTCATAGTAGTTACCCTTATTTTTGGCATATATATATAAGTTGTTCTCTCTTTAAAATTTTGAGATACAGTTTCTTCTAACAGATCAAAATATACCCTAAAACATTAGTGTATGGCTTTGTTCTAGTCTCTTGCCTGATCATATTCACTAACTTTTCTCCTTTTTTTTTTTAAATCTTGTTCTTTCTTTTTTCAAACAACGTCTTATTTTATCAATTCCTTTTATAAAATCTTTTATAATTTTCATCTTTACAGTCATCTTCCATCCCTTCGTTGTATCAACCCTTATTTTGTACATATATGTCTTTCTTCCTTTAAAATTTTAGGAGGCACTTTTTTCTAACAGAGCAAAATATGCCCAAAATCTAGTGCGTGGCACTGATCTATGCACTAGCCTGATCATATTTGATCATATTCTGCTTTTTTTGTGTTATTCTGTTTTTGTTTTTATCTTTTTTCTCTTTTTTTTCCTTTCTTTTTTCTTTCTTTCCCTTTCTTTTCCACCAGTTTCAGGTCTTTTCTGATTCATTTAGGGTACATTTTCTGGGGACATTTTGCCCTGTTAGCATTTTGTTCTCTCATTCATCTATTCTCCTCTGGACAAAATGACAAGATGAAAAAAATCACCTCAGCAAAAAGAACAAGAGGTAGTACCGTCACCCAGGGACCTATTCAATATGGACATTAGTATGATGTCGGACCTAGAGTTCAGAATCATGACTTTAAAGATACTAGCTGGGCTTGAAAAAAGCATGGAAGTTATTAGAGAAACCCTTTCTGGAGAAATAAAAGAACTAAAATCTAACCAAGTTGAAATAAAAAAGGCTGTTGATGAGGTGCAATCAAAACTGGGGGCACTATCTGCTAGGATAAATGAGGCAAAGAGAGAATCAGTGATATAGAAGAACAAATGATGGAAAATAAAGAGGCTGAGAAAAAGAGATAAACAACTACAGGATCACGAGGGCAGATTCGAGAGATAAGTGATACGATAAGATGAAACAACATTAGAATAATTGGATCCCAGAAGAAGAAGAAAGAGAGAGAGGGGCAGAAGGTATACTGGAGCAAATAATAGCAGAGAACTTCCCTAATGTGAGGAAGGAAACAGGCATCAAATCCAGGAGGCACAGAGAACCCCTCTCAAAACCAAAAATGATAGGTCAACACCCCGACATCTAATAGTAAAACTTATGAGTCTCAGAGACAAAGAGAAAATCCTGAAAGCAGCTCAGGAGAAGAGATATGTAACATACAATGGTAGAAATATTAGATTGGCAACAGACCTATCCACAGAGACCTGGCAGGCCAGAAAGGACTGGCAAGATATCTTCAGAACACTAAATGAGAAAAATATGCAGCCAAGAATACTATATTCAGCTAGGCTGTCCTTGAAAATAGAAGGAGAGATAAAAAGATTCAAGAACAAACAAAAACTAAAGGAATTTGCAAACATGAAACCAGCCCTACAAGAAATATTGAAAGGGGTCCTCTAAGCAAAGAGAGAGCCTAAAAACGGCATAGATCAGAAAGGAACACAGACAATATACAGTAACAGTCACCTTACAGGCAATACAATGGCACTAAATTCATACCTTTCAATAGTTACCCTGAATGTAAATGGGCTAAATGCCCCAATCAAAAGACACAGGCTATCAGACTGGATTAAAAAACAAGACCGATCAATATGCTATCTGCAAGAGACTCATTTTAGACCCAAAGACATCCCCACATTGAAAGTGAGGGGGTGGAAAACCATTTACCATGCTAATGGACACCAAAAGAAAGCTCGGGTGGCAATCCTTATATCAGACAAATTAGATTTTAAAACAAAGTCTGTAATAAGAGATGAGGAAGAACACTATATCCTAATTAAAGGGTCTATCCAACAAGAAGACCTAACAATTGTATATAAATATGCCCCTAACATGGGAGCAGCCAATTATATAAGGCAATTAATAACAAAAGCAAAGAGACACATTGACAACAATACAATAATAGTGGGGGACTTTAACACCCCCTGACTGAAATGGACAGATCATCTAAGCAAAACATCAACAAGGAAATAAAGACTTTAAATGACACACTGGACCAAATGGACTTCACAGACATATTCAGAACATTCCATCCCAAAGCAACGGAATACACATTCTTCTCTAGTGCCCATGGAACATTCTCCAGAATAGATAACATCCTAGGTAACAAATCAGGTCTCAACCAGTTGAAAAAGAGTGGGATTATTCCCTGCATATTTTCAGAGCACAATGCTTTGAAACTAGAACTCAATCACAAGAGGAAAGTTGGAAAGAACTCAATTACATGGAGGCTAAAGAGCATCCTACTAAGGAATGAATGGGTCAACCAGGAAATTAAAGAAGAATTAAAAAAATTCATGGAAACCAATGAAAATGAAAACACAACTGTTCAAAATCTTTGGGATACAGCAAAGGCAGTCCTGAGAGGAAAGTATATAGCAATACAAGCCTTTCTCAAGAAACAAGAAAGATCTCAAATACACAACCTAACCTTACACCTAAAGGAGCTGGAGAAAGAACAGCAAATAGAGCCTAAACCCAGAAGGAGAAGAGAAATAATAAAGATCAGAGCAGAAATCAATGAACTAGAAACCAAAAGAACAGTAGAACAGATTAACAAAACTAGGAGCTGGTTCTTTGAAAGAATTAACAAGATTGATAAACCCCTGGCCAGACTTATCAAACATAAAAGAGAAACGACCCAAATCAACAAAATCATGAATGAAAGAGGAGAGATCACAACCAACACCAAAGAAATACAAACAATTATAAGAATATATGATGAGCAACTCTATGCCAGCAAATTAGATAACCTGGAAGAAATGGGTGTATTCCTAGAGATGTATCAACTACCAAAATTGAACCAGGAAGAAATAGAAAACCTGATCAGACCTATAGCCACTAAGGAAATTGAAGCAGTCATCAAAAATCTCCAAAGAAACAAAAGCCCAGGGCCAGATAGCTTCCCAGGGGAATTCTATCAGACATTTCAAGAAGAATTAATACCTATTCTCCTGAAACTGTTCCAAAAAATCGAAATGGAAGGAAAACTTCCAAATTCATTTTATGAGGCCAGCATTACCTTGATCCCAAAACCAGACAAAGACCCCATCAAAAAAGAGAATTACAGACCAATATCCTTGATGAACATGGATGCAAAAATTCTCACCTAAATACTAGCCAATAGGATCCAACAGTACCTTAAAAAGATTATTCACCACGACCAAGTGGGATTTATCCCTGGGCTGCCAGGATGGTTCAACATCCGCAAATCAATCAACGTGATTTAATATATTAACAAAAGAAAGAACAAGAATCATATGATCCTCTCAATAGATGCAGAAAAAGCATCTGACAAATACAGCATCTTTTCTTGATCAAAACTCTTCAGAGTATAGGGATAGAGGGCACATACCTCAATATCATAAAAGCCATCTATGAAAAACCTACCGCGAATATCATTCTCAATGGGGAAAAACTGAGAGCTTTCCCCCTAAGGTCAGGAACGTGGCAGGGATGTCCACTATCACCACTGCTATTCGACATAGTATTAGAAGTCCTAGCCACAGCAATCAGACAACAAAAAGAAATCAAAGGCATCCAAATCAGCAAAGAGGAAGTCAAACTCTCACTCTTTGTAGATGATATGATAATGTATGTGGAAAACCCAAAAGACTTGACCCCAAAACTGCTAGAACTCATACAGGAATTCAGTAAAGTAGCAGGATATAAAATCAATGCACAGAAATCTGTGGCGTTCCTATACACCAACAACAAGACAGAAGAGAGAGAAATTAAGGAGTCGATCCCATTTACAATTGCACCCCAAACCATAAGATACCTAGGAATAAATTTAACCAAAGAGGCTAAGGATCTGTACTCAGAAAACTATAAAATACTCATGAAAGAAATTGAAGAAGACACAAAGAAATGGAAAAACGTTCCATGCTCATGGATTGGGAGAACCAACATTGTGAAGATGTCAATGCTACCTAGAGCAATATACACATCCAATGCAATCCCCATCAAAATACCATCCAGTTTTTTCAAAGAAATGGAACTATCAATCAATGAAATAGAAACCAAAAGAACAGTAGAACAGATCATCGAAACTAGGAGCTGGTTCTTTGAAAGAATTAACAAGATTGATAAACCCCTGGCCAGACTTATCAAACAGAAAAGAGAAATGACCCAAATCAACAAAATCATGAATGAAAGAGGAGCGATCACAACCAACAGCAATGAAATACAAACAATTATAAGAACATAATATGAGCAACTATATGCCAGCAAATTAGATAATCTGGAAGAAATGGATACATTCCTAGAGATGTATAAACTATCAAAACTAACCAGGAAGAAATATAAAACCTGACCAGATGTATAACCACTAAGGAAATTGAGGCAGTCGTCAAAAATATCCCAAAAAACAGAAGCCCAGTGCCAGATGGCTTCCCAGAGGAATTCTACCAATCATTTAAAAAGAATTAATACCTATTCTTCTGAAACTGTTCCAAAAAATCGAAATGGAAGGAAAACTTCCAAACTCATTTTATGAGGCCACTATTACCTTGATCCCCAAACCAGACAAAGACCCCATCAAAAAGGAGAATTACAGACCAATAACCTTGATGAACATGGATGAAAAAATTCTCACCTAAATACTAGCCAATAGGATCCAACAGTACCTTAAAAGGATTATTCACCACGACCAAGTGGGATTTATCCCTGGGCTGCAAGGTTGGTTCAACATCCGCAAATCAATCAACGTGATACAATATTTTAACTAAAGAAAGAAGAAGAATCATATGATCCTCTCAATAGATGCAGAAAAGCATTTGCCAAAGTACAGCATCCTTTCTTGATCAAAATTCTGGAGTATAGGGATAGAGGGTACCTACCTCAATATCATAAAAGCCATCTATGAAAAACCTACAGTGAATATCATTCTCAATGGGGAAAAACTGAGAGCTTTCCCCGTAAGGTCAGGAACGTGGCAGGGATGTCCACTATCACCACTGCTATTCAACATAGGATTAGAAGTCCTAGCCACAGCAATCAGACAACAAAAAGAAATCAAAGGTATCCAAATTGGCAAAGAAGAACTAAACTCTCACATTTTGCAAATGATATGATACTTTATGTGGAAAACCCAAAAGACCCCACACCAAAACTGCTAGAATTCATACAGGAATTCAGTAAAGTGGCAGGATAGAAAATCAATGCACAGAAATCAGTGGCATTCCTATACACCAACAACAAGACAGAAGAAAGAGAAATTAAGGAGTCGATCCCATTTACAATTGCACCCAAAACCATAAGATACCTAGGAATAAATCTAACCAGAGAGGCAAAGGATCTGTGCTCAGAAAATTATAAAATACTCATGAAAGAAATTGAGGAAGACACAAAGAAATGGAAAAACCTTCCATGCTTATCAATTAGAAGAACAAATATAGTGAAGATGTCAATTCTATCTAGAGCAATCTACACATTCAATGCAATCCCCATCAAAATACCACCCACTTTTTTCAAAGAAATGGAACAAATAATCCTAAAATTTGTATGGAACCAGAAAAGACACCAAATAGCCAGAGGACTGTTGAAAAAGAAAAGCAAAGCTGGCGGCATCACAATTCTGGACATCCAGATCTATTACAAAGCTGTCATCATCAAGATAGTATGGTACTGGCACAAAAACAAACACTTAGATCAATGGAATAGAATAGAGAACCCAGAAATTGACCGTCAACTTTATGGTCAACTGATCTTCGACAAAGCAGGAAAGAATGTCCAATGGCAAAAAGACAGTCTCTTCAACAAATGGTGTGGAGAAAATTGGACAGCCACATGCAGAAGAATGAAACTGGACCATTTCCTTACACCACACACAAAAATAGACTCCAAATGGTTGAAAGACCTAAACGTGAGACAGGACTCCATCAAAATCCTAAAGAAGAACACAGGCAGCAACTTCTTCAACCTCTAGTCGCAGCAACTTCTTCCTAGAAACATCACCAAAGGCAAGGGAAGCAAGGGCAAAAATGAACTATTGGGATTTCATCAAGATAAACGCCTTTTGCACAGCAAAATAAACAGTCAACAAAACCAAAAGACAACCGACAGAATGGGAGAAAATATTTGCAAATGACATATCAGATAAAAGGCTAGTATCCAAAATCTATAAAGAACTTATCAAACTCAACACCCAAAGAACAAATAATCCAATCAAGAAATGGGCAGAAGACATGAACAGGCATTTTTCCAAAGAAGACATCCAAATGGCCAACAGACACATGAAAAAGTGCTCAGCATCGTTCAGCATCAGGGAAATGCAAATCAAAACCTCAATGAGATAATCACCTCACACCAGTCAGAATGGCTAAAATTAACAAGTCAGGAAACGACAGATGTTGGCGGGGATGTGGAGAAAGGGGAACGCTCCTACACTGTTGGTGGGAATGCAAGCTGGTGCAACCACTCTGGAAAACAGTATGGAGGTTCCTCAAAAAGTTGAAAATAGAGCTACCATATAACCCAGCAATTTCACTACTGGGTATTTACCCCAAAGATACAAATGTAGGGATCTGAAGGGGTACGTGCACCCCGATGTTTATAGTAGCAATGTCCACAATAGCCAAACTGTTGAAAGAGCCAAGATGTCCATCGACAGATGAATGGATAAAGAAGATGTGGTATATATACACAATGGAATATTATGCAGCCATCAAAAGGAATGAGATCTTGCCATTTGCAATGACGTGGATGGAACTGGAGGGTGTTATGCTGAGTCAAATAAGTCAATCTGAGAAAGACATGTATCATATGACTTCACTGATATGAGGATTTCTTAATCTCAGGAAAGAAACTGAGGATTGCTGGAGTGGTGAGGGATGGGAGGGATGGGGTGGCTGGGTGATAGCCATTGGGTAGGGTATGTGCTATGGTGAGGGCTGTGAATTGTGCAAGACTGTTGAATCACAGATCTGTACTTCTGAAACAAATAATGCAACATATGTTAAGAAAAAAAAGAAGAAGATAGCAGGAAGGGAAGAATGAAGGGGGGTAAATCGGAGGGGGAGACGAACCATGAGAGATGATGGACTCTGAAAAACAAACTGAGGGTTCTAGAGGGGAAGGGGGTGGGGGGATGGGTTAGCCTGGTGATGGGTATTAAAGAGAACACGTTCTGCGTGGAGCACTGGGTGTTATATGCAAACAATGAATCATGGAACCCTACATGAAAAACTATTGATGTAATGTATGGTGAATAACATAACAATAAAAAATTAAAAAATTAACTATCATATATTCTTAGCTTTTCTCTAGCATCATTTTTATTTCATTTCTTTCTCTGTACTCAAACCTAACCATAATATGATAAATTGGGGTTTTAACACAATGTCTACTGTTATTCAGTAGTTCTTTTATCAATGTCTGTTATTTTTAAAATAGATTTATTTTTCTCTTACATTTATCCTGAGCACCTTCAGGGAACTTTTAAACAGAATATATAAAGGTAGACGATTAAACTACTGAACGTATCTCTGGGTTCATATTCTCTGGGTTTGAGTTTTAATGCTACATCTTACCAGAGAATTTCCCAGGATAATAATTTAAATTCTCTAAATCTCTTTTTCCTGGTCCGTAAAGGAGAAAATGTTTTAAGAATTAGAAAAACAGGATATTCGTATAGCGTTTAGAACAATATGTGGCACCTATGAGGCAGTACATATAGTTTTTTCATTCACTTTGGATTTTGTGTTTTTCTATCTTACATTTTATGTTTATATTTCATATACTCTATGTTTATTCCTTTCTAATTATTATTATTTTAGAATATATGTAGTTCTTTCAAGTCAAACCATTCTTGAACAGTGGGTGGGGATTAGTGACTTTTATTACACTTTTGCTTTATTATAAGAAATGGCCAATTATGGGGTGCCTGGGTGGCTCAGTCAGTTAAGTGTCTGCCTTCAGCTCAGGTCATGATCCCAGGGTCCTGGGATCAAGTCCTGAGTGGGCCTCCCTGCTCAGTGGGGAGCCTGCTTCTCCCTCTTCCGGCCACTCCCTGCTGCTTGGGCTCTCTCTCTCTCTGACAAATAAACAAAATCTTAAAAAAAAAAAAGGCCAATTATCTAAGAATGTTTTCTCCCTTCTCCAAGAGAAAAGATGTCAATGAGACATCTGTCCAAGCTCAACTGTATCGAGGTGAGGATGCATACAATTTTTCCCTTTACTCTTAACTACATTCAAATAATCTAGCAGGGGACTCTTACAGTCCCCGAGTCAGAGCTACGGAGGGAATCAACTAGGAGAGTTTCATCCACTTCGGTATTTTCATGAGCAAGACATAAATCCGTTAAGCCACTGGCCATTAGATTTGTTTGCTTCGACATCTGGTGGCATTTGACCTAATAGAGATTCTCATGAAAAATACAGATTGAGGACAACTGTTTACACGGTTCTTCCATCTTTTCATTTGGTTGAAAGCTCACGAAATTTGGCAACTATTGTTTTTGGATTTGGTTGTGATTTTGTCTGGCTACTATCTTCAATCAGGATGAGATTAGAGTCTCTTTTTTCTGCTTCTGGTTTGCACGTTTTATATATTAGGAAGACTATTTCACATTAGGAAGAAAGGGGGTTTTTTAGTAAAAAAAATCTCAATTCTGTAGTTCTGAATTGATCTAGAATTACAGACTGGAAATTATCTTGCCTCACTAATTGTGCCATTGCCTTTCAACTTCCAGTATTGCTGTGGGAAAATTTCATGCCATTTTGCATTTTGATCATATATAAGAAACCAAGTTTTAAAATATCGGTCTAGAAATTCATTTTAAATAATTCTTTTTTTTAAAAGATTTTATTTATTTGTTTGAGAAAGAGAGAGAGTGAGCAAGAGAGAGAAAGAACACACAAGCAGGGGCAAAGGGAGAGGAAGAAGTAGATTTCCCACTGAGCAGGGAGCCCGATGTGGGGGCTCGATCCCAGGACCCTGGGATCATGACCTAAGCTGAAGGCAGACACTTAACCAACTGAGCCACCCAGGTGCCCCAATCTTAAATAATTCTGAGAATTTTTTCTTAAATTATTTTATGAGTTATTTAGTTCAGTTTTCTCTATTCATACTGAAACTTCTATCACCCATATTGTTATTTTATTTTATTAAAGATTTTGTTTATTTGAGAGAGGGAGAGGATGAGCAGGGGGGAGGGGCAGAGGAAGAGGGAGAAGCAAAATCCCTGTCAAGCAGGGAGCCCTATGCAGGGCTCCATCCCAGGACCCCAAGATCACGACCTGATCGGAAACCCAGATGTTTAACCAACTGAGCCACCCAGGTGCCCATCCATATTGTTATTTTAATTTTTATCTCTCAAATGTCATTTGTCTTTGTTCTTTCTTTTTGTGTAATTTCTGGAATTTTATCCTTAGAACTTTCTGTTGGATTTTTCTATTTTTATTACCATAATTTTAATTTCCAACTACTGTTACTTATCCACTGAATGTTATTTTTTAAATAGCACTTCATTCTTATTTTGTGGATAAAATATTTTCTCTACCATTTTATTTTCTTCACCGTCTGTATTTTTTGGTACCTCAAACTTGAAAATTTTGATTTATTCATGTCTCTATCTTTCATACTTAATTGTTTGATCATATATTTAGTGCCTCTTCATATTAGCAATTGAGTATTTAATAGCTTATTTCAACATCTCTATGACTACATATGGAGTGTTTGAGCTGTTGTCTTTACAAAGAGTAATTTTGTCTGGGCTGTTGGTTGGGAAAACTGTGCCATTAATGTGGTTAGATTTTGTTTGTTTGTTTGTTTTTTATTTCTGCTGGTTTGATTCCCTCCTGAAGAGGGTTCTTCCAATATACTTCTTAGAATGTGTAAGCCTGGTTCCCAATATCCAATGTGCCAAGTTTAACTTAGTTATACTAGTTTCAGTGTGGTATTCCTCCTCTATTGGGAAATACAATAGAACATCTGTGCCTGGTGTCCCTATTTCATAGACTTTCCAAGGAAAACAGCTTTCAATGATCTATCAGTCTACAACAGAGACAATTAGTTAAGAAAGGAAATGAAGGTTTCTACATATTTACACAACTTACTTTCAATTAGTTATCTTCTTGAGCTCACTTTTAAAATCCCTAGGGGAACTGGACATGCAATTCCAGAAACATCGGAATAGTACAGCAGTATATTTAAAGTTTCTTATAGCTTATCCCAATTACCAGTTTAGGATTCAGATTTTTAAACCAGCTATTTGGTATTCAATTTCCGTTGTTATTACTCCTTTCTTGTTCTTTTTGTTTTTGTATGTTTTTGCCTTCTTAAAAATCCATTTTCATTTTAGGGGGGTTTAAGGAAGGGATGAGTAAATTCATGTGCCCAAGATGCTTTCAACAGATAAGGCCTTTACTGTATTTTGTTTGGTTTCTGTCTACTTTTCAACTCTGGTTATAATGAAAGTGTTTACCTTGTTTATAAGTTTATTTCTGTTTACTTTCAAAAATATAAAAATATACCTAAAAGATAAGCTTTTATGTTATTTTTTCTGTTCCTTTTAAAAATCTGATATATTGAAGATATTAATTTTATATATCTGTGCTTGTAAAAGCGCTGGTCATGTGAAAACATGCTTAACTAAACCTGTAGATAAGTCTATCAAATTCAGGATGAAAAGCAATTATTTAGTTACTTCATGAAAGATAAAATTCACAAACATATCAATAGTCATTTAACTTCATTACTGTAGTGATAATCCTGGTTTCTTCTTACATTCTGAAATTTTTGTCTCTATTTTACTTCATTGTTGCATTTTGTTTTGTACCCAAATTTGCCATCATTACTTGCAATTACCTTGCTCCACTACATTAGAAAACATAGTGAGACAAATATTAATAGTAGTAGTGATTTTTATTGATCACTTTTTTATTTGTCCACATACTATGCTAAGTAATTTCCATTTATAAACTTATTTAATCTTGGAAATAACTGTATGAGTTAGGTATTATTTTTTTTTACTTTTTTACAGATAAGAACATTTAAATACAGAAAAGTTATGTTATTTGCCCATGTTCTTGTGGTTAAAATGGACAGACTTGGAATTCAAACCAAGGCAATTGGGACAGTATGTTATCTCTGTGTTGTCTAATCTCTGATTTATTGCTGATTCACTACAGGGGAGTGGCTTCAAGTGCAGTATTATTTGTCTTTTCCAAAGTTATGTCCATCCTTCAGGTTCTTCTTCTGCCACAGAAAAGTATTCATGGAATCTTTTAAAGTTTTTCAATTTACTTTTGTGATAGTGCTCTATTTCAGTGGTGAAAATTGTTTCAATTGTGTCTAATATTGTATTACAATATGCTGATGGTTTCCAGAACTGGCATAAAGTTTAAGGTCACATCTTATTTTCATTAAAAATGAAATTTTCATCTCTATATATGATCACACTTTATCATTTTTTTTGAGTTTATGAAAGTGCAGTTTTATTAATCTGCTTTCATGCCACTAACTGTCAAAATAAATAAAAGCAAATTAAAGCAATAGGGAGATGGAGTTCATCATAAATTCAATTCGGGTTTCATTCATAACTATTTTGTTTTGTTTCTCTTCAATGTGATATCCATCACATTCAATGTGATGACAGTGTGTAGACAGAGATTTATTTATTTAACAACTGATGATAAAATATAAAGTTGTACAAATGAGGAGGAAGTTAGGATATATGTAGATATATACATATATATATATATCAAAAAGTCTTTGGAAATATGCTTACCCATACATGTATGTAAGCATTTATAGTCAAAGTGTAATTGTTCAAAACTGTGGTACATTCATGCAAAATGATTACTCAATGTAAAAATATAAATATGCAAATATGACATAATTGTATAAAATATGTACATTTCAAGTTTATGCATATATATATATATACATGAAAAACTATAAAGCAGTATACATGAAAATGATCACAGTGGATTCAACAACTGCATTTACCTTTAGAAAATAACATTATAGTCTATGCTTATTTTCTTTTTTTTTTTTTTAAGATTTATTTATTTGAGAGAGCGAGAATGGGAGAGAGAGTACATGAGAGGGGAGAGGGTCAGAGGGAGAAGCAGGCTCCTCGTCGAGCAGGGAGCCCAATGCGGGACTCGATCCCGGGACTCCAGGATCATGACCTGAGCCGAAGGCAGTCGCTTAACCAACTGAGCCACCCAGGCGCCCTATGCTTATTTTCACTGCAAAGGCATATGTGTATATTGTAATAGATGCTAACCCACATATTATTTAATTGTAAATAATAGTAAGTGTAACATGATGTGTATTATCCTCTTAATAGCTAAAAGGAAATTTCAAAGAAGTATATGTGGTTATATCATTTTTTGTTTAAAAATATTTATAAATCTACATTTATAACTAGATATATAAAAAGAATTAGAATAATCCAAAATTCTAAGCACTATTTCTAGATGATAACCTTTGCAACAATTTCTTCCTTCTTTTTGAATTTTAATTTTTTTATCAAATAATAAAACGTGTATTGTCAAGGAAAATGGAGAAAAACTATTAATAAGTAAATTTGGGTATCATTATATTAGTAGTATGCAAATTTGGTAACAATGAAACTATGTTCATATGCATAAAAACACTTTCAATTAGGGAAATGTGAGTACTTTGATTTTTTAAATTATATGTGATTATATCTATTACAGTTTCTAAATATTATGACTAAACATAAAAACATATTTAAAATAAATATCTTACAACAGAAGATTTTAGTATAGTCAATATCAGTTAAATTCTTTCCCAAATATAACACATTTCAACGTGAATAAATTATTAGAAGTAAAACAAATGAAGATTTCATAAGAGAGGTTACTTACTTTTGATTTCACAAGAATCTTGTAGGACTTTTGTACCAATTGGGGCATAGGAAAATTTTCTTTTAAGGAAGAAAAATCAATTTTTTCATTATTTATTTGATAAAGCATATGCTCATATACAGTTGCAGATTCCAATGGCTCAATGCCATAACTGACATTCTCCAATTGCAAAAATCCCCTAGATGTTTAAACACATAAAAAAGAAATAAAAAGATATTTGATATAGATTTCCCATTGAGAATTTAAATTACCAGTAAATAAGAACATTTTGTAGAAATTTAATAGTGGTCTTTGCAGTCTAATGTCTAAGAATCATCCTTTCTTACATGGATAAATTTTCAAACTTAATTTTATACCATTTTCTGTCTTTTATGTCATTTAGGATTATTGTGGTTGTAGTATGACTGAAGAATGTAAATATTCTTCATACTAGGGGGAGTTTTCCTGAATAAATTTTATGATTGAAAGCCTGGGATGGAGACAAAGAGATAGGAAAAATGATAAGAAGAGGAAGAAAAGAAAGTATATGAGAAGTAACAAAATCAAAGTCTATTTTCTTTGCTTTCACTTTATGCTTCAAGATGTTTCTAAAAATTAGAAGGTCACTCAAGATTTTCAATCACGTACATCTCTGGAATATGCCATTACCTGAGTCCAGAACAGGTGCTAAGGGTCACAGCTGATTTTGGAATTTCTGCAGCATATCCTTGATAAAAGCAATGACCCTAAACAGGAGTATATGAAGATACATTCATGAATGATTTTAAATAAAGTTTTTGATTCATCCTTACTTCCTAGACATCATCAAACATTCAGATTTAGTCATTACCATAATATTATTCACCAGATATCCCATTTCCTTGTTATCTACCCACAATCTCTTTCTTTTAACCCTCTTTTGCCAAAAAATAATCATGGCTCCTCTCCTTCTACAAAATAATTTTTTCCATAATTCTAAATTTTTGATGAATAACTTTCTTATCTGTGTCTTTTCTTTCACAGCCACACTTTTTCTTTTTTTTCTGTTTTATGATTTTAATTTTACAGTATTATTTTTAATGACTCAGTTGTAATTTTTTCCTTTTTTCAGGTTATTTAATTTTTTATTTGAGTGTAGTTGACATTTCTTGAATATATAATCTATAACTGCTAACTCAATATAAATAACATCAGACTTCAAAAGTGAACATTTCATTTTTTTCTAAGTTACCCAAAAGCACCCTGACATTTCCTCATTTTTATTTCTCTTTAATATCTCACCATATTATTTAATCTATTTAATATCTCACCATCATTAGTTCAAGCTCTCCTCCCCATGAACTTTTAAAGCATTGGTTTGCCCAGGTTCTTCCCTAATACTCTCATTCAGTGAATATTTCCTTTTCTTCCCTTAAAAATCTACTGATATCTAGAGTCAATCTTATTCCTTTGTTAATGCTGTGTTATGAAAACTTTAGTGTCATCACATCCTCGCCTATGAATTTGGTTATATGTTATTAGCTCCCAGACACACATCTCCATCAGGAGCCATTCACTTTTTCTCAAAACTATGCTTAACTCCTGTCCCCCACCCACTAACAGTGGCAGGGCATACCCTGCTCCATGTCAAGGAACAGCAGCAGCCCCCTCTGCCTGCACTAGTTCCAGCAGACTGCTACAAGCCCTTCACAAAAAGGTATAAGGCAAACCACATCCCAACCCTCTACCCAGCAGCAGAGAGTAGTTCAGTCTCTGTAGCTCCTGACCTTGTGCTAGGGGGAAAAAAATGAACCTCATGAGATAATTCTCAACACTCCCAACACAAAACACAAAAAGTGACCCAGACAGAAACTTCCCTCACCCAAGGGCACTAACAGAGATAGAGTGAGAAGTGCACTGACAGGGTTAAAGAAGAGCCAGAATAAGTGTTCTCTATCTGATGGGACCTTCATCACCCAACCCCACCTAGCAATACAAAGGCCAAGGAGAGTATATTTACCACTATAGGCTGCACCAGCAGAGATCCAGCAGGTACTTGAGAAGAGCCAGAAGAATGAATCACAATAGAATAACATTAAAAGCCCCACAAAAAGTGAAATTTTCATTGGTACAACAAACCACAATAAATCTAAACTTAACCTGGGTTACTGTCTAAAAACTAGATTTGAATGTTAAGGATACAACCAAAAATCATATGCTATACCAAGAATGAAGAAAATCACAAGAATGAGAAAGTAAAACCAACTGATAACAATATTGAGATGAGTCACACTGTGGAACTAACAGATTTTAAAGTAGCTGTGATAACATTGTTTCAGTAACCAGTTACAAATAATCTTGAAAAAATAAAAGAGCAGTAAATATCAGAAAATAAATAGAAGCCATAAAAAAACAGATAAAAATAT
The DNA here is from genome assembly GCF_009762305.2 of Zalophus californianus. Taxonomy (NCBI): domain Eukaryota; kingdom Metazoa; phylum Chordata; class Mammalia; order Carnivora; family Otariidae; genus Zalophus; species Zalophus californianus. The sequence goes on along the minus strand of NC_045596.1, from coordinate 166,512,231 downwards.
TTGAACTAAAAATATAATTTAAAAAACCTACAAAAAAAAATACCTGATATGCTCATAAGTGAAGTGGAGATGGCAAGCAACAGAGTTAGTGAACCTGAAAGCAGATCAACAGAAGTTACTCAATATATAAAACAGAGAAAATGAACTAAGAAAATGAATAGAGCCTCAAGGACCTGTGGAATAATAACAAAAGATCTAAAATATATATCAGAATCTGACAAGAACAGAAAGGATTTGGGGCTAAAAAGTATTCAAAGAAATAAAGGCTAAAACTCTGGCCAGAAAGATGGTGGAGTAGGAAGCCCCGAACCCTCCATCCCTTAAAAAATAAACTAATTCAGCAACAATTCACAAACAAATTTCTTAATAAGGAATTAGAAACTAATTGAAAGGCACTTGTAGACTCTGGGAGAATGCAAAATCAGACTCACCAAGCCAATATGGAGATTTGGCATACCCTTTCAACAAGGACATTGCCCCAGACCACTGCTATATGATCACAAAAAGACCCTCTGCATCCCAGCTTGATCCATAGCATAAGGGTTTGTCCACACTCCCCAATTTTTCTGAAGGGGTTATCCAAAGAACTAGAATGGGTTTCACCTATTTTTGAGCTCTAATGGGTTCAGCATAATCTAGCCATCCAGACAAAAATGGAGATGGTGACTTGGGCTAGCAAACACCATTGATTTCTCCCCCCATGTCCCCACAAAGCACATAGTAAATAGACAAAAAGATGCCAGCTCTGCTTCTCCTTGGGGAAGGAAAAAGTTGATCCATGTGTGCAGTTTTCTTTCTTCACCAAAACTGCCCAAAAATCCGCATCTGTCTCACCAATCCTGGAGCAAAGAAAGGCCAAGCACAATATAGTTGCCAGGGTAAGAATAGATATCAAGATATCAAGATATAAGTATCAATAGATACCAAGCAGAAGCTTGGGAGGGGAGATGCTACTGATCCTCTCTCCTGCCTGACACAGACAGAGTGGGGAAAAGACACAGATGCATGTTTCCCCTTGGAAAGATAAAGATTTGATAGAGGCCCCCCAAATCATTGGCCAGGATGACTTGTTAGGATCTTCTGTACATGCCAGTCAGTAAAGACTGGACAAAGCAATTAGTTTTGTCTAATGAGCAGAGACCAAAGCAGAGTCAAGTAAAATGAAGAATCAGGAAAAGAAGTTTCAAACAAAGGAAGAAGATATCTCTAGAAACTGATCCTAATTAAATTAAATTAAATAATTTACCTCACAGAGAATTAAAAATGCTCACTGAGGTCAAGAGAACACTGCATGAACAAAGCGAGAATTTTTTTTAAAAAAGATAGAAAATATTTTCTTAAATTATGAAACAGAGGATAGAATAAGATGGAGGAGAATGAGGGAGACCCTAAACTTGCCTTATCCCTCGAACACTGCTAAATAAATATCAAATCATACTGAACACCCCAGAAATCACTCTGAGGACTGAGAGAACAAACTGCACATCTACAGGTAGAGAAACAGTCACATTGTGGCAGGTAGGAGCTGCAGAGAGGTGATTTGGGGGAGAAAAGAACTGGGTGCTATGAAGGGGAGGGAACCTTGATCATGGATAGAAGAGTGAGAGAGAAAGAGAAAAAGAGAGAGAGAGAGTGAAAGAGTGTCCAGGGGATTGCACAAGAAAAACTGCCCCCAAACCACTGACTGAATAAAGGAGAAGGGCTGGTCAACCCAAGTTTTTGTAAGCAGCAGAGCTCAAAGTCTGAAGTTTTAGAAGTCTGAGCCATCGCTGGGGTGGTGCCAGGTGGGCTTAGTGGTGCTCCAGTGAGGAGGGAGGGCAGAAGCCCAGGGGCAGGCAGCATGGTCTGAGGATCCCATGGGTTGAATGGGGAAAAACAGTTCCCCTGCATTTGAGAGTGGCAGAATGGCCTCTCCAAGGACAAAAGAATTAGTGGTGCAAATGTACTGCCTTTTTCACTAGCATAAGGACAGAAACACCAGCTGAGGGCAGCAAACCTTGACTTTACCACAAACTCTTAACAGCTGCGTGGTCATGTGACTGATTTTCTGGGACAAACTGGCACTGGCCATAGTGTGGCAAGACCCCTAGCAGATCAACATGGGTCTCCACCACACGGGTCCCTAAAATTTGGAATTTTGAAACCCAGCTGAGTACCTTTGTTAAGCACAAACTACTGTGCCACCTGGCAGGCAGCTAGTTTGGACACTGACAGGGTAAAGACAGGGATCTGATGGAAGCTGGGGACACAAGAAGTGTGAAAGTTTGCAATTCTGTGAGGGCTTTTCTTGAAGAATGGCAGGTATGAACTAACCACTCCAGGGAGAAGAGAGTGGGATGATGTCATTCCTCCCCTCCCCCCCCCGCCCCTGCTTCAGCAATGACCAACTTCAGTGAGCAACCCAGCATCTCCCCCAGTGGAGACCAGAGCCACTTACACTAAGCCCTGACCCCATACACCCTGCAGGTATAACTCCACTATAGCAAGTCTGTCTGAGAATCAGTGCAGCAGGACCCTCCCCCAGAAGACCAACACAAACTCCTTGCACACACCAAGTCCACTGACCATAGAGTGCTGAAAAACTTCAGCTTTAGCAAAAATAGAATACACTTCTTTTAATAAGGGGACCAAAACACACCTGGTTAAAACTTGCCACATAGTGGACAAGGTCCAAACACCTGCCACTGCAGGCAAGGAGAAACTGCAGAGGACTGACCTGAGGGAAAGAGCAGCCTAAACACAACAGCAGAGTAAACACTCTGAAACACCTCCTGAAGCACCCAAGACATTATAGGAACCTCTTTTTAGTATAACCATTACATTCAGGAGCAGGAATATAACAGGCTTTCCTAACAACCACACAAAAAAATCAGTGACCTAGACAAAATGACAAGATGAAGAAATTCACCCCAAAGAAAGAACACAAGAAATAAGGGACAAGAATTTCATCAAATTTCTATAAGTAAGATGCCTGAACCAGAATTTAAAACAACAATAATAAAGACACTAGCTGGTTTGAGAAAAGCATAGAAGACACTAGAGAATATCTTATTGCATATCTTATTAGATACTGTAAAGGTGGTCCTAAGGGGAAAATACATAGCCATCCAAGCCTCACTCAAAAAAATAGAAAAATCCCGAATTCACCACCTAACTTTATACCTTAAAGAACTAGAGAAAAAGCAACAAATGATGCCTAAGCCACACATTAGAAGAGAAATAATTAAGATTAGAGCAAAGATCAATGAATTAGAAACTAGAAACTCAGTAGATCAGATCAATGAAACTAGAAGCTTGTTCTTAGAAAGAATTAATAAGATTGATAAACTACTGGCCAGACTTATCCAAAAGAAAAGAGAAAGGACCCAAATTAATAAAATTATGAATGAAAGGGGAGAGATCACGACTAACACCAAGGAAATAGAAACAATTATTAGAAATTATTAACAACTATATGCCAATAAATTAAGCAACCTGGAAGAATGGATGCGTTCCTGGAATTCTATAAACTGCCAAGACTGAAACAGGAAGAAATTGACAACCTGAATAGGCCAATAAACAGTAACAAGATTAAAGCAGTGATCAAAAACCTCCCAAAAAACAAGAGACCCGGGCCTGATGGATTCCCTAGAGAATTCTACCAGACATTCAAAGAAGAAATAATACCTATTGTCCTGAAGTTGTTTCAAAAAATAGAAACAGAAGGAAAGCTTCCACTCATTCTATGAGGCCAGCATTACCTTAATCCCCAAACAAGGGATTCTCCATCAAAAAGAATTTCAGCCCAATATCCCTGATGAATATGGATTCAAAAACCTCAACAAAATCATAGCAAGTAGGATCCAACAATACATTAAAAGGATCATCCACCACGACCAAGTGGGATTTATCCCAGGGATGCATGGGTGGTTCAACATTTGCAAATCAATCAATGTGATAGAGCACATTAATAAGAGGAGAGAGAAGAACCATATGGTCCTCTCAATTGATGCAGAAAAAGCATTTGACAAAATACAGCATCCTTTCCTGATTAAAACTCTTCAGAGTATAGGGATAGAGGGAACATTCCTCAAGTTCATAAAATCCATCTATAAAAAACCCACAGTGAATATCATCCTCAATGTGCAAAGGCTGAGAGCCTTTCCCTTAAGATCAGGAACACGTCAAGGATGCCCATTCTTGCCACTATTTTTCAACATAGTACTAGAAGTCCTAGCAACAGCAATAAGACAACAAAAATAAAAATTATTCAAATTGGCAAAGAAGAAGCCAAACTCTCTCTCTTCACAGATGACATGATACTTTATGTGGAGAATCTAAAAGACTCCAGCCCCAAATTACTAGAACTCATAGCAATTCAGTAATGTGGCAGGATACAAAATCAATGCACAGAAATCAGTTGCTTTCTTGTACACTAAAAATGTAACTGTAGAAAGAGAAATTTGAGAAACAATTCCATTTACAATAGCACCAAAAACCATAAGATATCTCGTAATAAACCTGACCAAAGAGGTAAAGGATCTATATTCTAGGAACTACAGAACACTCATGAGAGAAATTGAAGAAGACACAAAAAGATGGAAAAACTTTCCATGCTCATTGATTGGAAGAATAAACATTGTTAAAATGTCTATGCTGCCCAGAGCAATCTACACCTTCAACACCATCCTGATCAATATTCCAATGACATTTTTCAAAGTGCTGAAAAAGAAAAACAAAGATGGGGGCATCACATTGCCCGATTTCAAGCTATATTACAAAGCAGTGATCACCAAGACAGCATGGTACTGGCACAGAAATAGACACACAGACCAATGGAACAGAATAGAGAACCCATATATGGACCCTCAACTCCAAGGTCAAATAATCTTCAACAAGGCAGGAAAAAATATGCAATGGAAAAAAGTCTCTTCAATAAATGGTGTTGGGAAAATTGGACAGCTATATAAAGAAGAATGACATTTGACCATTTTCTAACACCATTCACAAAGATAAACTCAAAATGGATGAAAGACCTCAATGTGAGACGGGAATCCCTCAAAATCCTAGAGGAGAACATAGGCAGTAACCTCTTTGACATCAACCACAGCAACTTCTTTCAAGATACATCTTTAAAGGCTAGTGAAACAAACAAACAAACAAACAAACAAACAAACAAAATATATATATATATGAACTTTTGGGACTTCATCAAGATAAAAAGCTTCTGCACAGCAAAGGAAACAGTCAACAAAACAAGGAGGCAACCCACAGAATGGGAGAAGATATTTGCAAATGACATTACAGACAAAGCGCTGGTTTCCAAATATAAAGAACTTCTCAAACTCAACACCCAAAAAACAAATAATCAAGTCAAAAAATGGGCAGAAGACATGAACAGACACTTCTCCAAAGAAGACATACAAATGGCTAACAGACACTGAAAAAATGTTCATCATCATTAGCCATCAGGGAAGTTCAAATCCAAACCACATTGAGATACCACCTTACACCAGTCAGAATGACAAAAATTGACAAGGCAAGAAATAACAAATGTTGGAGAGGTTGTGGAGAAAGGGGAACCCTCTTACACTGTTGGTGGGAATGCAAGTTGGTACAGCCATTTTGAAAAACAGTGTGGAGGTGCCTCAAAAAATTAAAAATAGAGCTACCCTATGACCCATCAATTACATTACTGGGTATTTACCCCAAAGACACAGATGTAGTGAAGACAGGGCTATATGCACCCCAGTGTTTATATCAGCAATATCTGCAATAGCCAAACTGTTGAAAGAGCTGAAATGACCTTCAACAGTTGAATGGATAAAGAAGAAGTGGTCCATATATACAATGGAATATTACTCAGCCATCAGAAAGGATGAATACCCAACTTCTGCATCAACATGGATGGGACTGGAGGAGATTATGCTAAGTGAAAGAAGTCAAGCAGAGAAAGTCAATTATCATATGGTTTCACTTATTTGTGGAACATAAGGAATAGCATGGAGGACATTAGGAGAAGGAAGGGAAAAATGAAAGTGAGGGGGAATCAGTGGGGGAGATGAACCATGAGAGACTATGGACTCTGAGAAACAAACTGAGGGTTTTAGAGGGGAGGCGGGTGGAGGGATGGGTTAGCCTGGTGATAGGTATTAAAGAGGGCAAGTACTGCATGGAGCACTGGGTGTTATATGCAAAAAATGAATCGTGGATCACTGCATCAAAAACTAATGATGTATTGTAGTATGGTGACTAACGTATCCTAATAAAATAAAATAAAATTTAAAAGAAATTACACAAAAGAAAAAGACTAGGAAATAAAAAGATCAAAAAGAAAATATCAATGAAACACAATAGAAGACAGCAACAGCAACATAGGAAAAGACAGACAAAATAACTACAAAACAAACAAAAAACAATTAACAAAACTTTAATACTAAATAACTTCCCTGTCAATAATTTAAATGTAAATAAATTCCACAAACAATAGAGTGGCTCAATTGGAAAAAAAATACACATGCACACACACACACACACACACAAATGGTGTGGAACCTACTTAGAAATTAAAAAAAAGCTAAAACCAGAAGAATAAACTAAGGCCAAAGTAGCAAAAATAAGAAATAACAAAGATTAGAGCAGAAATAAAGAATAGAAAGTAAATAAAAAGACAACCCTCTTGGGTTCCCTTCTCTCTTCGGTAGCTTTGTACTACCACTCAATAAACTTTGCTTTACTGTCACTTAAAAAAAAGAAGAACAAGAACAAGAAGAAGAAGAAAGAACAAGAAGAACAAGAAGAAGAAAGAGAAAGCAACAGAAAAAAATCATGAAACTGAGTTGTTTTTATGAACAACTTGATAAACAAAACTGACAAAGCCCCAGCTAAAGTAATAAAAAAGAGAAAACAAAAATAGACAAAATGAAAAATGAAAGCAAAGAAATTAAAATTGATGTCACAGAAATAAAAAGGATCAAAGAGGAATACTATTAATAATTATACACCAACAAGCCATTATCATAGAAAATGGACATATTCTTAGAAACATATGACTTACCAAGACTGAATCATGAAGAAATAAAAAATCTGAACAAACCTATAACAGGCATGGTGTCTAAATCAGTAATCAAAAACCTCATAACAAAGAAAAGCCCCAAACCAAATGTACTGATGAACTCTCCCAAACATTTAAGTAAAAATCACAGCAATCTTTCCCACACTCTTATAAAACATTAAACAGGAAGGAACACTTTGAAACTATTTTATGAGGACACCATTACCCTGATATAAAAGCCACAGAAACAGTCCACAAGAAGACTATAAGTCAATAACCCTCATGACTATAGATGCAAATTCTCAGCAAAATACAAATAAATCAAATCCAGTGTTATCCAAAAATGTAAAATGATTATACATCAAGACCAAGTCAGATTATCCCTATAGTGCAAGGATGGTTTAATGCACAAAAATCAATTAATGTGATAAAACATATTAACAGGATAGAGTATAAAAAATCACACAATCATCTGAATATAGTCAGAGAAAGAATCTGACAAAATTCAACATTCTTTTGTAATAAATCTCAACAAACTAGGAATAGAAGATTCCCTCTAAGATCAGAAACAAAGCAAAGATGCCCATTCTCAATACTTCTATTCAACCTAAGACTGGAAGTTATAGCATTTAGACAAGAAAAATAAATAAAAGGCATCCAAATCAGAAAGGAAGAAATAAAATTGTCTTTGTTTGCAGAAGACATGATCTCATATATAGAAAAGCCTAAAGATTACACACACACACACACACACACACACACACACACACACACACACACGAAATTCAGTAACTTTGCAGAATACAAAATTAACATACACAAATACAATTAGCTGTATTTCTGTACTAATAACTATAAAAGGGAAATTAAGAAAACAACTCCATTTGCAATTGTGCACATGTGTGCTCACACACACACACACACACACACACACACACACACACACACACAAACCAATAAAATACCTAGGAATAAATTTAACCAAGGATGTTAAAGACTTGTATTCTGAAAACTACAAAGCATGGATGAAAGAAATTAAACAAGACATGAACAAATGGAAAAATATTCTGTGTCCATGGATTGGAAAACATAACATTGTTAAAATGGTTGAATAGAATTTTCCCAAAGAAGACATACAAATGGCCAACAGGTATATGAAATATTCCCGATGTCACTAGTCCTTAGGGAAATACAAGTCAATACCACAATGAGGTATCACCTCACACCTGTTAAGATGGCTGTTATCATATTAAAAAAAGGTAAGCATTGGCAAAGACGTAGAGAAATTGGAATTGTTGTACACTGTTAGTGGGAGTACAATATGATGCAGTTACTATAGAAAACTGAGTGGGGTTTCCTCTAAAAACTAAAAGTAGAATTACCATATGATCTAGTGATGTCACTTCTGTGTAGTTACTCAAAAGAACTGAAATCGGGATCATGAGGAGATATTGGTATTCCTGTTTTCAAGAGTAGCAGCACTATCCAAAATAGACAAGATGTGGAAACCACCTAATTATCCACCAATAGATAGGTAGATAAAGAAATGTGGTATATACATTCAATGGAATACTATTCAGCCTTAAAAAAGAAGTATATTCTGCATATGTGACAACAATGTATGAACCTTGAGGACATTATGTTAAGTGAAATAAACCAGTTATAGGAAAACAAATATTGTATGATTCCTTTTATATGAAATATTTAAAATATTCAAATTCATACCTCCAAAGACTGGAATGGTACTTTCCAGGGGCTGGGAGAAGGGGGAAAATGGATAGTTACTAACCAATGAGTATAAAGTTTCAGTCAAGCAATATGAATAATTTCTAGCATCTTCTATAAAACTTCATACTTATAGTCAATAATAATGTAATGTATATGTAAGATTGGTTAAGAGAGTGGAACTCATGCTAAGTGTTTTTATCACATAAAATAAAATATAAATAAAAATTAAGAAAAAGAAATATGGCTGAAAACTTCACAAATCAATGAATGGCATAAACATTTGGATTCCATGAGCTTAGTGAAATGCTAAGGGAATGGACCCAAAGTAACCCACAACAACAAAAATCATAATTAACAATTATCAAAAACAATAAAAAATATCTTCAAAGTATCCAGAGAACAGTGCTACATAACCTATAGAGGAACACCAATTTGAATGACAGCAGATTTCACATCAGAAGTAATGAAGGTTAGAAAGAAATGCCACAGCAATTTTCAAGTGTTGAAAGAATAGTATAGTCAAACATAAACTCTATATCTGGCAAATTTATCCATTGAAAATGGAGGAAAAAGAGAGACTTTTTCAGACAAAAGAAAACCAGATTTTATCACTAGTATACTTATCCTTAAAGAATATCGGAAAGAAATTCCAAAATTGAAAACTAATATCACAAGAAGATATGGACTATCAAGGATTTGGGAAAAAAGAATGGGTAAAAACAGTGGTAAATATAATGGACTATCTTTTCCAACATGAGTTTTTAAAATCATATTTAGTAGTTGAAAGAAAATCATACAATATCATGTGATGCTTAAGACATGGCAATTATATTTTAAAATGCAGAGGATAAATGAACCTACATAGAAATAATTTTTAATATTTCACTTGAACTAGTTAAAAGTCCACAATAGTACAGCTATTATAATTTATATATGTATATTGCAATATTTAGAGCAAATGTTAAGAAAACTATGATAAGGAAAATACTTTAAAACACTATAAATAAATCAGGATGCAATTCTAAAAATGTTCAAGTAACACAGAAAAAGGCAATAAGAGAGGAACAATGGAATGAAAAACACAGGGGAAAAAAAAGAAATATATATGTATATTATGGCAAACAAAATCCCTAACATATAAATAATTACTTTAAATGTAATGTAAAAGTCTAAAAACACCAAAGAAAATACTAAGTGCTCGGATAGATGGGAGACAAGAAACCACCATGGCCCAACTATTCTTTATAGGAAACTTACTTCAAACATAATAACATACATAGATTGAAATTAAAAGGATGGAAGATCGATATCATGAAAATATTCATAAAAATAAAGCAGAATGGTTTTATTAATATCAGATAAAGTGGACTTACTAGCAAAGAAATCTACTAGGCACAAAAAGACTCACTATATATTCATGAAAGCATCAATCCTTCAAGAAGACATGACAATCTTAAACGTATAAGCATCAAACAAAAAAGCTTCAAAATATGTGAAGCAAACACTGATACAGCTAAAAGAGAAAGACAGAAAAACACAATAATAAATGATGAATTCTGTACACTCTATTTAGTTATTGATAGTACTAGACAGAAAATCAGTAAAAATACAGAATTGGACAACTGCATCACTCAATATGATCTACATGACATTTATGGAAGACTCTAATCCATCAGCAGAATACACATATTTTTCAACTATCCAAGAGCATTAATCAACACATACAATATACTGGATCATAAAGCAAACCTTCACCAATTTAAAAAAACTAAAATCATATAGAGTGTATTTGCTAACCATAATGAAATCATAATGAAACTAGGAATCAGCAGACAACAGGAAAAATCTCCAAACACTTGGAAATTGAACAACACACTTTTTAAAAATTCATGGGCCAAACAAGAAGCCTCAAAGGAAATTTTAAAAGTACATATAACTGTATTAAAATGAAAATACAACATATTGTTTTAGGCTGCAGTTCAAGCTGTACTGAGCAAGGAATTTTAGCACTGAAATGTTTACAATAGAAAAAAGGAAAGGTCACAGGTTGATAATACAAGTGTTTCCCTCAACAGATAGAAAAGAATGGGAGGGACGCCTGGGTGGCTCAGTCAGTTAAGCAGCTGCCTTCGGCTCAGGTCATGATCCCAGAGTCCTGGGATCGAGCCCCACGTCTGACTCCCTGCTCAGTGGAGAGCCTATTTCTCCCTCTCCCTCTGCCTGCCTCTCCACCTATTTGTGCTCTCTCTTTCTCTCTCTGTCAAATAAATAAATAAAATCTTAAAAACAAAAAAGAATGGGAAAATAAACCCAAAGTGAGGTATAAGGGAAAAAATAATAAACCTAAGTGTCAAATGCTATGACATTAAAAATAAGACATCAGTATGGAAAAGAAAGAAAAAGTTGGTTCTTTGATAAATTCAATAAATTGAAAAATCTCTAGCAGGACTGACAAAGTTAAGAAGAGAGAAGACAGCAATCATTGATGTCAGAAACGAAACATTCCTGTAGTCATTAAAAGGATAATAAGGACCGTGACAAAATTACACCTGTGAATTCCACACCTGAGATGGAATGAACCAATTCCTTAAAAACCACAAACAATACATTTGAAACAGATAAACAAGATATTCCTCTAACTATTAAATAAACTAACTGGTAATTAGAAATCTCCTCTCTCCCACACACATAAATCCCCAGTGACTTCACAGAAGAATTTTACCAACTATCTTAAGAATTACTGCGTACTTTACACAACTTCTTCCAGAAAATAGAATAGAATACTTCCCAATTTAATTTATTAGCCTAATACAAAAACTAGACAGTCAGTACAAAAAAAAAACAAGGCCACAGAACAATATTTCTCACAAACTTTGACAGCAACAACAAAACCAAGAAATTGTTAGTAAATAAGCCCAGTCATGAATAAAAAGGATTATATAGCAGGACCAAGTTGTAGCTTTTCTAAATATGCAATACCGTTTTCAATATTTGGACGTCAGTCAGTGCAATCTGTCATCTGTCATATCAACAGGCTGAAAAAGATTTATGTGATCTTATCAACTGAGGCAGGAAAATCATTTGCTAAAATGAAACACACACACTTTGATGTAAAAAAAAATCGTAGCAAACTAGAAATGGAGAATGTCCTCAACTTTATAAAGAGTATGTTTAAAAACAACCCTACAACTAACATTATCCTAAATGGTAAAAGAGTAAATAATTTATCCTTAAGATTGGGAACAAATGAGGGTGTTGCCCTCACTCCTGTGATTCAACACAGTACTGGAAATTATAGCAAGCACAGACAGGCAAAGCAGAGAATAAAAGCACACAGAATGAAAATTAAAAAAAGAAAAGTGTTCATATCTGTAAATGACAAGTCTATGTAGAAAATCTCAAAGACTCTACCAAAAAAAAGAAAACAAAAAATCATCATAGAATTAATATGTATTCAGCAAGTTTGTAGGACATGAGATTAAAACAAAATGCATTTCTAGATAATATCAAGCATATAAAAACTGAAATTAAACTACAATACCATTTACAATTGCTTCAAAGAAAATGAAATACTTTGGTATAAGCCTAAAAAAATATGTACAGAATCCAAACACTAAAATTACAAAATGCTAATAAAAGGCACATAAAGACCAAACAAATGGAGAGACTCACTGAATTCATGGATTAGAAGATTCAATATAGTGAAGATGTCAGTTGTCCCCAAACCGATGTATAGGTTTGACATAATGTCTATCATGACCCTAGCAAGTTTGTTTGTATACATAGAGAAGTTTAGTCTAAAATTTATATGAAAAAGCAAAATATCTAGAATGGTCTAAAAATCTTGAAAAATAAGAATAAAGTGGGAGGAATCACTATAGTTTACATAAAGTTTAATACGCAGGTAAACTAAAGAAGACAGCATGATAGTGGCAGAATTATAGACACATAAAATAACTGAACAGAATGAAGAACCCAGAAATATATCCACAAAAATATGTCCCACTGACTTTCTGACAAAGATGCAAGAGCAGTTTAATGCAGAATAGCCTTTTCTATTGGTGATATTGAAACAAATACATATCCTCAGTCAAAAAAATGAAACTGGATTCAAATCACACACCCTATAAAAAGCTATATGAAAGTGAACATAAATTAAATATAAATAAAACTATAAAAATTTTAGGAAAAAAACAGAATCTCTAAGAACTAAAGATATATGGAGTTCTTAGGTTTGATATATGGAGTTCTTAAATTCAATCTCACCATACATAAAAGGGGAAGTTGATAAATTAACCCTCATCAAAATTAAAAACTTCTGATCAATGAGATTCCTTATGAAGAGGATGCAAAGATAAATTACAGACTGGAAATAAATATTGGCAAATCACATACCTGGCAAAGGACTTGTATTTTGACACATAAATTGGTCAAAAATCAACAGTAAAAAACCAACCAATCCAATTAGAAAATGGGTAAAAGATATTAAAAGACATTTCACAGAAAATGACAAGCACATGAAAATATGTTCAACATCACAGGTCACTAGGAAAATGCAAATCAAAATTAAATAAGAAAATCACTATACATCTATCACAATGGCTAAAAATAAAAAAAAAAAATTGTGATAATACCAAGTCGTGGCATAGATGCACTCTTTATTTCTCATACATTGGCAGTGGAAATGTAAAATGGTAGAGCTACTCAGAAAAAGTTTAGTAATTAAACAAACAGGGCTCCCGGGTGGCTCAGTCATTAAGCATCTGCCTTCGGCTCAGGTCATGGTCCGAGGGTTCTGGGATTGAGCCCGGCATCGGGCTCCCTGCTCCGCGGGAAGCCTGCTTCTCCCTCTCCCACTCCCCCTGCTTGTGTTCCCTCTCTCGCTGTGTCTCTCTCTGTCAAATAAATAAACAAAATATTTAATAAATAAATAAATAAATAAATAAATAAATAAATAAATAAATATGAAATAAACAAACAGTGTTGCTGGAGGAGAAGTCGGTGGGGCATGGGGTAATCGGGTGATGGGCACTAAGGAGGGCACTTGATGTGATGAGTCCAGCAAATATGCAACTGATGAATCACTAAATTCTACTCCTGAAACTAGTAATATAGTATATGTTAACTAAAGTGAATTCAAATAAAAATTTAAAAATAAATAAATATGAATGTTCATAGAAACATTATTTTTAATTAGCTAAATTGGAAACAACCATAATATCTCTCAATAGGTAAAGTGTGAAAATATCTAAACCTTGTATGGGAATGTAGTTGTTTAGAAATTGAATTTTTTAAATAGATTTCAAGTGATTAAGATTTTCTATTACTTCTCCCCTCAATTTTGGTAAGTTGCCCTTTTCAGGGAAGTTGTCCATTTCATCTAAATTACCAAATCGGTTGACATAAAGTTTTCATAATACTTCAAAATATCATTTTATCTTCTGTATGACTAATCATATCTCCCTTCACCCCTAAGATTGATGGAAATTGTTTTTGTCCTAGATCAGTCTTACTAGGGGTTATTAAAGTTATTCGTCCTTTTAAAGAACTAAATTCTGGGCTTTAATTTTTTATTTTTTTTTCCTTTTTCTCTCTCATTGATTTTACCCTTATCTGCATTTTTTCCTTCCTCTACTATGTTTTAACCCTTTACAGAGTATTGCATTTTGTATTGGAAGGCAATTAATTTAATGGCAACCTTCCTTAATCCCCTTGTTGCTGAGTTTCAGTTAGGCCTTGGGGTAAGGAACAGAGGTGATAAGAGTATCTCCTACCTTAGAGCTTGATTCTTCCTCCTAAGGATTAGCCTTTCTGGTCTCAGCTGAATGTCTGGGGTTTTAGCAAAGTCACTCTACTCTGCCCAGGCTGAAAATCCAACATCTCCCAACACTATTTGACAGTATTACCTCCATTTTACTCTGCTCTTCAGTAGAGTCTTAGCCAGCACACAGGCAGCCTAATATTTAGTCAAGGGTATAAGGACAGCTCCCCTCCCTGCAAAAAAATCATACATCTGATGGCCTCTCTTCACCAGTCCTGTGTTAGGCCAGTTCCAGCTGCTTCAGCAGCTCTGAACTGCAAACTCTTCAAGTTCCATTTGGTTCCAATCTCCCTATGCTATGGTTAAGACGTTATCCTCAGTCAGAAGGGCCAAGTTAAATGTGACTCACCTTCTGGGCTTTCTTTTCTCTCAGAGGAAAAAAAAATTCTGACCTGCCTATTGTCAAATGTCTCCAAACAGGTGTCATGTATTTTGTTCTGCTTTCTACTTGCAGATGCTGACAAAGACAATGTTGTACTAGTTACTTTATTTTTAATTTCATTATCTCTCAATTGCAATACAGCAATAGAATCTGACCCTTCACTTGCATTTAGTTCTTTCCAATCTCTTCTCACAAAATAAATATCTCATAGACTAAAGTCAACTTTCTTACACACTTAAAAATTTCTTGACTCCTGGATGCCTAGGTGGTTCAGTCAGTTAAGCGTCTGCATTTGGTTCAGGTCATGATCCCAAATTCCTGGGATGGAGTCCCTCCCTCATCGTGCTCCCTGCTCAGCAGGGAGTCTGCTTCTCCCTCTACCCTTCCCCCCTGCTCATGATCTCTCTCTCTCTCTCTCTCAAATAAATAAATAAAAAATCTTTTTAAAAAAGTTCTTGACTCCTATCTGCATTTTGGGATACAATGCAAACTCCTATGTTTCACATGTGAACCTATTCAGATTCTGTACCCAATATACTTTTGCATCCTCACTTTCCTTTCTATAAGGCAGTTCTTTCTATAAGGTCTTTCCACAAAATAATTTCCACCACTTCCTCCACAGCTCAGGTCCTATGACATCTCAATTAAAATGAATCTGTATTTAGGGGCTTCTTATTCTTAGCTCCTTAACCCACTTTCTTTCTCTCTCAGACCCCTACTAATACTTCTGATGGTTTAAAAGACCTTTTTAGGATAGGAGGTTCCTGAGTTCCAAATTTGAAAAGCAGTTGTTCTGTTCAATCTGCCTTCATAGTAATTGACACATTATATTTGGGCTTCTGACTGCTTGCCCAATAATTCTGTGGGATAGAAAGCATTATTTTTCTTCTGCCAATGGCACCTTGATGAAATAAAAAAAAGTAAATCTACAGAGCATAAAGGAAAACTTACCTTTATAAGTGAAGAATCTGGATACAATGTTCCTGATTTGTTGTATGCATACACCAGGAAATGAGGGTCTAAAAATGACCTAATTCAACCAAAGTAATGACACTTCATTGTAATAGTAACATTAACAAAAATAGAATCCTGATATTAAATAATTTATTTTCAATTTTACAAGCTCAAATATCCAAAAATTAAATGGGCTCATCTCTCCATTATCTCATTTGACTTCTGATAGCATATTTTGTTTAAGAAAAAATACTAAGCAATATAATCTATAGCAGTAGGGACACCATAATGACATAGACTTATGTATACTAGAAACCAGGACTTCTGGATTCCCATGGCAAAATTTTCTTTTAGATTCAACAATCAGTAAATCTCATGGCATAAATATTTACTAATTTGTTAATATTTGCTAACAAGTAGCCATGGATTGATAAGAAACAAAAAGTATATGCTTTTTCCATTAGTTTTCATGAAATTATACTGTGGTCAGAACAACCCCCAAATTCTCAATGCCTCAAAACAACAATGAATGTTCTTTGCAAGTTTATTGCAGGTTTAGCTCCATTCTGGAACCTGGAAAAAGACTTACCTCCTACCCCGTGGAACATGCCTTTCTTGTAGCAGAAGGAGAAAAGAAATTGTAGAAGCATACAATAGTTCCTAAAGCCTTTCTTTAGGAGCAGATTAGTGCTTTGCTCACATTTCATAAGCTACATGAATCCTCAGACAAGCCTCATATAAATGGTACCGAAGCGTGATCTTCTTACAGAGAAGATAGTGATTGTTATGGAAAAATCTGACCCCAGGATTTATTGCCAACAGACTGGGGTTTCTCAAGGATTCCAAACACCAAGGGACAGTTCAAGGCCACAATCAAAGAGGGACTAGAGCACTCACAGAGTATGCACATTCACCATTACTTTTCTTTCCAGACCTGCTTCATCTTCTCATTCCAGACAGGTCTTCCTTTTCCTCAATTCAAATAACAAAACTAGAGAGCTTCCCAGAAAAAAACACAAAACAAAACAAAACACTGATACTTATCAGCTCAGAGTCCACATATATTCAAGGGCAACACCAGATGACATGGGTTACTTTAGGTGCAAGTACCTGGAACATGAATTCTGGCCCAAGGGCAGAGCCACGTTTTAAATAATTAAGCATGTCAATGGAGGTAGTGGAAATGGGAATCTAGAGGCAGGAGAAGAAAATTCAACAGATTGCTGACAAGCATAATTAAATAGCATAATTAAAAAGCATAATTAAAAGGATAAAACTTTAGTTTGCAAGTTCATTCATCCTGGGTCTTCAAAAGTATACTTTTGCTTCTACACAAAATAACAAAAAAGTCTGCCTTAATCAGTGAATTAATAGAAATACACATGACCACTCAATGGAAAACAGCATCCAATGTAAGGAAAATGAACAACAAAAGGGTGGAAGGCAAACTTAAAAGAAGTTCCTAATGAAGTTGAATGAAGAAATTGGTTAAAGAAAATAATCATTATTTCAAGAAAAGTTAAAAAAGCTAATAAGCTTTCAGAGCAGATCTTTTCAAGAAAAGAAAAAGACACTCTGGAACTAAAATGATGACAGATGAAAATAAATAATTCAATAAATGTGTCAAAGAGAATTTGTTTGCTAAGAATAGAAATAGAGTCCTAGTCAATAAAGAGAACATATTTTGCTAGTAAAAAACACAGCTAAAATAAAGATTTGAAAATAGTTGAAGGAAAAACTATACTATAGAGGGCAGATTCATAAGACCCAAGATGAAACCATGGATTTTCATAAAATTTTTAAAAATGTGTAGAGATTTAAAACTAAAATGAAAAATTCAGGGATTTATCATATGTCAGGGAGGATTAATGTTACACCACACATACATACATGTGTACTCACATGTACACAAAACATACTGGAAACGTGATGTAAGATGAACGATATCATGTTATAAAAATTAATAGCAAAGGAATAGGACTCACAAATTCTACACACTGTCAAGATGTTATTCAATTATGAGAACAAAAGGGACATTTGCAAATATGCACAGATCCAGAAAACATGTCA
Organism: Zalophus californianus; assembly: GCF_009762305.2. Taxonomy (NCBI): domain Eukaryota; kingdom Metazoa; phylum Chordata; class Mammalia; order Carnivora; family Otariidae; genus Zalophus; species Zalophus californianus. The sequence continues at coordinate 166,494,243 of NC_045596.1, read as the reverse complement.
TCTGCATATTCTAACTGAAGAAGAAAACGATGTGAAAGTATACTAAATAAACAATACCTGAGTCAGCATAAATTTGCAAATAAAAAAGTGATAAAACTTGGAAAATGCAATATAGTTGTAAAAAAATGAATGCCTCAGATTTATATCTTAAATATAAAATAAATTTTAATACTATAGGAATATTATGATATAAGTTCAGAACATGAGAGACACAAGAGAAAAATCTGAAAACCTACAAAAATAATGAATAAAATGATTACATGAAAATTTCATTTTTATAGCAATGAATCCCACAAACATGAGGGGGAAATCAATAGGCTGGGGAGCATATGTGCAACATCTAGAACAGATAAAAGGTTAACATCTACAATAAACAAAAATTCCCACAATCTGATCACAGAGAAAAAATTTAAAAAGAAAAGCCATGGATTGAAAGTAACTCAAAACAAATGATTAAAACTAAAAACCCAAAGAAAAAACAAAACATAGGGGAAGAAATTCAATTAGAATAGTCAGTGAACATTTGAAAAGATTACTCTTAAACAATTAAAACATATTGAAAGCATTATTTAAAGCAGAATAAAGGGGCATCTGGGTAGGTCAGTTGGTTAAGTGGCTGCCTTCCACTCAGGTCATGATCCCAGGGTCCTGGGATTGAGATCACATTGGTTCCCTGCTCAGAGGGGAGCCTGCTTCTCCCTCTCCCTTTGCCACTCCCCCTGCTTGTGCTTTCTCCCTCTCTCTCTCTCTCAAATAAATAAATAAATAAAGTCTTTAAAAAAATAAAGCAGAATAAAGCATTAGCACATATTAAAACAGAATACAATACCATTTCTTATCTGTTAATTAATGAAAATAAATAAGTGAAGATACTAACTTTGTTGAGAATATAGAGAAAAGAAATGTTTTTGAATGATTGGTGTGAGTGAAAATTGGTATAAACCCTCAAGTAAAAATGGGTAACATATAGCACTCCTGAGAATAGCATCATTTATAACCCATCAATTTCACTGGTGCCCAGGATATCCACAATACACTTTTTCTTGCTATAAATATGGGTGAATAAATAATAAATAAGATATACTTATTTGATAGTTACATATGTATTTAAAATATATGAACTTATTTTGCACACATAAATATGAATGAATCTCAAAAAATAGTATTATACAAAATGTTGCACAAAAAGCACAACCCCAAAACCAGAACCACATTCAATAACATGATAAATATCTACTGCTCACACTTCTGGGTCATGAGTGAGTAGCAGCAGTAGTTCTGCTAATGGTAGCCAGGCTTTCTCAATGGTCTGGGATTCAATCATTCATTCAGCTGAATGTTAAATGATTCATTCATTCAGCTGAATGTTGGCTGATCTAGGGATGATTAGAGCACCTTGGCTGTGCTCCACCTGTCTCCATCTTCCAGGAAATTGGCGCAAGCATATACTAGTAGGGATGGCAGAGCAAAAAGATGGAGAGCAGGAAAGAAGGTGAGCTTTTTCAAACCTGTGTAAGTCACATAGTCATAGAATGGGCTACATGATTTGCAGGGCTTGTGATGAAATGAAAATACAAGGGTTATTATTTTTTTTAGAAGTACTAAGAATCTCATGGCAGCAATATACAGGGCATTTCTAACATGGGACCCTGGAGGATCATGTACCCATGAAATTGGCCTTACATAAATAAACTCAGATCCTAGGGTTGGGGAGTGGGGAGGCTGGGGAAGATGTATATTTTCTACCTCTTGATGATAGGAACTCAAAGTTACATGGCAAAGAGTGAAGATACAGGGAGAAGTAAAGAATTGGGGTCACTTTAGTAGTCCACCATATTAAGATAAATAAATTATATAGAGGAGTATTATGCCATTTATGTCTATTTAAGGCAATACTGAAAATATGATTTTTATTAATCTCTAGGCATACAGATGAATGAAGAAAAATTATGACAGAAGAGTATGTGTCAGTATCATAATTGTGATTAGCACTGGGGAGTGAAAGAACTGAATACATGTGAGCATGGGAATAAGAGATTTCACTATTACCTATAATGTACACATTTAGAAAAATATATTAAAAAATGCTTACATGTGTGTCACTCATGGTGAGAACCTAACTGTTTATATGATTCTCAGAATTTCCCTTTTTTATTTTTAATCAAAAGAAAAAAGTCAATATAAAAAATCTGAGACTAATATAAAATATGCCCTTTGGGTGATAATGATGTGTCAATGTAGGATCATCAATTTTAACAAATGTATCATTCTTGTGGGGCATGTTGATAACAGGAGAGGCTCTACCTGGGTGGGGGCACGGGGCATACAGAAACTCTCTATACCTTCCACTCAATTTTGCTGTGAACCTAAAACTGCTCTGAAAAAATAAATATTAAATAGGAAACAAGAAAATGCAAAAAGCTGATAATTGTTTGGACAAGTTATTTAGGGAAAATTGACACAAAGATGCAATATAATATTTTAGCACATCTCACATACTTTTGAAAATCTAAACTGATTTCAGAAACTGGCAATTTCTCTCAAAATCCTAATACAAAATGTGAGTAATAAAGAAGGTTGTTGTGAAAATTAAATCAGTTACTACATGCAAATTGCTTAGAAATATGCCTGACAAGGAATGCCTGGGTGGCTCAGTTGATTAAGCGACCAATTCTTGATTTAGGCTCAGTTCTTGATCACAGGGTCATGAAATCAAGCCTCACTTTGGGCTTCAGGTTAGGCATGGAGTCTGCTTAAGATTCTCTCTCTCCTTCTCCCTCTGTCCCATCCTGCCCCCCCCACTCATGTGCACACTCTTTCTCTCTAAACAGAAAAAAAAAAAAGAAAGGAAGGAAGGAAGGAAGGAAGGGAGGGAGGGAGGGAGGGAGGGGGAGAGAGAGAGAGAGAGAGAGAGAAAGGAAAGAAAGAAAGAAAGAAAAAAAGAAAGAAAGAAAGAAAGAAAGAAAGAAAGAAAGAAAGAAGAAAGAAAGAAAGAAAGAAAGAAAGAAAGAAAGAAAGAAAGAAAGAAAGAAAGAAAGAAAGAAAGAAAGAAAGAAAGAAAAAAAGAAAGAAAACAAGAAAGAAAACAAGAAAGAAAGAAATATGCCTGGCAATTGGTATGTGCTCTATAAATGTCAGTTATTTTTGTTGTTATTATTATTATTGCTATTATTACTGTTATTCATACTTCCTGATTCAGAAACCCATTTCTTGATATCAAGCCTACAAAACAAAATCTCTATTACATAAGATAGACATACAAGGATGTTTATTGCAGGACTCTAAAGTGATAATTCCTGCAACTAACCTCATTATCTATCAATATTACATACTATGGAATGTTATCTATTAAAAATGAATTAAAAATATATACATAGAGCAAGAAAATGAACACCATTATTAAATAAGACCTACTAGTGGCAAAACTGTATTTCTATTTGTGTAAAACAAACTTTATTGATTGGTTTCTATATGTTTTATCTAAGGGAAAGATGAAATTTAGGATAGAAAATGGTAGAAATATAAACACATGATTATTATTGGTTTCCTCAAAGAGCAAAAGTAAAAAACAAAATTTAAGAGATTAAATTATTATACCAAGATGAGAAAAAAATGGTCTAATATCAAGTAAAACGCTTAAAGTCACATAAATATGTAAAATGACATGAAGACAAACAAAATTAAACATGTACAAATAAAATTACTCCTTTCATTGATGTTTTTATGGTTATATTTCAAGGAGTTACATAGAATAATCTTAATTTATCTAATATACATTAATATTTATATCATTAAATTAGAATTAGGCTCCAATATTAGATTTAAATCTCAAGATGAAGACTTGAAATTTTAATCTGTCATAAATCACAAAGATATAACATGTTAAATAAATACAACAGTCAAGCTCTTGTTTAGGCTTAACATAGGGTAGTAATTGTGAAAATTGAAGAAATGAAAGAAGTGTATGAAAAGAAAAATGGTCACTTACTGTTTTTTAAGATGAAAAGTATATGTTTCCCTTTCAATTTTGATGGCATATGTGACCTACAGCAATGTATTCAGAGAGAAAGTAATTAGTAGAAATCTAAAATTCTTAATTCAAAAGCTATAATTTCTTAAATATAAGTACTTATTCATGTAAACAGATGGTATCACACATGTCCCAAAATTATATATACATGCATGTTGACTATGTTTCTTCAATCTTGGAATATATGACAGAATTAATTGTAATTCAATATAAATAAAATCAAGGAGTCTAAATCTATTTCTAAACTAATAGAATGTCATTAGAACTTACTATCATAATGAAATTTTAATTTAAAATGGTTACATTTAGATATTTGAGTAATCTTTGAAGAAACTTGAATTTATCTTTTTTCTACTTTCCAATTTCTAGCCCAAATAAATTGAAAATTAAAGAATATAGCACAGGTAGTGGGGAGCTAAGATAGCAGAGTAGTAGGAGGACCCTAGGCTTGCTTCATCCCTGAACACAGATGGATAACTATCAAATCATTCTGAATACCCAAGAAATCAATCTGAGGACTGCGCTAGAGAGAAGAAGCCACACTGTGTAAGGTACAAGGTGTGAAGACATGGTTTAAGGGAGAAACAGATTGCAGATACTGCAGAGGAGAGGGAGCCCTGGTCACAGGGAGAGCCGAGACAGAGAGAGGAGCACACAGGGGATAGCACTTCCCCAAAGCCATTGACTGGGAAAATTTTCAGGAGGTTTTACAGGAGGTTTTAGGATTTTCAGGAGGTTTTACAACCAGTGGGGCTCAAAGACTGGCGTTTTAGATTTAATGGTGTAGCAAGTGTGGAGCCTGGAGGGCGCTGCAGTGCTCCTGTGGAGAAGGAGAGCAGATAGCCCAGATAGAAGCAGGACAGACAGCGTGATCTGAGGTTCCCCGGAATGCACTAGGAGAGACCATTCCCCCTTCTTGGGGTGCATCTGGGAGAGGCGGCATTGCCTTTCTGGGGTCAAAAGAGCCAATGTGCACCATTACCCTCCCTGCCCCTCAGCATCGGTGCAGAGACACTGCTGAGGGTGCCTATCCTGGACTCTGGCCCTTTGTTGCACTTTACTCCAAATTCTGTGCCCCTTTGTGCTTTGGTGTGACTACACTTCTGGGATGAACCTACATCAGTCCCAGAACAGTGAGACCCTGCCCCAGAGCAACAGCGTGAGTCCACACCAGCCCAGGTCCCTAAAGTTTGGAGTTTTAAAACTCAGCCAACCTCCCTGGGATAGAGCCCAAGGTGCACTGTGCTGTCAGTCAGGCAGGAGGCCAATGCAGACAGGGTAAAGGCAACAATCTGAGGGATGCCTGGGATACATGAGGGGAGATTGTTTGCTCTTCAGGGAGGACTTCCTTGGGAGCAGCAGGTGCGAACTCCCCTCTCCGGGGACGAGGGAGCTGGCCGGCACCATTTCTCTCTCCTGCCCCTCAGCATAAACTAACTTCATAAGCAGTGCTCCACCATCACTGACTGCCTAAGCTGTTATACCAAGTACCACAACCCTGTGCTCTGCAGGTATGGCTTTTCTCAGGCAAACGTACCTGAGAACCAGAGCAGCGGGCCCCTCCCCAAAAAGACCAGCACAAACCCCTGCACACATCATGTCTACTGACCACAGAGTTCTGCAAAACATCTCTCAGGTCTTTTTTGAAAAGCAAACAAGAGCACACCTAGTTAAAGCGCCACACTCTGGCCAAGCTCCAAATATCCCCTCAGGCAAGGAGAAACTGCAGAAGACTGACATGAGGGAAAGAGCAACCAAACCACAACAGCAGAGTGCACAAAGCACACACCAGAGACACTTCCTGAAGCACCAGGCCCTGGACTGTATCTTCTTCATAAAACCATCACTCCTGGGATCCAAAACCTAACAGGCTTTGCTAACACACAGAAGACAGAGACCTAGAGAAAAGCCAAGATGGAGGAATTCATCCCCAAAGAAAAAAACAAGAGAAGGTCACAGCCAGGGATCTAATCAAAGCATATTTAAGTAATATATCTGATCCAGAATTTAAAGCGACAATCATAAGAATACTAGCCGGGCTTGAGAAAAACATAGAAGACACCAGGGAGTCTCTTACCACAGAAATAAAAGACCTAAAAATTAGTCAGGCCAAAATGAAAAATGCAATAACCAAGATTCGAAACTGACTGGATGTGATGACCACTAGGATGGAAGAAGCAGAGGAATGATTAAGTGATACAGAAGATAAAATTATGGAAAATAATTAAGCTGAAAAGAAGAGGGAAAGAATATAGCACAGGTCCCCTTTTCAGATTAAAGGAAGTACCCCTAACTATAAGAACACTCTTCTCCCTGTCCTCTTTAGGAATTGCCTCAGCTACAGAGGGTCACCTCACACCAAGTCACAATTTTCTAAGACAGCCCATATTTAGTGAGAACCCCCTTCATCCCAACTCCAGATATTGATGGGCCATGCTAGCTTCACATGTTGTTGAGACTCAGAGTCTCTCTCTCCCCCTTCCCACTTCCTCCCCTCCCCTTCCACAGGGGCTCATCACAAGAGCATACCCTAATAAACTGCCTTCACAGGAATCTTCTCAAAGACTGCATCCAAAAGAACCCAATCTGTGACATCATCATAAAACATACACATTCTTCACTGCATAGCACGTGGTCAATGTGAGTAAATTTTCCACTTTGCAAAGAATGTGAATTTTGTCATTAGGTACAGTTTTCTGCATAAGTCATTTTAAACCTCATGTTCAGTCTTCTGTAAGTTTACAGCTATTAATAAAAATGTGTTGACATCTCCCCAATTTATTGTGATATTATTTCTTCCTCCTTTTATCTGTATTTTTTGGCCTTACATATTTTAGAGCTCTGTTTTTGAGTACAAACAGATTTAGTAGGGTGATATCTTCAGGATATCTTGATAAATTGGTCACATTATCATTAAGGTAACTTTCATCTCTTAAAGTGCTTCTTTAATTTTATCTGATATTGTTATAGTTGCACCAGCTTACTTTTGATGTTTCACTTTTTTTATTTTTTAGCATTTGACCCATTCTGTTGTAATAAGTAGGCTTTCTAAAAAGTTTCATTATCATTTAAAATTTAGAGAGGCTTTCTGAAGGACAAGAGCAAGTTGCAATTTTCAGAGATTTACTAGTATAAGGATGTCCCTCAAATCATTTATTTCACAATGGTATTGTTAACAGTAATTGTATAGATGCAAACTAAATGGAAAACAAATTGATTTAAGTACTACTTCTTTAGTATCCCTCTTCTTTCTATTGTTTGAGAATAAATCAGTATAATTTCCCTTCTATATTATGGAAATTAGGTAGTTAATGACATCACCATATACCCAAGTTACTCAAAGCAGAAACATGGTCTATATAATAGCTGTTCTATGTCTTACATTTTAAACCCTACATTTTAAATATTTTTCTTAATTTTTTTATATTTTAAATTACTGAATAAAATGGAAATAATAGGCACCCCTGTGTTATTCTGATCCTAAAATGGAATGCTGTAATGTGTAAAACATTAAGTATGATATTAGGTTATATATGGCTTTGGTTGGTACTGCCCTTGTTCCCTGGATCCATTTAAACACATTGAGGCCGTTCTCTTCTGAAGGGAAGAATTATGGGCATATTTGGTGAATATGTATGTATGAATGTATGAGTAATTTTCTAAAATGTTCTTTTGGTCACATTCATTGATATTTTAAAATATGTTAGTGTGATAGGTTAATACATTTTTCTACTATTAAAACATCCTTCAACAGAGGAGAAAATCTATTTGGTTATAATGTTCTACAATTATTTGCTACTTTCACTTTTTAAATATTTAGTTGAGTGAAAGGAACTATAATTTCCCTTTCTCATACTTTATTTTTTCCCTGTCAAAGGTACATTAATATTTTTAAAAAATTACTAAATGATCAGAAGGATTACTTGACTTATGTTCTATTCTGTGTTCCAGTCTCTGAAAAGGACACATCATCCTTCCTTGAATTTTTAAAAAAATTTTTCCTAAAAATTTAAAACCAGGTCACCTGGGTGGCTTAGTCAGCTAAGCGTCCGAATCTTGATTTTGGCTCAGGTCATGATCTCTGGGTCCTGGGATCGAGCTCCATGTCAGGGTCCATGCTGGGTGTGGAGCCTGCTTAAGATTTTCTCTCCTTCTCTCTCTGCCCCTCCCCTAGGCTTGCTGTCTTTCTCCTTCTTCCTCTCTCCCTCTCTCTTTTAAAAATAAATAAAAATAAATAAATAATAAAAACAAAACCATTTGGCTAAAAGGATTTTCTGGCAATTTATTTAATTACTAATTCAAATAATTATAAGTGATTCTCATGATTATAACTGTAATCTGTAAGCAGATATTGTATTTCTACCTGAGTCAAAAGAAATGTATTTAGGTAAATATATCAAGATTACAGACTTATACCAAACCTACAAATAATAACAAAAATTAAAAATATGGCTGTGCATATATCTAAAAATTAACTCAGTTCAAATTTAGTATCTTTAGAAACTTAGGTGGACATTTTCTTTCTTACCAATTTTCTGTGCTACCTATAAGTCTCAGAAGAAGACAGAGAAAAGAGAGCAAAAATTTTATTGAAGAAATAATAACTGAAAACATCCCGAATCTGGGGAAGGAAACAGACATCCAGATCCAGGAGGCACAGAGAACATCCATTAAAGTCAACAAAAGCAGGTCAACACCAAGATATATTGTAATTAAATTTGCAAAATATAGTGATAAAGAAAATGTATTAAAAGCAACAAGACAAAAGAAATTCTTAACTTACAAGGGAAGGCCCAGAAGGCTAACTGGAGATTTCTCAACAGAAACTTGGCAAGTGAGAAGAGAGTGGCATGATATATTCAGAGTGCCAAATGGGAATAATTTACAGCCAAGAATACTCTATACAGCAAAGATATCATTCAGAAGAGAAGGAGAAATAAGAATATCCCAGAATTTGTGATCACTAAACCAGCCCTGCAAGAAATATTAAAAGGGACTCTTTGAGTGCAAAAGAGAGACCAAAAGTGACAAAGACAAGAAAGGATCAGAGAAATCACCAGAAACAACACAAAATAAATAATGAAATGGCAATAAATACATATCTATTAATAATTACTTTGAATGTAAACAGACTAAATGCTGCAATCAAAAGACATAGATATCAGAATGGATAATAAAACAAGATGATCTATATGGTACCTTCAAGAGACTCATTTTTAGACCTAAAGACACCTGCAGAAGAAAAATACGGGAATGGAGAAATATTTATCTCCCAAATGGATGTCAAAAGAAAGCCAGAGTAGCAGTACTTATATCAAATAAACTAGACTTTAAAACAAAGACTGTAACAAGAGACAAAGAAGGGCACCATATCATCATAAAGGATACATTCTGACAGGAGATATAACAATTGTAAATATTTATGTACCCAACATGGAAACACCAAAATACATAAAACAATAACAAACATAAAGGAACTAATAATAATGCAATAATAGAACACTTTAACACCACTCTTACATCAATTGACAGATCAACTAAACAGAAAATCAACAAGGAAACAATGGCTTTGAAAGACACACTGGATAAGATGAACTGAACAGATAAATTCAGAACATTCCATCCTAAAACAGCAGAATTCACATTCTTTTCAAGTGCACCCGGAACATTCTCCAGAATAGATCACATATTAGGTCACAAATCAGGTCACAACAAATACAAAAAACTGAAATCATATCATGCAACTTTTCTAAAGACAACACTATGAAAGTAGAAGTGAATTACCAGACAAATTCTGGAAATACCACAAACACATGGAGGTTGAAGAACATGCTACTAAGCAGTGAATGGAAATCAAAGAAAAAATTAAAAAAACACATGGCTGAGTAATATTCATATATATATATATACACACACACACACACCACATCTTCTTTATCCATTCATCTGTTGATGGACATCTGGGCTCTTTCCATAGCCAAACTATGGAAAGAGCCATAGGGGTGTAGGTGCCCCTTTAGATCACTTTTGATCATATTTGTACTACTAGTACAAGTTACTAGTGCAATTGCTGGGTCATAGGGTAGCTCTATTTTTAACTTTTAGAGGAACCTCTATACTATTTTCCAGGGTGGCTGTACCAGTCTGCGTACCCACCAGCACTGTAAGAGGGTTCCCCTTTCTCCACATCCTCACCACCATTTGTTTTTTCCTGACTTGTTAACTTTAGCCATTCTGACTGGTGTAAGGTGGTATCTCATTGCAGTTTTGATTTGTATTTCCAGCCATTAAAAAAAATGAAATCTTGCCATTTGCATTGATGTGGAACTGGAGGGTATTATGCTAAGTGAAATAAGTTAATTAGAGAAAGACAATTATCATATAATTTCACTTATATGTGGAATTTAAGAAACAAAACAGAGGAGCATAGAGGAAGGGAGGGAGAAATAAAACAAGACCTAATGAGAGAGGGAGACAAACCATAAGAGACTCTTAATCATAAGAAACAAACTGAGGGTTGTTGGAGGGCAGGGTTTGGGGGCTAGGGTAACAGGGTGATGGGCATTAAGGAGGGCACATGATGTAATGAGCACTGGGTGTTATATAAAACTGATGAATCACTGAACTCTGACTCTGAAACTAATAATACATTATATGTTAATTAACTGAATTTAAAAAAAAGATGTGGTGTATATATACAATGGAATATTACTCAGCCATCAAAAAGAATGAAATCTTGCCATTTGTAACCATGTGGATGAAACTAGAGGGTATTATGTTAAGTGAAATAAGACAGTTAGAGAAAGACAAATACCATATGATTTCACTCATATGTGGAATTTAAGAAACAAAACAATGAATATAAGGGAAGGGAAGGAAAAATAAAATAAGCTGAAAAGAGGGAGGCAAACCATAAGAGACTCTTAGCTTTAGGAAACAAACTGAGGGTTGCTGGAGGGGAGGAGGGTGCGGGGGATGGGGTAACTGGGTGACAGACATTAAGGACAGCACATAATATAATGAGCACTGGGTGTTATATGCAACTGATGAATCACTAAATTGAACTGAAGCTAATAATACACTATGTGTTAACTAAATTGAATTTAAATTAAAAAAAAAACCACACGGAAACAAATGAAAATAAAAACACAGTAGTCCAAAACCTTTAGGATACAGCAAAACCAGTCCTAAGAGGGAAGTATAAAGCAATACAGGTCTACCAAGGAAGCAAGAAAAATCTCAAATAAACAATCTATCCTTACATCTAAAGGAGCTTAGAAAAAGAACAACAACTGAAACCTAAAGGCAGTATAAGGAAGGAAATAGTAAAGATTAGAGCAAAAATAAATGAGACGAAAACTAAGAAAAAAAAATAGACTAGATCAATGAAACCAGGAGCTGGTTCTTTGAAAAAAATAACGAGATTGATAAAAGAGAAAGCAACCAAATAAATAAAATTATAAACAAGGGAGGAAAAATAACAACCAACACCATAGAAATACAAATAATTATAAGAGAATATTATGAAAACTATATGCCAACAAATTGGACAACATGGAAGAAATGGACAAATTCCTAGAAATATAAACTACCATAACTGAAACAGAAAGAAATAGAAAACTTGAGCAAACTAATAACCAGCAAAGAAATTAGATCAGAAAACTCCCAACAAACAAAATTGCAGGGTGAGATGGCTTCACGGGCAAATTCTACCCAATATTTAAAGAAGAGTTAATATCTATTCTCAAACAATTCCAAAAAAGTAGAAAAGGAAGGAAAACTCCCAAATTCATTCTATGAGGCCAGCATTACCCTGATACCAAAACCAGATAAAGACTCCAATAATAAAGATAAGTACAAGCCAATATTCCTGATGAACATGGATGTAAAAATTCTCAATAACATACTAGGAAATCAAATTCAACAATATATTAAGGAAATCATTCACCACAGTTGTAGGATTTATTCCTGGGCTACAAGAGTGGTTCAATATTTGCAAATCAATCAATGCAATACACTACATTAATAAAAGAATGAATAAAAACCATATGATCCTCTCAATAGATGCAGAAAAAACATTTGACAAAGTACAATATCCATTCATGATAAACACCCTCAAAGTAGGTTTAGAGGGAACATACCTCAACATAATAAAGATTATACATGAAAAGGGCACAGCTAATTATCATCCTCAATGGAGAAAAACAGAGCTTTTCCTATAAGGTCAGGAACAAGACAAGGTTGTCCACTCTCACCACTGTTATTTAAATAGTACTGGAAGTCCTAGCCTCAGCAATCAGACAACAAAAAGAAAAGGCATCCAAATTGGCAAGGAGGAAGTAAAATTTTCACTATTTGCAGATGACATGATCCTCTATATAAAAAACCCAAAAGACTCCATCAAAAAATTGTTAGCACTCATACACAAATTCAGTAAGCAGTAGGATACAAAATTAATGTACATAAATCTGTTGCATATCTATACACAAATAATGACACAGCAGAAAGAGAAATTACAGAGTCAATCCAATTTAAAATTGCACCAAAAACCATCAGATGCCTAGGAATAAACCTAACCAAGGTGAAAGACCTGTACTCTGAAAACTATAAAATATTAATGGAAGAAATTGAAGATGACATAAAGAAATGGAACGATAGTCCATGTTCATGGACTGGAAGAACAAACATTGTTAAAATATCTATACTACCCAAAGCAACCTACACATTTAATGCAATCCCTATCAAAATACCAACAGCATTTTTTCACAGAGCTAAAAGAAACAATCCTAAAATTTGCATAGAACCACAAAAGACCCCGAATAGCCAAAACAACCTTGAAAAAGAAAAGCAAAGCTGGAGGCATCACAATTCCAGACTTCAAGTTATATTACAAAGCTATAGTGATTAAAACAGTATGGTACTGGCACAAAAACAGACACATAGATCAGTAGAATAGAGAACCCCGAAGTAAACCCACAATTATATGGTCAATTAATCTTCAACAAACCGGGAAAGAATATCCAATGGGAAAAAGACAGTTTCTTCAACAATGGTGTTGAGAAAATTGGACAGCAACAGGCAAAAGAATGAAACAGAACCACTTTCTTACACCATACACAAAAATAAACTCAAAATGAATTAAAGATCTAAATATGAGACCTGAAACCATAAAAACTCTAAAGAGAACACAGGCAGCAACCTCTCTGACATCTACCATAGAAACTTTTTTCTAGATATTTCTCCTGAAGCAAGAGAAACAAAGGCAAAACCAAACTATTGGGATTTAATCAAAATTAAAAGCTTCTACTTACTTAGTAAAGGAAACAATCAACAAAAGTAAAAGGCGACCTATGGAATGGGAAAAAAATATTTGCAAATGACATATCTGATAAAGGGTTAGTATCCAAAATATATAAAGAATTTATCAAAGTCAACACACAAAAAACAAACAATCCAATTAAAAAATAGGCAGAAGACATGAATAGACATTTCTCCAAAGAAGACATCCAGATGGCCAACAAACACATGAAAAGATGTCAACATCACTCATCATCAGGGAAATGCAAATCAAAAGTACAAGATGTCACCTCACACCTATCAGAATGGCTAAAAATCAACAACACAAAAAACAACAGGTGTTGGAGAGAATGTGGAGAAAGGAGAACCCTCTTACACTGTTGGTGGGAATGCAAACTGGTGCAGCCACTATGGAAAACAGTGTGGAGTGTCCTCAAAAAGTTAAAAATAGAACTACTCTATGATCCAGGAATTGCACTACTAGTTATTTACCCAAAGGATACAAAAATACTAACTCAATGGCTTACATGCACCCCTATGTTTACAGCAGCTTTATCTACGATAACCAAATTATGGAAATAGCCCAAGTGTCCATTGATTGATGAATGGAAAAATAAGATGTGTACACACACACACACACACACACACACACACACCATACACACACGGAATATTACTGAGCCATAAAAAAGAATGACATCTTGGCATTTGCAAGAACATGGATAGAGCTAGAGAGTATTAAGCTAAGGAAAATAAGTCAGTCAGAGAAACACAAATACCACATGATTTCACTCATATGTGGAACTTAAGAAACAAAACAAAAGAGCAAAGTGGGGAAAAAAGAGAAAGAAGGGCAAATCAAGAAACAAACTCAAATTATAGAGAACAAACTGATGGTTATCAGAGGGGAGATGGATGGGGAATGCATTGAATAGGTGATGGGTGTTGAGTTTGAGAAGTTCTTTATAGATCTTGGATATCAGCCCTTTGTCTGTAGTGTCATTTGCAAAAATCTTCTCCCATTCCATGGGTTGCCTCTTTGCTTTGTTGACTGTTTCCTTTGCTGTGCAGAAGCTTTTTATCTTGATGAAGTCTCGAAAGTTCATTTTATTCTTCTTTATTCTATAGCTCTCCAATTTTCTCAGCACAATTTATTGAAGAGACTGTCTTTTTTCCATTGAATATTTTTTCCTGCTTTGTGGAAGATTATTTGATCATAGAGTTGAGGGTCCATATCAGGGCTCCCTATTCTGTTCCATTGGTCTATGTGTCTGTTTTTGTGCCAGTACCATGTCTTGGTGATCACAGCTTTATAATATAGCTTGAAATAAGGCAATGTGATGCCCCCAGCTTTGTTTTTCTTTTTCACCATTTCCTTGGTGATTCGGGATCTTTTCTGATTCCACACAAATTTTAGGATTGTTTGGTCCAGCACTTTGAAAAATGCCATTGGTATTTTGATTGGGAAAGCACTGAAGGCCAAGATCTATAAAGAACTTCTCAAACTCAACACCCAAGAAACAAATAATCAAGTCAAAAAATAGGCAGAAGACATGAACAGACACTTCTCCAAAGAAGACATACAGATGGCTGACACCTGAAAAAGTGTTCATCATCATTAGCCATCAGGAAAATTAAAATCAAAAACCATACTGAGATACCACCTTCCACCAGTTAGAATGACAAAAATTGACATGGCAAGAAACAACAAATGTTGGAGAGGTTGTGGAAAAAGGGAACCCTCTTACACTGTTGGTGGGAATGCAAGTTGGTAGAGCCACTTTTGAAAACAGTGTGGAGCTTCCTCAAAAAATTAAAAATAGAGCTACTCTATGACCCAGCAATTGCACTACTGGATATTTACCCCTAAAACACAGATGTAGTGAAAAGAAGGGCCATATGCACACCAATGTTCATAGCAGCAATGTCCACAATAGCCAAGCTCTGGAAAAAGCCGAGATGGCCTTCAACAGATGAATGAATAAAAAAGATGTGGTCCATATATACGATGGAATATTACTCAGCCATCAGAAATGATGAATACCCAACTTTTGCATCAACATGGATGGGACTGGAGGAGATGATGCTAAGTGAAAGAAGTCAAGCAGAGAAAGTCAATTATCATATGGTTTCACTTATTTGTGGCACATAAGGAATAGCATGGAGGACATTAGGAGAAGGAAGGGAAAAATGAAGGGGGGAGATCGGAGGGAGAGATGAACCATGAGAGACTATGGACTCTGAGAAACAAACTGAGGGTTTTAGAGGGGAGAAGTGTGGGGGGTTGGGTTAGCCTGGTGATGGGTATTAAGAAGGGCATATACTGCATGGAGCACTGGGTGTTATATGCAAACAATGAATCATGGAACACTACATCAAAAACTACTGATGAACTGTATGGTGACTAACATAATAAAAAACAATAGGTGATGGAGATTAAGGAGTGCACTTGTGATGAGCACCTGGTGTTGTATGGAAGTGTTGAATCACTATATTGTATACCTGAAACTAATATTGCACTGTATGTTAATTGGAATTTAAATAAAAACTTATAAATAAATAAAATTAATGGGCACAAATTATATGTGTCATAGAGATGTCACAGAAATTATACTTAGTGAATCATTCATTAAAATCACACTGATATGAAAAGAGCTTTACCATTAAAAAACATCATGTGCTACCTAGATTTGACAATGTATGTTTTATTTTAATCAGATTAACAATATCGATACTTCCCCTTTAACAAAGACATATATGTATATATATACTCAAATTTGGGCATGAAGAAGTTCTTTATATATTATCATTTTAAAATCATGTTACAAAGTACATTTTATTGTGACCTCACAAAGAATACTTCAATAGTCCAGTAACTGTATATATCATTTTGTGTGATACGGATTTGGGGCACTTTTTTCCAGAGTCTGTGTTTTAAAGTAGTTTTTTATGTTCATGTATTACTTAACGAATGAAAAAAAAACACTTGCTTTCATTCAGACAAAAGTAACACAGTAATTAGGGCACAAAATTTCAAAGGGATATATGCATGAATTGATTTGGGTCATGTAGTCCACTAAAAATAAAGCATTTATAAAAAAGTGATTTCTTAATTACATGTGTTTCTGAAACTTCACCATCACTGGTATTTGTCTCAATCTTCCGTGGCACTGTAATTTGTAGAAGCGATGCTTCAGGATCTACAGTAAGGAAAACATGTGTGAACATTCCCCAGTGCCTGTCAGCAACCTTAATTCTTCTCGTGTCCTGTCACATCCCGTCACTCTTTGAACTTCCAAGCCCCAACACAACACACACACACACACACACACACACACACACACACACACACACACAGAGGCACGCACTCACCCGCCACAGAATCAGACTTTGTATATTCCAGAAAGAGGCTCCCTCCACCATCCATACACTTTGGGGTGTGACCCTACCACCATCCAGAGACTGAGACTTATTGACCTCAGCCCCAGCAGGTTAAGAAGTACTGCTCTTAAGGCCCCACCTCCCAGAAGATGCGCGCCCTCTCCTCCAAGTGCGGGGTCCCGCAAGTGAGGGGCAACTGTCCCAGTCCTGCTCCGAGCCCTCCAAGCAGCAGGCCCAGGAGGATCCTGACTCTAAGTGGGCTCTGACAAGACCCTGGGCTCTCCCCAGCCAGACCCGGGGTTCTGGAGCAAGGTTCTGGGGCCCGCCACGCCCAGAGGCTCTGCGACAGGTGACCCTCTATGGAGGAGGGTCCTTCACTCACGATGGCCCGCGGAGGTCAGCCGGCCTAGGCCTGAGAGGATCAGCAGGAGAGACAGCATTGCGGGGCCTGCCGGCCTTGTCACGGTAATGGCTGTTAGCTGCGGAACGGCAGCCGCACGCGCGGGACCTGCGTTCCGGGCGGGTGGGCCTGGGGTCTGCGCCAGAGGCTGGGAGGGGGGGAGGGGGGTGCGGCTGCTCCGCCCACCCCGCCCCCTCTGCGGACCCGCCGGAGCAGTAGCGGTTGCAGTACCCGGCGCCCACCCACCGCCCGCTGAGCTCAGGAGGCACACGCCGACCTGTCCTGCTGCCCACGTGGGCTTGGGCTTTATTTTCCAAAACGCGGACATTGGAAGCGCATTCAGGGATGACGTGAGGGTCATAAAGTGCATATTCTCCTCTGGAAATGGGCCATCTGCTGGTGAAGTGCTTGGCAATGTTAATAGTTCACGTCGTAGTTTTCTTCACAGTAGTGAAGGAAAACAGAAAATGGAAACTATCTACCGCTGGATTTCTAATTTAAGTCTCATAAACAAATACACATACGTGCATAGAGATAAAGAGTGTAAAAAAAATGATACTAAACCAATTCCGTGGTAGATAACTTTGTTTCTTAGAAGACACTTTAGTTGGGTGCCTGGGTGGCTCAGATGGTTAAGCAACTGCCTTCAGCTCATGTCATGATCCTAGGGTCCTGGGATGGAGTCCCGCATCGGGGTCCCCGCTCAGTGGGGAGCCTGCCTCTCTCTCTCTCTCTCTCTTTCTCTCTCTGTCTCTTATGAATAAATAAATAAAATTAAAAAAGAGAAAAGAAAACCCTTTGGTTAAGGAAACTAAATAAAAAGTTAAATATGAAATGGATTTATGTATGTATTTTAATCCCTCAGTATGAAATTGCAATTTAAATATCAGGCCAAAAAAAAAAAAATCCAAAAAACAAATCACAACTATGAAATGATCCTGTAAGAACAACTTTATTTTCTCATTATTTATTTATTCCGTTGTGTATAACTCGGCTTCTTAGGAAAATCTGTGGCTAGTAAAAGGTTAAATGTAAACTTTTTCCCCCCATCAGTATGACATTCACACACACAAAGGGAATAACTTGGAAATAAATTTCATTTTTTGGCTTACTATTCAAGTTGATGACTTGCATAATTTCCATTTTGCAAAGACTTTTTTGCCAGACAATTCTTTTTTTTCTTTAAAGATTTAATTTATTTATTTCAGAGAGAGAGAGAAAGCCTAAGGAAGAGCATTGGGGGAGGGAGAGGGAAAGAAGACTCCAGGTTGAGTGTGGAGCCTAAGCAGGGCTCCATCCCAGGAACCTGAGATCAGAACCTGAGTGAAAACCAAGAGCCTGATGTTCAACTGACTGAGCCACCCAGAAGTCCCTGCCAGACAATTCTTGAGTTGTCCTTCCATGGAATACTTTTGCTTGCATTCCTTACATATAATATTTATCCACAAAACCAAATGATTGTTTTTTCTGTCTGCAAAAGAAAAAAAATTAAATGGAGAAAGCTAGCCTTTTAAAAATATATATTCTTGGTGCGCTTGGATGGCTCAGTCAGTTAAGCATCTGCCTTTAGCTCAGGTCATGATCCCAGGGTCCTCGGACTGAGTCCCACATCAGGGTCCCTGCTCAGCGGAGAGTCTGCTTCTCCCTCTCCCTCTGCTGCTCCCCCAGCTTGTGCTCTCTCTCTCTCTCTCTATCTCTGGCTCTCTCAAATAAATAAAATCTTAAAAAAAATTAAAATACATATACTTTTTTCATGCTTTTCCAAAATCTAACTTTAATGTCTATCAAGAAAATATTCTTACAGGTAACAAATGATAACAGAAGAAACAACCTCAAAATAGCAATTCTGCATATTTCACTAAAGTGTTTATAACCTAATCATTTATTCTTGTTGGGAAGCACGTTGTATATCATATTCATTTATTTGATTATTTCTATCTACCTTAAAATTAGTATTTTTATCTTTTTGCCAAATTACATGAAATGATGGAATTAACATATCAGGATTATGTTGTTCTTAAAGCAAAATTTTTTCCTGATTGTCTATAACCTGACCAAATTTTTGAAGTCTAATATATATGTCACTTAAGGCATGATAAGTATTAAAAGGTTGTCCATGGTTCTACTAAAAATCATTGTTGTTCAGTCAAGAAACCAAAAGGAGAACCATACACTTATTATTTAAATTCATTATTGTATTTCCATTGTTGGTATTGACTGCTTAGTTTTAATAAGTATAATTTATAGACATTCAAATCATTTGAATTTAGTACAATTGTTTTTTACATGCGTACTACAAGCCTGGAACTAGACAGATATCAAAATATATGTGACAATATCCATGTCTCCAAGTACCTCAGAAACTAACAGAAAACTGAACATACAAATGATGCCACAGCTAGAAAGAAAAATTCTTTGTTACAAGGATGTTCAAAATTCTCTCAGAATATAATTAAGATAATTTTGTTTCCTCTACAGATATCAAATGAGCTTAGAGGTGGCTGTGACATTTCAGATGTGAGTTATATTCAGACGAGTGAATGATTCATATGGACATTAGTGCATTTTAGGACTTTATTCTTAAGTAATTAAATAATTTAAAATCATCCAAGAATTTTAGGGCAAATAAATGTGGATTTTTGTGTTAGAATAACTTGTAATAGTTTGGATGTGGTGGGATTGAAATGATGAGGACTAGAAGCAACAGGCTCACTAAAGGGTCTTTTCAGTAGTTTAAGCCAAAAATGTCTACGTCCTCAGGGTTAGAGTGGGAAGAAAAACAAAAGTAGTAGAAAGATCAGAGAGATATTTTGGAAGGAAAGTCTGTTTGTTGAATATTTTATTATGGAGGTTGATGAAATTGTTAAGATGACTAAGCCACTGGATGAGAGGGGCACCAATTTTGAAAGCAGCATATTTGAACAGGGAGATAACACGTTCAGCTAAAGATGTTGACTTGGAGATACTTGTAAAATAGCAGGTATAGACATTGGATGACCCGTTGGAAATTGGTGTCTGATGCCCCAGAGCTTGAATTGAAATATATCAACTTATAAACCCATAAAAAAGGAAGGAAAAAGAGTGACTAAGATCATCTAAGAGAAATGAGTGGAAAGAAAGAGGAGGTCCAAAATAGACTTGTGGGCAACACAGAGGATTTAGGGATTAGAAGAAAAGAATCCAGATTTGAAGTGACGCTAACAAAGGTTAAGGTGAGTAAGAACTGGAAGATATTAGGGTGACTACAAATAAAATAAAATAGAATTTCAAAGTGGAATATTAGGAACTTCAAATGCTACTCAGAGACCAAGCAGAATGAGAAGTGAGAAGGTGATTATTGTTTTGGTGGTAATGAGTCAGTAATGAACGTCCCCATTTGTGTTCTCCAGGAAGCAGATGCTGAGGAAGAGTTACAGAGCAAAAGGTTTTCCAGGGCATAACAGTTGTGAAAGAGGAAACAGAATTGGGAAAGGGAGCCTAGGACCATAATAAAGACCTGACAGAGTTTCCGCCAATCCAGAAGGGTTGCTCCAGAGCCAGGAATCTCCAGAGCAAAGATTACTCATTAAAGGAGATGAAGTTTAGGCCTTCATTACAGGTGGCTTGCTCAGTAATTGAACTGATGCACTACCAAAAGGTCATGTAGTTGGCTCAAAAGCTGAGACTGACCTTAAAGCAACTAAGAGTTTGAGGCTGTTGGCTAGTCACACTTCTCCCTTGGGTAGCAAATCCTTTCTTCAAGGGGGATTTGAGTGGTGCATTTTTCTGTTAGCCAAAAAGACCTTGTGAGAAGCTGGCAGAACAGCAGCGACAGAAGCCATCATGCAGAAAGAAAAGGAGATGAAATGCTGTAGATATTAGAAGGGGTAGTTTATACTTTTAGCAGGGCCAGAAAGTTCTGGTTAGGAAGGAAGAAACATAACAAGGGTGAAGGTGGATAGGAAAGGGTGATTAGAAAATAAAATATGAAAGTAAAAAGAAAATGAAATCACACTTTGAAAGAGACATGATTAAAACATTAAGTTAATAACTTATACTATTTTCTGAAAAATAAAGAAGGGAAAAACATTATGCAAATGTGTTAAGAGGGTCATAAAAATATCAGTTCAAATGTTAAGAGGCATTGTCTACTGTGGGACACTAGAATATAGTTAACGATAGTAATACTTTCCTAATTAGAATGTAAGCTGCATAAGGCAAGAATTTCTTTATTTTTTTAATTTCTATTTTTCTCGCCTTGCCTAGAGGAATGTCTAGCATATAGTAAGTAGTCCATAACCACATGCTGAATAAATATTTGTTGAATTACCTAATGAATCAACTATACAGTTTATTAAACTGTG
The DNA here is from genome assembly GCF_009762305.2 of Zalophus californianus. Classification (NCBI taxonomy): domain Eukaryota; kingdom Metazoa; phylum Chordata; class Mammalia; order Carnivora; family Otariidae; genus Zalophus; species Zalophus californianus. Next base: position 166,472,792 of record NC_045596.1, on the reverse strand, counting down.
TTACATGTAAGGAGGAAAAACAAAGTTTGATATAAACAGTAAGAGAGTGGAGTGTGGAATACTGCCATGACATATGCTGTAGCAATTTGCCGATGACTTTCTTTTTATTTTATTTTATTTTATATTTTTTATTATGTTATGTTAATCACCATACATTACATCATTCGTTTTTGATGTAGTGTTCCATGATTCATTGTTTGTGTATAACACCAAGTGTTCCATTCAATACGTGCCCTCTTTAATATCTATCACCAGGCTAACCCATCCCCCCACCCCCCTCCCCTCTAGAACCCTCAGTTTGTTTCTCAGAGTCCATAGTTTCTCATGGTTCATGTCACCCTCTGATTCCCCCCCTTCATTTTTCCGTTCCTACTATCTTCCTTTTTTATTTTTTAACATATAATGTATTATTTGTTTCAGAGGTACAGGTCTGTGATTCAAGAGTCCTACACAATTCACAGAGCTCACCATAGCTCACACCCTCCCCAATGTCCATCACCCAGCCACCCCATCCCTCCCACCCCCCACCACTCCAGCAACACTCAGTTTGTTTCCTGAGATTAAGAATGCCTCCTATCAGTGAGATCATATGATACATGTCTTTCTCTGATTGACTTATTTCGCTTAGCATAATACCCTCTAGTACCAATGACTTTCAATGGATGATAAATGGAAGCATTGTTAAAGACACAAAGGTATTTAAATATTTTAGGCAAGGAGGAAAAAGATGCTAATATGAAGGCAGTTTGAGATTTATATGTATTTTCTCCCTTGTTTTCAGGGAGAATATATTTAATTATATATGGATATATAAAATATTAAATATAATAATTAATGTATATTAATATAATAAAATATTGTGCGATATATTTTATATATATTAGAGAGAGTGAATGGGCACGGAGGGGAAGAGGGAGAGAGAGAATCTCAAACAGGCTCCATGCTTAGCGCAGAGTCCGATGCAGGGCTCAATCTCATGACCCTGAGATCATGACCTGAGCCAAAATCAAGAGTCCAAGCCTTAACCAACTGAGCCACTCAGGCACCTCTCACATATATTTTTAATAGTGAATGGAGAGAAAAAAATAGAATGTTGCTGAAGAACTGCTCTATGGAGGCAGGCACTGTGGAAGGTTGAGCAGAGTTCAATTAGACTTACAGTGATCTTCAATTTTTTTTCCAATATATGGAAATGATGAAATTAAGAGATTCTTGGAGAGACTCATCTAATACATAAACTGACTTCCCTGTAACAGAGTTAAATAGAGAGAATATGGACATATTTCCTGCAATGTGGAGGATAATGTTTTCTGAAAAAATTCCTCTGGTACAAAATAAATTAAAATGCTTGAAAAACCACAAATATGTATATTGAACATATTTCTATTGACTATAAAAATTGTAATCTAAATGTATACACTCAAGAAAGCAAGAGAAATCAACAGCAAAAAATGAAGTAATATATATAAACCTAAATGTACGTTGGCATTAAATTTTGAAATGACTTTAGAGGTTTTGCCTATTATGTTTCTCTTATATATGTATTAAAGTATAATTGATATACAATAATTTGCACACATTTAAATCTATAACTCAATGAGCTTTGACATATGAATACAATCCTGAAACCACAATCAAAATACTGAACATATCCATCACCTCCAACAGTTTTCTTTTGTCCCTTTATAAGCCATTTGTCTCTCCAGCACCCCCAATACTCAGGTGACTACTCACTAGACTGCTTTCTGTCACTATAGATTAGTTTACCTTCTCTAAAACTGTATGAGAATGCAAACATAATGTATATATGGTTTTTGGTCTAATTTCTTTCATTCAACATAAGCATTTAACAATTCTTCTATGTTGTGTACATAAATACTTCATTCTTGTTTATGGCTGAGTAGTATTCCATTGTATAGATATAATACCACCATTTGTTTATGCATTCATGTGTTCAAGGACAATAAATTGTATGCTATTTTTACTATTACAAATAAACCTGCTATAAAGATTCATGTACAAGTTTTTGTGTAGCTATTTGTTTACATTTTCTCGGGTAAATATCTAGAAAAGAAAAGGCTGGGTTATAGGGTTAATATATGGTTAACTTTATAAGAAACTTTCACAGTGTTTTCCAAAATGTACAGTTTCATGTACTTCCTAGCAATGAATGATTCCCAATTGCTCTAAATCCTTACCAATACTTCTTAAATTAGTCTTTTATTTTTAGTAATTTTAAATGGATTGTAATGATATTTTATTGTGGTTTAATGTTGCATTTGTGTAACAACTAACAATGGTAAGCAGTTTTCCATGTGCTTATTTATCATCCATATATCTTCTTCAGTGAAGTGTCCATTAAAAAATTTGTGTCCAGTTTAACTGGGTTTTCATTATATAATGATGAAGGGGCTAATTCAACAAGAGTGTATAAAAATTATAAATCTATAAATAACCAATATTGGAGTATCTAAAAATATAAAGCAAATATTAACAAATTTGAAAGGAGAACTAGAAAATACAATAATAGTAAGGCATTGCAATACTCTGTTTTCAGCAATGGACAGATTATCCCAATAGAAAATCAACAAGAAAACATTGGACTTAAACTACACTTTGGATCTAATGCGCCTAACAGACATATACAGAATGTTCCATCCAACAACAGCAGAATACACATTACTCTCAAGAACATGTGGAATATTAGAGGGGAGGAACAAGATGGAGGAGGAATAGGAAACCTAAATTTCATCTGGTCCCAGGAATTCAGCAAGATAGTTATCAAACCATTCGGAACACCTACAAACTCAACAGGAGATTGAAGAAAAGAATAGCAGCAATTCTATGACCAGAAAAGTGACCACTTTCTGGTAGGTAAGACGTGTGGAGAAGTGAATCTAAGGTGATATACAGGAAAATAGACTGTGTGGGGAGGGAGCCTCCATCAGCCAGCTACCCACAAAGTGATAGAGCAGCAGAGCACAAAATCAGAAATTTTAGAAGTCTGCTCCACTGAGGGACATAGCTCTAGTGGCTAAGCAGGGAGTGGAACCCTCGCTGGGACAGTGTGGTCTCAGGACCCTCAGGGTCACACAAAGACTGGGAGTGCCTGAGTGTGGCAGAGCTCCCACGTATTGGAACAGGGAAGCCGGCAGCAAAGATGGAGCTGAGGAGTGGGCTCTCAACTCCGGGTTGCCATAAACTGTGATCTCGGCACAGTCAGGCCTCTGCTCTTTGAGCAGGGACCCAACAAGCAGCAGATCCAGGGAGACTCCCCTTCCTCCCCTGGGAGAAGAGGCGTGGCAGCACACTGCAGGAATCTGCTGGGTTTGGAGACTCCAAATGGGGTCCTGTGCCAGAGATAAAAACAGTCACAGACTGGGTGAGCACGGAGTGCGGCCAGAGACCAGGGAGACAGGAATGATTGACTGTTTTTCTCTGAGGGCTCACTGAGGAGTGGGGTCCTGAGGTCTTGGCTCCTCTGGGACAAGAAATTGGGAGGCCACTATTTCCATTCTCATCCTCCAAAGCTGTACAGAAAGCGTTCAGGAAACAAAAGCTAAGAGAGCAAATCAGAGCAGATTACTTAACCTGGCCCCTGGCAAGGGTGGTGCAATTCTGCCTCAGGCAAATACATTTGAGAATCACTGCAACAGGCCCCTCCCCCCAGAAGATCATCAAGAACATCCAGCCAAGACCAAGTTTACCAATCAATGAGAAAGGCAAAATCCCAGAGATATGGGAATACAGTGCATAGACTTCATGGCTTTATTTCCCATGATTCTTTAGTCTTTCAAAGTTAATTTTATAAATTTTCTTTATTTTTTCTTTTTCTATTTTTTAGTTGAATTTTCTTCTTCCCTTTTTCAAACAACATCTTTTCAATTCCTTTTTTAGATCTTTTTTTAATTTTCATTTTTTACAGTCATATTTTATCCTCTCATGGTATTTAACCTTATTTTTTTTATATATATAAGTTTTTCTTTCTTTAAAGTTTTGGAATACAGTTTCTTCTAACAGACCAAAATATACCCTAAATCTAGTGTATGACATTTTCCTAGTCTCCTGCCTGTTCACATTCTTTCTCTTTTTTAAAAATTTTTTCATTCTTTTTTAAGCCAACTTCTTATCTTATCAATTCCTTTTTTAAAATCTTTTTTTAATTTACATCTTTACAGTCATATTCCATCCCTTCATTGTATTTACCTTTATTTTTGTATACATATGTTTTTCATTCCTTAAAATTTTGGGAGGCAATTTTTTCTAGCAGACCAAAATACACCCAAAATCTAGTGTGTGTCTCTGTTCTATTCACCAGCCTGATTATATATATATATATATATTTTTTTTTCCTTTCTTTTCCCCCCGGTTTTGGGTCTCTTCTGATTTGCTTAATGTATATTTTTCTGGGGTTGTGGTTACCTTGTTAGCATTTTGTTCTCTCGTTCATCTATTCTTCTCTGGACAAAATGAAAAGATGGAAAAATTCACCTCCAAAAAAAGAGGAAGAGGCAGGACTGACTGCCCGGGACCTAATCAATAGAGACATTAGTGAGATGTCAGAACTAGAGTTCAGAATGACAATTATAAAGATACTAGCTGGGCTTGAAAAAAGCATGGAAGATACTAGAGAATCCCTTTATGAAGAAATAAAAAAACTAAAATCTAACCACGTTCAAATCAAAAAGTCTATTAATGAGGTGCAATCAAAAATGAGGCTAACTGCTAGGATAAATGAGGCAGAAGAGAGAATTAGTGATATAGAAGACCACATGATGGAGAACAAAGAAGCTGAGAAAAAGAGAGATAAACAACTACTGAATCATGAGGAAAGAATTCGAGAGATAAGTGATACCATAAACTGAAACAACATTAGAATAATTGGGATCCCAGAAGAAAAAGAAAGAGAGAGGGGTAGAAGGAATTTTGGAGCAAATTATAGCAGAGAAATTCCCTAATTTGGGAAGGAAACAGGCATCAAAATCCAGGAGACACAGAGAACCCCCCTCAAAATCAATAAAAATAGGTCAACACCCCAACATCTAATAGTAAAACTTACGAGTCTCAGAGACAAAGAGAAAATCCTGAAAGCAGCTTGGGATAAGAGATCTGTAACCTACAATGGTAGAAATATTAGATTGGAAACAGGCCTACCCACAGAGACCTGGCAGGACAGAAAGGACTGGCATGATATATTCAGAGCACTAAACGAGAAAAATATGCAGCCAAGAATACTATATCCAGCTAGGCTGTCATTGAAAATAGAAGGAAATATTGAAAGCTTCTGGGACAAACAAAAATTAAAAGAATTTGCTAACACCAAACTAGCCCTACAAGAAATATTGAAAGGGGTCCTCTAAGCAAAGAGAGAGCTTAAAAGCAACAAAGACCAGAAAGGAACACAGACAATATACAGTAACAATCACCTTACAGGCAATACAATGGCACTAAATTCATATCTTTTATAGTTACCTTGAATGTAAACGGGCTAAATGCCCCAATCAAAAGACACAGGCTATCAGATTGGATAAAAAAAAAGAACCCATTGATATGCTGTCTGCAAGAGACTCATTTTAGACCCAAGGATACCTCTAGATTGAAAGTGAGGGGGTGGAAAACCATTTACCATTCTACTGGACATCTAAAGAAAGCTGGGGTGACAATCCTTATATCAGAAAAATTAGATTTTAAACAAAGACTATAATAAGAGATGAGAAAGGACACTATATCTTACTTAAAGAGTCTATCCAACAAGAAGATCTAACAATTGTAAATATCTATGCCCCTAACATGGGAGCAGCCAATTATATAAGCCAATTAATAACAAAATCAAAGAAACAATCCGACCATAATACAATAATAGGAGGGGACGTTAACACCCCCCCTCATTGAAGTGGACAGATCTTTGAAGCAAAAGTAAAAAAAGGAAATAAAGGCTTTAAATGACACATTGGACCAGATGGACTTCACAGATATATTCAGAACATTCCATTCTAAAGCAAAAGAAAACACATTCTTCTCTAGTGCCCATGGAACATTCTCCAGAATAGATCACATCCTAGGTCACAAATCAGGTCTCAACCAGTACCAAAAGACTGGAATCATTCTTTGCATATTTTTGGACCACAGTGCTTTGAAACTAGAACTCAATCACAAGAGGAAAGTCGGAAAGAACTCAAATACATGGAGGCTAAAGAGCATGCTACTAAAGAAAGAATTAATTCTCTGAAAGAATTAATAAGATTGACAAACCCCTGGCCAGACTTATCAAAAAGAAAAGAGAACGGATGCAAATAATTAAAATCATGAATGAAAGAGGAGAGATCACAACCAACACCAAAGAAATACAAACAATTATAAGAACATATTATGAGCAACTATGTGCCAGCAAATTAGATAACCTGGAAGAAATGGATGCATTCCTAGAAATGTATCAACTACCAAAACTGAGCCAGGAAGAAATAGAAAACCTGAACAGACCTATAACCACTAAGGAAATTGAAGCAGTCATCAAAAATCTCCCAACAAACAAGAGCCTAAGGCAGATGGCTTCCCAGGGGAATTCTACCAAACATTTAAAGAAGAATGAATACCTATTCTTCTGAAACTGTTCCAAAAAAATAGAAATGGAAGGAAAACTTCCAAACTTGTTTTATGAGGCCACTATTACCTTGATCCCAAAACCAGACAAAGACCCTAGCAAAAAGGAGAACTACAGACCAATATCCCCGATAAACATGGATGTAAAAATTCTCACCAAAATACTAGCCAATGGAATCCAGCAGTACATTAAAAGGATTATTCAGAATGACCAAATGGGATTTATCCCTGGGCTGCAAGTTTGGTTCAACATCCCCAAATCAATCAATGTGATACAATACATTAACAAAAGAAAGAACAAGAACCACATGACTCTCTCAATAGATGCAGAAAAAGCATTTGACAAAGTACAGCATCCTTTCTTGATTAAAAGTCTTCACAGTGTAGTGATAGAGGGTACATATCTCAATATCATAAAAGCCATCTATTAAAAACCCACAGCAAATATCATTCTCAATGGGGAAAAATTGAGAGCTTTCCCTCTAAGGTCAGGAACATGGCAGGGATGTTCAATATCACCACTGCTATTCAACATATTACTAGAAGTCCTAGCCTCATCAATCAGACAACAAAAAGAAATAAAAGGCATCCAAATCAGCAAAGAAGAAGTCAAACTCTCACTGTTTGCAAATATGATACTTTATGTGGAAAACCCAAAAAAACCCACCCCAAAACTGATAGAACTCATACAAGAATTCCGTAAAGTGGCAGGATATAAAATCAATCCACAGAAATCAGTAGTATTTCTATACACCAACAACAAGACAGAAGAAAGAGAAATTAAGGAGTGGTTCCCGTTTATAATTGCACCCAAAACCATAAGATACCTAGGAATGGGGGGCCTGGGTGGCTCAGTTGTTAAGCATCTGCATTCGGCTCAGGTCATGATTCCAGGATCCTGGGATCGAGCCCCACATCAGGATCCCTGCTCTGGGGGAAACCTGCTTCTCTGTCTCTTTCTGCCCCTGCTTGTGTTCCCTCTCTTGCTGTATCTATCTCTCACTGTCAAAAAAATAAAAAAATCTTTAAAAATAAAGATACCTAGGAATAAATCTAACCAAAGAGGCAAAGAATCTGTACTCAGAAACTATAGAATACTCATGAAAGAAATTGAGGAAGACACAAAAAATGGAAAAATGTTCCATGCTCATGGATTGGAAGAACAAATATTGTGAAAATGTCTGTGCTACCTAGAGCAATCTACACACTTAATGCAATCCCTATCAAAATACTATCCACTTTTTTTCAAAGAAATGGAACAAATAATCCTAAAATTTGTATGGAACCAGAAAAGACCCAGAATAGCCAGAGGAATCTTGAAAAAGAAAAGCAATGCTGGTGGCATCACAATTCTGGACTTTAAGCTCTATTACAAAGCTGTCATCATCAGGACAGTATGGTACTGGCACAAAAACAGACACATAGATCAGTGGAACAGAATAGAGAGCCCAGAAATGGACCCTCAATTTTATGGTCAACTAATCTTCGACAAAGCAGGAAAGAATGTCCAATGGAAAAAAAACAGTCTCTTCAACGAATGGTGTTGGGAAAATTGGACAGCCACGTGCAGAAGAATGAAACTGGACCATTTCCTTATACCACACACAACAATAGACTCAAAATGGATGAAAGACCTCAATGTGAGACAGGAATCCGTCAAAATCCTTGAGGAGAACACAGGTAGCAACCTCTTCGACCTCAGCCACAGCAACTTCTTCCTAGAAATATCGCCAAAGGCAAGGGAAGCAAGGGCAAAAATGAACTATTGGGACTTCATCAAGATAAAAAGCTTTGGCACAGCAAAGGTAACAGTCAAGAAAACCAAAAGACAACCAACGCAATGGGAGAAGATATTAGTAAGTGACATATCAGATAAAGGGCTAGTATCCAAAATCTATAAAGAACTCATCAAACTCCACCCAAAGAACAACTAATCCAATCAAGAAATAGGCAGAAGACATGAACAACATTTCTGCAAAGAAGACATCCAAATGGCTAACAGACACATGAAAAGTGCTAACATCACTCGGCATCAGGGAAATCCAAATCAAAACCTCAAAGACACCAGTCAGAAAGGTTAAAATTAACAAGTCAGGAAATGACAGATATTGGCGAGGATGCGGAGAAAGGGGAACCCTCTTATACTCTTGGGGGAAATGCAAGCTAGTGCAGCCACTCTGGAAAACAATGTGGAGGTTCCTCAAAAAAGTTGAAAATAGAGCTACTCTACCACCCAGCAATTGCACTACTGGATATTTACCCCAAAGATACAAATGTAGTGATCCGAAGGGTCACATGCACCCCAATGTTTATAGCAGCAATGTCCACAATAGCCAAACTATGGAAAGAGCCTCAATGTCCATCAACAGATGAATGGATAAAGAAAAGGTGTTTTATATATATGGAATATTATGCAGCCATCAAAAGAATGAAATCTTGCCATTTGCAACAACGTGGATGGAACTAGAGGGTATTATGCTAAGGGAAATCAGAGGAAGATAAGTATCATATGATCTCACTGATATGAGGATTTTGAGAAACAAGACAGAGGATCATAGGGGAAGAGAGGGAAAAATAGAACAAGATGAAACCAGAGAGGGAGACAAACTGTAAGAGAGTCTTAATCTCAGGAAACAAACTGAGGGTTGTTGGAGTGGAGGGGAGTGGGAGGGATGGGGTATATGGGTGATGGACATTGGGGAGGGTGTGTACTATGGTGGGTACTGTGAATTATGTAAGACTGATGAATCATATACCTGTACCCCTGGAAACAAATAATACATTATATGTTAATAAAAAAACTTAAGAAAAAGAAAAAGAATGTGTGGAATATTAAACAGGTCATAGAAAATATTTGAAGATTAAAATCATACCAAATATCTTCTCCAACCACAATGGTATGAAAATAGAAATCAATGATAGGAGAAAACCAAAAAATTTTTTAAAAATGTTGAAAATTAAGTGACACATTCCTGAACAACCAATGGGTCAAAGAAGAAATCAAAATAAAAATCAAAAACCATATTGAGACAATTAAAATGGAAGCACAATGTACCAAAATTTATGTGATGTAACAAGAGCAGTTGGAAGTTCATAGCCATAATATTTCAAATAAACAATCTAAGTTTACACCCTTAGCAGAAGAAATGAAAAAACAAAGATCAGACCAGAAATAAATAAAATAGAGACTGGAAAGACAACAGGAAAGATCAACAAAATTAAGAGTTCATGATTTTAAAAGATAAACAAAATTGACAAACCTTTAGCTAGACTTACAAAGTGAGAAAACGCAAGTAAAATCAGAAATGAAAGAATATATGTTGAAGACTTGAGTCCCAGTACCTCAGAATGAGACTGTATTTGAATATAGAGGCTTTTAAATGGGTGTTAAATTAAAGGGGGGTTCCTGAGATGGGCCTAACCTAATGTGACTAATGTCTTTATAAAATAGGAAATTTGGACACAAAAAGAAACATCAGCAATGTTTGAGCACAGAGAAAAGATCATGTAAGGGCACAGCAGGAAGGCATCCATCTATCTATAAGCCAAGAAAAGAAGCCTTAGAAGGACTTTCAGCCTCCAGAATTGTGAGAAAATTAATTTATGTTGTTTTAGCCATCCATGCTTTGGGATTTTATTATGAGAGACCTACCATGCTAATAGAGAAAGGCAAAGGACCCAGAATATCTCCAATCTCATACATGGAGTATATGCATTTCCTGTTTAAAAATGTACTACAAGCTCCAGTAATCAAGACAGTGTGGCACTGGTAAATGAAGAGAAATATAGATTGATGGCATTGAAATGAGAGTACAAATTGAATACTTACTTTCACTTTCCATTGATCATTAATAATGGTTCAAAGACAGTTCAATGGGGGAAAGCATTGTCTTTTCAACAACTGGTGCTGGGACAACTATATAACCACATGTAAAGAATCTGGACCATTATCAAAACCATAAAAAATTAACTCCATGTGGAACATATACCAAGTTTTAAGGGCTAAAACTATAAAAGTTGTTAGAAGCAAACATAGGTGTAAATCTTCATTACCCTGGGTTCAGCTATTATTTACAGCATAGGACACAAAATGTAGAAGAGACAAAAGAAAAAATGAATAAATTGGACTTCATCAAATTTAAAATCTTCTACATTTCAAATGATACCATCAGAAAGTGAAAAGGCAATTCACAGCATGGGATAAAGTTTTTTTTCTTTCTAATTATTTTTATTTAATTTTAATTCCAATATAGTTAACATACAGGATAATAATAATTTAGGCACACAATATAGTGATTAAACAGTTCCATACCTCACTGAATGCTCATCCCAACAACTGCACTCGTTAATTCTCATCACATCTTTTACCCATCTGCTCACCCACCTCCCCTCTAGTAACCATCAGTTTGTTCTCTATTGTGAAGTCTGTTTCCTGGTTTCTCTCTCTCTCTTTCTGCTTTGTTTTGTTTCTTAAATTAAATTAAATTTCTTAAATTCCACATATAAGTGATATCATATGGTATTTGTCTTTCTCTGACTGACTTATTTTGCTTAGCCTTATATTCTCTAGCTCCATCCATGTCCTTGCAAATGAAAAGATTTCATTGTTTTCTACAGATGAATAATTTTCATTTTACTCATACATAACAGCAACAACAATTTTTTAACTTTTGAGGATAATTCACACTGTTTACCACAGTGGCTGTACCAGTTTGCATTCCCACCAACAGTGCTAGTGGTTTCCTTTTTCTCCACATTCTCTCCAACACTTCTGTTTTTTGTGTTTTTGATTTTCACCATTCTGACAGGTGTGAGGTGATATCTCATTGTAGCTTTGATTTGCATTTCTCTGATGATGAGTGATGTTGAGCATCTTTTCATGTGTCTGTTGGCCATCTGGATCTTTTCCTTGGATAAATGTCTGTTCATATCCTCTGCCCATTTTTAATTGGATTATTTAGGAAAACTGGTCAGCTACCTGGAAAAGAATGAAACTGGACACTTTCTTATATCATACACAAAAATAAACTTAAATGGATTAAAGACCTAAATGTGAAACCTGAAACCATAAAAATCCTAGAAGAGAACATAGCAGTAATGTCTCTGATGTCAGCCATAGCAACATTTTTAGGTATGTTTCCTGAAGCAAGGGAAATAAAACAAAAATAAGCTATTGGTATTATATCAAAATAAAAATAAGTGAAGGAAATAATCAACAAAACTGAAAGACAACCTGCTGAATGGGAGAAGATATTAGCAAGGTTGGATAAAAGGTTAGTATCCAAAATATATAAAGAACTTATACAATTCAACATGGGATAATATATTTACAAATTATATAGCTGATAAGGAACTTGTATCCAGAATATATAAAGAAGTAGTATAACTTAATAACTCCAATAATCCAATTTTAAGGTGGAAAGTGATTTTAAAGATATTTCTCCACAAAAGATATATAATGGCCAATAAGCACACAAAAAGATACTTGACATAATTATTAATCTGTGGCCATTATAACAAATTACCACACTTTGGTGGCTTAAAACAACTTAAATATATTGTCTTAAATTTCTGAAAGCCAGAAGTCTGAAATCAGTTTCACTGGCCTGAAACCAAGATGTCAGCAGGACTGTATTCACTCCAACGCTTATGGGAATTTATTATTTTAACAGATATTTGAAAGTAATTATATGTAAACTCCAATGTGATATAGCTGTGTCCATTTATGTTGCTATAAATAGTAGCATTTGGAATATTATTTAGAAAATATTTCATATTTACATATTAATTTTATACTCTGAAGATCCTTATAATTTACCAATAAATGAGAATTATTAGCTTTTAATAAACAGAAATATTAAAATATTATTTCTAATGAGAAAATATTTAAATGATGCATTGAAAGTTTACAAAAAGATGCATGCAATTAATTCTGAAACACCGAAAATATGAAGGCCTTACTTGTTATTATTAATAATGACTGAACATTTTAATAATTATAACCTTTTTAATAGTTAGCCTGATCACTTTTTTGCTAATGATCCCTCACTCTTTCTTGATTCTTAAATATGATCAATTTTAAGCTTATTCTATCCTTAAAAATTAGTAAAGTTTACCTAATTACCAGTCTTATTGGAACTTATTTTCAGGGTTTTTTTTTTTTAAGATTTTATCCATTCACTTTAGCGAGAGAGAGAGTGAGTGGTGGGGAGGGGCAGTGGGAGAGGGAGAGAGAGAAAATCCCAGTCTCCCTGCTAAGCACGGAGCCAGTGTGGAGCCAGATCCCATAATGCCCGAGATCACCATCTGAGCAGAAATCAAGAGTCGAGGCTTAACCAATGGTGAATCACCCAGGTGCCCCTATTTTCAGTTTTTTAAACATAATACCTATTCTCAGCATTATGCATTACAATCTGACAAGACATTTAGCCCACACACAAGAAGCATTATATGTAATAAATATTAAAATAAAACCACTGGGTCACCTGCGTGGCTCAGTTGGTTAAGCATCTGCCTTCAGCTTAGGTCATGATTTCAGGGTCCTGGGAATCGAGCCCTGCATCAGGCTTCCTGATCAGTGGGCGTCTGCTTCTCCCTCTCCTTCTGCCCCTCCCCCCACTCATGCATGCTCTCTCTCTCTCAAATAAATAAAAAAAATTAAAAAATATAAAATAAAACCACTAAGATGCATTATAATGATAGTGCTATAAACCACAGAAAAAGTGATAAAAGTAACCAGAATATAAAAAAGCCTTAAAAACAAAAGAACAATAAGAAAATTTAAGATTGACTTTCCAAAAGAAACAATGGAAACTGGAAGATTATTGAATGATGGATTCAAAAAAGAAACAAACTATCTATTGTTTTCGCATTCCATATGCAAAGAAAATGTCTTTCAAAGTGAAATACAGTATTTTCAGACAATAATGAAAAAAATTTATCACCAGCAGTCATGGACTAAAGATAATGTAAACTGAGTTCTTCACCCTGGGAATTTATCCTAGATGGAAGCTTGCAGAGGTACAAAATGTATATAACTTTATCAGATTGAGGAAGTCCTTTTATTCCTAGATGACAGTATTTATCTTGGATCAGTGCTAGATTTTGTGATAAGTCAGACACAAAACAAAGAAAACTGTATAGATAAATCTAAATGAGGGGGCTATGAGAGACAAAAAATGTATATTTAAATCATTTACCCACAAAACAAGTATAAAACTGGGTAAATTTGTCAAAACAACCATTTCAGGACTAAAAAAACTCATCAAAATAAACAATAAGTGAGAATCATTTATGAAAAGCTGCCATAAAATCTAAGAATAGTGCGAACTCTGATCTTCTTCCCTGAGTCCTGTGCCCTCTCCCAGATCAGCTGATGCTATTATCTTACCAGGACAGGGCTGGCCCTGAAAACCTTTAAATTAAATGTCAGAGGAGTGGTTCTAGATCTGGTTAAGAGGACAAAAAACTCATTCATCAACATTTTGAATGAAAGTAGCAAACTTGGTAGGGAATAAATGTAAAATCACCATGAGCCCAAGGTTGAGGTCCTACTTGGGGTTAGTGACAGACCAGACAGAAATTAAAGGTATGATCCTGGAAATAATAGCTCTATAGGGGGTAGTGATAAACTTTCTGTGTATCACATCCTTAGTTGTTGGGTAGGCTGCATGCATGTGCTACAGGGACCTGAGAAGGATTGATGGGAAGTAACACCTATGGAAACTTTAAATTTGTCTAGAATCTAAATGTGCTCCCCAATTACAAAGAAAAGCCCAAAGCCAAATGGCTTTAGTGATGAATTCTATGAAATACATAAAGAAAAAAATGTTGCTAATTCTACACATTTATAGAAAATGAGAAAGATAAAACACTTTTTAACTCATAAGCCAAGTATTATTCTCATATCAAAGCCAAGCAAAGACATCACAATATAGACACTAAAATCCTTAATAAAATATTAGCAAAGTAAAGCCAGAAAAAATATAAAAATTATTACAAACCATGACTAAGTGGGATTTACCCAGGGATACAAGATTGAGTTGATATCTAAGACTAAATTCTAGAATAAGGGGATGGAAATGCACAGTCATCTCAAAGGACACAGAAATAGCATTTCATAAAATCCAGCACTAATCTGTGATAAACACTCTCATCTAATCTAACTAGGAATAGAAAGGAACTTCCTCAAATAGCAGTATGTGCAACCTACTAGTAACATCATGGTTAAAGTTTGAAAGACTGAATGCTGTCACTCTTCAATCAGGAACAAGACAAATATTTCTGCTTTCACTATTTTTATGGCAATGGAGCACAGATTTCTCAAAAATACACCAAAACCATGATCTGTAAAAAATATATATATAATAATAAATTGGACTTTATCAAAAATTTCTTTGCTTTTAAAAAGATGTTATTAAGGAAAGAAAGACAGGAAAGGCTGAGAGAAAATATTTACAGTTCATATATCTGATAAAGATTATTTTCTGAATATGGACATGATGAACCAAAAAAATGTATGCATTATAGAAGTTCCAGAATGAAAAGAGGAAGAGAAAGGGGCAGAAAGCTTAGTCAAAGAAATAATGGCTGAAAACTTTCCAAATCTGTGGAGACATATGTACATTCAGGTATCTGAAGTTCATAGAACTCAGTAAATTCAACCCAAAGAGGACTTCCTGAGACACATTGTAATAAAACTGTCAAAAATCAAATATAAAGAGAGAATATGAAAGCAGTAAAAGGAAGAAACTTATCATATAAAAGGGAATATGCATAGGTTATGAGCAGAGTTCTCAGCAGAAATCTTGCAGGATAGGAGACAGTGGAATGATGTATTCAAAGTGCTAAAAGAAAAGAACTGCCAACCAAGAATACTTTACCTGGCAAAGTTGCTCTTCAGAAATGAAATATAGAAATTTTCACAGAAAAAACAAATCTGGAAGCCAATATGAAAAGGCAGCAGTTAGTAACATGAAAACATATGAAAGTATAAAACTCACTGGTAAAGGTAATTATATAGTCAAATTCAGAGTACTCAAAGACTATAATGGTGGTGTGTAAATTAATGTGGGAAACAAAGGCAGAAGAAAAATTATTACATTTCCTTACTACCTAGAGTCCACTGACAGGTCCTTGAAACAGGCAGAGTGACATTCCTCTAGGGACTCAACTGCCTCAATGTTAATACTTTGCTAAGGGCAAAAGGCAATCCCAGCTTGAGCCCCTCCCCGCCCCCTCCAGGATCCTGTAAGTCTACTTTAACACAAAAATTTCTTTGGAGACTTCCTTTATCTCTAACCCCCCCCCCATGATATGTGTTGATAATTATCCAACAAGCACATGGCCCACTGATACACATTTGAAGGGTCTCACGACTAAGGTTTTATTAGATGGTAATAAATGACCTTTTCCCAACAATAGCTAGCCCACTCAAGGTCCTGGAAACCTTGCTTCCAAAATTCCTTAGAGACTTAAGCTCTCCCTAACCCCCTCCCAACTTGAAAGTACATAACGGGCCACTCCTCATGACACCAGTGCCGCTCTTTCTGCCCACGGATCCTGTCCCCGGGCATTAATAAAACCACCTTTTTGTACCAAAGACATCTCAAGAATGTTTTCTTGGCCGTCAGCTTCATACACTAATAAAGTCTTTCCCACATCATAAATCACTTAATTATAAGATAAAGTTTAAAAGACAAAGTATTAAAAATACCTTTAATACTTAAAATTTGTTAATGGATAAACAATATAAAAATATGGAAACTATGACATCAAAAACATAAAATGGGGGAAGTAGAGTTTTTGTATGCAATTGAGGTTAAGTTTTTATGAGGTTAAAATAAATGATTATTACTATCAGATGTTTTATGTAGGCCTCATGGTAACCACAAAGCAAAAGTCTTTAGTATATAGAAAAGATAAGGAAGAAGGAATCATAGCATAGACTACAAAAAATCTTATGAGAAAGGAAAACCACAAGACAGAAAGGAACAAAGGAACTGCCATAGAGCCAGAAAACAATTAACAGGACCACAAAAGTAAGTCCTTACCTATCAATAATTACTTTAAATGTAAATGAGTTAAATTATCCAATCCAAAGAGTGGTTGAACGGACTAACAGAACAAAACAAAACAAAAACTGGGACTCAAGTATATGCTGCATAACTTAGATTTCTTCTTTAACTCATTGGTTGTTCAGTAGCATGTATTTTTTTATACTTTACATTGTAATTTTGCATTTAATTCACATGTTAATTTCTCTGCTGCTAATGTCTACCTTTTCATTAATTAAAAAAAAGTTCACATTTACTGCATGGAAGATGGTTATAATGTGCATCCTGTCAGGATTTTCATCTGTTGATTGTCTTTTTCATTAAACCTTGGCCAGATTTTCCTGGCTCTATGAATGCCATGCAATTTTGGATTATATTTTTAACATTGTTAATACTATGATGTAAGGTTCTAGATCCTGTTAACATTCTTTGGAGAATGCTGATTTTTTTTTTGGTTATTTGTTATAGTAAATAATCATGCTGGTTAGGTTCATACCACAAATTCTATCTCATCTTCTGTGCAAAGTAGTTTCCAAGTCAGTTCAGACGCTTTTCTATGCTACTTGGATTTGCTGGATGCATATATCATTCAAGATTTAGACAGGGATTTGGGCAAACATTATATCATAGTTCAGTTCTTAAAAGATTTACCATACTTCTTTGGATGTGTTTCTGTGTGTGCACAGCTCAGGGTAGAGTCCAGAACTTCTGCCAGCTCACACCAAAATTGGAGTTGCCATTTTTTACTTATCTTTTTTGTGATTTCTCCCACATTCTTGCATGATGGGGCAATTTACACATTTTCCTTGTTCAGAAAGATGATATTAACTCAGAGTTTTAGCCTTCTGTACTGTTGTGCAACCTTGCATAACTAGAGGGTTAAGTGGTGAGAGAAAAGAGTGATGAAAATATTCAGTAGTTTTCCTAAACTCTTCAGACACTTGGGGCCCCTTTTTCTACTTCCTCTGATTAGAAATCCTTCCCTCAGGTTTAGGTATCTACACCACTACTTTTGTGGTAGTGTTATTCCATAACTAGAGTTAGCCGAGTAGGACAGGGGAGAAAAGGAGAGAGAGAAGAAAAGAAATTAACATTCACTCCCATGCACAATTTCCAACACTTAAGGATACTTTTTTTCATTCCTTTCACTAGAAATATGGCCTTTTTACTTAGTGCCTGCCAGACCTGTTTGGGATTAAAACCAGGAAAAAGAAAAAATTGCAAACTTTATCCTTCTACAAATTAATATTCAGATTTTTACTTTAGTCTTCAATCTACCTGATGTTGTTTATTTTCAGATTTCTTAGTAGTTTATTTTGTATTCTGCCTAGAGTGTTTAATTGTAATCAATAGGAAGATAGACTGTAGGCAGTTTACTCCATCTTGGCTACATAATGCAAAGGTTAAATAAAAAGTAAAAAGAAAAAAAGCCACCAATGTATTCCTTCATCTCATGGAAACTCTTAACATTTATATGAACTACTCTGTTTTAGAACAGTGTATCTTACAAACATCTTCAGGGAAAGCTTTCCCAAAGAAATGTTGACTAAAATGCCATCAATTTCTTGTATATAAAGCCAAATGAACATTTAGAATAGCATATGAAATCTTATCTTTTTGACCTGTTTTTCATTATCAGAAAGAAAAATGGGAAATCATTGAAAGCCCTGAAAACACTTAAAAGGTAAAAAAGAGATAATTAAGCAATCATTGAGTCAAAAAAGAAATCATAAAGGAAATTAGATAATACATTTTTTAAAAAGAGGACAAAAACACAACACAGCCAAACTTACGAGATAAAATGAAAGCACTGCTAAAATTTATACCATAAAATACTTACATAAAAAAGATCTCAAATCAACAATTTAACTCTACATAATAATGAACTAGAAAGAGGAACAAAAAAAATCCAAAGCTGTCAGGAGGAAGGAAGTAATAAAGATTAAAATGGAAATAAAGAATAGAAAAGCAATAGAGAAATTCATAAAACCAAGAGTTGGTCTTTTGAAAAGCTCAACCAAATTGACAAACCTTCAGTAAAACTGACCAAAAAACAAAAAAAGACTTAAATTATTAAAATCATAAATGAAAGTAGGAACATTACTCCCAATATTATAGAAACATTTTAAAAAGTATTATGAGAATACTTTGAACAATTGTATGCCAATAAATTGGATCACCTCGATGAAATGGACAAATTCCTGGAAAAAACACACAATCAAGATGAATTCATGAAGAACTAGAAAATCTGAATAGACCTAGAACAAAAGACTAAGTCAGTAATAAAAAACCCCCCAAAAGAGAAAAATCTTGGACCATAAGATTTCAATGATGAATACTGCCAAATATTTAAGAAGAATTAACACCAAACTCTGTTAAATTCCTCTAAAAAAAATTGAAGAGGATGAAACACTTCCAGATGTGTTTTATGTGGCCAGAATTACCTTGATAGCAAAGCCAAACCAAAGTACTATAAGGAAAGAAAATTACAGACCAATAACCATGATGAATTTTGACACAAAAATCAATTGATAACAAAATACTAGCAAACCAAATTCAACAGCATATTAAAGGAGTATACACTATGACCAATTGGGTTTTATTTCTGATAAGCAAACCTGTTTCAAAGTGCAAAAATCAATGTAATACATCACCTTAATAAAGTTAAGGGGCATAAATATGATCATTTCAGTTGATGCAGAATAAGTATATGACAACATTTAAGAAATAGTCAAAATAAAAACACTCATGAAACTAGAAATATAAGAAAACATATCCACATAATAAAGGCTATAGAGGAAAAGATCACATACCAATAGTGAAAGACTGAGAGCTTTTCTCTAAGATTAGGAACAAGACAAGCATGCCTACTTTCACTAGTTCTATTCAGTTCAGCACTGGAAGTCTGAGCCAGAACAAACTGACAAGAAAAAGAAATGAAAAATATCTATATCAGAAAAGAAGAAGTAAAACTATTTCTATTCACAGATGACATAATTTTATATCTGTAGAAAACCCTACAGATTACACACACACACACACACACACACACACACACACAGACATACACACACATACCAACTGTTAGAACTAATAAATTCAGCAAAATTGCAGGATATAAAGTCAACATGCAAAAATCAATTGCATGTCTGCACAATAACACTGAATATATATGAAAGGGAAATCAATAAAACCATTTCATGAACAATAACATCAAAAAGAATGAAATAATTAGAAATAAAATTAACCAAGGAAGAAAAACACTTGTATGCTGAAAACTACAAAACATTGCTGAGGAAATTTTAAAAGACATAAACAAGTGGAAAGACACTTGTGTTCATGGATTTGAAGTTTAAATATTAAGATGTCAATTCAATGCAATCCCTATTAAAAACCAAGGGGTATTTTTTAGCAAAAATAGAAAACACATTCTTTTTAAGACTTAATTATTTATTTGAGAGAGAGAGAGAGCACAAGCAGGAGGGGCAGAGGGAGAAGGAGAAAAACACTCAAGCAAACTCCCAATGCCAGGCTCAGTCTTGACCCTGAGATCACAACCTGAGCTGAAACTAAGAGTCAGATGCTTAACCAGTCTGTGCCACCCAGGCACCCCAAGAAAAAGCATTCTAAAATACATACGGAATTTCAAGGGATCCTGAATAAAGAAAACAATCTAGAGAAAGAGCAAATTTGGAAACTCATGAGTTCTGATTTCAAAATTTACTACAGAACTGCAGTAATCAAAATAGTATGGTCCTGGCATAAAGATAATATAGAGCAATGTAATATAATATAATAGAGAGCTCAGAAAGAAATGCTCACATAAATGGCCAAATGATTTTTGACATGAGTACCAAGACCATTCAATGAAGAAAAGACAGTCTTTTCAACAAATGGTTCTGGAAAAGTTGGATGGTCACATGCAAAAGAATGAACGGGACTTTTACACCATACATAAAAGTTAACCCAAAATAGAACAGCAACCTAAGTGTAAGAGCTGAAAGTATAATATTCTTAAAATAAAACATAGAGGAAAAGCTCCACAACATTGGATTTTGCAATGATTTCTTGGAAATGACAACAAAAACACACACAACAAAAGCAAAAATAGGTAAGTGAGAATACATCAAACTCAAAAGTTCCTGTACAGCAAAGAAAAAAACAACAAAGTGAAAGGCAACTTAGGGATTGGGAGAATTTATTTGATTACCATACATCTGATAATGAGTTAATATCCAAAACATATAAAGAACTCCTACAACTAGTAAAAAAAAAAAAAAAGCAATCTGATTTTTAAATGGGGAAAGGACTTGAATAGTCATTTCTGCAAAGAAAACAAACACATAGCCAACAGTTATGTAAAAAGATCTTCAATCACTAATCATTAAGGAAATTCAAATCAAACCCACAATGAAATATCACCTCATATCTATTACCAAAATTAATAGGTAGGTGGATAAATAGGTAGGTGGATAGACGATGATAGATGATAGATAGATGATAGATAGATGATAGATAGATAGATAGATAGATAGATAGATAGATAGATAGATAGATTAGATAGATAGATGATAGACAGATAGATGATAGATAAATAGATAGATGATAGAGAGATGATAGATGATAGATAGATAGATAGATAGATGATAGATAGATAGATAGATAGATAGATAGATAGATAGATAGATGATAGAGAGATAGATGATAGAGAGAGATAGGTAGGTAGGTAGATGAGGAAAAGGAAGTAACCTGTTGGCAAGGATGGAAAGAAATTGGAAAGCTTGTAAACTATTGGTGGGAATGTAAAATGGTACCATTACTATGGAAAACAGTATGGAGGTTGCACAAAATAAAAATAGAACCAGCATATGATCCAACAAGCCCACTTTCAGATATTTATCCGAAAGAATTGAAATCAAGTTCTCAAATAGATATTGCACTCCAATTTTCTTTGCAGCATTAGTAACAATAACTAAGAGGTGAAAACAACCTAAATGTTTTCTGTTGAAAACATTCAATAGAAATGTTTTCTATCCATTCATTGTTGGATGAATAGATAAAGAAAATGTAAGATAAGCATACAATTTCATTATTTTGCATGTGGATGTCTAGTTTTTAAAATAGCACTTCTTGGGTGCCTGGGTGGCTCAGCCGGTTAAGTGTCTGCCTTCAGCTCAGGTCGTGATCCCAGGCTCCTGAGATCAAGCCCCGCATCGGGCTCCCAGCTCAGCAGGGAGTCTGCTTCTCCCTCTCCCTCTGCTCATGCTATCTCTCTCTCTCAAAATAAATAAATAAAATATTAATATACCACTTGTTGAAGAGGCTTTCCTTTACTGATTGTGTATTCTCAGTATCCATGAGTTGGCCAATTTTTTTGTGTTTCTTTCTGGGCTATCAATTTCCCTCTATTTGTCTACCTGTCTGTCTTTATTCCAGGACCATACTGTTTTATTACTGTAGCTTTGTAATATGTTTTGAAATCAGGAAATGTCAAACTTCCAGAATTATTCTGCTTTCTTAATATTGTTTTGGGGATTTGGGGTCCTTTGTGGTTTCATATGAATGTTAGGATTTTTTTGTTTCTCTAAAAAGTGCTATTGAAATTTTTATGGGAATTGCATTAAATCTGTAGATTGCTTTTGGATAGTGCAGACAACTTAGCAGTACTTAGCAGTACTAAATTTTCCAATCCATGAACATGGGATATCTTTTCATTTACTTGTGACTTTTAAAAATTGTTTTCAGGGATGTTTACATTTTTAAATGTATAAGACTTTAAACTCCTTGGTTAAATTTATTTGTATGTATTTTATTCCCTTTGGTGTATTATAAATAGAATTGTTTTCTTAATTTCCATTTTTAGATTGTTTTCCATGAGTGTATAGAAATGCAACTGATTTTTTTTAAGATTTTATTTATTTATTTGACTGAGACACAGTGAGAGAGGGAACACAAGCAGAGGGAGTGAGAGAGGGAGAAGCAGGCTTCCCGCTGAGCAGGGAGCCTGATGCGGGGCTCGATCCCAGGACTCTGGGATCGTGACCTGAGCCGAAGGCAGACGCTTAATGACTGAGCCACCCAGGTGCCCCACAACTGATTTTTGTATGGTGATTTTGTATCCTGTAACTTTGGTGAATTCGTTTATTATTTTTAACAGATCTTTTTTGTGGAATCTGTAGGGTATTCTACATATAAGATCACATCATATGTGAACAAAAATAATTTTACTTCTTCATATCCTATTTGGATGCCTTTTATCTTTTTCTTAACTAATTGCTCTGGCTCGGTCTCCTAGTACATTATTGAATAGAAGTGCCAAGAGTGCATATCTTTGCCTTGTTATTGATCATAGAAGAAAAACTTTCAGTTTTATACCACTTACTGGGATGTCTCCTGTGGTCATTTCATGTATATCTTTTATTATAATGAGGTAATTTTCTTCTATTCCTAATTTGTTGAGTCTTTTCATAATGAAAAAGGTGTTGAATTTTGTTAAACGCTTTTTCTGCATCAATTGATTTTTGTCCTTTATTCTCTTAATGTGGTTTATCATATTGGTTTACTTCATGTATTGAACCATCCTTGCATCCCAGGAATAAATCCGACTTCATCATAGTTTATGAGATTTTTAATGTGCTCTTGAATTTGATAAGCTTATATTTTGCTGAGGATTTTTGCCTCTGTATTCATCAGGGATATTAGTATGTCGTTTTCTTTTCCTATAATTTCTTTACCTTGGTATCAGGCTAATGTCAGCCTCATACAATGAGTTTTGAAGTGTTTCCTTCTCTTCAGTTTTTAATAAGAGTTTTAGAAGAATTGTTGTTAATTATTCTTTAAATGTATAATAGAATTCATCAGTGAAGCTGTCTGGTCCTGGGATTTTCTTATTGGGAGGTTTTTGATCACTAATTCAATCTCCTTACTAGTTTTAATTCTGTTCCGGTTTTCTAGGAATTTATCCATTTCTTCTAGAGTATCCAGTTTGTTGGCAAATAATTGTTCATATTGGTCTCATAATCCTTTGTATTTCTGTAGTATCAGTTGTAATGTTGCCTTTTTAATTGTGTGCATTTTTATTTTAATCTAGAGGTTTGTCAGTCTTTTCAAAAAACGAACTCTTACTTTCATCAATGACTTTCTATTCCCCAAATTGTTTATTTCTGCTCAAATCTTTATTGTTTCCTTCCTTCTGCTAATTTGGCCTTACTTGTTCTTCTTTTTCTAATTTCTTGAGGTATAAAGTTCTGTTGTTTAGTTATCTTTCTCTTTTTTTAATGTAAGTACTTCGTGATATAAATTTCCCTTGGGGATTCCTTGTGCTGTATACCATGTTTTGATATTTTTGTTTATCTCAAGATACCTCTTTTAATTACCTTTTGACTCATTAATTTCAAGAATGTGTTATTTAATTTTCACACATTTGTTAATTTTCCAGGTTTCTTTGTTATTGATTTCTAATTTCATTTTATTATGGTAGAAAAATGTCCTTAAAGTGATTTCAATCTTCTTGAATTTGCGAAGACTGTTTGGTAAATTGACATGTGATATATCCTGGAGAATGCTCCATGTATGCTTGAGATTAATGTGTATTTTGT
Organism: Zalophus californianus; assembly: GCF_009762305.2. Classification (NCBI taxonomy): domain Eukaryota; kingdom Metazoa; phylum Chordata; class Mammalia; order Carnivora; family Otariidae; genus Zalophus; species Zalophus californianus. Next base: position 166,448,539 of record NC_045596.1, on the reverse strand, counting down.
TGCTTTTGGATGGAATGTTCTGTATATGTCATTTAGGTTCATTTGGTGTCTATGGTGTTCAGGTCCTTGGTTTCTTTATTCTGTTTATTGTTGCTCTTTCTTTGGTTTTGTTAATATTTGTTTCATATACTTAGGTGTATTGATGTTGGCTGCTTATATATTTATAATTGTATCTTCCAAGTGAATTGACAATTTTATCACAATGTAATATATTTATCTCTTGTGTCAGTTTTTGACTTTCTGATTTGTCTTATATAAGTATGGTCATCTTTATTCTATTTTGGTTACCATTTGCATTTAATTTTTTTTCCATTTTTTTAAACATTTAGCCTAGGTTCGCCTTTAAATCTACAGTGAGTTACTGGTACTCAGCATATAGCTTTATCTTGTCCTTTTATTTTTAATCCATTCAGCTTATCTACATGCTTTGACTTGGAATTCTTAACCATTTATATTTGAAGTTAGTATTGATAGCGACTTCCTATTGTCATGTTCTTCATTGTCTCTTGTCTGTCTTCTAGCCTATTTGTCCCTCTTTTCCTTGATTACTGTCTTCTTTTGTGTTTTATTGATTTTTTTGTACTGACGTGCTTTGATTCCTGTCTTATTTTCCTCTGTGTATTTTCTATAGGTATTATCTTTGTGGTAGCCACCAGGTCTAAATAAAACATAAGTATGATGTATTTTAAGATTATAACATCTTTACTTCAATCACATACAAAAATTCTACACTTTTATTTCTCCCCACCACACATTTTGTTATTGATGATACATAATATCTTTTTACATTGTATATCCATTAATATACATTTGTTGTCATATTATTTTTAACCTCTTAACTTATATACCAGAATTGAAAGTGATTTATGCACTGCTGTTTCTATAGTACAATATTCTGTATTTGTCTATATACTTATCTTTACTAGAGAGCTTTATACTTTCTTTATAGTATTCTTTTATAGTGTTCTTTTTAGTGTTCTTTTATTTCAACATGAAGGACTACCTTTAACATTTTTGTAAGACAGGCCTGATAGTGATGGACTCTCAGCTTTTATCTGAGAAGGTCCAGATCTCTTTCAAATATGAAGGACATTTTTTTTTCCAATATACTATTCCTTATTGGCAGGTTTTTTTTTTTATTTCAGCACTTTGCATATATCATGCCACTTCCTTTTCAATGGCAACTTTTTTTTACTGAAAAATGTACTCTGTATTATAAGGATTTTATTTATGTTAAAAATCACTTTTTCTGCTTTCAAAATGATTTGTTTTTAAGTTTTGACAATTTGATTATAATGTGTTTTGGTGTGGAATACTTGATTCATCCAATTTTAAGACTTTTGGGCTTCTTGAACCACATGTCCATTCCCCAGATTTGGAAAATTTTTGCCTGTTATATATTTCTTCATTAAAATAAAATATTTCTCCAGGTTCACAGAGGTATATTTGACAAGTAAATGTTACATATATTTAAGGTGTACAACATGATGTTTTCATAATTATATACCTTGTGAAATGATTATCCCAATTTAGCTGATTAACATATTCATCATCTCACATAATAACAATTTTTGTGTGTGTGGTCAGAACACAAGATCAATTATCTTTGTCAGATTCACATATACAGGGAAACATTATTAACTACAGTCACCATCCTGTAGGTTAGTTCTCCAAACCTTATTTATAAGGTTTCATAAGGTATTCATATAAGGTATTCATAACTGAACACTTGTACACTTTGACAAACATCTATCCATTTTCTACACCCCAACCCTGGAAACACCATTCTGCTCTCTGTTTTTATGAATTTGACTTATTTAGATTCTACATATAAGTGATATGATGCAGCATTTCTTTTTCTATGACTGGCTTATTTCACTTAGCATAAATTTCCTCAAAGTTTATCAATGTCACCACAAATGGCAGGATTTCCATCTTTTTTATGGCTGAATTATATTTTCACATTTTCTTTATCCATTCATCCATCAATGGACATTTAAGATTAGTTCTTTATCTTAGCTATTATAAATAATGCTTAGTGAACATAGGAGTGCTATATTTCTTCAAGATACTGACTTAATTTCCTTTGGATATATACCAAGAATTGTGATTCTGGATCATCATTTAGTAATTCTATTTTTAAGTTTTTGAGGAATCTTCATACTGTTTTCTATAATAGATGTGTCAAATTTCATTCCCACCAACAGTGAACAAAGTTTACGCTTTCTCCATTCTTATCAACATTTATCTTATGTCTTTCTTATAATTGCTATTTTAAGAGGTGTGAGGTGATATTTCATTATGGTTTTCATTTGCCTTTCCCTGATGATTAATGATGTCCACCTTTCATATACTTGTCCATTTGTGTGTCGTCTTTAGAGAAATGTCTGTTCAGGCTCTTACCCCATTTATTTTGTTGTTTTTTAGCTATCAAGTTGTTGGAATTCCTTATTTAGTTTTGATATTAGCCCCTCATCAGACATATGGCTTAAAAGTCTATTCTCTCATTCAGTAAGTTACGTCTTCACTCTGTTGATTGTTTTCTTTGCTGTGCAAAAGCTTTTAATTTGATATAATTGCATTTGTGTATTTGTGTTTCTGTGGCTTGTGCTTTTGGTGTCATATCCAAAAAATCATTGTCAAGACTAATGTCAAGAAGTTTTTGCTTATGTTTTCTTCTAGTTGTTTATAATTTCAGGCTGATGTTTAATCTAGTTTGAGTTAATTTTTCTATATAATGGGAACTAATGGTCCAGTTTCATTCTCTGTGGATATTCAATTTCCCCAACCATTTGTTGAAGAAATTATCTTTTCCCTATATTGTGGTCTTAGCATCCTTTGTAAAGATCAGCTGATCAGGCATTTATTTGGAGGCATTCTATTCTATTCAATTAGGAAATATGTCCTTTTTATGCCAGTACCATTGTTTTGGTTACTATAGCTTTGTAATATAGTTTGAAATCAGGAAATATCGTGCCTCCAGCTCTGTTCTTCTTTCTTAAGATTACTTTATCTATTTCAGTCTTTTCTGGTTCCATATGAATCTTATGATTGTCTTTTCTATTTCTGTGAAGAATATCATTGGATTTTGATAGAGATTGCAATGAATCTATAGATTGTGTAGATTACTTTGAATAGTATGAACATTTTAACAATATTAATTCTTCCAATCCAAAACATGAGGTGCATTTCTATTTGTATCTTTTGCAGTTTCCTTCATCAATGTTTTGTAATTTTCAGTGTACAAATTTTTTTTGTTTTTTGGTTTGGGTTTTTTTTTTATCTCTTTGGTAATTTATTCTTAACTTTAAATATTTTTTTTGCCAGTATTGTAAATGGTATTGTTTTCTTCTTTTCCTTTTCAGATAGTTCATTGTATATAGAAATGCAACCAGTTTCTGTATGCTACAGATTTGCTGAGTTTATTTATTAGTTCTAACAATTTTCTTTTGATTTTCTAAGGTTTTCCACATATGTGATCATCTCATCATCTGCAGAGTTAATTTTACTCAATTTGAATGACTTTCCTTTCTTTCTTTCTTTTTTCTTTCTTTTTCTCTCTCTTTCTTTCCTTCTTTCTTTTTAATCTAATTGCTCTTGCTAGGTCTTCCTATACTATATTGAATAGAAGTACTGATAGTGGGCACTCTTGCCTTGTACTATATCTTAGAGATAAAGCTTTTAGATTTTCTCCCACTGATTATATTATCTGTGGGATTTTTCATATACAGCCTTTATTGTGTTAAGGTAAGCTCTTTCTGTACTTAGCTTGTTGAAAGTTCTAATCATGAATAGATGTTGAACTTTATCAAAAGCTAAACTGAATCAAAAAGAAATAGAAAACCTGAACAGACTAATAACAAATAAGGAGATTGGATCAATAATTAAAAGTCTCCTAACAATGAAAAGCCCAGGAACAGATAGTTTCATTGGTGAATTCTACCAAACATTTAAAAAAGAATTAATACCAACTCTTTTTACTATTACAAAAATAGATGAAAACAATTCCAAACTCATTTTATAAAGCAAGTATCACCTTGATACCAAAGCCAGAAAAAGACAACACAAGAAAAGAAAACTACAGGTAAATATCCTTGATGAATATAGATGCAAAAATTCTTAATAAATGGGGGCAAATTGAATTCATTAGTACATTAAAAGGATTATACACCATGTCCAAATGGGATTTATTCCTTAGAGGCAAAGATGTTTCAATGCATTCAAATTAACTGATGTGATACAACACATTAGCAAATGAAAGAAAACAACTCATAATCATCTTGAGAAAAGGCACTGGCCATTATTTGCCTCAGTAAGCTTTTTTATCCTTTCTCTCCTTTCCGTTTGGGACTCCTATAATGCATATATTGATCTATTTAATGAAGTCTCATAAGTCCCTTAAGCTTTCTTCACTCTTTTTCATTCTTTTTTGTTTTTGCTTCTCTGATAGGATAATGCTAAATGTCTTCCCTGTCTTTGAGTTTGTTGACTCTCTCTTCTAGTTGATAGTCTGTTATTACACCTTTCTAATTAATTTTTCAGTTTGGCTATTTTATTTTTCAGCTCCAAAATCTCTGTATTTTTTTCTATTTGAAAATTTCTAATTTATTCATAAATTGTTTTTCAGAACTCAGAGATGATCTTTATGATCATAATTTTGAATTCTTTGTTAGGTAATGAAACCCTCTTTTCTTTGATGTTGGTTTATACAAACTTATTTTGTTTCTTTATCTGAGCTTTGTTTCCCTGTTTGCTTGTTTTTAAAATATCCTCAACAATGTTGGTACCTGCATATTTGAAAAAAAACAGCCCTTTTCTCAGTTTCTATGAACTGGATTCATATATGGGAAGACCTTCACCAATTAGCCTGGCTAGTGATTCTGGTGGAACTCTCAAAACTTTTTGGTGGATGTGTCTTTTTTCTAAACTTGTCTGTGTAAATTTGTAATTTGCTGGTTTATTTTTTCAGTTTATGATATCTTGCTCCCTCTCGTGTCTGTTTGCCATCCTGCAAGTCCTCTGGAGAAGCAACATTCCACTAGTTCTTTTCTGTTGTTCTCAGTGGTCTCCAGGCATCTAGAGTATACTAAATCCTGTCAGTACTAAGACAGGCAAGACAGAAACCAGTCTCTTGGGGACCTCCCTGAAAAGTCTGAATGTTAGATATATGTTTTATTTTTCTCTTTCTTTCTTGCATGCTTCAACTCTTTCCTTTCCTAGGGAGAAGGAAGGATTTGGGTGTTCTCACTTGCTCTGTGTTGAACCAGGAAGCACTTTGGCTAGTAGAGCATGCTAATACAAACGCTGATTATGTTCTCAAGTGTTCCCCACCCTGGGGCCCTTTCCTATGAGTGCTTATACTCAGTCAATACAATAACCAGCCCCTCAGGCAGCCCCCTAAATAGTCTGAACTTTGGACATATGGCACTGAGTAGGGGGAAGATTATGATGAAGGTGTCATGAATTTTTTTTTATTGTCTTCATTTTGGCTTTCCAGCCCCGCCCCCCATCTCAGAGACTTTCAACAGGTTTGTGGATTTCTAACAAAAGGAATTGGTCCATGTTGTTGAATCAGCATGTTTGTGAGAGTAAGGAGCGTCCAGGGTTTCCTTTTCTATCTCTTGCTGATTCAGATACAGTAACTTTGAGAAAAACAGAACCTTCCAAAACTGACCTAACAACATATGAAAAATTGGAATAGTCATATATTTGTTAAATAAATTAAAACCATAATTTGAAATTTCTCCATAAAATAAACCCTTAAGCCCACATTGTTTCATTAGTATATTCTATGAAAAATTTAAATCAAAATAATATCAATCTTACCCAAATCCATTCAGAGAATATAAAAAAGGAAATAGTTCTATGCTTATTTTTTAAAACCTGTGTAATCTTGATATCAAAATCTGGCAAGGACACTAAAAGAAAGAAAGAAAACTAAAAAAATAGAAAGAAAATTCCAGAACATAAAATTTTAAGTAATTAACAAAGTATTAGCAGATGAAATCTAGCAATATAACAAGAATAAATATGTTATGAGAGTACAGTTATCTTGATGAACACTGAGTGATATATGGAATTGCTGAATCACTATAATGTATACCTGAACTAAAATAACACTGTATGTTAACTACAATGGAATTAAAATTTAAAAAAGAAAGAAAGGGGAAAAATTTTAAAATACATATTATGACCAAGAGAGACTTAGCCTAGAGATGAAAGATAGCTATAACATTCGTAATTAAAAGTATTAAGTAGAAAAACTATATAATCTTCATGGATTTCAAAATGTGTTCAATAAGGTTTAAAACCAATTAAAAAATATTCATTCCACTCATGAAAGAAAAAACTTCTTCAATAAGCAGATAGTATTCATACAATATATATACTCTGATATTCAAATATTGAATGCTTTTCTCTAGGTCCAAAACAAGGCAAGGACATGGGCCCCATTCATTGTCATAGAGGAAATAATTAATGCACTAAATTAGACAGATAAATAGATCAAAGCAGGAAATCAAAGTCTTTATTTGCATATGACATAATTGTATATGCAGAAAATCTAAAAGAGTATACAAACCACTTATTAGAACAATTAAGTGAATCTGAAAAGGTCAAGGGAAAACATGCAAAAATCAATTGTACTTATACACCGGAAAGAAAAAAAAACTATTAGAAAATGAATTTAAAGGAGATTACTGTCTATAAAAACATATCTAGAAACAATTTCCAAGACTTCCACAGTAAATGCTAATCAAATCTTTTTTACACAACTTGAACAGATAACTAAATTGATGGAGTTGTACTTATATTCATAAATTATGAGTCTCAAAATAAGATATAAATTCCCTTCAAATTGATCTAAAGATTCAATGCAATGACAATCAATAACCAAGCAGGCTTTTGATTGTACTTTTGAAAAATAAAATGCAGAGGATCTGGAATAGCCAAAAAATCCGTTAAAAAATAGTTATTTCAATGAATGGTATTGGAACAACTGAATATTCATATACAAAAAAATTAAAAAGAAAGAAAAGATTTTTATTCAACAATATAAAAATTAATTGAATGTGAATCATAAAACAAAATGCAAAAACTATAAAATTTTCTAGCAGAAAACAAGCTAGTCTTCATGAACTTGGTGTAGGCAAAATTTTCATAGATATAACACTGAAATGTCCCAAACATGAAAAAAGCTGATATATTGATCTTTAAAATAAAAAATCTTTCATCAAATACACCATTAAGAAAGTAAAAAAACAAGCCAGAGATTGAAGAAGACTACATGTACCTGAAACAGTGTTTGTATCCAGAATGAATCAACAACTCCTACAAGTCAATAATAAAAATTATATCAAATTTTTACAAAAGTTTACCAAGTCTCAAATCAGCACATCAGAAAAAATATCTGAATAGCAATTATTATCATAAAGAAAATGCAAATTGAATTCACAGTGTGATACCACTTACATCTACTAAAATAGCAAGAAAAATGTTGGTGAGAATGTGAAGCAACTACAAATTTCATAATGCTGATGAAAATGTAAAATGGAAAGCCACCTTGGAAAACTATGTAGCATTTTCTAAGTTATTACATAACAATTCCACTCTTAGCAAAATACCTCAGAAAAATGAATTCAAATATCCACACAAAGACATGGACCAATGTTCACGGAAGCTTTACTCATACCTGTCAAAAGCTGGAAACAAATTAAATGCTTATTAATGGTTAAGGAGAATGGTTAAACAACAAAATTGGTATATTTATATAATGAAAAATTATTGAACAATAAGAAGAACAAATTATTAATAATGCAACATGGATGAATCCCCAAAACACTATGCTACGTGAAAGAAGCCAGATCCCTAAATATGCATATTGTATAATTCCATTTGTATTAACTTTAAGACCAGACACAATTAATCTATGGTGATAAAAATAAAAATAGTGGCTGACTCTGGGTGAGAGGGGGTTGAAAAGAGGCAAAGGGAACATTCTAAATGATGTAAATTTTCTCTATCCTAATCTCTGTGACGGCAAATCTCATTAATCTTATAAAGTAAGGCTGTTATTTATTCTATCAATGGCTCCTTGAGTGTCAGCACCTGCCCTTGTTTGTTTTGAACTTTTATTTAGCTATTTTCCATTCTGGGTATCCAATCTCAATATGTGTGTTGAAGCAATAAATATCATGATGACTTCCCTATATTATCCTTTCCTCTTTTCCACATTGATCCAGTTACATTCAAATTATCCAATGTGAATGCTTCCAAGGTACTACAAACTACCTCACTCATGACAATAAAGGTATTTTCCCATTGCCCATAGGTCATTCCTCTTCTTCTTCCTTGCCTATTATGATCAAACTTTGGGCTTTTGGTGACTGTGTGTCAATATCTGAGGCTATTTTGCCTCCCTTTTCAGAACCTGTGAGTATAATAAATCCTTTAATTTTATATGCCTTTCAGAGTGTAATTTCACAGCTGCACTGGAATGATCCTTAAAGAACCCACAAGGGGGAGTTACTCTTCCATTTACAACACAAATCCTTACCTTAAAATTTATGTACTTTCCTGTGTATGAATTATATGCCTATTAAGTCCTGTTTCCATATGAAATTAAATACTGAAGAAATAGTATTCAAGTGTTCTTATAAACTTTTAATGTGAATAACTGCTATTTCATTCCTAACTTTGTTTATTTCCAATTATGTAATAACAAAAAGTTGTAAGTATAATGATACTTCTCTGTATGCATTAATCACTTATTCACACACATATATGTGTATAGTTTTTATAATATTTTTTCTAAATCACGTATACTTAAAAATAAATAGACGTATTGGAAATTAAATGTACGTTTGTGGCTCTAATAAAAATGTGATATTTTATATTTTATCTACTTTTATTTTTCTAGTAAATACTTTGTATTGTATTTTTCAAAAGTAGTAGTTTTATAGGATTGAAAATAAAAAGGATATTTAGTTCTTTACCATAAATAACTTGAGAAGTACTTATCTACAACACATAATTGTACAAGAATTAGCATACAAAATATTAAGAACTACAGATCAGTGAGTAACTATAAACATCTCCTATCAAAATTAGCCAAAAGACACAATTATTTCACAGAGTAGAAAATACTGCTTGCCTTAAACATCTGAATAGATGGTCAATCTCACTAAGTAATAATAAATTGCAAAGTTAAAAAAAGGAAAAAAAAACTCTGAGAAGGCTAATATTATATGATTCCAAGTATGTGACATTCTGGAAAAGACAAAAGTATGAAGACAATAGAAAGACTAGTGGTTGACAGAAGTTGCGGGGGGCAGAATTGATGAGGCATGGGAATTTCTAGTAAGTGAAGTTGTTCTATATGATACTGTAATGATGGACACTTTTGATTATATATTTATTGAAACCCATGCATGAACAACAGAAAGAATAAACCCTAATCAACTGTAACAAAAGCACTGACCAATACAAGATATAAATAATAGGGAAACAGTGTGGAATCAGAGTAGAATTGGGGAGAGGGGGAACTCTGCATTTTCTGATCAATTGTTTGTTAAACCTAACTGCTCTAAAAAATGAAACATAAGTTCAAAAAGGACATACACACAATGAAATAGCATTTTACATTAGCCAGTTAAAATTACAAACACTAACAAATATTTGATGAGGTTGAAGAATATCTCAACAAAAATATTATGAGACATTCTTACACACTATTGGTTGAAAAATGTTTTGGCAGTTGTATCTTGCAAAAAGTGGCACATTTTCATCTTTATATTCAATAGTTCTCCTCTTCTACATGTATAACTTTAGTCATTCTCAATCAGGTGCAACTTCTTCCCTAAGGGGACATCAGGTAATGTTGGGAGACACTTTTGGCTGTTGGAATTGGACAAAGAGGCACTACTGGTATCAAGTGTGTAGAGGCCAGGGATGCTGCTTGACATCCTAAAGTGCATATGACAGCCCCACATCAAACCAAGGGAGACTCGGTCCAAATGTGAATGAGACAAAGGTTGAAAAATTCTGCTTTAGAGAAACTCTTATAGATTCACCAGAAGATTTTTATAATACGTTCTTCATAGCAAAAACAAGAAAACAAATAATTAAAAAGAAACAACAACCTAGAAATAGCTTTTATGTACAGAAACAAGAAAATGAATAAAGTGTAATATATTTATAGATTGAATACAATAAAGCAGTGAAATTTAAACATATCAATATGGATCAATGTTGCAAAGATACTGATCATTGAAAAAAAGGAAATTGTGAAACATGCAATAGAATATCATTTTCAAACTTTTCAAAAACAAGTAATAGTAAACAACATATGGTTTAAGATTACATGCAAACTTTGTAAAACTAAAAAAAATTAAAGTAATGATTAAAAATGCATTCATATCTATTCAGGTCCTCTGCCCATTTTATTAATCATATTGTTTGCTTTTTTGGGTGTTCAGTTCTTTATATATTTTAGATATTTAGACCTTCTCAGATATATCATTTGCAAATATCATCTCCCATTGAGAAGGTTGCCCTTTTGTTTTGTTGATGCTTTCCCTCACGGTGCAGAGCTTTTTATTTTGATGTAGTCTCAAAAGTTTATTTTTGCTTCTGTTTCCCTTGCCTTAGAAGACATATCTAGAAAAATGTTACTAGGGCCAATGTCAGAGAAATTAATGCCTGTGCTCTCTGCTAGGATTTTATGGTGTCAGATCTCACATTAATATCTTTAATCCATTTTGAGTTTATTTTTGCATATGGTGTTAGAAAGTGGTCCAGTTTTATTTTTTACATGTAGCTGTCTGGTTTTTGCAGCATCTTTATTGAAGAGACTGTCTTTTCCCCATTGTATATTCTTTCTTCCTTTGTCATGGATTAATTGACCATAATAACTATGGGTTTATTTCTGGGCTCTCTACTCTGTTCCATTGATCTAGGTGTCTATTTTTGTGCCAGTGCCATACTATTTTGATTACTATAGCTTTGTGGCATATCTTGAAATCTGGAATTGTGATAAGGAAGATGTGGTACACACGCACACACACACACACACACACAGGAATATCATGTAGCCATAGAAAAAGATGTGATCATGCCATTTATGACAACATGGATGGACCTAGAGGCTGTTATGCTAAGTGTAATAAGTCAGACTTGAGAAAGACAAATACTATGACTTCACTCAGGTGTGGAATCTGAAAACAATGGATAAAAAACAAAAAGCAGAATTAAACATGAAAACACAGGGAACAAAATGGTAGTGGCTAGAGGGGAGCATGGTGAGGGGAATGGGCAAAATGGGTGAAAGGGAGGGGGAGATACAGGCTTCCAGCTATGCAATGAATAAGTCACGGGGATAAAAGGCACATCATAAGGAATACAGTCAATGTAACAGACAGATGGTAGCTACACTTGTGGCGAGAGCATAACATAACGTATAAACTTGTTGAATCACTATGTTGTCATCTGAAACTAATGTAACATGTGTGTCAACTACACTCTAAAAAATTTAATAGAAAAAAAACAACACACATGCATTCAGGACACTGTTTCTCTGAAATAGGAATGGGGTTCTTGGGGAATGTGATTGAGAAAGCATCCAGTTTGGGTATTTGGTGATGTTCTATTTCTATAGGTTTCTTTTAGTATTATCCTTTATTACTTAAATGTAGTCTTCATATGTTCACTTGTCTTTACCAACATTTCATGATAAAATATTTAAAATGTAAAAAAGAAAACAAACAAAAGCAACCAAATATTAAGTGAAAGATACAATGATAAATAAAAAGAGATTTCCCCAAGAACATGTTCCTGAACCCTGTCTTTGTATATTTGCTTCTCACAATACTTCATATTCTTGGCCCCTATGTAAAATATTACAGGATCTACTTGGTAAAATATTTAGAAGGTTGGGTTGGCAACCTGGCATTCCCCTTGGCATTAGAATCAGGTAATGAACTCAGAGAGATACTTCCACATATGTTTTTATGAATTTATTTAAAAGGATATTAAATGATAATTTCCTATTGTCTCAGAATTTTGGTTGAAGCTCAAAGTAATTCACTAATTTTTTATGTAGCTGTATAAGTTATGCTATTTATTATGGACATTAATTATTACCTTTTCTATACCAAACATCTGGGCTTGGTTCCTTTTCTCCTTTCCCTGTTTTATTCTTATTACATATTGCTTTTCATTTTTCCTTTTATTATTTAATATGTGGAGATTTCTAAGTACAGTTAGTTAAGGGATCTCTGAATAAAAATGTATTTGCTGCATTTAAAAGTTCTCTCTTGAGTGTGGGGTGTTTGAGCTATAAACAAACAGAGATATACTAGCATAAATTTCACAGAATTGTCACAACATGTAACTAGTTTGTAGAAATCCTCTTCCGGAAACTCATGTAACTTGTGAAACCCAAGAGTGAAAGAAAACAAACAAACAAAAAAAACAATCAAACAAAACCAATGCTTTGTAAACTCTTAAGAGAGGCTCCATACCGTAATGGTTTTAAAATCATGAACTCTGGAGCCAGACTGCTTAAACTCAAATCTTGTCTTTCTACACTTACTTTGTGAACTTGGACAATTACTTAGATCCTGCATTTCTTATATTTCTCATTAGAAAAATAAGAATAATAGCATACATACCTTTTAGGATGATTGCAAGGATGATATGGGTTAGCAATTGTAAATTGTTTAGAAAAAAGTAAATAAAATATTGATGACTGTTTGATTTACATGGCATTCTTTCAAAAATTTCATAAGAAAAAATATATTTATTCTATTAATTTGCACTTCTTTTTAGTTGAAATTTGCAACAACAACAAAGTGGCTCATAGTCTCACTTAAATATTAATATGTTTTAATTGACTGTAGCATTGTAGTGATGTTCCTTTTTTCATTCCTGACATGAGATATTTGCTCTTTTATTTTTTCTTTATTATTCTTATCAGGGGTCACATTTTTTTTCAAATATATGTATAGATTTTTCTATTTTATTAATGTCTTCACTTATTCCTTTCACATTATTTTTTTACATTTTTTGAGATTAATACATTATTTTTCCAAAATCATGAGATAGATGCATAGTCTTTCTTTTTAAATAATTTATGCATTGTAGATTATACATTTCCCTCTCAATATGCTTTTAGCTGCATCCCAGAAATTTTATTTTTTTTATCATTATTCAAGTCAAAATAGTTTCTAGTTTCCATTTTGATGGGTTTCTTTTTTGACCTATGAATTATATAAACTATGTCTTCATTTTCAAACATACAGAGATTTTCCAGTTAACTTTTTGTTATTTATTTATTTTACATTGGTTAAAAATATGTTCTGTAGGATTTAATTCTATGAAATTTTTGAGACTTTATTATGCACCTGCATATACGTATATGGTCAATTTTTGTAAATATTCCATTGTACTTGAAAATAATAGGTATTTTGTAATTGATGAATTTGATATTCTATACATCTTAATTAGATCAAGTTCATTAATCCTGTTTTTGTTTATTTAATTTTTTTAAAAGATTTTATTTATTTGACAGAGAGAGAGACACAGCGAGAGAGGGAACACAAGCAGTGGAAGTGGGAGAGGGAGAAGCTTCCCGCGGAGCATGGAGCCAGATGTGGGGCTGGATCCCAGAACCCTGGGATCATGACCTGAGCTGAAGGCAGACGCGTAACGCCTGAGCCACCCAGGTGCCCCGCATGAATCCTGTTTTTAAAATTGCGTATATATTTAATTATTTTTGACTAGCTGTTCTGTTAGTGAGATTTTAAATAAAAACAAAAATTTGCAGTCTAATTATGGGTTTATCTCTCTATCTTTTGTGTTCCATCTCCATCAGTTTTTGCCTTACATGGTTTGAGATTATGTTGTCTAATGTATAGAAAATTTAGTATTATTATATCTTCCTGGTAAATTAAACACTTTCTGTTATAAAATATTCCCCTTTTATCTCTGTGATAGTTTATGTCAACTTGACTTAGCTATTGTACTTGCTTATTCAATTATATTTCTGATTTTTATATTTCAAACAGCATATAAATATGATGCTTTCAAAAGTCCAGTTTGATAATCTTTGTAATTTTAAGTTGGAAGCGTTAGTTCACTTACATATAATGTAATTACTGATATATATGATTTTAAATCCACCGTTAAACTATTTATTTTGTTTTGTTTTCTTTCTTTCTTTCTTTCTTTCTTTCTTTCTTTCTTTCTTTCTTTCTTTCTTTCTTTCTTTCTTTGAGAGAGAGAGAGATAGTCAGTGAGCAGGGGAAGGCTCAGAGGAGGAGGGAGAGAAGGTGGGAAAGAATACCAAGCAGTCTCTGCATTGAGAGTGGAGCCCAATGTGGGGCTCGATCTCATGACATTAAGATCATGATCTGAGCAGAAATCAAGAGTCAGATGCTTTACTGGCTGAGCCACCCAGGCACTCTTAGCATCTATTTTTTTTATTGTTGTCTGTTGTATTGATTAAGATTTATTTATTAATCAGTTTTTCCCATCTATTGGCTTGTTGCTTTTCATTGTTACATCATTTATCTGTTGTTAGTAGCCCTGGAGATTAAAACAAATGTATGTAAGTTTTCAAAACCCTTATAAATTAGTTCTTACCAGAAAATACAAGGAATTTAATGACATTTCTATCCCTCCTCATATTTATGCTATTGTTGATATATATTTCTAATTCAATCAATCTACCTAATTATTATTTTTCATTTGTTGTTATTTCTGAAATTAGTTTTCCTCTGCAAAAATAAACACACAAACAGAAAACCTTAATTTTTCCTTGATTGTGGGCTAGCTAGTAAGAGATTCTAATCTTTTGTTTGGTTAATTGAAAATATTTTTATTTTATTTATATTCTTGAGTATTATTTTCTGTGAATATATAATTATGATTTGATTTTTTTTCTCGGCACTTTTAAGATATTATTCTATTGTCTTCAGGTCTCAATTGTTTCTTTGAGAATTTATCTGCCAGGCTGTTTAGCTCCTTTGAAGATAACTTGTTATATTTTTTCTAATTTTAAAATTTAAAGATTTTTTGGATGCCTGGGTGGCTCAGTTGGTTAAGCATCTGTCTTCAGCTCAGGTCATGATCTCAGAGTTCTGGGATGGAGCCCCACATCTGGCTTCTTACTCAGTGGGGAGTCTGCTTCTCCTTCTCTCTCTGCCCCTCCTCCAGGATCATGCTCTCCTTCTCAAATAAATAAATAAAATCTTGAAAGAAAAATAAAATAAACTTTAAAGACTTTTATCTTTTTTTTGTTTTTGTTTTACTATTATGTCTCTATAGGTTTCTTTTCATTTAACCCTTTTAAATAGTGTTTTGTCTATTTGTGACTTAGAATCTTTCACCATGTTTAAAATTTTTTCAGCCTTATTGCTGCTCTCTACTTTCTATCTTTTCATCCTTTGAGACTCAGACTGCATCTACGCTGGATTTCCTCACTTTACCCTCTCTCTGTGTGTTGTATTCTATTTCTCTCTCTCTTTTCCATCTTTTTTTTTTGTCCTCTTCAGGATTTAATCTGTATTTTCTTCAGCTATAGCTGCAAATTCATTAATCTCTTATCAATGATTCTAATTCCAGAATATTCATTTGGTTTTCACATTTTCTGCAAAGTTTCCCAACATTGTCTTTTATTTTTTGAATATATTAAACAAATTACTTTTAAAGTCTGTTTCCTTTTTCTTTTATCTAATTCCCCGTGGGTCTATTCTATAGTTTGTTGCTTTCATGATATTACACAGTGTGCCTGATTATTTAGTTAATAACTGTCAGATGTCTATAAAAGTGACAAAAATACTTAGGGGTACTTCTTTCAAGGGAGTATTTAATTTTGTTTTGTTCAGGCAACTAGAAACATAGAAAATCCTGAACTACCCTAACTTCTTAGGGCTATCATGAGGATTTCCTCATAAGACTATAATAAGTGTTACATTAGTTATTATAAACAAAATTTTAAAATTCCTGACACAAATAAGTGCTCAGAAAAATTTTTATATTATTAATGTAAACAAAAATACATAGAAAACATAATCACCAAAACATTAATGGTGAATGTCAGTGGATATTGATATTTCAATATTTCTTCATTCTTCTTGTATGCTCTTGATCACTTTACTTTTTTAACTGAAAAATCTTATTTAAAACAAAGCTGCTCTTTACATAAACTAGCATAACATAATAGCAAAGGGAAACTTGAATTATCATATATGATCACATGTTATCAGGGAAAAAATTTGTGTTTATCATGGTCCTGAATAAAAGTCCTTTTGTAGGTCTATTCACAATAGTTCTGGTATTGTGCCCTATGAAACAAGATAACAGGATTTCCAGATGGAAATGTTCACCAGGCAATTGGAAATGTAGTTTATAGCTGTGGAGATAAGTCAGGCAGTACATGACCAAGTCATCAA
This sequence comes from Zalophus californianus, assembly GCF_009762305.2. Lineage (NCBI taxonomy): Eukaryota > Metazoa > Chordata > Mammalia > Carnivora > Otariidae > Zalophus > Zalophus californianus. Next base: position 166,432,088 of record NC_045596.1, on the reverse strand, counting down.
AACAGGTGATATAAATAAGGCAGACTGATTCATATCTGTCAGAGCTGGGAGGCTATAGATCAAAATGCTGCGTTTTGACTTTCAGGAGCTTTCTTTCACAATGACCTGGCCACAGGTAAAAAGCTAAAGAAAGATAAAGACTCTATAGATGATAGTAAGATTAAGATGTTTTTCTGAAGGGGTGCCTGGGTGGTTCAGTTCATTAAACATCTGACTCTTGATCTCTGCTCAAGTCTTGACCTCAGAGTTTAAAAAAAAATTTAAAAAGTGGTTTTTTGACACCACGTGAAAGGGATTTTCAATGAGATATGGTTATTACTGAAGAAAAATCAAGATAAATGAGGACTGAGGATCAGTTGAGAATGTATTTTCAGAAATAAGAAAAGGGTAGCCCTCCAAATCCCTCTACAGCCATTGCCGCAACCACGATGCCGAAATGAAAGAAGCAGAATCAGCAGCAGCCGCCGCCACCGCAGCAGCCCCCGCTGCCAGAGCGGGAAGAGACTGGAGACGAGGAGGATGGGAGTCCCATCGGAACACCCAGCCTTCTGGGTCCTCCCCCATGGCCAATGAAAAGCCTGGACCAGACCATGGGGGTCCTTCCAGGGGAGGCTTTCACAAAGAGCAGAGAAATCCTTGAAGGCTCAAAAGTTGGTCTCTTATCAAAAATACCTGCCCACCCAAGGATGGCCCCCAAGTTGTGGAAGACAAATCCAACCGCCCTGTCTGCCGACACTTTGCCAAAAAGGGCCACTGTCGATATGAGGACCTCTGTGCCTTCTACCACTCAAACGTCAATGGACCTCCTCTGTAAGACTGTGCCTTCCCATCGAGGCTGGAAGGAGCCCTCTGACCTAGCGGCCATGTATTTCCCTGTGGCCCTGTGATGGCTACTGTGAGGCTGTTCCACCACCACCCTCAGTCAGTGACACCCACCCCCATCCGCCAACTCCCCAATTTGGGGTCCAGAGCTGTGTTTCATCATTGATACCCAGTGTGTGGGCTTTCTTCTGATCCAGCCTCCAGAGACTCGTCTTCAGGACCCCATCTTTGCTCCCTTCAACTGCCTCTTGGATCCTCTTCCCCCTCGCCAACTGACTGCTGAGCAGGAAACCTCTTTGGTGCTGTTTCTTGTGCATTTGTCCACCCAGCCCCCGGTACTGCCCTCAATTCCTGAGAGCCCTGGAGCAGTTTCCTAGCATTCTCCTCTTCTAGCTGCTTGTTTTAAGTCTTTTTCATGTGACGGCCCCTACCCCCAAAGTTGCCAGTTGCTCTGTGAAACTCACCAGCGGGAGTCAAGTATGGATGACTGGTGCAGAGTTACTCCCTGAAAGGCCACTCTCCCTGCTTTTGGATTTTGTAGTTTCTCCATCAGTAGCATGATCCCCACCACTCTGGTCTGTGATCACTGAGCTTTGTGAAACTGCATCCCCTCGTACGTAGCCTTTCTGAGTGTCCATGGCATCTTTGTGACTTCCCAACAGTAGAGTAAGTTTTTCTGCCAAAATGAGTGAGGCTCTTGGTGCCCTCTAGACTTTCCACACCTCTCAACATGGGAGAATTGTGAAACTTTCCACAGGACTGCCTCCCTGGTCTCCCCATTCTCCTGGTGTCGGTTTTCCTGGGTTTGACACAAGCCCATGAGATGTCCTCTGAAGCCTCTGACGGGCTACGCTATTTCCTCTCCAGCCCACTTTAGTTAGAGTACATCATTGTGAGACCACCAGCCCTTTCATCTGAATTCTGTGAATCTCCACCCGGCCTACCTTTGGGTGGAACCTGGACAGTACTGTCGCCCGCATCTAACCTTCTTCCCTACATCCCTGGCACTGGTTGTTTTCTGTGAAAACAGCAGTGAACAGTTTCGGTTTTGAACTGGCCCTGAGGAAATGGGTCAGGAGTTGTGTGGCAAGAAGGAAGGATGAGAGTCGTTGGAGGCCTGAGAATGACTTTTTTTTCTTTTTAACATTTTTTTATATTAGTAATAAATGCAGTGGAAACGAGCAAAAAAAAGAAATATGAAAAGGGTAAAAGTGTGTAGATAGAGATAAATAAGCAGAGAATAAAGTAGGATACTAAAATATTATTGTTTCTGCAGTCAAAGTTAGGATGGATTTCTTAAAGATTGATTGATTGATTGACTGATTGATTATTATAGAGAGAAGGTGTGTGAACCTGCACGAGAATGGGAAGGGGCAGAGGACTGAGGGCAGGGCCTGAAGTGGAGCTCAATCTCACCACCATGAGATCATGACCCTGAGATCATGACCTGAGCCAAAGTCAAGAGTTGGATGCTTGGGGCACCTGGGTGGCTCAGTTGGTTAAGCGGCTGCCTTCGGCTCAGGTCATGATCCCAGAGTCCTGGGATCAAGCCCTGCATTGGGCTCCCTGCTTGGTGGAGAGCCTGCTTCTCCCTCTCCCTCTGTCTACTGCTCTGCTTGCTTGTGCTCTCTATCTCTGTTAAATAAATAAAAATCTTAAAAAAAAAAAGAGTTGGATGCTTAACCAACTGAGGCACCCAACCCCCGCAAAAGTAGGACAAATTTAATGAAGTAGTTGGATAAGCAGAGTCAAGAAGTTTTTATCAAGCCATGCTTCTTAAAAAAAAAAAATCAATCTTCAGAAACTTTTCCAAGACAGAATTATCTGAAACTCCATTACATGTATCTGTTTTGATTCACCCACGAAAAAATTCAGGTACAAAGAGCGAAAAACCATAGAAATAACACGTTCTCTAATTCTTAAAAGTTTTTTGGAATTTTTGGCTTTCATATAGATATGATAACCCAACATGATACTTTTTTTTGTTTGTTTCTTTTGCCTTGGGCCTGGTTTCAGAAATATCAGCATAAGTAATCATTCATTTTGAAGATGCATAGCCAAGTGTTCTCTTTGCTGTATAATTTTGGTTTCAATTTCTCTTACTTTTATCATAAAGAGACCATATTCTTATAAAACTACATGTTAAAAACGAAAAACAACTCATGATGTAATAGGAAAGAATAATGTGATAACTATTCTAGAATGCAAAATCATGCACCAATAAAAGTGATTGCAAGTACTGATAAGCTGGATGACAGAACAGCATTCATATAATGTACTGAACACTAACTCCTGGTTTCTGCTTTGGTTCAGCTTTATTAAGATCAAACAATGCCTGTAAGGGAGCATAGAACTGCATGCACCCTCAAAAACTTTTACCAAATGCAATTTTAATTTGCATTTTGAAAGAAAGATTTTCAAGGTATTTAATCCTTTATTTAAACTTGTAACACATCACAAATTCTCCAAATGTGAAAGACTGTTGCCTCATCATCTGTCCTTAGCAGTCAAATATAGTAGAGATGCAGAAAAGTGTTCCTTAAAAGGACTCAGGAATAATAAGAAGACAGAACTGTTATCATTGTGAGCACAGATAAAAGACTGGGTAAGAAAATGGGGGTGTAGAGGGGTACAATCTTAATTCCTCATGTGCTTCCACTTTTTTTCTAGTTCAGAGTCATTGACTAATAGTTCAATGTACCACAGGTTGCATTTTATGGCTGCCGAAATAACACACTGATATTTCATAGAACCCTGGAGATTTTAAGGAAAGCCAATGACAGTGCTGACTAAATGATAGTTTAGGACTTGAGCCAGGTCAAATTCATTATCTTAATTCAAAGATTTAAAAGGTCCCATAAAACATGTTTTTTTCTGGTTACCTATTTTCATTGTTTTTGTGATTTCAGTTTCTTTCTGACTTCCCCAATGGGAGTAAACAGATGCTATTCCCACTGATAAACATTTCATAGGAACATAAGCTTTCAGTTTCTTCTTATGATGAATAGTGATGCTTTCATGGTTTCATTGTTTATCAAATTACAAAGAAAGAAAATGAAACTATTCCAAAAATGGAAGTCATTTCTTACCACCTACGTGATAAGTTTGTGGTCATTGGCTATGGCAAACCTTATAATGAATAGATGCTCTGAAACCCCATCAAACTGAGGAGGACCAAAGGAGGAAACTGCAAGGATGGCACATAATAGACTTCTTATGGAAAGTTCTCAGGAAATTTTTGAAAAATACCATATAGATGAAGAGGTGGGCTTCGCTCTGCCAAATCCACTGGTAAGATGGGGCACTAAGATATGGGCAAAAATGTTTTATTATCATTGTTTACCTGGACAAGTTTACTTCTATTGAACAAATGTAGTTCAGTAATTTTTACTAAACAAATGGATAAGGCAGTGCCAAAATTAGAGGCAGAGTTTTAAATAAATATTTCATACTTAAAAGTTTGCCTAGAAATTTAGTATTAAATGCACTTTTTAGCTACCTTATGCAGATAAGGAAAGTGATGAGATAAGGAAACTATAGAAGCATTTTGGTTTAATACAACTGCATTTTTGGAGGGCATTTTGAAAAAAACCAAAGTAATAAATGATCCATGAGTCAAAGGAACCCCCTTTCTTGGCTGATATACCTTAAATTGTATGAAGTGTATGTTACTGCTTTGATTAGGTTTTTGAGATGGTATATCAAGCAACTGTGTGTTGTATTAATACTGCTTGTTGTTACTAAGCATGAGTCAAGTGAGTCTAAGCTACCTTTTTTTCTTTTTACAAGCTTTGCCTTCAAATAGCAAGACATGTAGAGTAAATGTTTGCCTTTAAAACTACATTTTTCTAAGTTGTATTCCAAAGAATGCCATGAAAACCCTCTTATTATCTACTTCAATTATTAAATATTTATATAACAATTTATTAAGCAATTTACAAATATTCTTACTCCATCTTCACAACCATCCTAAAAGTTATCCTAAATTTTCCTGATGAGAAATTTAAGCCAGGCAGAATTTAGGTAATTACCCAAACTCACACAGCTAACAATGACAGGGATGGAATGTGAACCTGACTAGTCTGGCTCCAGAGTCCATGACCTTAAAATTATTATAATATGCTGCTTCTCTTAAGAGAAGAAGATATTGTGACGCTGGGTGGCTCAGTCGGTTAAGTGTCTGCCTTCGCCTCAGATCATGATCCCAGGGCTCTGTGATCGAGCCTCGCATTGGGCTCCCTGCTCAGCGGGGAGCCTGCTTCTCCCTCTGCCTGCCACTCTGCCTATCTGTGCTCTTTCTCTATCTCTCTGTCAAATAAATAAAATCTTAAAAAGAGAGAGAGAGAGAAGAAGATATCATAAGGCATTACTTCTTCCCTACCCCACTTTTGGGTTTAATAAGGTTCATGAAATTCCATATGATTTCTAGGAACCAGTTACATGTTGTGACAATTCTATATACAAGTATATATCTATTTATTATAGCTCAAACAAAGTCTGTATTCTAGAGGACATCTTTTATCTTAGAGAGCAAGAGACAATGAGCGAGGAAGGCGCAGAGGGAGAGAGAATCTCAAGCAGACTCCCCACTAAGCCCAGAGCCTGATGCAGGATTCGATCTCACTACGCAGAGATCATGACCTAAGCCAAAACCAAGGGCTGGACACTCAACTGACTGAGCCACCCAGGCACCCTTAGAGGGCATCTGTAAATGCAGCAAATATATTTTTAGTAGAGATCCAATTTAACTGTACTTAGAGATAACATTCTGTAAATACCTTATATAATACAGGCAAATCTAAAGCAAATTCTTCCTCCCAATCTAATTCTTCTCTTCAAATTATTAAGTTAATTTAATGTTATTGCTAAAAGTACCTAGTTTACCTTATATTGGCAAATCAGTAATACTCAGACTTGTTACTCCTCCATTCAAGCACACCAAAGTGCCAGAAGAAGATGGTTTTGAAAATATACTTATCAGTGGTACAAGAACAAAAATCTTTTCCAGAAACTGTGAAACCTCGTATCATTTTTCCCCCACAGTAAGTTCTCTTAAAAATTAAGACATTATGATAGTTACAGAGACCTCTAGAATACATCCCAAGGGGTAAAGCAAAACCCTCAAACCAAAGCAAAACAAAACCGTTCCCGAACTACTTAAAAAACAATGTTGCTACTTAAGATGCTTAGGAAGTTAGATCATGTCCTGAAACAAAAATAAATTAGGGCCTACTTTTATTTCTTCACTGAAGATCTTTCCTGGAAATTATAAACTCAAAAATATCCATTTCACCTCTTATAATCTATCAGCTTTTAATTCCAAAGGAAAATAATGTGTCTTCCAGTTCCACATAGATACAAAATACATTCTCTAATCTAACAGAAGTTGAATGACCCTCTGTGTTATTCTTCATTGATTCATATTATACCATTTAAACACTCTCCAAACCAGAAGTGTATATATATTTTTTAAAGATTTTTTTTTAAAGATTTTATTTACTTATTTGACAGAGAGAGAGATAGCGAGAGCAGGAACACAAGCAGGGGGAGTGGGAGAGGGAGAAGCAGGCTTCTCCTGCAGAGCAGGGAGCCTGATGTGGGGCTGGATCCCAGGACCCGGGGATCATGACCCGAGCCGAAGGCAGATGCTTAACGACTGAGCCACCCAGGCGCCCAAAGATTTTATTTATTTATTTACTTACTTATTTGAGAGAGAGAAAGAGACATAAGCAGGGGTAGCGGCAGGCAGAGGGAAAAGCAGGCTCCTCGCTGAGCAGGGAGCCCGATGCGGGACTCAATCCCAGACCCTGGGATCCTGACCTGAGCTGAAGGCAGACGCTTAACCGACTGAGCCACCCAGGCGTCCCTGAACTAGAAGTATATTACTGATTGAATTTTACATCTGTCAAATAGGTTATCATGATATATAACAACAACAAAAATTCCATTATTTGGGGAAAATAGTAACAACCAAAAATTCAGTTGTGCTACATAGTAAAACACACAACAAAAAAAAGATACATGTATTACTAAAAACACTAGATGATATAGCATTTGTGTAGTTAGGGAGAAAAATTCGGAGAAACAAGAAAGGTGACTATCTAGTGCTTGGATCTTTCATTGTTAAACATCTGCCCTAACGGACAAAGCCTGGCTGATTATATGCAGCAGGTGAAAATGTTTGAATTTTATGTTACATTTTTGTCTTATAGCTTACTTATAATATTAGCTTCATTTTGTAGCTTAAAACTTCACCCACGTTGGTGTGAGTTGATCTCTCTATTTTTGCTATGTCTCCGTAGTTCAGTATGGATGACCTGAAGGACATGTCTGGAAACAGCTTAATGAAGGAGGCATATGGCAAGTTGTTCAGAGATCTGAATCTCATTTCAGGATGTTGTCTAGGTCTTTTGTTTGCATGTTTTCCCTTGAGATCAAAATATAAATATAATAAAATCCAAGGAGACACTTTTGTTTGGCTTTTATTTGCACTTACTGGGTGAAATATAAGTCTATAGTACCAAAGCAAGCAATCAATATGTAAATATACAGTATCTCCTACATGTCCAGTACTGTCCCAGGTTCTGTAAGAAATATAAAATTAAAAGCATGATAAAATCCTTGCCATCACGTAGTGAGATTTTAAAAGAGCTTTTTCAAAGGTGGAAACAAACGTTCATTCACAACAAACTATATATTCAAAACAACTTCATAAACTGAGCTTTATTTTCCTTATTTATGAAATGGAGATAACAATCAACATTTTAGGTCATTATAATATTTAAATATTTATTGAGCAAAATGCCTAGTCTGTTGCTGACATCTAATAAATCTCATTTTTTTCCATTCAAAAAAACTTAAAATTTAGCCAGGAAAAAAATAAATAGCAGATAACAATAAATTACTTAACAATGTAAAGGTATAATGCATAGGATGCATAATTGGGGTTGTAAGTGTAGCCTGGAATAATCAGGATGATTTTAATGGAACTTTTGAGGTGACCTGTGAAAAAGAGGCAGCAGGTAAGAGTGTTTGAGGAGAAGAAAAGAAGGTCACGAGCCCTGGGTGTGCAGGTGGTAATGCAGGGACCGTAGTTACTGGACAGGTAAGTGTGTGACAGGACAGCGTTGCACAGAACTGATCTAGAGGCAAAGTAGACTATCAGTCAGAAGCAAAACTGCTTTGTAAAAATTTTCGCTACTAAATAAAAGTCCCATTTCTTTTTTTCAAGGAGGAGCTACCTCCGCCTTATGATGAATGGGTTTCCATCGCTAAAAATCTGCCTGAACTGATTGAGAAAAATGAACTACGTAAAAAAGTTGACCAGGTTTGGAAAAGCATTACATTCATCTTCCTCTATTATAGCTTCTTAACATTTTTACCTTGGCTTTGAAGCTGTGCTGTCACCTGTATTGATTTGAGTCAACCTCTCTTTTATTCTCAGTTAAAAAATCACAGTATTGATGCCCTCAGAGATCACAAGTCGCAGCGCCTTGCCCATCTGGCCCTGGGGTATATCACCATGGCATACGTGTGGAATCAAGGTGATGGAGATGTTCGAAAGGTTTGAAGATTTTTTGGTATTTCTTAGGCTACATGACAATTTACATCCAATTTAATGTAAAAAACATTCTAAAAGTATTATAACTAGATTTTGTGATGCTTGGGTAACAAAAAAATTAAAAGGAAAACAATCATTCACTGATTTAACATGCCAACTGCTGTCATTGTTGGATTTTTAATCTCTTATTTATGTAACACCCTTGTTCCAGCCTGTGTATATAGATGTATGTTCTGTGTCTTTCACTGAAATTTACTGTAAGCATTTCTTAGTTATTACACAATCCTTTTAGTCATCATTTGAAATCACTTTATAGTTTTTCATTGAGTTCCTGAACTTTATTTATTCAATCCTCTATTGATAAATACTGTACTTGTTTTTAATATTTTACCATTGTAAATAACATGATAATCAACATATTTGCATATGAAACATTTTCTCTATTTATGAGTTGTGGGAGATATGAACATATTATGGCTTTTCTTAGTGTTAAAATGCTATCTTACATCTGTCAACTTGGAAGAACATATGGGTTTCACTCTATTCTCATCAACAGTAGATAACTTTAGATTTAAAATACTATTTTAAATCTTGTATTTTATTTGGCAACCCTAATTACAAGAAACCAATACAGACTGTAATACCAACTCTTTAAACCACAAAGAGATAAAATAGATTCCAGAAGCATCTTCTGTCATTTAGGGAATATTTTTCCCCTTTTTGACAAAGGGGAAAATTAAATTAAATTAAATTAAATTAAATTAAATTAAATTAAAAATTTATCTTGTTTTTCTTTCCACATCCTGTTTAAATATACAACACATATTGTCCACCTATGTGATGTGCATCCCCTGATATGGAAACAAAAGGAAAAAGTTGCTCTGCATAATCATGGGAACATCTTATACTTTTTTATAATTATCAAACTATCACGTCTAGAATTTTGATTACACAAAAAGGTATAAGATAGCCGGACAACCTAAGCACAAAGCCTCACTAGACTTGCTAGAATCTGAGTCTAGCTAAATGTGTAGGCATTGTATAGAAAAATCATCAATAACAAAGGGCAGCATGTGCTAGGTGCAGAAGCATGAGAGAGTTGAGAGTAGCATGAGAGTAGTTGGTATAATAATGAAATACTTCAAAGATGTGGAACCTGAACTATTTTTTGAAAGATTGGTAGAGCTTATCTAAAGAGGAGAGGAGCAGAAAAGGGAAAGGACCAGCAAAAAATAATATGGAGATCAAAATGTACATGGGATAATCAAAAGACAATAAATTTATGCAAGTGGAGATCAGAATTATAAAAGAAAACACGAGTATATATTTTTAATTTATCTAGTTTTTGTATACCACATTATTCCAAAAAGGATTTTAGAAGCCAGCAACAAATATATTTAAGTGAGGAAATTGTAGGAAAGAAAAATAAATGGATAAAAAATAAGATACATCAATATAAGGCACAATTTGCTTCAGACTGGGCTAGAAACTAGCATCTGAGTTTCTTAGTTACTGCATGTTTCTAATAAAGATGTGTTTGAATATCTCTTTTCTTTTTCCCAAGTCATTTTAAATTAACTTTTTAATTAAGCAAACTTTCTTTTGTTTCCCTTTGATCTTTTCTTTAAATCAGAAAAAGGCAAAAATTTCCTTTTGAAACGTGTAAATCATTTGCAAACCAAAATATTTCAATTCCCAGAGGCACAAGCTCTGCAAAGGGAAGCACATATCCAAGTGTTACTTTGATAGCCAATGTTTCTCCTTCTAACATTTTGTTCTCTTTGTTAAACCATCTTTGTTAAACCAGATGTATTAAGTTAATACAAAGCCACTTAGGTTATAGCTCCCATGATTTTTGCAGAACCGTGGAGTGGGCCACATCGTCATACCACCTCTACCACTGCAGTCCCACTGCCCACTACTCCAGATGAGCTACACATCCCTGTCCTTTGCCTGGTTAGATACACATATTCCAACCATTGGCTTCTAATGACAAGGGTAACCTTAATTATTACATGGGACCATCTAGTTATAAACCAAATGATAGTTAGATGAGGAAGTCAGGCAGATAAAGAATAAATGGTCAGCATTATGACTAATAGAGCAGTTGGAAAACATGGCTTGCATGTGTGGCAACAATGGGCCTGCTAGGTAAGCATTTACCCTTCAGGATTGCCCAGGGAGATAGGAGCCTTTTAGGGTGTGGCCAGATAAGGAGCAGAATCCTGAGTAATAGGCTCAGGAAAAAAAGGAGTTGAATACAAAGTTTGCTGAGCTGCAGTCCCACTCCCACAATCAACAATTAGATAAGCCTCTATACCTCCTCTGAGGAAAGGTGAGTGAAAGAGCCAAGAGTGTCACTCCAATTGATATAATCTGCATGGAAATAGAAAGGCTAAAGGAGATCCTGCTGACCCAAGTAAGTCTTCAAGGATGAGCGCCAACGTCACTCTATGGCAAGGTTTTCTAAAAAATCATCCAGGAGAGTTTCTGTCAGCACTCTGCTCCAAGTATGTATCATATCCCAAAATCTTAATTACAAGTGACTTTGAATTTCTTGGAGACAACTGATTTTATCCTTGTATTGCCTGTAGATAAAGAGCTTCTTGCATAGTTGCCTAACAAATATTCATGGGATGGATGCACGAATAAATAAATGACTGCAAATAACTCCCAGGCCATTAGAAAGTCAAGGATGCATCCTTTGTTCCTCGTACCCTCTACCTCCTTTTGCTCTCTCTCTGACTAGATTATGTCCACATCAACCTACGTCTAAAACATAAACATTTAATAATTACCAGGACTAAGTTATGAAATGAGGAAGAGAAAATTACGATTGTTTGGTTTCAGAGTGCGGTTATGTAGAACAGCTCATGTTTTAGCACTAATAGAGCAGTTGGAATGGTAGCAGAAGAAATAACAGGAAGGTAGCAGGAAGCAGAAGGAAAGGGAAGACACTTCAAAGGTTAATACTAAATTTTGTGTTTTCATTAGGTCCTGCCAGAGAATATTGCTGTTCCTTACTGTAAACTCTCTAAGAAGCTGGGTCTGCCTCCTATTCTGGTTTATGCAGACTGTGTCTTGGCAAACTGGAAGAAAAAGGATCCCAGTGGGTATGTGAACTATGATTATAACAGGAACTAAAGAAGTGCATCCTACTTGCATCAATAAGGCATTAGTCATTGGTTTAATTTTTGGCAGAACAGCTTTCTTCTCTTTTTGGGGGTATGATTTCTTTTGATGGCATATCTATAACTACAAATATATAAGAGAAAGGTGTGTAATTATCATACAATGAAATGCACCATCTTAACTGTTCAGTTTGGTGATTTTGACTGTTCTATATACATGGATAGCCCTAAGCAAGATACAGAATATCACCTCTGTGGCTCTTTCCATTCAATTTTCTCCTGTACCTCCAGGTAAAGATATTCTGATTTGTCACATTAAAAATTAATTTTTTTCTGCTATTGGATTTCATATTAATGAGATTATAGAGTATGTACTCTTTTGTGTCTGGCTTTCCTTATTAACATGTTTTGGTGTTTCTACAAATTTAATTTTTAACTATCCAGTTGAGTTAAAGGGTTGACACATTTTTAGCAGTAGAGATGGCAATGCCTGGGCCTTTGGTGCCACCTGCTGAGGATCTAGGCCCCTCCTCTCCTTTAAGCAATGCGATCTGTTACAATAACGGGACCAGAGACTTGTGGTGCCCCAGGGCTTTGAGTGTGTATCTGCAGAGAAGTACTATAGACGGGGAACCATAAAACGAAAGGATTTGGTCTAGAAAAGAATGGGAAGTTACCAGAGAGGGAGACAAACCGTGAGAGACTCTTAACTATAGGAAACAAACAGGGTTACTGGAGGGGAGGGGCATGGGGGGGATGGGGTAACTGGTGATGAGCATTAAGGAGGGCACTTGATGCAATGAGTACTTGCTACTATATGCAACTGATGAATTATTGAAATCTACATCTGAAATTAATGATGTGCTATATGTTGGCTAATTGAATTTAAATTTAAAAAATAGTTAGTAACAACTAGTTTGGACTAACATGTGTGTTCCTTGAATATTTAATTTTTTTTACTTACAAAGCCCTAAGTTAAGTGTTTGCAATGCTTAGTTGATATTAAAAAAAAAACACACACATATATATTTTTTCTTTTTTGTGTATATCTTAACTTTGATAGGTAAGTAGCATTAGATCGAATAAGAATAACTCAAAGCCATTTGATTTTTAAATTGATTTTCTTTTTCTCTTCCAATTGATCCATTGTTTCACGGCTGCTTTCACAAGGCCTATGACTTACGAGTAAGTATTTGATTCTTATTTTATTATAAGAATTGTTATTCAAAGTGAGTATAGGTTTACCAATACCCTCCAAATGTACTTTTTTAAAAGACCAATTGAATTCAAGCAAAAAATAACTCAAATAATTGTTTAAAGAGCAAATAATCCCAATCCTTAATTAGATCTATGACTGTGATAGAACTGTGTCTGCTTAATATTATAGCTATAGATATATACAAAAATAGCACTTGCATATATAAAAATGTAATTAATAAGCATAAATGCAAAATGCACATACATCTGTGTGTCTTTGACTTAATGACCGCAGTGGCCAGATACATAAACCTGTTCTTTTTGACCCAATCCTTACCATTTTTAATCTATGTACTGAGCGGAGGCTGGGAGCTAGTGAAACAAAGGTAAATATCCTAGGAATAATCCTGCCCTGGTGAGGAAAGCAGATATAGGAAATTTATGTAAATTGTTTTATGATTAAGAGGAGAGTAAGAGGATAAAGGGCTGTGAACTCTAACTAAATAAAAGGGATGAAGAAGGAATCCCTGTAACAAGTTCTTTAAGCTGAGTTCTGAAGAGTGAGTAGGAAAGAATTAAATGAGCATTCATAGTGGAAGAAACAGCAAGAGTGAGGGCCTCAAAGTGAGGAAAATTTTGATGCATTATCGGAACTCAAGGAAGGCTAGTGTTGCTCATAAGTAGTGACTGACAGACGTAGTGTGGAAAAGGGATGAAAAAATAAAGTTAGCAAAAAGATTATGTAGGACTTTTGACTATGATTAGGGGTTTAAATAGTATCTTAAAATCAATGAAAATCTATGGAAGGTTTTTAAATGGGAGGATGATATCATCAGTCTCATTTTACAGATGAGAACTCTGAGGCAGAAACAAGTTGCAGAAATGGACTGGCTTCAGAGACAGTGAATTTAACCAACATGAATTTCATAGATCTACAGATATTGAGACCTTGTTTGCATTAGTGCAAAACTTCAATAAAAAAGAAAATAGGGGGCACCTGGGTGGCTCAGATGGTTACATGTCTGATTCTTGGTTTCAGCTCAGGTTATGATCTCGTGGGTCGTGGGATAGTGCCCCTCATAGAGCTCCGCACTCAGGGCAGAGTCTGCTTGAGATTTTTTCTCTCCCTCTGTCCCTACCACTGCTTGTGCTCTATCTTTCTATCTCTCTTTCTCTCAAATAAATAAGTCTTTAAAAAATAAATAAATAAATAGTCTTTTTAAAAAAAAGAAAGAAATAGGGTCTAATCAGTTATTTGCATTTCTCGATTTCTTTGTAAAGCAGGTAAATTGAATCAGGTTCACAGATAAAAATATGGATATAAATATATTTATTTAGTAGCAAAAAGACTACTTAAAATTATATTTCACAAATGTCTCTGTAAGCATTGAATATGTATAAATATATAAATACGGTAATATACATACATCTGAAAAATTAATGAGAGAATAGAAACAGAGATAGTCTTGGAATTTCTAGTCCCAAATTCTAAAATGGAATTTCAAGTCCCAACTTAATCTACTATTAGATCTTAGACAAGGGACCTAACCCTCATATCCCCAAAAATGTAACATAGATAGTAAAACCTATCATACTTCTCTCACAAGATTTTTTTTAAATTAAAATGGAATAAAAATACTTGAAAACTGCAAAGCACTCAAATATACCAGTATTTTTGCTAAATTCTTGAATTCCTTGACTTATTTTCTTAGGAACATGGACATTCTGTTCTCGTTTCCTGGTGGAGACTGCAGTAAAGGATTTTTCCTGGTTTCACTGTTGGTGGAGCTAGCAGCTGCTTCTGCAATCAAAGTAAGTCCATCCCAAATAGCAAATTTTTATCTCCATTTGCATAAGCAGAGCGATCACTTAGTAACTGAACTATATTATGCATGAAATAACTTTATCTTGACTAAATACAGCATTCAATTAGTTAATTGGATATAAGGGATCATCTGGTAGAAATACTTTATTTATTTTTGTGTATCACCTAAAATATAAAACATAAGACCTATTTATTTATTTATTTATTTATTTATTTATTTATTTATTTGTTTTAGAGAGAGAGAGAGCACAAGTGGGGAGGGGCAGAGGGAGAGAAAGAATCTTAAGCAGGCTCCACGCCCAGCAACGTGGAGCCCGATGTGGGGTTGGATCTCTTGATGCTGAGATCATGACCTGAGCTGAAATCCAGATTTGGACACTTAACCGACTGAGCCACCCAGGTGCCCCAAGATCCATATATTTAGAATTAAATTTAATACCTTAATAGGAGAGATGCATTTTTAATGCAATTTGGCATTGAAACTAGATCACAGAGTGACATGAATCTAATGGTTTTGACTATTAGAAATAGAACTGAGACTATATAAAACTAAATGATAAATAAATAAATAAAAATAAATCCAAGCTTAATTAAATATACGGAAATTAGTTAAACAATAAAAGGGTTCTCAGCCCAAAAATGAAGTGGAAATCCAACATTTAATTTGGGGATTAAGAATTGGGAGAATTTTATTCTATGCCAATATTTAGTGCTAGGAAACCTTACATGTTCATCTTTTTTTTTTTTTCTTTAAGGTAATTCCTGATTTATTCAAGGCAGTTAAAAATGAGGACCGGGATACTTTGCAAAAAGCACTGTGTTATATAGCTTCTTGCCTGCGCCAAGCCCGTGAAGAGTTTGAACAAATTAATGGTAAATATTGTATGCATGAAAACATTCAAGGCTCGCAGTCACGTGCTTCTGATTTTCTGAGACTAGAGTTGTTGAGAAAATGGAAGAAAAACACTCTCACTTAGTGGTATGTTTTCCCTTTATCTCACTAAATAACTATATTTTCCCGTGGTAGGTTTTATTATGTGCATTTTATGGATAAGCTAATCTAATGGAGAGATAAGATAAGTGGCCCAAGGTTACACAGGTAGTAAATTGTGAAGCCCGGCCTCCTTAACTCTAAATAATGTCATTGCCTCCCACTGAAACCATGGAGAAACTTGTGGAAGGTTCAGGCTGTTTTAAGTTCTGAAATACTTAGCTTCTGCTTTATAGGAACTCCCTGCAAATTCTGCTTTTTCACAAGATAAGTAAGAAACAACATAGAAAAACCACTGAGCTCAGAAGTTATTTCAAAATTAACAGCTAAAAAACAGCAATAACTAAAAAGTACATAAACAAGGATTTACAAAAAAAAAAAAAAAGTGTGCCCTGCTGGACAGCCTTAACAATATGTGATTGTGTTACTGCTGATTGGTCCTTGGCAAAAAGATTGACCTTTAAATCAGAAAAGTTAGTAACCTTTGGGGAGGGAGACCCAGGGATGGTGTCCATAGGGCTCCTGAGGCTCTTATTTCTGTTTTTCATTTTGTGTAGGTTTGTTTCTTTATGTAAGTAGTTTATCTGTTCTATCAGTAAGCATATGAAATAGCTTTAAAGAAACGTTGACAGTTTAATTGGTCTCCTGAGGAGGAGTCAGTTGGGCCTGACTGTGTGTTAGGCTGTGTGTCACCCCTACGGTAGACCCTGTTCAGTGAACAGGGGGCTCCCCTCAAAAAGGTCATGTGAGTGAGAGCTTGTAGTTAGGGACTTCTTCTGCACCAGCTGACATAATGCCTTTCCTGCAGCCTAAACCGAAACCCACTATCAATTGTTTACAATATCTTGATCTCCTCTGAAAGTCTGATAACTGCTTAAACACACCTCATCTTTTTTACAGAATATGTGGACCCCAGCACATTTTTCAATGTTCTTCGCATATACTTGTCCGGGTATGTAATCTCATGCTTGAATTTGTTTTCTCTTAAAGAATTAACATAAAGAACACATCAAATTCCCACTGATGGTCCCCACTATCCATCGGGTTTAGGAAATAACTCCTATCATAAAATATATTTTGCAGAGAAAGAATAGACTGTTATGGACAGGAAAGGTAGTCATTTAGAAAAAAAAAAAGGAATGATCTTTGCTAGTGCAAAGGTAAAGTTCCATTTATAGAATACTTATGCCAGACTTGTTCAGAACCATGTTATTTGTCACTCTCAAACATGAATATGAGTGGAAGGAGAGTGTAGAAGAATAATGAAGTTGATCTCATATCACTTTCAATTCATCCTCTATTATAAGATTTTATACCTGAAAATTTGGCAATTATCCAAATAGTGATTATTTTTTTCCTTCCTGGCCTAGCTGGAAAGGCAACTCCCAACTGCCAGAGGGTCTGAAGTATGAAGGTTTCTGGGACACTCCAAAGCAGTTTGCGGGGGGCAGTGCAGCCCAAAGTAGCATCTTTCAGTGCTTCGATGTTCTGCTGGGCATCCAGCAGAGCTGTGGTAAAGGTGAGTGGACAATGACAAATAATAATCATCTCATATGTTAATACAATAGTGTTTTAATATCTAAAAAGTAACTTCTCATCAGCATCTCATCTGAGCTTATTTGATACTTTTAGAAGAATTAGTAAGGCAAGACTATATTGTCATCATCCCATTTCACAGACAACCAAGCAGGAACTTCTAAGTTTCTTTAGAGGCTAAGTGATGCGCTCCTTATTAACCAGCTAGAAAGCAGTGAAATCCGAACCAAAACCCAAGTTCATCACCCTCTCAGTCTTGACATTTGGGCATACATATAAGACCTGATTGACTGTGGGGAAGCCCATAGCACATGTTCTGAAAATGTACGATCAGATTCAGAAAGAGAAAGTCACCTGCAAATGGGATGGGACAGAAGTTGGGTAGAGACATGAGTGACAAGGGGAAGCTTGGCACTGCTCTTGATCAGCTTACTGCCCCAGCAGCTCAAACTGAAAGATGCACCAAAGGTAAAAGATGAACCACATTCATTATATTCCTTCTAGGGGTTTAGAGCAGGCAGAAGAAGCTCCAATAAGAACTTTGTACTTTTCTCTGTTTTCCTAAACTTGTACTTAATAGTCAAAGGAAAAATCATTGGCATAGGTGAAAATATCCTTTTTTTCTTAGTTAATTCATTTATTTAAAAATTGTCCCTTAAACTCTCTCAGACTCAGTGTCATGATTGGTCAAGTATAGATTATATACACCCTATCTATATCATCAGCTTTTTAGAAGGATCAACTACAGTAGGGAAGTGAGAAAGGACACACAAACGAAAAACTTTATTCTGAAAGAATGAGTTCAGCTCATTTGGTTTTCAGAATTAAGTATATATTACAATAGTTATCATTACTAATAGCAAGACCAATAGCATTCTCATTGCCTCATGCTGCAATGGTGATATGTGATCTCCTACCCACTCTGACCTCACTCTGCCCTTCTTACCTGGATTGGGGAATGCTTTGGCTTCCCTACTACCTAATCTCTCTCTTGTTCCTTCAGAATTTGCTGCCAGATTCCTCCAGGAAATGAGAAACTATATGCCACCGGCTCACCGGGAATTTCTTCTCTCATTAGAGTCAGGGCCCTCAGTCCGTAAATTTGTTCTTTCAAAAGGTGATGATAAGCTGCGGGCAGATTATAATGAGTGTGTGAAAGCTATGGTCTCCCTGAGAAACTATCATCTGCAGATGGTAACTAAGTACATTGTGATTCCTTCAAACCAGCAAGAAAATAAAGGAACTGGAGGCACTAGTGTCATGACTTTCCTGAAGAGTGTAAGAGGTACAACTGAGAACTTCCTGCTGAGAGATAATTAATGTAACTCAAACAAGGGCACATTTTGTCAAGACAAAGATGTATATATATATCAGTGTCACTGCTCATTATATCAGACCCATGAATTAATAATACACAACTCTTTAATAGTACTTATAAAAGATTTCAAAATCGAAAAAAAAAAGATTTCAAAATGCTTTTCCAGTATCTGTGTCTTCCTTGTATGAATATAATAAAAAGAAATTATATTAGATGTATTATAATCTATATTATGTAATTAGAATATAATGATGAATTCAATAAAAATTGATATGATATAATAAAATGTCTAAAATTTGCTTTATTCATAACTATAAATAAATACTTCTCCAGATGAGACCTAGTCTACACTGCTACCTTTTAGCATGGCTAATCGATTCCTGTACTTTCCCTACAGTAATATCACACTTGTTTATAACTACCTATGTACTTGTCTATATTCTCATTACACGATAAGCTTCATGATGTCAGGGATACTCTTATCATTTACTGACCCATGCCTCCCCCAACCTTAGAATATACTTTACAAATATCTGTTGAATGAATATATAAAAGATTGAGTGACCTCATGAATAAATTAATCTGGACTAACAAGAAGAGGTCACTTTTGAAATATAATTTCTCCTGGGAGGTCAGGCTTATCTGGCACTCACAGTCTGGCATGAATTTACTTAATAATGGAATCTAAGAATGCTGGAGAGGAGCTTAAAAATTATATGAGCCTGACTCATTTTAAAGATGACAAAGGTGAAGCTCAGAAGAGTGAAGTTGCTCACTTAGGGTCACACAGTTACTTATAAATTGGAGGAGAACTTAAGTCTGTCGACAACTCATCTTTTTCACTGGACTTGATATAGGTTCAAGAGGAAGGGAACTTGGGGAGGAGAAGGGGAGGAAATGAGATGTCTTGACAGAATCTCATGAGGTAGTAGAAAATGATTAGCTAGAGATTGGGTATGCTATTAAAGATGAGAAGAGAAAAAAGGCACAACAGTTACCTGAATGCAGAATTAGCAAGAACTTTCAATTTATCAAAAGCCCAGGTTGAGGAGATGGGTTGAGTGCACACAAGCAGAGTCAAGGAAGGAAATGTAGTCACATATTTCTAAGGGCAAACATCTAAAAACTATTTTAACATTATTTTTCAAATACACCCTAACCCAATGAAATAGATGAAATCTCCCCACTTATAGCAAAATTTCACTTGATTGTGGAGAAAATATACTAAATGTCAATGGTAATAGTTTTTAGGTGCATGGGACACATTTTCTTCTTTATTCTCCTGTCAGTGTTTCTGCAATAAGCATATATAAGTTTACAATGAAAAAAAGTATGGGGCCACCTGGGTAGCTCAGTCAATTAAGTGTCAGACCCATGATTTCAGTTCAGGTCATGATCTCTAGGTCATGAGATCGAGCCCCACATTGGGCTCCATGCTGTGCATGGTTCCTGCTTAAGATTCTCTCTCTCCTTCTGCCCTTCCCCACTCCCCGCTTACATGCAGGTGCAATGCGCACATGCTCTCTCTCTTCCTCTCTCTCAAACAAAAAGTATGCATGCATGCATGAATATATGCATGCAGACCAAATACATGTATGTAATTTTTAAGGGTTGGCTGGAAAGATCATCATGTCTTAGGACCTGATGCAGTTCAGAAAGCACTTAACTGAGAGGAGACTAACATGTGGGTTCCATTTTGCACATCTATCACTTTTGTGACCTCAGGCAAGTCACTTTGTATTTCTGTACAATGAGCATCATGATTCTTGCCCTGCTTCATTCACAAGGTTATTACTGAATGAAATATAGTGTTGAAATCTTAGGAAACTACAAAGTACTACCAGAATATAAGTAAGTAAATTGCTAAGGATCATTTATTGGCTCCAAGTTAAGATTTTTATCTGTCCTGTCTTCCACACTGATCACTCTGGCTTCACAACTACATACCTAAAAGGTACACACCAGGAATTTCTCCTCCAGAGTTGGTTTTACCTAATTAGTAATAAATCACCTTGACATGCAAAACATCTTTGATTCCCTCAGCCAGATGCTGCACCCACATCTTCTCTTTAAGAACATCACATATTTCAGGCCTGTAGGGATGAAAAGTAGGTAGAGGGAGGGAGAAGGAGGGGGCATTATCCCTAACACAGCACTGTTGTTAAATAGGTTATAGACAGACTGAAACCAGGTTTCAAGTTCTCCACAAAGAGGGTGGATGCTTGTTCCTCAGAGGTTATTCTCTTCTATCTGTCCAAATAATAGAAATCATGATTCTTGTTTTTCTTCTAACTCACTCATCTCTAGACTGGAAGATGTACAATAAAATACTGGATATGTTTCTAAAGAAGTCCTGGTATTCTTGCATCCATGTCATGTGGCCTCTGCTCATCCCAGTGAGTGCTCCTGGGGGAGGGGTCGTTGAGTTACTGGAAGATGAAGGTAGTCTACTATCATAAGAGAAGATTTTAGCTAGATTCAGTGGATTCTTAGTAACATGGGTTCCATTTGAATAGAATTAACAATAATTCCATCCCACTCTGTGTTAGTAAAATCAGAAGTGTATACCGGTATATTCCCCACACGTCGTTTTCCGTAAGTGAGGAAAACTTACCTAATAATAAGTATCTTTTTCATATCAAGGAAAAGTGTTCCTTTCACCCTTCCCTCTATAATTAACTTTTGCTCAATAAATGATTGAAGTTCCTTACATATAATCCATATCATGTTTTTTCTCACTCTAATATATTAGATATAATATTACATGATACAGAGGGAATTCATACACTCTGGACTCCTTATACCATTCTGTAAGAGTTAATGCATAGAGATGTACAGTTTTTATTGTGAGCCATGAGTTAAGATAGGAATTTATTCATTTCCACAGAATTGTCTAAAATAACAATAAACAATTGAGGGACGCCCTGGTAGCTCAGTTGGTTAAGCATCTGCCTTCAGCTTAGGTCATGATCCCAGGGTCCTGGGGTGGAGTCCCACACGGGCTCCTTGCTCAGCTGGGAGCCTGCTTCTCCCTCTGCCTGCTTCCCTGCTGCTCCCCCTGCTTGTACTCTCTCTCTCAGACAAATAAATAAATAAACAAATCTTTAAAAAAAATTGAAAAATTAGAAGTTCAAACAGATTAAAAATTTGGCATATAAACATGCACTTGGTCTCTAAGGTTCTTGCCAACTCTGAGATACAATGATCCATACAACACATGAATCCCTCTCCAATGCCTCTGACAATATAGAAAACTCCTATTTGGAGCTTACATATATCAATTCACTTAATTATTTCAATGAGCCAATGAGATAAGCACTAGCTACTTTTAAGGAAATTGAGACCCGGTGTAGTTCAGTGTCTTTTAAAAGCTACACAGCTAGTATATGGCAAAGTGAAAGATTAAACCCAGGCAAACTGACTCCAGAATTGTCAAACCACTACAGAATAAAAATTCCCCTAAAGGAAAAACTGTCTGTACATGGGAACTCTGCTCCTCTTGACCTTTGCAATAGAAGTATTGGGTACTTGACTGCATGGGTATTCCCTAAAATTTCCAACTCATGCATGAATTTTTTATTATGTTGTAGTAAGGAGAGTAGTGGAGGTAGGGTGGTATTTTTGTTCCCATTACTGCTATTTTGTCAGCCAGCCCTAGCTTTCTAAAATGGAAGTTCAGAGGCATATTCCTGACTTAGAAGTTGTCCTGGAGAGCTTTTTGTGGCTGTGGTTTTTTCCATTGGAACTGTAGCCATGGAAACTTAGCCTAATGGGAACTGAGCTTAATAGGAGCAAAACCAGTGTCTGGAAATATGTGTCCTGTATGGGAGAGAAGGTAGGAAATTTGAAAGTTGGAAATCTGCTTGGTAAAGGATCATTTGCTTGTGTCTACAGTGCTGAGTCCATTCACACTGGCTTTACAGTTGCAGTCAAAATAATAGACGAGAAAGTTGGAATGGGTACAAATAGTCCAACCTGAGGTGAAAATGCATTGCTAATTGGATCAGCCTTCTACTTTGGATCTTTATAACTATTTTGAAGATAGCAAGTACGTGTACTTAGTATAACTCAATACCATAAAAGCCATACGTGAAAAACCCACAGTGAATATCATTCACTTTTCCCCTAAAGTTAGGAACATGACAAGAATGTCCACTCTCACCACTGTTGTTTAACATAGTACTGGAAGTCCTAGCCTCAGCAATCAAACAAAAAGAAACAAAAGGCATCCGAATCAGCAAAAAAGTCAAACTTGCACTCTTCACAGATGACAACATACTCTATGTGAAAAACCCAAAAGACTCCACCCCAAAATTGCTAGAACTCATACAGCAATTCAGCAATGTGGCAGGATATAAAATCAATGCACAGAAACCACTTGCATTTCTATACACTAACAATGCAGCAGAAGAAAGAGAAATTAAGGAATTGATCCCATTTACAATTGCATCAAAAACTATAAGATACCTAGGAATAAACCTAACCAAAGAGGTAAAGAATTTCAACTCTGAAAATTATAGAACACTTATTAAAGAAATTGAGGAAGACACAAAGAAATGGAAAAACATTTCATGCTCATGAATTGGAAGAAAATATATTGTTAAAATGTCTATGCTATCCAGAGCAATCTACACATTTAATGCAATTCTTATCAAAATATCATCAACATTTTTCACAGAGCTGGAACAAATAATCCTAAAATTTGCACGGAACCAGAAAAGACTCCAAATAACCAGAGGAATGTTGAAAAAGAAAACCAAAGCTAGTGGCATCACAATTCTGGATGTTAGGCTATATTACAAAGCTGTCATCATCAAGACAGTATGATACTGGTGCAAAAACAGACACATAGATCAATGGAACAGAATAGAGAACACAAAATGGACCCTCAACTCCATGGTCAACTAATCTTCAACAAAGCAGGAAAGAACATCCAATGGAAAAAAGACCATCTCTTCAACAAATGGTGTTGGGAAAATTGGACAGCCACATGCAGAAGAATGAAACTGGACTATTTGCTCACACCATACACAAAAATAGACTCAAAATGGATGAATGACCTAAATGTGAGACAGGAATCAATCAAAATCCTAGAGGAGAACACAGAAAGCAACCTCTTTGACTTTGGTTGAAGCAACTTCTTGCTAGACACATCTTCAAAAGCAAGGGAAACAAAAGCAAAAATTAACTATTAGGACTTTAAGATAAAAAGCTTTTTCACAGCAAAGGAAACAGTTGACAAAACCAGAAGACCACCTATGGAATGGGAGAAGATAATTGCAAATGTCTTATCAGATAAAGGGGTAGCATCCAAAATCTATAAAGAACTTACCAAACTCAACACCCAACAAACAATCCAGTCGAGAAATGGGCAGAAGACATACAAATGGCCAACAGACACATGAAAAAATGCTCAACATCACTTGGCATCAGGGAAATACAACTCAAAACCACAATGAAATACCACCTCACACCAGTCAGAATGGCTAAAATTAACAAGTCAGGAAACAACAGGCGTTGGTGAGGATACGGAGAAAGGGGAAACTTCTTACACTCCTGATGGGAATGAAGCTGGTACAGCCACTCTGGAAAAAAGTATGGAGGTTCCTCAAAAAGTTGAAAATAGAGCTAACCTATGACCCAGAAATTACACTACTAGGTATTTACCCAAATAATACAAACATAGTGATCTAAAGGGGCACCTGCACCCCAATGTTTATAGCAGCAATGTTACAATAGCCAAACTGTGGAAAGAACCGAAATGTCCATTGGCAGATGAATGGATAAAGAAGATGTAGGATATATATACACAATGGAATATTACTCAGCCATCAAAAATGAAATCTTAACATTTACAACGATGTGGATGGAACTAGAAGGTATTATGCTAAGCAAAATCAGTCAATCAGAGAAAGATAATTATCATATGCTTTCACTCATATGTGGAATTTAAGAAACAAAACAGAGGATCATAGCAGACGGGAGGGAAAAATAAAATAAGATGAAATCAGAAAGGGAGACAAACCATAAGAGAATCTTAACTCTAGGAGACAAACTGAGGGTTGCTAGAGGGGAGGTGGGTGGGGGGGATGGGGTAACTGGGTGATGGGCATTAGGGAGGCCACTTGATGTAATGAGCACTGGGTGTTATATGCAACTGATGAATCACTAAACCCTACCTCTGAAACTAATAATACACTATATGTTAATTAATTGAATTTAAATTTAAAAAGAAATGTACTATAATAAAAAGAACAGATATGTAAAAAAGCAGAATGAAAACCTTTTCAAAAAGCAGTTTAAAACATCATGCACCAGGTTTTCACAAGAAAAATGTATCTTCATTTTCATTACATACTACCCTAGGAACTCACTTCTTAGGTAAAAGGTGAACATTAAAATGGCCTATTTTAGGCTAGCAACTTAACTGAAAATGACATTATAGAAAGCACTATACGTTATTTGATACTCATAATTACATTTGCCCTAGAAATTGTAACTCAGATTGCACATGGACTTGGATAACATTTGGTCCATGGGCTGTATGCTTTAGACGTTACTTATTCGGAGGACAGCTTTGACATTGACATAGTCAAAAATGATTAAATAAAGTAGTATTGGCAGATTATAAAATGCTAATTTTTTTTCTGAAGAAAGTGAAACCTGAGGTGTGTAGCCATAGTTGTGTTATCAGAATTGTACATTGTGAACCATTCCATCTTTTTTTAAAATTATTTACAGGTTAAAATCAATATGACTGAAAACTATAAATATGTTGGTAAATATGCTTTATTCAGAGAAGGGGTGAGCAAATTTTCTAAAGAAGTTCATATATTTACTGTTTGAAATGCAATTATTATTTATTATCCAAATGATGGAAAAGGTTTTCTCTCTCTTTTTTTTAAGATTTTATTTATTTGAGAGAGAGAATGAGAGATACAGAGCACGAGAGAGAAGAGGGTCAGAGGGAGAAGCAGGGAGCCCAATGCAGGACTCGATCCCAGGACTCCAGGATCATGACCTCAGCCGAAGGCAGTTGCTTAACCAACTGAGCCACCCAGGCACCCAAAGTTTTTCTCTTGTTCATAGAATGTGCTTACCTGCTGACAGTATCATAGGTATAGACTTGACAAATCCTATTTCAGGAAATAGGAATATACTTCCAGGTTCAGCTTATAAGATCTAAGACTCTAAAAAATTACCTATTATACAAGGTAGTGTAAATGCACTTTGATGGAAAATTACCCTGTGTTGGCTTTGAGGTTTGGTTTTATGATGGGTAAGAAATACCCCAAAGAGAAGATTTAAGTCAGATGGTTGATAAAACTGGGAAATCTTACACTTTCATAGCAGAAAGTAAAGTTAATAGTTTGAAAGAGGACACAAAAGATATATATGGTCCAAGTCATCGAAAGTCATTGCATTTGCTTCACATTGGGATCCATAATTTGAGGAAAGGAAAATAAAATTTATGTCTACACACTAAAAGCAGCACAGATCAGAAAGGAACACAGACAATATACAGTAACAGTCACCTTACAGGCAATACAATGGCACTAAATTCATACCTTTCAATAGTTACCCTGAATGTAAATGGGCTAAATGCCCCAATCAAAAGACACAGGCTATCAGATTGGATTAAAAAACAAGACCCATCAATATGCTGTCTGCAAGAGACTCATTTTAGACCCAAAGACACCCCCACATTGAAAGTGAGGGGGTGGAAAACCATTTAGCATGCTAATGGACACCAAAAGAAAGCTGGGGTGGCAATCCTTATATCAGACAAATTAGATTTTAAACCAAAGACTGTAATAAGAGATGAGGAAGGACACTATATCCTCCTTAAAGGGTCTATCCAACAAGAAGATCTAACAATTGTAAATATCTATGCCCCAAACATGGGAGCAGCCAATTATATAAGGCAATTAATAACAAAAGCGAAGAAACACATTGACAACAATACAATAATAGTGGGGGACTTTAACACCCCCCTGATTGAAATGGACAGATCATCTAAGCAAAATATCAACAAGGAAATAAAGACTTTAAATGACACACTGGACCAAATGGACTTCACAGACATATTCAGAACATTCCATCCCAAAGCAACGGAATACACATTCTTCTCTAGTGCCCATGGAACATTCTCCAGAATTGATCACATCCTAGGTCACAAATCAGGTCTCAACCAGTACCAAAGGATTGGGATTATTCCCTGCATATTTTCAGACCACAATGCTTTGAAACTAGAACTCAATCACAAGAGGAAAGTCAGAAAGAACTCAAATATATGGAGGCTAAAGAGCATCCTACTAAGGAATGAATGGGTCAACCAGGAAATTAAAGAATTAAAAAAATTCATGGAAACCAATGAAAATGAAAACACACCTGTTCAAAATCTTTGGGATACAACAAAGGCAGTCCTGAGAGGAAAGTATATAGAAATACAAGCCTTTCTCAAGAAACAAGAAAGGTCTCAAATACACAACCTAACCCTACACCTAAAGGAGCTAGAGAAAAAAACAGCAAATAAAGCCTAAACCCAGCAGGAGAAGAGAAATAATAAAGATCAGAGCAGAAATCAATGAAATAGAAACCAAAAGAACAGCAGAACAGATCAACGAAACTAGGAGCTTGTTCTTTGAAAGAATTAACAAGATTGATAAACCCCTGGCCAGACTTATCAAAAAGAAAAGAGAAATGACCCAAATCAACAAAATCATGAATGATAGAGGAGAGATCACAACCAACACCAAAGAAATACAAACAATTATAAGAACATATGATGAGCAACTCTATGCCAGCAAATTAGATAACCTGGAAGAAATGGGTGCATTCCTAGAAATGTATCAACTACCAAAATTGAACCAGGAAGAAAGAGAAAACCTGAACAGACCTATAACCACTAAGGAAATTGAAGCAGTCATCAAAAATCTCTCAAGAAACAAAAGCCCGGGGTCAGATGGCTTCCCAGGGGAACTCTACCAAACATTTAAAGAAGAATGAATACCTATTCTCCTGAAACTGTTCCAAAAAATAGAAATGGAAGGAAAACTCCCAAACTCATTTTAAGAGGCCACCATTACCTTGATCCCAAAACCAGACAAAGACCGCATCAAAAAGGAGAATTACAGACCAATATCCTTGATGAACATGGATGCCAAACTTCTCACCAAAACACTAGCCAGTAGGGTCCAACAGTACATTAAAAGGATTATTCACCATGACCAAGTGGGATTTATCCCTGGGCTGCAAGGATGGTTCAACATCCGCAAATCAATCAACGTGATACATTAACAAAAGAAAGAACAGGAATCCTATGATCCTCTGAATAGATGCAGAAAAAGCATTTGACAAAGTACAGCATCCTTTCTTGATCAAAACTCTTCCGAGTATAGGGATAGAGGGTACATACCTCAATATCATAAAAGCCATCTATGAAAAACCTACAGCCAATATCATTCTCAATGGGGAAAAGCTGAGAGCTTTTCCCCTAAGGTCAGGAACGCGGCAGGGATGTCCACTATCACCACTGCTATTCAACATAGTATTAGAAGTCCTAGCCACAGCAATCAGACAACAAAAAGAAATCAAAGGCATCCAAATCGGCAAAGAGGAAGTCAAACTCTCACTCTTTGCAGATGATATGATACTGTGTGTGGAAAACCCAAAAGACTCCACCCCAAAACTGCTAGAGCTCATACAGGAATTCAGTAAAGTAGCAGGATATAAAATCAATGCACTGAAATCAGTGGCATTCCTATACACCAACAACAAGACAGAAGAGAGACAAATTAAGGAGTCGATCCCATTTATAATTGCACCCAAAACCATAAGATACCTAGGAATAAATTTAACCAAGGAGGCAAAGGATCTGTACTCAGAAAACTATAAAATACTCATGAAAGAAATTGAAGAAGACACAAAGAAATGGAAAAACGTTCCATGCTCATGGATTGGAAGAACAAACATTGTGAAGATGTCAATGCTACCTAGAGCAATCTACACATTCAGTGCAATCCCCATCAAAATACCATCCACTTTTTTCAAAGAAATGGAACAAATAACCCTAAAATTTGTATGGAACCAGAAGAGACCCCAAATAGCCAGAGGAATATTGAAAAAGAAAAGCAAAGCCGGTGGCATCACAATTCCGGACTTCCAGCTCTATTACAAAGCTGTCATCATCAAGACAGTATGGTCCTGGCACAAAAACAGACACATAGATCAATGGAACAGAACAGAGAGCCCAGAAATGGACCCTCATCTCTATGGTCAACTCATCTTTGACAAAGCAGGAAAGAATGTCCAATGGCAAAAACATAGTCTCTTCAACAAATGGTGTTGGGAAAATTGGACAGCCACATGCAGAAGAATGAAACTGGATCATTTCCTTACACCACACACAAAAATAGACTCCAAATGGTTGAAAGACCTAAACGTGAGACAGGAGTCCATCAAAATCCTAAAGGAGAACACAGGCAGCAACCTCTTTGACCTCAGCCGCAGCAACTTCTTCCTAGAAACATCGCCAAAGGCAAGGGAAGCCAGGGCAAAAATGAACTATTGGGATTTCATCAAGATAAAAAGCTTTTGCACAGCAAAAGAAACAGTCCACAAAACCAAAAGACAACCGACAGAATGGGAGAAAATATTTGCAAATGACATATCAGATAAAGGGCTAGTCTCCAAAATCTATAAAGAACTTATCAAACTCAACACCCAAAGAACAAATAATCCAATCAAGAAATGGGCAGAAGACATGAACAGACATTTTTCCAAAGAAGACATCCAAATGGCCAACAGACACATGAAAAAGTACTCAACATCGCTTGGCATCAGAGAAATCCAAATCAATACCTCAATGAGATACCACCTCACACCAGTCAGAATGGCTAAAATTAACAAGTCAGGAAACGACAGATGTTGGCGGGCATGTGGAGAAAGGGGAACCCTCCTACACTGTTGGTGGGAATGCAAGCTGGAGCCGCCACTCTGGAAAACAGTATGGAGGTTCTCAAACAGTTGAAAATAGAGCTACCATACGATCCAGCAATTGCACTACTGGGTATTTACCACAAAGATACAAATGTAGGGATCCGAAGGGGTACGTGCACCCCAATGTTTATAGCAGCAACGTCCACAATAGCCAAACTGTGGAAAGGGCCAAGATGTTCATTGACAGATGAATGGCTAAAGAAGAAGTGGTATATATACACAATGGAATATTATGCAGCCATCAAAAGGAATGAGATCTTGCCATTTGCAACTACGTGGATGGAACTCGAGGGTGTTATGCTGAGTGAAATAAGTCAATCAGAGAAAGACATGTATCATATGACCTCACTGATATGAGGAATTCTTAATCTCAGGAAACAAACTGGGTGTTGCTGAGCGGTGGGGGTGGGAGGGATGGGATGGCTGGGTGATAGACATTGGGTAGGGTATGTGCTATGGTGACCACTGTGAATTGTGCAAGACTGTTGAATCACAGATCTGTACTTCTGAAACAAATAATGCAAGATATGTTAAGAAAAAAGAAAAAGAAGAAGTTAGCAGGAGGGGAACAATGAAGGGGAGTAAGTCGTAGGGGGAGACGAATCATAAGAGACGATGGACTCTGAAAAACAAACTGAGAGTTCTAGAGGGGGGGAGGGTGGGGGGATGGGTTAGCCTGGTGATGGGTATTAAGGAGGGCACGTTCTGCGTGGAGCACTGGGTGTTATGCACAATGAATCATGGAACACTACATCAAGAACTAATGATGTAATATATGGTGATTAACATAACAAGGAAAAATTAAAAAAATTATGTCTACACAGAAAAGTGCACATGGATGTTTAAATATATTATTTATTTATTTATTTATTTATTTATTTATTTATAATTGCCACAACTTAGAAGCAAGCAAGATATCCTTCGGTAGGTGAACGCAAAAAGAAACTGAGGTACACCCTAGCAATGTAATATTATTCAGCACCTTATTTTTTTAAAGATTTATTTATTTTGGAGAGATAGAGAGAGCACAGTTGGGGGAGGAGCAGAGGGAGAGGGGGAGAAAGAATCTCAAGCGGACTCCCCACTGAGTGTGGAGTCCAATGCGGGGCTTAATCCCACCACCCTGAGATCATGACCTAAGCCAAAATCACAAGTTGGATGCTTAACTGACTGAACACCCAGGTACTCCTTATTCAGCATTTTAAAGAAATGAGTGATCAAGCAAAAAAAAAAAAAAGGAAGAAACTACCATGCATATTAATAAGTAAAAAAGTCAATCTGAAAGGCCTACATACTGTATGATTCCAACTATATGACATTCTGGAAAAGGCAAAAGCATGGAGACAATAAAAGAATCAGTGATTTTCAGGGATTAGGGAAGAGGGAGAGATGAGTAAGCAAAACAGGATTTTTAGCGCAGTGGAATTATTCTGTGTGACACTACAATGGTGGATACACATCATTATACATTTGCTAAAACCCATAGAATGAACAACACCAGGAGTGAACCCTAATGTAAATTATGGACTTTGGATGATAGTGATATGTCAGTGCAGGTTCATTGATTCTAACAAGCGTACCACTGTGGGTGTGGAAAGCTGTGCTTGTGGGGGCAGAAGATTAATGGGAATTCCCTGAACTTTCTTCTCCATTTCGTTATGAATTTAAAACTGCTCTAAAAAAGTAAAGTCTATTAAAAAGAAAACTACTATGTGAGCCTAAATAATTCACTTACCTTCTCTGGTCTGTTTGTACACATCTAAAAGATCAGACTTCCAATCCTGTGATTCACTCATATATGTGACCTGAAAATTCATCCATGAAAAAAATTAAATGACAGTCTAGGTCAATCTAATGGAAATTTTAAACAACATAAAGTCAACATGTGTTCAATATTAGAATAGCACTGATATTTCTTCTAGATTACAAAAACAATGATTTTGATGTAATAAATATTTTTATATATTTGTTTATTTTACAAGTTCACAAAATCAATGGCATTGTTTCCTATCAATAAATTTGTTTTGTTTCCCTGCCAGTAAATCAGAACAGGAACTCTTTTTATTTTTTGCTGATTTTCAAAAACGTTGGCAGCAGGATGAATGAGGAAAGGGCAATACCAGAATAACCTGTCTTTTGGAAGAGAGTGTTTTTGAAGAATATGCATACCAGGCCCTCCAATTTTCCGAGGATGAGCAAAGCCTTGTGAACTCTGAGAAGAGCTCCAGTGATCGTGCTCATACAAGCACCTCCCACATACCCGTTTCTATTTGAGAACTGCTATTTTAGGCCATTGCCCAAACCCAGACTGAAGGATTTTACTTATAGGGAAGTGCCTCTCAACTCTCTTCCCATAGATTTTTAAAATTCTCTTTTTGAACATACCAGTTTTGCTCTTACAGAGTGATTATGGCACTCTCTTTCTGTGTGTATGTGTGTGTGTATTATTTCAGCTGCTCATTTACCAGTTCTCTATAGATAGGATCCATAGCTTTTTCACTCTTAACATCATAGCACTTAGCAAAGCATTTAAAATATTGGCTGCTAAGAGTAGAAATATATAAATGCTGTACTGACTCAAGCATGATTTCATTAATGGAATTAAATCTTACCCTACAAGCATCAGAATTTCTACCCTAATTACTCATCTGTTCAATAACTATTTAATAGGCAAACATGGTTTGCTAGTCCCTAAGCTAAATAGTAGAGATGGAAAGATTAAGGACACTAACCTTCAAGGAGCTCACTAGTGGGTAAAGGGACAAGTAAATTAATTCAGAACAATGGGATGGAAGCTATACAAATATAAACAGGGAGTGTGAGAGCAAAGAGGTATAGTCCCTAACCCAGACTAGTGGGCAACAGAGAGAGAATGGGCAAAACAGGGAAGGGGAGGTGGTACTGAAAAGAGTTGTGGTAAGAATAGACTTTCTTTGCTAAGGTAATATATTAGATGAGTTTTAAAGGGCAATTAATATATATGCAAGTAAAAGAAAGGTTAAAAATTTCAGAAAGAGAGAAGAGTGTACAAAGAACAGTGGCATAAGCATGGTCTGTCTGAGGAAGTACACATAGTCCAGCATGGCTGAAGCATAAAAAAATAAGGCTGATGTGTTGGTGAGATTAAACTATGATCAGCTTCAAGGGTCCTGCAATGAAATAGTTTCAATTTATCTTGAAAACCAAGGGAAAGATTTTAAGCAGAGAAATGACATTATTATATTTGCATATTTGAATAATATTGAAATGAAAGGCTGCCCATCACAGATAAACAAATATTTAAATGACTGGTAGTAGTTGAAAAGAAATATTATATGGGTGGGATAAAATGGGGGGTCGCACTAAAGACAGGGAGATGAGTTTGGAGGTTATATATTGTAGGTTATATTTAAGTCTCAAAATGGGAAAGAATTATGGGATTAGATCTGAGGCAGAGAGATCAGTTAGGGATTATGATATAATATTCCAATAGTAAATAGCAAGAAATCAAAAACAATGGCAGCAGGATTAGCAATAAAGGGAAATATGAGCAGTATTAAGGCAACAGGACCAGCAAGACTGATGTTCTCTCGTATATAATGGAAATGACTTCCAGGTTTCTAGCTGGTCACCTGTGGCTACAGAAGTACCAGGGCCAGGTTCAAGGACATTCAACTTCTACAGTCACAAAGGGTCTTGCATACAGAAAGGCTTAATGTTTGGCTTAATATTCTACTGTCAGTGTCTTGAAATTCTGAATAATTTTGAACAAGGGTCCTTACCTTTTCATTCTCCATTGGCCCCTCACATTATATTGCTGGTTCTGAGGGATACCATTCACCAAGACATGGAATAGATGAGGCAGATGAGTTTTGTTATTATGAAAGAATAAATTGATAAGTATAGCTTGGACCTGTCATTAGTTAGTGGGTTCTCTGCTCAAGATCTTGAGCTAGTCACTGGAGATTTTAAAAGCCTTTGCCCCTGCCTTCATGAAAGTTATCTAGGATATGTTCTATGTGTTAAGATTTTCATATGAAGCTTCTATAGAACAGTCAAGTGAAGACATCTAGCAGACGGCAGAAGAGATCCAACTAGAAACAAAATGTTGAGAATCATCAGTCTAGAGATGATAGCCAAAGTCTTTGAATGGATGAAGTCACCAATGGAGAGAGGACAAAGTGAGGAGAGGGAGGCTGGAATCTGAACTATGGAGATCACCAATAGTAAACTGTAACCAGAATTAGCAGGAAAGAATAACCAAAGCAGGGAAGCCCTGCCCCTATGGTTAGTAGTGGTGAGTTTATTTTATTTTATTTTTATTTATTTTTAATTTTTTTCCTTCCACCTCCCCTAGGAGTGGTGATTTTATTTATTTATTTTGTTTTTGTTTTTGTTTTTTCCTGAGTTGATGTAACTTTGTCTTGTTCACCTTTACTGCTTACTCCTGCCCTCATCTATACTCAGATCTCCCTTTCCTTCTTTCGGTTTCTATTAGATTTTTATAATATCAATGGAGTGTTTTTTCCCCTTTGAAATGAGAACAGCTGCCTTGAATCTTTTCTTCAGAACTTGCATCAACAATAAACTTCAACGTGGAGACCCAGAGTTTGGTTTTTCTGTTTCTTCAGAAAGTCTTCCTATCCTAGTGAAACCCACATGTCACTTGGCAGCAGTGGGCACGTGACTGAAATCAAACACTGAAGACACTGCTAGTACCTGCTGAGCATAGATCTCCAGGTGAAGATAGGCAGAGATTTTCATTTCTCCTATTTTGGAGCTTCCCAATGTCCCACCCACTCCTGGTTCTTTAACCCCCTTCTGCATTCTTCTTTTCCTTCCCCAAGCTCAGGACACATCACTGGGTGCCCCTCTTCTTGGGAGAGACACCTATGTTCTGTGGTTAGTGTAAACAGTCTTTGTCCTCACCTACCCAAGTGCCCTGGAACCCTGTTCATGTGTGTTGGGACAGGCAAGGAGGTCAGCAGAAGCCGCAGGATGAAACCACCAGTACCCTCACAGGAATAGACTTTCTCTTCCCAGCCCTGCCTCCACAGATTACAGGCGGTATCTCATACTCCTCAGCAACTTCTCTCTCATGGTTTTAATCATAACGATCTCAAGTAGTTCTCTTTTCTCAAATATCACATTAGACTCTCAAAAAATATGAAGTTAAGAACTACTGGCACTGGAAATCATGAAGGATAGCCACCCATGTAAACAGCTCTATGTGATGTATTCATCCTGAACAGATGGGCTTTGTTAGAACAAAACATCCCTATCATTCAGCCCATCCTTGAACATTCACTGAGGAAGGATAAAAGGAGCACATACTTAGTCGGAAACTTCAATTCACAGCCTACAACGTTAAAAGATCACATAAAGAAAATGGATTATTAAACAAACTGCTTAAACAAAATATTGCTGCGTGCCTGGGTGGCTCAGTTGGTTAAGCGACTGCCTTCGGCTCAGGTCATGATCCTGGAGTCCGGGGATCGAGTCCCGCATCGGGCTCCCTGCTTAGCAGGGAGCCTGCTTCTCCCTCTGACCCTCTTCCCTCTCGTGCTCTCTATCTCTCATTCTCTCTCTCTCAAATAAATAAATAAAATCTTTAAAAAACAAACAAAAAAAAAACATTGCTGATACCAAAATAAAAAATAAAAATCACTATCCTTAACAAATGCACATTGAAAGAGTGGAAAATTATTAAGTTCCAAAGAATATTTTTGGCATACAACAAAGAGGGGAAAACTACTGAGTCTTCATAATCCAAGTGTGACACTATAAACGTAGAAGATAAAAAACAAATATGACTCTGGTGTCTACCCTTCCGTCACCCACCCCTCCGTCATCTTTGTGCTGAGCCCCTTTCTGTCAGTTCTCCCTGCTGCTTGCCCAGGTCTCTGTCCTTCACCTTCCGAGCGTGCTCCCCTACCGTCACCCCCTCTGCACCCCTACCCCACATGCACACAGATCCGTCACCTGCTCTGCACCCCCTCCCCCGCGTGCACACCGACCCACCAACCCCTCCCTCATGCCCTCCCCCGCATGCACACGGACCCATCACCCCCTCCTTCCGCGCCCTCCCCCCGCGTGCACACGGACCCGTCACCCCCTCCCCCTGAGCCCTCCCCCACGTGCACACGGACCCATCACCCCCTCCCGCGCCCTCCCCTGCGTGCACCAGGACTGGTGATTTTAACGTCAGATTGTCTATGCTCCAGTCCTGAATCCACCACTTAACAAAAAATACGACCTTAGGCTTTTACTTAAGTTTTACAAGCTTCAGTTTCTTCAACTGAATTATGGGAATAATAGGACCTAAGTCACAGGGCTGTGTGAGGGTTAAATGAGATAATTCATGGAAGAAGACTTGTCACAGGAAAACTCAGTGAGTATTAACTGCTATTTTTTTCTTATTATTTTTAAGTACAATCAAACCAGAAGGAACAGATGTCCTAGCAGATGTCAAGAAGAGAAGAGAGTTAAAAAAAAAAAAAAGTGGGGGCGGGGGGAGAGAAGAAAAGGCAAAATGCCAGATTTCCGCATGGTTCATCAGAGAGGACTGAAAAGTCCCACCAAATTTACAAACAAAGAAGGGATTAATGAGCTGTACAGGAGTAGTCCCAGTGTACCAGCACTGTTTGGGTTGATTGTTTGTGACAAGTCAGATGAACTTTACCAGTTTGAAACTGAGACTAACTATATTTGAAATTGCCACCATTAAACATATAAATGATACCTTGGGGCATCTGGGTGGCTCAGTCGGTTAAACCTCCGACTATTGATTTCAGCTCAGGTCATGATCTCAGGGTGGTGAGATTGAGCCCCACATCAAGCTCATGCTCAGCACAGAGTCTGTTTGTCCCTCTCCCTCTGAACCTCCCCCTGCTCGTGGTCTCTCTCGCACTTAAATAAATAAATAAATAAAATCTTCAAAAAAATAAACATATAAATGGTATCTTAAAAATTTCAATTGTGAATGTTTTCCTTTTCTGAATACCCCTCGTTCCATTTCCAAAAGGCCCTAATACCCAGAAAGACAAAGAACCCTTGTTGCACACTGATACTACCGTAATTGGTGGGAAAGCTAATTATATAGAACACAAGACTCTGAAATTCCAAACCTTTCTCTTAGGAGGGGACATTCCTGTGCACAATTATGTTTCACTGACTTCCTCTTAGTAAATAAGAAAGATGCCAGGCAGGGCTTCATGGGCTGCGTGGCCACTATGTTCCTTAGGGCAGAGTAAGTCTCTGGGGCGGGGCCAGTACAAACTTCTACCTGGCATCAAGAATCAGGTTCTAAAAATATGGGGTCCACCAGGAGACTCTGAGAGACAACTCATTTAACAAAGACTTCTTGAGCACCAGACACTGGACACATGCTGCTAAAGGAAGATGCAAAGTTGGGTATGAATTCTTCAGTAAGCTTACAATCTAACAGAAAAGATGAGATGAATGTGTTAGTAACTGTCACACCAGGAAGAACTTGAATGGGACATGAAAAAGTCCAAAGTGATTGTAGAATTTTGCACAGCTAGAAAGATGATAAGGGGTCCAGCAATGGACATTATTGAATGCCCGATCAAGAAAACTTGAATTTTATTCAATTTACAGTGAGGGGCTCTTTTTTTTTTCTTAGATTTATTTATTTATTTGAGACAGAGAGAAAGCATGGTGGGAGGGGCAGAGGGAGAGGGAGAGAGAATCTCAGGCAGACTCCACACTGAGTGCAGAGCCCCATGTGGTGCTCGATCTCATAACCCTGACCCTGAGATCAAAACCTGAGCTGAAACCAAGAGTCAGATGTTTAACCGACTGCACCACCCAGGCGCCCCACAGTAAGGAGCACTTGAAAGATTTTCAGGTAGGACCTGAGATGTTCACTGACCCACAAGTACCATAAGATCTAAACCTTGGGAGCCAGAAAGTTCAAGACTGAATATTCAGAGTTGGGAATGTGGGTATATAGAATTGATGGCTAAGATCAGATGGAAATACATAAGCACATTGAAGTAGAGAATAGTTGTAATAACACTACAAATATGTACATGTTCAGCGTCAAAATAAAAAAGAGGAATCAGTGATTGAAATAGAAAAGGATATAATCAGAATTTTTATAGGAAAGAAAACCAGAGAAACATATTAAAAAAGGATTTCCAGAATGAGATGATAAGAGCATGAGAAAAATAGCATTTACTGTTTTCTGATAAGTGCTTCACTTAATGGTTTCTCATTTATTTATCCCAAAATGTCTCTGGGATAAATGTTACTATTTCCTACAGAAGTGGACAAAGAGGCTCAGAACTTTAAGCCACCTGTTGAAAAGCCTCATAGCAGATAGGTGATAGAAATTCATACTCCTACTCAGCAGGTAGGCCCGGCTGAGTTAACAGTGAGAAATTCTGGACTGAGAGGCAGCAAGTCAGAACTCCAGTCCAATTCTTCTGTGCACTTCCAGGATGACATTTGATAAGTCATTTCACTCCCGTAAATTTCAAGCTTCTCATATGTTTAGCGAGGGTGTTGAACTAGATCATGTACTCTATAATGTTCCTTTTTAGTTCTGATATTTTATGAGTCTATGCTTTTATAGCGTTACAGTAAATTCTGGAGAGGGTGCAGAGGGAATGGATGCAAAATAACATGACTAGCATCAACAAAAATAACTGGGACTTCTTTTTGTCCAAAAATGAAGGCGAGAACAAGATGATTAAATGTATAAAGTTTGAGAAATTGGATTTAGAAGGCATAGGAAACAATTTCAAGACTGGCTGGATAGGGGGTTGAGGGAAAGTAGATAACTGAAAATGGCTCCCAGGTGTTTGATGAACCATAAATCAATTAGGCTGCTTTTGACATACAACTTTTAAAGTTGAACCTTCCATGGTAACTGTTCAATGAATGATCAGAGAACTTCCTGCTTTTAGCATTTTTTAAAAAGGTGTTATTTATTTATTTATTTATTTGAGAGTGAGAAAGCATGTGTGATGGGTAGGGGGAGGAGCAGAGGGGGAGGGAGAGAGTGGAGGAAAGAATCTCAAGCAGATTTCGCACTGGAACCGGACTTGGGGCTCAATTCCACCACTCTGAGATCAAGAGTCCCACGCTCAACCCTGAGGCACCCAAGCACACCTTAGCTTTTCTATTTATCTTAGAGAAGGGGAGGAAAGGGAAGTTCTGTTTAGATAAATTAGCTTCCAAAGAAATCTGTTTATGGGGGAGGGGGAGCACCTGGGTGCTTCAGTTGGTAAGCGTCTGACTTTGGCTCAGGTCATGATCTCTGGGTGTTGGGTGTTGGGATGGAGCCCCAGGTAGGGCTTCCTGCCTGGTGGGGAGTCTGCTGGTCCCTCTCCCTTTCCTTCTGCTCCTCCCCCAACTTGTGTGCCTGTGCTCTCTCTCTCTCTCTCTCTCAAATAAATAAATAAAATCTTTTTTAAAAAGCATATCAAATAAATTTGTTTACAACTTTATGACCCAAGTTCAGGGCCCATTCGGCAAAAGGCAGAATGTTCAGAATTTCCATAGTGCAGCTCTATGGCCTGGAACTCATAACTGGGTTATGGGTTCCATAGTTAAGTGAATTCAAACTGTGATGGCACTTTTAACAGACAGCCTGGTATCCTGATCTGGGGAACACAGCAATGGCTTGGAAGTCGAGATGCCTCAGCTCTAGTCCTCCCTCTGCCAATAATTAGTGGAGTGACAATAGACAGAGTTATTCACATGTGTGTGCCCCAGTTACTAATCTGTAAAATCAGTAAAATTAGTAGGTACTTCATAGGTAAAGTCACCTATCTTAGCAGTAGGTTCTCAAAAGATGGTAGGTAAAGGTAGAGGGTTAAATCAAATCATCTGTTCAGGCTCTTAAGTTTGTTAACATCCACTCCCTCATTCGTTAAACTTAAAAATATGTATGTCCTCCTTGTTGTGATTAAAGATTTTGAAAAATGATTAAATATTATTTCTTAAAGAAAATCAAAGCAATTGTATTTTAGAGTATGTCATTCAGTGTGTTAGAGTATGTTGTTGTTCAGAACCCTGTGAGGTTCTGACATGCATTTAGAGTCTTCCTCTCCTTGCCAGTCAACACCAACCACTGGAATATCTGTCTAAATGTAACTAACTTCCAGTTTTAATAGTTTACTCCTCTGGGATAAAGACCCAGTGTGTCAAAAGTCATTGTGGACCAGGTTACTGTCTGGGTATTTGGGATCAGCCATGACCAAAATTCTAGTTCATTTTTCCTTTTCCAAAGGAGAACATATTTGTGTCTGGATTTAAAACCAATCTTTTTTTACTACACCTGTGTGGAAAAAAAAAAAAAAAGGAGAAATTTGTTTTCTGCTGTGGTTTTACCTGTTTGTTTTAGTCAGCAGTTTATTATTGTTTACTCAGCCTTGTGTCAGAGAAAGTTCATGGCAGTCGGAATTCAACCTCAGACCAAGGTTCTTCTCTGTTGCTGAGGCACTGCAGAATTAACTTCAGTGGGAAGATGCTATTCTGAAGCTCCCTTTCCCTGGATCTTTGATATATTTGGGGTAGTGGGAGCTCAGGAACTCAGGCTTTAGTGTAGATACTTCAAACAAAATTATGGAGCCTCCAAGTCAGAATTTGAAGACAACACCATTATTATCTTTAGGAAGATTTCACATTTCTGAAGATTATGGCTTTCTTCTTCCACATCCTCTGGTAAGTATAGAGCCTTGGACCAGGGCAGAATAGGTTTCTTGAGATGCTGATTTGTTCCTTCTTTTGTATGCTTAATTTATGTGGTCGTCAGGGGACAGGTGATCTAAATACCTGTGTAATCATGAACAAAAGAAAAGTGATAGCACAGCACAGCTCAAACAGAATGTTTTAAGGCCAGCTGTTTTTA
The DNA here is from genome assembly GCF_009762305.2 of Zalophus californianus. Lineage (NCBI taxonomy): Eukaryota > Metazoa > Chordata > Mammalia > Carnivora > Otariidae > Zalophus > Zalophus californianus. The sequence continues at coordinate 166,391,845 of NC_045596.1, read as the reverse complement.
ATAGATTGTCATCCACTCAGTCCAGTAAACTTATGAGCAAATCTGTAGTTACCAAGGAAAAGACAGAACTTATAGATCAATTAAGGAAGCAAGTCAGTTTATCTTGGCTTGCTAGTGGGAGAACCAAAAGAACACTGGAAGCTGTGGGTACTTTGGGCTTTGGTCGGAGGAATCAGATATTCATAGACATTGCTGAGAAGAGGAAGTAAACCTTGAGAACTAGCAATACCTATTTCCTAATTGTACTGAAGGCACAACCTGTAATACAATTCTGTTTCATCACTTAACCTTTAACAATACTGTTTAATTCTCTGAATGGGGTCCGAAGCCTAGAATGGTAAGACTGTAAGAGTGCTTAGAAACCATCCGGTCCCAACTTCCTGCTTTTTATATTTGAGCTTGCTGAAGTTCAAAGGAAGTGACTTGCCAAAGTCATATTAGTGTTGAAAGCAGAACTAGTACTCAGGGCTCTTAACATCTTTTTTTTCTACTACATCATAGATAAGGGCCAAAATTACTTGGTTGAGAATCTAGGGGTCCAATACTGAAGTTATTACAATAACTTAATAGATCCAATTTCCCCACCCCATAAGCCTAATTTGTCATTTAACTGTGATTAAAGAATGTCTAGAATTCAATGAGCTTTTATTGAATACCCCTCTAATGCTTATTTACTTTCAACCGTTATTTGAGGAAACAGATGAAGATATCATCTATTCATTGGTCCCAAAAGCTGTTTGTAGAGCTGTTAGTTGAGAGAACAAGCCACAGATCTGCAAGTAACTTGAACATTAGAAGTAACGACTTCAGGGAGTTAGGGAGAGTAGAGTTGTAGCCCAGAGTACAGATTGTATTCTCTGAATGCCACTATGGTGACCAAGAATTTGCTTTTGCCAGGGACTGAAGGGATTCCCAAGATGTGGGTCTTTCAGGGGCTAAAGCAGGAAAGTCCTGGGCAACCAGAATGTGTCAGTCATTCTGACTTGCACTTACTAACTCTTGTAACCCTGTGTGAATCACAAGCATTGCCTGACCCTGTTTTCACATGGAGTGGATGGAGATCTAGTGCCACTCCCACTGGATTCCTGTGGAATGAAACATTTTAATAAATCCAGTGAAAGACTAGAAGCAATTCTCCTGACCTTCAGTCCAGTGCTCATTACAAACTCCACTGTGTGTGTAAAACTTGATTTGGGGATATTCCCATCATCCCTCGTTCACAAGAAAGAAAAGGCTAACACACTCTTACTGAGATTAAATATATACACGAAGCAGAGGAAAAATAATCTTATAAAGTATGTAACTTTATAACACCACAATGACTGAGTTCCCCTCTGTGTTTCCTTTTTGATAAATAAGAAAACTAGATGAGAAAGAATAACAGGTATCAAGTGCTTGTGATGTCCAGAGCCAGATCATGACTGTCTTGTGATTTGGTTAATGGATAACCCCTTAGAAGAAATTTCCATTTCTGACTTCATATAAAAAAAATTCCCTGGCAAATCGGGCCTCCTTTAGAGTAGTCATATGTCAGATTTCTGAAAATGTGATTCTGTGTTTCAGTTTTACTTTCCTTTGAATTGTGTGAAAATTGTAAACATCTCTATTTCTGGGAAAAGCTGAGAGGAGGAAGTTTTAATCAGAAGCTGTCCCAGGTTGCTCCATCCATCAGGAAGGATTTTGTCACCGGTGGTACCAGGCAACAGAGGTGTTGAAACTGATCACAGATTAGGGAATGTATGTCGCTGACTTTGCTAAGGCCACAAAGAGGTTTTGCTTTCCTTTAGTTTAAAGGAAGGTGGTGGGAGAGCTGTTCTGTCATGTCAACTAGCCCAAAGATATTCTTTTTTATTTTAGGTCATTACATTTTTTTATTATTAGGTTATGCTAATCACCATACATTATATCATTAGTTTGTGATGTAGTGTTCCATGATTCACTGTTCGTGTACAACACCCAGTGCTCCATGCAGAGCGTGCCCTCCTTAATACCCATCACCAGGCTAACCCATCCCACCAACCCCCTCCCCTCTAGAACCCTCAGTTTGTTTTTCAGAGTCCATCGTCTCTCATGGTTCGTCTCCCCCTCCAACTTACTCCCCTTCATTCTTCCCCTCCTGCTATCTTCTTCTTCTTTTTTTCTTAACATATACTGCATTATTTGTTTCAGAAGTACAGATCTGTGATTCAACAGTCTTGCACAATTCACAGCGCTCACCATAGCACATACCCTCCCCAATGTCTATCACCCAGCCACGCCCTCCCTCCCACCCCCCACCACTCCAGCAACCCTCAGTTTGTTTCCTGAGATTAAGAATTCCTCATATCAGTGAGGTCATATGATACATGTCTTTCTCTGATTGACTTATTTCACTCAGCATAACACCTTCCAGTTCCATCCACGTCGTTGAAATCTTGCAAATGGCAAGATCTCATTCCTTTTGATGGCTGCATAATATTCCATTGTGTATATATACCACTTCTTCTTTAGCCATTCATCTGTCAATGGACATCTTGACTCTTTCCACAGTTTGGCTATTGTGGACATAGCTGCTATAAACATTGGGGTGCACGTACCCCTTCGGATCCCTACATTTGTATCTTTGTGGTAAATACCCAGTAGTGCAATTGCTGGATCGTATGGTAGCTCTATTTTCAACTGTTTGAGGAACCTCCATACTGTTTTCCAGAGTGGCGGCTCCAGCTTGCATTCCCACCAACAGTGTAGGAGGGTTCCCCTTTCTCCACATGCCCGCCAACATCTGTCGTTTCCTGACTTGTTAATTTTAGCCATTCTGACTGGTGTGAGGTGGTATCTCATTGAGGTATTGATTTGGATTTCTCTGATGCTGAGCGATGTTGAGCACTTTTTCATGTGTCTGTTGACCATTTGGATGTCTTCTCTGGAAAAATGTCTGTTCATGTCTTCTGCCCATTTCTTGATTGGATTATTTGTTCTTTGGGTGTTGAGTTTGATAAGTTCTTTATAGATTTTAGCTACTAGCCCTTTATCTGATATGTCATTTGCAAATATTTTCTCCCATTCTGTCGGTTGTCTTTTGGTTTTGTGGACTGTTTCTTTTGCTGTGCAAAAGCTTTTTATCTTGATGAAATCCCAATAGTTCATTTTTGCCCTGGCTTCCCTTGCCTTTGGCGATGTTTCTAGGAAGAAGTTGCTGCGGCTGAGGTCAAAGAGGTTGCTGCCTGTGTTCTCCTTTAGGATTTTGATGGACTCCTGTCTCACGTTTAGGTCTTTCAACCATTTGGAGTCTATTTTTGTGTGTGGTGTAAGGAAATGATCCAGTTTCATTCTTCTGCATGTGGCTGTCCAATTTTCCCAACACCATTTGTTGAAGAGACTATGTTTTTGCCATTGGACATTCTTTCCTGCTTTGTCAAAGATGAGTTGACCATAGAGATGAGGGTCCATTTCTGGGCTCTCTGTTCTGTTCCATTGATCTATGTGTCTGTTTTTGTGCCAGGACCATACTGTCTTGATGATGACAGCTTTGTAATAGAGCTGGAAGTCCGGAATTGTGATGCCACCGGCTTTGCTTTTCTTTTTCAATATTCCTCTGGCTATTTGGGGTCTCTTCTGGTTCCATACAAATTTTAGGGTTATTTGTTCCATTTCTTTGAAAAAAGTGGATGGTATTTTGATGGGGATTGCACTGAATGTGTAGATTGCTCTAGGTAGCATTGACATCTTCACAATGTTTGTTCTTCCAATCCATGAGCATGGAACGTTTTTCCATTTCTTTGTGTCTTCTTCAATTTCTTTCATGAGTATTTTATAGTTTTCTGAGTACAGATCCTTTGCCTCCTTGGTTAAATTTATTCCTAGGTATCTTATGGTTTTGGGTGCAATTATAAATGGGATCGACTCCTTAATTTGTCTCTCTTCTGTCTTGTTGTTGGTGTATAGGAATGCCACTGATTTCAGTGCATTGATTTTATATCCTGCTACTTTACTGAATTCCTGTATGAGCTCTAGCAGTTTTGGGGTGGAGTCTTTTGGGTTTTCCACACACAGTATCATATCATCTGCAAAGAGTGAGAGTTTGACTTCCTCTTTGCCGATTTGGATGCCTTTGATTTCTTTTTGTTGTCTGATTGCTGTGGCTAGGACTTCTAATACTATGTTGAATAGCAGTGGTGATAGTGGACATCCCTGCCGCGTTCCTGACCTTAGGGGAAAAGCTCTCAGCTTTTCCCCATTGAGAATGATATTGGCTGTAGGTTTTTCATAGATGGCTTTTATGATATTGAGGTATGTACCCTCTATCCCTATACTCGGAAGAGTTTTGATCAAGAAAGGATGCTGTACTTTGTCAAATGCTTTTTCTGCATCTATTCAGAGGATCATAGGATTCCTGTTCTTTCTTTTGTTAATGTATCACGTTGATTGATTTGCGGATGTTGAACCATCCTTGCAGCCCAGGGATAAATCCCACTTGGTCATGGTGAATAATCCTTTTAATGTACTGTTGGACCCTACTGGCTAGTGTTTTGGTGAGAAGTTTGGCATCCATGTTCATCAAGGATATTGGTCTGTAATTCTCCTTTTTGATGCGGTCTTTGTCTGGTTTTGGGATCAAGGTAATGGTGGCCTCTTAAAATGAGTTTGGGAGTTTTCCTTCCATTTCTATTTTTTGGAACAGTTTCAGGAGAATAGGTATTCATTCTTCTTTAAATGTTTGGTAGAGTTCCCCTGGGAAGCCATCTGACCCCGGGCTTTTGTTTCTTGAGAGATTTTTGATGACTGCTTCAATTTCCTTAGTGGTTATAGGTCTGTTCAGGTTTTCTCTTTCTTCCTGGTTCAATTTTGGTAGTTGATACATTTCTAGGAATGCACCCATTTCTTCCAGGTTATCTAATTTGCTGGCATAGAGTTGCTCATCATATGTTCTTATAATTGTTTGTATTTCTTTGGTGTTGGTTGTGATCTCTCCTCTATCATTCATGATTTTGTTGATTTGGGTCATTTCTCTTTTCTTTTTGATAAGTCTGGCCAGGGGTTTATCAATCTTGTTAATTCTTTCAAAGAACAAGCTCCTAGTTTCGTTGATCTGTTCTGCTGTTCTTTTGGTTTCTATTTCATTGATTTCTGCTCTGATCTTTATTATTTCTCTTCTCCTGCTGGGTTTAGGCTTTATTTGCTGTTTTTTTCTCTAGCTCCTTTAGGTGTAGGGTTAGGTTGTGTATTTGAGACCTTTCTTGTTTCTTGAGAAAGGCTTGTATTTCTATATACTTTCCTCTCAGGACTGCCTTTGTTGTATCCCAAAGATTTTGAACAGGTGTGTTTTCATTTTCATTGGTTTCCATGAATTTTTTTAATTCTTCTTTAATTTCCTGGTTGACCCATTCATTCCTTAGTAGGTGTTCTTTAGCCTCCATATATTTGAGTTCTTTCTGACTTTCCTCTTGTGATTGAGTTCAGTTTCAAAGCATTGTGGTCTGAAAATATGCAGGGAATAATCCCAAACTTTTGGTACTGGTTGAGACCTGATTTGTGACCTAGGATGTGATCAGTTCTGGAGAATGTTCCATGGGCACTAGAGAAGAATGTGTATTCCGTTGCTTTGGGATGGAATGTTCTGAATATGTCTGTGAAGTCCATTTGGTCCAGTGTGTCATTTAAAGTCTTTATTTCCTTGTTCATGTTTTCCTTTGATGATCTGTCCATTTCAGTCAGGGGGGTGTTAAAGTCCCCCACTATTATTGTATTGTTGTCAATGTGTCTCTTCGCTTTTGTTATTAATTGCCTTATATAATTGGCTGCTCCCATGTTAGGGGCATAGATATTTACAATTTTTAGATCTTCTTGTTGGATAGACCCTTTAAGGAGGATATAGTGTCCTTCTTCATCTCTTATTACAGTCTTTGTTTTAAAATCTAATTTGTCTGATATAAGGATTGCCACCCCAGCTTTCTTTTGGTGTCCATTAGCATGGTAAATGGTTTTCCACCCCCTCACTTTCAATGTGGGGGTGTCTTTGGGTCTAAATGAGTCTCTTGCAGACAGCATATTGATGGGTCTTGTTTTTTAATCCAATCTGATAGCCTGTGTCTTTTGATTGGGGCATTTACCCCTTTTACATTCAGGGTAACTATTGAAAGATATGAATTTAGTGCCATTGTATTGCCTGTAAGGTGACTGTGACTGTATATTGTCTGTGTTCCTTTCTGATCTATGCTGCTTTTAGGCTCTCTCTTTGCTTAGAGGACCCCTTTCAATATTTCTTGTAGGGCTGGTTTCATGTTTGCAAATTCCTTTAGTTTTTGTTTGTCGTGGAAGCTTTTTATCTCTCCTTCTATTTTCCATGACAGCCTAGCTGGTTATAGTATTCTTGGCTGCATATTTTTCTCATTTAGTGCTCTGAAGATATCGTGCCAGTCCTTTCTGGCCTGCCAGGTCTCTGTGGATAGGTCTGTTGCCAATCTAATGTTTCTACCATTGTAGGTTACATATCTCTTCTCCCGAGCTGCTTTCAGGATTTTCTCTTTGTCTCTGAGACTCTTAAGTTTTTCTATTAGATGTAATAATAGAGGTGTTGACCTATTTTTATTGATTTTGAGAGGGGTTCTCTGTGCCTCCTGGATTTTGATGCCTGTTTCCTTCTCCACATTAGGGAAGTTCTCTGCTATAATTGGCTCCAATATACCTTCTGCCCCTCTCTCTCTTTCTTCTTCTTCTGGGATCCCAATCATTCTAATGTTGTTTTGTCTTATTGTATCGCTTATCTCTCGAATTCTGCCCTCGTGATCCTGTAGTTATTTCTCTCTCTTTTTCTCAGCCTCTTTATTTTCCATCATTTGGTCTTCTATATCGCTGATTCTCTCTTCTGCCTCATTTATCCTAGCAGTTAGTGCCCCCATTTTTTATTGCACCTCATTAATAGCTTTTTTGATTTCGACTTGGTTAGATTTTAGTTCTTTTATTTCTCCAGAAAGGGTTTCTCTAATAACTTCCACGCTTTTTTCAAGCCCAGCTAGTATCTTTAAAGTCATAATTCTGAACTCTAGGTCTGACATCGTACTAATGTCCGTATTGAGTAGGTCCCTGGCAGATGGTACTACCTCTTGTTCTTTTTGCTGAGGTGATTTTTTTCGTCTTGTCATTCTTCCAGTAAGTGGTCGTTTCTCTGTTCAGAGAGTTGTTGCTACTCTCTTCTTCGATCTCCTGTTGAGTTCGTAGGTGTTCAGAATGGTTTGATCCCTATTCAGCTGAATTCCTGAGACCAGACAAAATCAGGTCTCCTACTCCTCTGCCATCTTGCTCCTATATTAGCCCAAAGATATTCTTTCAGGAAGCTTAGATGCTTAGTATGAGTATTTCCTTCAAAGTCTCTCTGAAGAAAACAGTCAGGCTAATGAATAAGCAAATATTGTGGCTTTGGGGGAGGGGGCTGGCTTCGTTTTAAATACTCTACCCCACTGTTTCTATCCACTCTCAAATATTTCCAGGGGCTAATGTTTCAGTGTGGAAAATGTGTACCTGTCAGACTCCTGTCCGTAAATACGCCACAAAAATCCTTTGCCAGGTCATGTGTCCTGTGACTGTGTATGAGTGTTTGGGTGGAGGGAGGTAGGAAGTAATTTTTCTTCAGACATAAAGAATACAAGGAAATCAGTTTAGTAGGAAAGGAAGGGCATAATGGTAGATTATAGCCATAGTTTAGATTGGTATGGAACAGAGATCTCCAGTGTTAGGCTCAGGAATTTGGATCTTACATCTGGCACAAACCAACTGGTGTTTGAATATCTTCCCAGCAGAATGTTAAGTGCAGGGTGGGTTAGAGCAACAGTCCCTGGACTGCACACCTAAATCACTGATGCCACAGCCCCACCCCAAGAGTTAATTCGGAATCTCTAGCTTAAGTGGCTCAGTGCTTGGAAGCTACAGAATGCATTGGGGACAGTGCAGGTCCAGGTGAGAGATGAAGGTCTACACTTGAGAGGCTGGCTATAGAAGTAAAGGTGTCATGGCTATAAGAAGCACTGAGTAGAGCTTGGAAGTAATTCAAATACAAAACCAAAGGATGCTTCTATGACCATAAACTTCTTGTCAACTATTTACTTTGATCCACCATTCTTACAAGGGCAGGAAAAACGCTTGATTCTTTCCTTCCTTCCTTCTTTTTTTTTTTAAACAGTTCTGAACTAAAGAGTTAGCTCCCAGGCATCATCCAGAAGTGACTCATAAATGAAAAATAAATGATGGAATTAGAATATCACTGTCTCTCCAAATGTACCAAATGTAAGGCATAGCTGCCACAAAAAAAAGGCCACGGACAGCCACACTTCACTTTTCACTCCTGCTCCAAGTACCTCTTGATAGCGGACTGTTTTCAGGCACTGTGGTGGATGCTGGTAGCGTGTGAGAGAAATCCAGTCCTGCTCCTGCAGTTCTGGTCTACTGGGGGTGCTGCTCTAACGGGGAGGACAGGATGGTCAGTGGAATCAGAGAGTATGCGACAAGATTGCCATTAGGGGAAACCTCCTAATCAGAGAAGAGCTTTGCTGAACCTGGCCTAAACGAAGGGCAGCGCTGGGCAAGGGAGAAGACAAGGAATTTGGAGCTGAGGTCAGTTGTGAATCAGGTGTTTTCCCTGCGTTCTAATCGTCTTTGGAATTTGGGCTGGGCTTTCCCTCAGAGGAGGGAAAAGATGTGATCAGACCAGCTCTTGTTAAACAGGTTCTGAAGAGGGGTGGTGGGGAGGCACTTCTGAAAGGCAAAGTCTGGAAGGTGGCAGGTATTGGAGAAGCAGTGACAGCCTGGAGGTAAAGGCACCAGCAGGAATGGAAAGGAGGCAGGAGCATGAGATCTCCCATCTGGAATGGCTGGGAGGATGCTTTCTGTCAAAAGGATTCTAGTGCTGAAGGGGAATTTAGCTGAAGGAGGTGGACTATAATGCTAAAGTGTCTACAGGATGACCTGTAGACAATGGTAGAAGGGGCTAAAGTTGTTGGAGAGAAGAGAAGCTTTAAGGACAGAAGGCAGAATTGGAAGTTCAGAGGTGATTCTGGTGCACACCAGAAGTGACGGGGAAAGCTTCCTGGAGAAGACAGAACTTGAGCAAGTTTGCAAGGTTAATTGGTAGGTTTGGATAGACAGAGAGGACTCCCTGACATGGTCATCATACCTAGACATAGTTTTAATGTTCTTGCTATTGGTTTGTCATACTTTATTTTTCTTCTGGATTGTTTTGGTAGCATTACTTACCATTTATTTGGGGTTTTTCTTAGTTTAATTTTGATCAAAATATTTATTAAACATATTCTATGTGCAAAAAAAAAAAGGAATATCAGCATCTTATCAAACACAGTGAAATAAGGGATGGAGGAAAGAATTGTCAAAGGTGGCTCAGAACTGGACACGACACATCTCCTAATAGAAGTGCACATTCCTCACTGCCTATGAACTATTCTTGCCAAAAGTTCTAATGAGGTTGGCGGTGCTTCTGATGGCTCAGCGTTCCCAAAGATGATCTTTGTCCAGGGCTCAGAAGTTCTCACTGTTTGGCAATAAACCCCTAACTGATTCTCCAGCAAAAACAACAACAACAACAAAACACACACACACACACACACACACACACACACACACACACACACACACACAGGAAACAAACTGAGGGTTGCTGGAGGGCAGATGGGTGGGGACATGGGTAACTGGGTGATGGGCATTAAGGAGGGCACTTGATGGAATGAGTACTGGGTGTTATACACAACTGATGAATCACTGAACTCTATATCTGAAACTAATGATGTATTATACGTTGGCTAATTGAATTTAAATAATTTTTTAGAAAAAAAAAGGAAAAGGGAAATTGTATGTGTGCCATGGAGCAGGAGCAGGACTGGTGCCAGTAGTCATGGCAATGTTGGGAACTTTATTCTTTTTTATTTTTTTGAAACTTTTTTTCATTTAAATTTTAGGCAATTAACATACAGTGCAATATTGGTTTCTGAAGTAGAATTCAGTGATTCATCACGTACATATGACACCCTGTGCTCATCATAACAAGTGTTCTCCTTCATACCCATCACCCATCTAACCCACCCCTCACCCACCTCCCTCCATCACCCCTCAGTTTGTTCTCTATCTATAAGAGTCTCTTAGGCTTGTTTCCTTCTCTCCTTTTTTTCTTTTCCCCCTTACCTCTGTTCATCTATTTTCTTTCTTAAATTCCACATATGAATGAAATTATATGGTATTTGTCTTTCTCTGACTGACCTATTTCATTTAGCATAATACAATCTAGCTCCCTCCATGTCGTTGCAAATGGTAATATTTCATTTTTTTTGATGGGTGAGTAATACTCCATTGTGTGTGTGTGTGTGTGTGTGTGTGTGTGTGTGTGTGTGTGTGTATACCACATCTTCTTTATCCATTCATTAGTCGATGGACATTTGGGCCCTCTCCATAGTTTGTCTCTTGTTGACAATACTGCTATAAACATCTGGGTGCTTCCCATTCCGTAGGCTGCCTTTTGGTTTTGTTGTTTCCTTCACTGTGATGAAGTCCCAATAGTTTATTGAACTTTATTCTTTATAGTAATCAAATAATTATTTGGGGAAAGTAGATACATATATGGTCCTGTGGAAATTCACAACCTTGATGGAAGCAGTGGACTCCAGATGCTTAGAAGGAGGAGTAGAATAATTGCCTCAGTACTATTTTATAGCATTGGAGGCTGTAGTTTTCAGACAGAAGTTGTAGGAAGGAAATATTCAAATATTTCCCTGAGAAATTATCGTCACCTCCCCTAGTTTCCAGGGCAAGTCTGATCATGTTGAAGGGGGTTTGAGGCAGTGATGGTAATATAGTAGAGAGAGAGACAAAGAGATACGATTATGTAATAGTTCAAGTAGGTCAATAAGGAAAAATGTGGATGGGGCATGGATATCTGTGCCAAAATTAAGGAACCAAGAAAGGGGGGCGCCTGGGTGGGTCAGTCAGTTAAGCTGCTGCTTTCCCCTCAGGTCGTGAGCCGGAGTTCAGGGATCAGCCCCGCCTCAGTCTCCCTGCTCAGCGGGCGTCTGCTTCTCCCTCTGCTCCTCACTTCACTCTCATGCTGTCTCTCTCTCTCTCTCTCTCAAATAAATAAAATCTTAAAAAAATAATAATAATAAAGGAAACAAGAAGAGCCAAAGGGGAAACCGGCAGACAGAGATAAGGAATTAGAAGCAGGGATAGCCAAGACCGTCCTCGGTCCTCTGGAAACTGGAGTTTTAAACAATGATGCCACTTAGAGTTTTCTGGTGCAGGATATCTCAGCTGCAGAGAAACATGCGACAACACGGGGAGACGAGCTGACGGATGCTAAGAAAGAATGAAAAAAATAGGAAAACACAAATATGCTCCTTTCATTCAAAATGAGGCTCAGGGCATTTGTTAGTTTCCCAGGACTGCTATGACAAAATTACCACCGTTTTGGTGGCTTAAAACAACAGAAATGTATTCTCACAGAGTGCTGGAGAGCAAGTCTGAAGTCAGGGTGTCGGCCAGACTAGTTTCCCTCCAGAGGCTCCACAGGAGAATCCTTACTGGCCTCTCCTTTCTTCCCATGGCTCCACTCTCTGCGTCCATCTTCACGTGGCCTTCTTTGTGTCTTCTTCCTCCTATGTCTTCTCTTCTTGTCACTGGAGCCACCTTAATCGAAGATGATCTCATCTTGCAATCATTAACTAAACTACACTTTTTTTCAGATAAGGTCACGTTCACAGTTTCCAAGTGGCTCTATCTTTCTTTCTTTCTCTCTCTTTCTCTTCTCTTTCTCTCTTTCTCTTCTTTCTTTCTTTGTTTCTTCCTTTCTTCCTTCCTTCCTCCCTTCCTTCTTTTCTTCGTTTCTTGGTGGAGGCATACATTCAATCCACCATGGGGAGTGAGATGAAAAGATAAAGCATTAGAGGTAGAGAGGTGCCTGAGCAACCAGAACTACGATTGTCCTAAGACCTGACCACTCACGCCTGGGACAGTGAAGACAATGAAAAGCAGAGTGCAAGATATCAAATGGTCAACAAGCCAAGGGACAGTTGAATATCACTGACCAGTTTTGTCAGCATAATGTTAGCTCATGTTCACCAAATGACCTCGATATTCTGAAGAAAAGTCACATCCTCTGCTGTAAAATTGTACCTTTAAGGTCAGAGGAAAGCTGGAATATGATAAAACATCATATGGGCAATAATTACGTGACCACGGTTATGTGGGAAAGAAGTGTCTTGTGCATAAATTTAAAAGGCTATGCTAGAACCATGTTGCTGAAACTGTGGCCTTTGCAGTAGGAAGAGGGAAGAGGAGCAAAGACATATTCTTGAAAACGCATGAGTACCAAGAAATTTGACTGTGTTTTTATTCTCTGGAAATAAAAACAAAAATTTCATGTTGTGATGATAATTTGCAATTGAAAGATGTTTCCATAAAATCAGATTTTAGTTTCTTTCTTCGTTTTTTTTTTTTTTTTTCCCAACTGAAGTCTTTGGATCTTTGGGAAATTATTCTCTGCGGTCCATGATGTTTCTTCTTTTAAAACAATTCTAGTTAAGAAACAGTGGATAATTGATATGACAAATTCTGATTAATGGCATAGGCAAGCTCTATACTAGTCGTATTGATTTGAGTTTGAATTCTAGCTGAAACTCTTAACCAGTATTATAACTAACAAGTTGTATTTAGTCTCTTTGAACCTGATTTTTTCTATGTGAGGATAACACTTCATGGGCATGCTGCAAGGACGAAAGTAAGAAATCAGTAAAGGTTAGATATTACTGATCTGTAAAGCCCCTTATAATTCTGACACTCTGGTTTGAGTCTAGAACTCAATTCTGGGCCAAATCAGGCCCTGGGGCTTACTGACAACAGGGTAAGTTAGGACAATACAGCCCAGAATTTCTAAATCATGACCAATTTGAAATAGAATATTTGATCCCATTTCATACCATAGTTATGCCAATATTTATCAAACTATGCTTCTTAATTTGCTTTTGAAACATGGTTACCATGAATATCTCCCAACTACTTTTAATAACATCTTATGGCTTTATTATTGATTAAATTCTTTCAAATACATATAATCTCAGATTAATAAATCCCATAAATTGACAATCCACTGTTTGATATTTTACTTCACATTTCTTTTTAGTGTTTATTTACTTTTATCTTTAGAAATTGGGAGACTACTGAAGTATGATGGCTTATCATTAGCCACAATGAATGATTTTATGGAAAAATGTTCTAAATGTGGCTATTTTATTACAAAATTAATAAAAGCATATTAAATAAATATTGGAAAAATTTAAAAATATATAAAAATTATTCATAGCTCCACCACAGAATCAAAATACCTTTGGTGTTTGAGGGCAATTTACCTAAGTGTGTGTATGTTTGGGTATGTGATTATGTGTGTGTGTGTGTGTGTGTGTGTGTGTTTGCAAAGTTGTAAGGTTGTAATCCTGTTGTATATCCAAACCTGTGCTCTGCATGTTTAACCCGATGCTATAAAATAAACATTTGCTTAAAATTAATCAGTCTTAATAACATAATTTTAATGCTTTCATCAAATCCCATTTGCACAATATAACACTGCAATTTTAATGGCATTGGACTGGGGCGCCTGGGTGGCTCAGTGGGTTAAGTGTCTTTTTTCAGCTCAGGTCATGATCCCAGGATCCTGGGATTGAGCCCCACATTGGGCTCCCTACTTGGCGGGGAGCCTGCTTCTCCCTCTCCCTCTGCTGCTCCCCATGCTTGTGCTCTCTCTCTCTCAAATAAATAAATAAATAAATAAATAAATAAATAAATAAATTTTTAAAAAAAGTAAAAATAAATAAATGGCATTGGACATTTGGGTTAGTTTCAATTTCCTCTCATAAATAAAACTGATACATAAAAACTTGTGTGTTTGTTCCACCCTTGATGTTTTAATTCAAACCAAACCATTTACACAAAAATTCTGTTACTTGTTCCTGAAAATATCTTTTCATCACTAGCTAATTTTGAGGGCAGTTGTTTAGAACTCTTCCGCATCCTACTTTCTAACCTCCAACCATTTGCTCTCTCTCTAGTGTCAAATTAATGACCTTCTCTGGATTTACTATTCTCTCATTTTTTTTTTTACTGGCTTTTTATTCATTGTTTCAACTTAGTATTTTTTCTCTATTTTCTACATTTAAGGGCATGTAGGTAGATGCTTAGAATACAATAGAAGACCAAAACAAAAGATTTGGGCGTCTAGATAGACTAGTTACTTTAGTGCCAATTAAAAGTTATTGTTTGTCTAGTGTTTATTATGGGGAATGACTGTGCTCCCATTCTAGGTGGAGAGAGGGGCGTGAGAAGGTGAACTGCTCTCTATGGGAGCTGCTATCCATTGCTATTCAGCTTCTGTCTCAAATCTATTTAACCATCCCTCAGGGAAAAAAACAAAAACGAAAACAAAAAAAGAAAAAGTAATGAAAAGAAAAGATTTATTATTGTCAAGTCCTTTCTCTTTCAAAGCGCTTTAGCCATACTTTGGTATGTCCTCCAGCAGGTTACGAAAATATTCTCTCCAAACATCTTCTATATTCTTTGTCTGGTTCTCCTGATTTCATGTATAATAATAACTTTCTAATGTTAAAATATACTCACAACAATGCTCAAAATTGATTGGTCTTTTGACATACTATTGAATTCAGTTAGATAATATTTTGTTTAAGGATTATCCTTTTCTTTTTTTTTAATTTTATTTATTTTTGAGAAAGAGAGAGAGTGAGTGGGGGGAGAAGGAGAAGCAGACTCCCCGCTGAGCTGGGAGCCCGATGTGGGACTTAATGCCAGGACCCTGGGATCATGACCTGAGCCGAAAGCAGATGCTCAACCGACTGAGCCACCCAGGTGCCCCAGGATTATCCTTTATCTATTCATAAATAACAGTAGTGTTATTCTTTCAAGGACTACTCCTGAAGTTGTTTTCTTCATAAGATTCATTAGATGCTGTCTCATTTTTTTCTATGCTCCACACAGAAAATAAATATGTCCTGAGACCTCTTGAGACTAGAGAAATTTTAGTAAGTTTTTAACTTCATTTTCTATTTTTTTCTATGCTTATTGATTCATTTAAGTTTCCTACTTCTAAATAAAAAAAAAGATCTTTTAGTGTTCGAAATGGCGATTCAATTCATTCCTGTATTTCATTAAGAGTTGAGTTTTTCTTATTTCCTATTATAATCCCTTTATAATATATGATATAATAGTAGTAATTACTATTTAGTAAATGCTAACTTGGTACTCTGCCTGTGTTGACCTTAACTACATTTTTCTCACCTGAGCCTCACAATAATCTTCACTAGTCACAAATGATTCATTTGAGAATGAGTGGATTCAGCTTTATCTCTGAAATGTATTTCCTAGCTATCCACCCTCATGTAATCCACCATTATTTTCCCTTGGGCTTTTGCCTTCTACCTTGTCTCATTTCCACTTTTGCCCAGCTATACAACACACTGCACAGCAGTCAGAGTGATTTTTTAAAAGGAAAATCCAGCCTCCTCACTCCGATCTTTAAAACTATCTTTCTACTCTTTAGAACAAAACCAAATGTTTTGGTGTAGCCTACAAGGTCCCTCATGCTGCTTACCTATCTCTTCAAAGCCATCCGGTAATTTCTTTCACCTCATTTGACTTTGTTGCAATGTCAGATTGCTGCTTTCCATTGACACAAAATCTTTTATTTCATTTATAGCCATCTGCTTACAATATTCATATTGTCATCCAGCTTTGCTGATATTTCCCTGGTTTATTTTTACCCAAACTTTTATTTTTAAACTTTCTGTGTTATTTTCTTAACTGGAAGTTTTAGTTAACTTAACCTAAGTGCTAATCTAAAAGACTTTATTATTCCTATAAGATAGATCCTTTTAGAAGTCTACTCTATTTTATATTATAAATGTGTTGAGAAAAATTATCCATAATAGAGTAAAAGGGTAGCTGTGGTTCATTTAATACCATCCTGGAGCCCTAACAGTTTCACCTGAGAATTACTTAATCATCTAAGGATTGTCCCTTTGTTTGCTATGCTACTTACTATTAATTATGGCCCAATCTATAAGGTTACATATTAACCTGATTGTTGTACAAAAAGCTACAATTAATTTCTGTTGAGTAGAAGATATACCCCTAAAGTTACAGACATTAACTGGATCATTGTTATTATTAAGCCTAATAATTTGATTTCAACATTCTTTTTTTAAAACTCTGTGAATACCCAGTTTAACAAGTGCTTTTGAACCAACTTTACCATCCTGCTGATTTCCTCATTAAGGAAACAAATGTATTTTGGACATACATTCTCTATTTGTGTGAGTAATTTTTTTTAACTTTTTTGAAAATTATACTTTGATAGATGTGTAAGTCTAGCAAAAGAATAACATAAAGTAGGAAATTGGTTTTTATAAAGGAAAGAGGGCCAAATATTTCATTATCTATGTCCATCTTAGTCCTGGAAGTTCCAGTTACTGGAATGAGAGTTATGAGAAACACACAAAGTTTCAATTTGATGGTTGTAACCATCTCCCATCCCCCTATGTCCACTACTCTGAGGTGGTATTAACTGCACTGAACTCTGAGTCAGAGGAGGTTGTATAATCTCAGGAAAGCGGAAAGCCATCCAACAACTCTGGGCTTTATTTCAAGATGGAAATGAGATAATACGTTCTTTTGTTTTATGATTTTATTTATTTGAGAGAGACAGAGATAGTGAGAGAGAGCACAAGTGGGAAAGAGAGGGAGAAGCAGGCTTCCCACGGAGCAGGGAGCCCGATGGGGGCTCGATCCCAGGACCCTGGGATCATGGCCTGAGCCGAAGGCAGACACTTAAGGACTGAGCCACCCAGGCGCCCTGAGATAATATGTTCTAACCCAGAACATGTACAACGCAAATGTAGATGGATTACAGATGTAAGCATCAACAATTAAACTAGAAATAGCCTAAAAGAAATACGGTTGGGATGAGAAGAACTTTCTAAGCATAATGTAAAAACCCAATGGCATAAATGAAAATACTGGTCCATTTGACTACCCTGTTGTGAATGTCTGTTTCACACACCTACACAAAATGCAATGATCAAAGCATATGAAAAGATATTCAAACTCGTTAATAACCATGGAAGGGTTAATGTATACAATAGTATGATAGCATGTACAGTTTCTGGAAAACTACATAAGAAACTTGCAAGTGTTGTCATTACTAGATGGGAGGATGAGAATTAGGGTACTTTTACTTTCCATCTTATAAATTTTGTGCTTTTGGACTGTTTTACCATAAACATTGATTGCATTATTTTTAATCATTTCCAAAAGAGGTATATTTCTTGTGAGGTTAATGTTTATTAAATATTAAAATAATTATAGGGCGCCTGGGTGGCTTAGTTGGTTAAGCATCTGCCTTCAGCTCAGGTCATGATCCCAGGGTCCTGGGATTGAGCCCCAAATTAGACTTCCTGCTCAGCGAGGAGATTGCTTCTCCCTCTCCCTCTGTGTGCTCACTCTCTCTCTCTCTCTCTCTCTCTCAAATAAATAAGTAAATAAATCTTTAAAAAATTATTATAGAATTTTAATGCAATAATATAATACATATACTATCTTAAAAAGCATAACAGGGGCACCTGGGTAGCTCAGTTGTTAAGCCTCTGCCTTCGGCTCAGGTCATGATCCCAGGGTCCTGGGATCGAACCCCTCATCTGGCTTCCTGCCCGGCACGAGGCCTGCTTCTCCTTCTCCCACTCCTCCTGCTTGTGTTCCCTCTCTCGCTATCTCTCTCTCTCTGTCGAATAAATAAAATCTTTAAAAAAAAACATATATGTATTATTTGTTTCTGGTGATGGGTATTAAAGAGGGCACGTATTGAATGGAGCACTGGGTGTTATATGCAAACAATGAATCATGGAATACTACATCAAAAACTAAGGATGTAATGTATGGTGACTAAGATAACATAATAAAGTAAAATTAAAAAAAAGCATAACAATATGAAAAAAAGTTTGGTAAAGCTAAGCTGGTACTCCCATTATATATCACATACTATAATTACAATTATAAATTTATGTAATTTTTCTGTTAGAAAATCAAGAAGCGGTTTTCAACCTTCCCATGTGAAGAATCTTTAATCCAGCAAATCCACTTTCAGAAATTTGTTCTAATAATAAGAAAATATCCAAAATTACATGTATAAGGATGACTGTTTCAGATTTCTTAATAGGGAAAAATTAAAAACAATTAGTAATATGCATTAATAGAATACTGGAATACCATACAAGTTTTAAAACAGATGTGTTAGATATGTGTGAACTGACAGAAAAGGGTGCTATTTCATGAAAAACTCATCAGCTAATCCTGTCTCCTACCTTGTAATTAAAAAAAAAAGTCTGACAATGAAAAAATAATTAACAATTCAATACTTTCTTCTGTCTCTAGAGGAAAAGCTAAAAAGAAATGCTACAATCTTAATAGATTATGAAATATCTTTAAAAACCTTTCTCCCCTTCTTGATCATTTTCAAGGTCCCCACATCAGTGGTTTTCAAACTTTGGAGTACATCATCTTCACCTGCAAGGTTTGCTAAAACACACACTGCTGGGCCTCACCCCAGAGTCTCTGATTCAGTAGGCCTGGGGTGGGGCCTGAGAATGTGCATTTCTAACAAGTTCCCAGGCTGTTGGACTAGGGACTACACTTTGAGAGCCCAGATGATTGCAAAAGCTCATGATTTTCTTGTGTTTGTGGGTGATATACAGAAACTCAAACATTAGAATTTTTGATTTTTTTTCTTTTTTTCTAATTTTTATTGAAATTCTATTTAGTTAACATACAGTGCAATATTGGTTTTAGGAGTAGAATTCAGTGATTCATCACTTACTATGACAGTGCTCATCACATCAAGTGCCCTCCTTGATACTCATCACTGGGCAGCCCCTCCCCCACCCACCTCCCTCCATCACCCCTTGGTTTGTTCTATGTTTTTAAGAGTCTCTTATGGTTTGTTTCCCTCTTTTTAAAGAAAGGAGAGGAAAAAACAGGAGGAAGGCAGAGATTCCTCTGGGAATCTAAGGGAAAAGGAAAAGGAAATACTCCACTGCAGCCTAGCTGAAGGCAAAAGGTAGTATGTAAGGATTTCCATGCAGGTGAGGAAAGCAGAAATCCAGGATGCCTCCATTTAATTTTCAGAATAGGATTCCTTGTCTAGGCATCAAAGAAAGAAGGCTGGAGGTGATGATTTGGTTACAACTTTCCTTCTTAAAATCCACTTTATTTTTTTAATTTATTTTAAAGATTTTATTTATTTATTTGAGAGAGAGAGTAGAGAGAGTGGGGGAGGAGGAGCAGAGGGAGAGGGACAAGTAGACTCCATACAGAGAGCAGAGCCCCAAGTGGGGCTCAAGCCCATGACCCTGAGATCAAGACCTGAGCCAGAATCAAGGGTCAGACATTCAACCGACTGAGTCACCCAGGTGCCCCTTAAAAACCTACTTTAAAAGGACCCTTTTAATATTATGACTCTGCACCTTTGATTTTTCTTTTATGAAGATTATATTCCATTATCTCTGTAAAATTGTATTCAGTTTTTGTTCATAAAACATATGCATTGGGGCACCTGGGTGGCTCACTCGGTTAGGCATCTGCCTTCAGCTCAGGTCATGATCCCGGGGTCCTGGGATCGAACCCTGCATTGGGCTCCTTGCTCCGTGGAGAGCCTGCTTCTCCCTCTCCCTCTGCTGCTCCCCATGCTTGTACTCTCTCTCTCTGTCAAATAAGTAAATAAAATCTTTAAAGAAAAATGCATCATACAAACGAGAAACAAGTTGCCAGTTCAGAGTCCATTTACCATAGACGTCTCTGCCTTTATTCTTGCTAATATTCTCAACTCTGCCTCCACTCTGCAAATCCCCAAACTTGTGTCAATGTAATTATCAGTCCTCTTCAATTCTGCACCTACTGCTGAGCGCTGCTGGGGAAGATTATACTACCATGCTTATAAACTTTTTCTCCCAGGGAAAAGAGCGGGAGAGCAAGGTAGACTCCTTCCCAGAAGCAGGGGTATTGTGTGAAGAACACCTGAGGATGAGATGCCTGGGTGGCTCAGTCAGTTAAGCGTCTGCCTTTGGCTCGGGTCATAATCCCAGGATCCTGGGATTGAGTCTTGAATCTGGCTCCAGCAGGGAGCCTGCTACTCACTCTGCCTCCCTCTCCCCCTGGTTGTGCTCCCTCTCTCTCTCTCTCTCTCTCTCTCTGACAAATAAATAAGTAAAATCTTAAAGGAAAAAAAAGGAACACCTGAGGAGGAGAGTGTGATGGAATTTTCTTTCCATGACATCTCAATCTATAGCAAAAATAAAAATAATATGATGCTGGTATAATCTGATTTGTTGTGAAAGCTAGTAGGGGGTTCTCTGTCCTGAACTGATTCAGTTTTAAAGATAAAAAAGAGAGGATTAAGTAAAGTCTAATTTTCAGAGATTGTGGATTGAACGTTAGATTCACCCAGGTTATGAGTTAATTAGGAGTTTGAACCCAATTTTGTCTCAGATTCTGAGAGACAGAGGACCACCTCCAACAAGTGATTCATAGGTAACTTATAGTTCCATACCTCTCCAAACTTATACTTTTCAAACTGCACTGGGTCTTATGTAGCATTATAAGATAGTATAATGTACATAATATAAGGCATATTATAATGTACTGCTTGCATTTTTTATGTTTAATTTCCTGTTCCTTCTCCCTTCTATAATTAATTTAACACCAACCCTTTTCTTCAACTCATAGAACCTGATCATCACTCCCATTTAATAACATATTGAGTCCATAAAGAGCAAATTCCCTCCAACTCCAGGCCTCCTCCTTCTATCGCTTCAAAGCAAGATGCTTCACTTGGCCTCTTACTGCCCTGTTCGCCTTCCTCCGTGACATTTTGCCTGAGGTTACTCCTGTCTGTCCTTTATCTTCAAAGTCTCCTCTTTCAAGACTAAACTGCTCAAGGTTCTCATTTTAAAATTGAGATAGCTCTCAAACCCACATGCCTCCTTGCTAATGCCCAAGACTCTCCTAAAGATAGTAATTTACACTTTCGGTCTCTATGCTCTCACTTCCTCAACACACTAAAATTTGAACCCTGCTTCCACGACCCTAACCTAAATTTCTGTATATAGAAAGACTGATATACATGAGTACCCGCTTAATTTTTTTTTTCCATAGGAGACAATCTTCCTTTAACTTTCTACTGATACACCTGACCTTCTGATGAGTCCCTTCTTTGATGTCTTCTAATGTCTTCTAAAGTATTGACTTCTGTAGGATGATTCTCTTCTGGCCCGTCGAACCTCATTTTGATCTGTCTTGCTGGATTCACTTCCTCTGCCTGCTTTGTCAGTATTCCCCAGTGTGATGATCTGGGCCTTCTCCTTTTACTTTGGGACTTCTCCTGAATGACTTTATACACTCTTGTGGGGTTTTAACTACATGGGGAGTTTTTAACCACAGTTATGCCTCCCACCTGTGCATTTCTAATACTAGTTTTTATCCTGAACTTCAAACTGCAAATGCACTTGCCCGGTATGTGGCCATATCTTGACATTCCACAGACATTTTAGGCTATAAATATTGAAAAATAAATTCACTATTTGTATGCTTTCTCTTTGACATCCCCCTGCATTTCTGTTTCAATCTGTGTTCCAATCGCTACATTCAGTAACCTATTTTCTAAACCCGGAAATCATCCTTACGGCCTCTCCTTCTTAACCCAGAGACACAACATTCAGTTGCACAGTTTATGCTCTGAAAAAGGAGGCCCAGACCATAGGGATAGATTGGGAGTTGCCAAATTTTTCTGCAAAGGGCCAAATAGTAAATCCCTGAAGTTTTGCATACCATACAGTTTTTCTGTCACAACTACCCAAGGCTCTGCTGCTGTGTTGTGAAAGCAGCCACAGACAATATGTAAACACACAAGTGTGATTATATTCCAAAATAAGTTTATTTACAACAATAGGTATAGTGTGCCATTTCCTGGGATGGAGTTAGGATTGCTGAAATTCAGCCTATGTTTACTTGGCTAAACCCTGGGTCCAGCACAGGTAGTGCTGTTAGTCTAGAAGTCACCTTGCCCTTAGCCCCCACCTCTAAATGTAATCATCTCATCATTTTAATTTTACTTTCCAAATATTTCTCTTTTTTAAAGATTTATTTATTTATTTGAAAGCAAAAGTGCAAGCAGGGGGAGGGGTAGAGGGAGAGAAACAAGCAGATTCCTCCTAGCCGAGTGCAGAGCTTGATGCTAAATCTCACCACACTGAGATCATGACCCTGAGATCAAGACCTGAGCTGAAATCAAGAGTTGGACACTCAACCAACTGAACCACATAGGTGTCCCTTTCCAAATATTTCTTGAATATTTCCTTTGTAAATTCACTGTCATTGCCTAAATTTAGTCCTCAAATAGTACTTGAAAGCCTTCCTAGTCTGATTTTATATCTTCAAATCTTACAAACAAAATTATCTTTCTAAAATTCAAATTAAACCATGTTACTAACTACATGAAAAGAAAATTCTTATGTACCTTATAAAAAGCACATTTGGTCTGATTTTCTGGTCTCATTATCAATCACTTTTTCTCCTGAGCTTTATATTCCAATAACACTGAGTCACCGGTAGTCCCCTGTAGTCCCAGGAAGCACAGTTATCTCTATATCCACTATCTCTTCTGTTTTACTGCCTTCCCATTTTCAAACTCCCCCTAGCAAAGTCACTTTCAGACTCCAACACTGGCCCCAATTGTCATATTTCTACAGATACTTCCCTTTAATTTCCCACAACTGCTGACAGAATTAACAACTTCTCTTCTTTTCAAGTTCTTAAGCTTATACACATGTCAGTAACTGAACATATTACACTGCATTGGGATATATCTGACTGCATTTTTTTTCTGCCTTACTAGACCACATGCTCCTTAAGCCCAAGGATTGTATTTTGGTCATCTGTGTGTTTGCAATGCTTAGCACAGGGCCCAGCATAGAGTGAATTCTCAATACTTGTTGAACTGAACTGACCTGAATTTTAATTTAAAACTGAAATCTGTAAGCAGCTACTCCCCCAGGCTGCTCCCCCAAGAGGTCTAAAATACTGAGATGTTTCCATTTTGAATGCAGAAACAACTTCCAGATTATTTTAGGCCTTGGATGGAAATTGCCAACGAACTCCCTCATTTGATTGAGAGTCACCAACTTCAAGCTCGAGTGAACAAGGTATATATATTTTTTATTCTTCTCTTTAAGTTCTTCTTTTTTTCTCTTTAAGTTCTTCTCACCATCTTATTTTCAACCCCACACCACATTTCTTTATCAGCATTATGAAAGTGGGTCAGTGGACCCAGGGACACCAATCATTGCCATTGAAATTACCAAGAAAGCTACCTCACCTTTCCTGAAGAGTGGAATGATATTACATCATATTACACACGCATTTCCCTAAGTCATGCTTAGCATTACATACGTGGGTAAATAGATAAACATATGCAGATAAATCAATATTATATGGGTATGGATATATGTAATATGTGTGCACACACAGGCACACGATACAGTTCCTAGCTTTGTCCCCTGTGAAGACCTAGGAGCAGTGGCTCCCAGGAGCAATGGGCAAGCCCAGTGTCAGGACAAATAACCTTTCTCCAATAAAAGGAACTAGGGCTCCTTGGAGAAAAGGCTGATTATAAACTTGGGACAGGGCAAATGCAAGATGAAACATCTTGCACTGCCGGAAAGTAAAGGAATTCTAACAAACAAACACGAAAGGTTGGGACGTGTCAAATGGGACACAGAAACCAACCTGAAAGAGCCCCCGGTGGCCCATATGGAACAATATAGCAAGTAAATAAAGTAGCATTGGGTTATAATCCAAAGTATAAAATAAATATATGTCTGTCTATAGTGATATTTTTTAAAGATAATGTATGAAGAACCCAGATTTTATTAACCATCCATAAGAACTAAAAAAAGTAAATTATCAGTCAAATCAAGAAATATGAAAATATACTATCCAGGCACTTTGTCTCAAATGTTCAAAAATTATTCCAGCATCCTGAATCTAAATCAGAATAAAGGACTCAGGAAAGATGAAAAATGAGTATTTAAGAAACATCCCCAAATAATGAAATTAATGAAATATACGGTCAATTTTTTGGGGGGAGGGGTACAGTTAATTCTTAGTAATCACTGCTAATGTGTCTGTGAAATAAGAAGGAATTTCTAAAATAATTTGTGCATGCCATGTGTGTGTATGGACATAGTATTGTGGCCAAAGTGCATTAACATGATGATGGAGTTAAAATTCTACATTTATTTTTAACAAGATGTTAAAAAAAAAAGATGTGGAAGTTGTGAAAGTAAGATAATGTTTAGTTTATCATGTCATGTTACATAGTAAATGAACAAATATATGTATATTTAACAACAGCAAGGGGAGAAGATTTGCCTTATCAATTATCATGACATAATACAAAACTACAAAAATTAAAACCAGATGATATGGGGCCAGCAATAAACAAAGAGGACCACTGGATTGGCTACTTTTATCATAAACAAAAATAAATTCATTCCAGATGGGTTAAGAATTTATATGTAAAAGACAAAAATTTAAGTTCTAGAAGAGAATTTAAAATATGTACTTGGACTAAGGAAGATTTCCTAATGACTAAAACTGGGATATTTTTCTGATAGGCTTCATTTCATTCAAATAGAACCTCCATTCATCAAAATAGACCATAAAGAAAATGAAAAGCCAAGCCATAAACTGAAAGATGATGTTATCACATATATAAATGAGAAAAAAATTTGTATCCTGGATATACAAAGTCCTGGAAATAAAACAGAAAGACAAACAACCAAGTTAAAAAAAAAAAGGTGCTAAAAACATGAACAGTTTGCAAAATAGCAAACATGACTGACCAAGTGACATATGAAAGATGCTAACCTTTATTAATAATCAGGAAAATGAAAATTATAACTTTAATGAGATTGCATTTTACAACTTCTGTATTTACTTTCCATCTTAAAACACAAATATGAAACCAAGTTGATTATTCTTTTTTAAAGATTTTATTTATTTATTTGATAGAGAGCAAGAGAGCACAAGTAGGCAGAGTGGCAGGCAGAGGGAGAGGGAGAAGCAGGCTCTCCGCTGAGCAGGGATCTGGATGTAGGACTCCATCCTAGGACCCCAGGATCATGACCTGAGCCAAAGGCAGCCACTTAACCGACTGAGTCACCCAGGCGCCCCATAAGTTGATTACTTTAAATTGAGGAAAACATTAAGTTTATGACTCATTCTTCCCCTAACCACTTCATCGTTTTTTGTAGAAAAAACTTCCACTACGAAGAGTATTTGTTGTTGCTGTTTATTTTTTTCTAAATCTTTTTTTTTTTCTTTTTTAATTATTTGTGTTTGCTTGGAAGGGAGAGTCCAGGGACTCTGGAATGTGCAAGAAATTTCCAAGAAAACCTCTAACCAAGAGCCACATTTCCAACTCAGACTTTGTTCCTTTCCCTTAAGGCTGCATTATAGGTAGCCAAGAGGGGCTTATGGCTATTGAACGTCTGAAATGTGGTTAAGACAAATTGATAAATAAGCTACTCACTGGATTTTGAAGACTTATTATAAAAAGAACAAAATATCTCAATATTTTTATACTATGTGTTGATAATATTGTGGATATACTGACATAGAAAAATACATTATTAAAACGAATTTCATGTTTCTTTTTAGTATTTTTTTTATGTCACTGCTAGAACATTTGAAATTACAAATGTGGCTCTCATATTTCTATCAGGGAGTGCTAACTTGAGAAAGCAGGACAGTGGTCAGTAGAACTTAAGTAACACCCTGGCTCAGTCCCTCCCGGGTCTGTGACCCAGTGCCTACCCTCTCTGACTGTTTTGTCCTGTGGATTTGGGGGGAAGATGGAACACCATCTGGTGTGGGAAGTTCCTAGCATCCCGCCTAGTAAACACTTTAGTTAGGAGCCTTTTTATAACAAGTACTCAAAAACTATTAGAATTTTCAGCCTACTTCCTGTTGAAATGCAACATCTCAGCAGCCACCCGTCCCCCCCGTCCCTCCACCCCATACACACACGCAAGCACGGAAGCCTAGAGCACATTGCATTTGCGATTCTGTCAGAGCCAATTTTTAGGAGGAATAAACACGCAGCTGCGAGGAGCGGACAGACGCGGAAAGGCTGCGAAGAGCGGACAGACGCGGAAAGGCTGCGAGGAGCGGACAGACGCGGAAAGGCTGCCCTCTAGCGGAGAGCAGAGAGAGGACTCCGCGGCGGGGGGGGGGGGGGGGGGGGAGCCCGCGCGGGAGGAGCAGCAGGTCTGAGGCTGCTCGGCGGTGCCTGGAGCTTAAAAGGATACACAAGACGTCTGCCACCACCTTTTGTGGCACTTAAGGACCCCGGAGAGGGGAAGATCTGGATCAGGCTGTGTCTAGAGCTGGGGCAGCCATGGGAGGAAGGAGGAGAGCAGAGGTGGGGAGGGGGCGTTGCCAGGAAACTGGAGCTCCTTGTTGGTGTCAACCAAGACAGGCAAGGCTGTTCCAGGCAAAAGTGAGAAACCCGTTGTTGTTTAGGCAGGGCTGTCAATAATTAACTTCTCTGCAAGGTGTGGCTTTCATGAGGACGCCATCAGTAAACTTCCAGGTGACACATTTCCACAAGGAAGAGGACATGGAGAGGTGAAAACACCCAGCCAGGGTCATTGGAAGGGTTCAAACAGGGACCGCACAACCCTTTGGCCCAGCTGGGCTAATGCCCTAATGCCTAGGGATTTGGTCAAATTTCCAACTCCCCTGGGCTTCCTTTTACTTCCGAATTAAGCTGACAGAGCAGGCCCGCAGCGCAGCTTTGTTATCGGGCTTACATGACGTCAAGGAAGCAGAGCTGCCTTGATAGGTAGGGCTATAAAAGTTGCCACGGTACGCTCGGTGAAGTAAACGATCCCGGTCTCGGGAATTCGTTATGCAAGAACGCTCTAACTAATCTGTCAGTTCGGTGGAGGCGACCAGTGGCTGGCACAACCACGGGGGCCATATGGGAGCTTGGGTGGAGTGGTTCGGTACATCCCGAGCAATGTTGCCCGGAATGCCTCCGTACTGCGGGGTACTCGGATCAGGGGGAGAATGGGTGTGCACGGAGGCTCTTGGTTCCTCCACAAAAATATAACCTGTTCCCCACACCCGATGAGCCGTTCCAGTCAGAGAACCCCTGTGCCCATCCTCAGCCCTGCAGCTGATAATGTGTGAATATTGTCTTGAACAGATGCCCCTGCTGAACTGCCAGTTCCTCAAGAGTTACCGGGAACAGCGCCTGGCCCACTTGGTCCTGAGCTTCATGACCATGGGCTATGTCTGGCAGAGAGGAGAGACACAGCCCGAAGAGGTACGGGGCAAGTAGATGCCCGCCTTGCCGTCCGGCAGTTCGGCTGCTCCTGGAATGCGCTCCCTGCTTGGCCCCCCCACTGTTTTTCTGGAAGATAGGTCCTTTCTTGTTCTTTTCTCTGGCTATCCGTTGAAGGAAGGGCAAGTGGCCCACTTCAGTGAAAGAATTTTTTTCCCTAAGAAGCTAATTTTTTTTTTTTTTTTTTAGAACTTATAGCCATTTCTCCCTTTCATTAGCTTTCACATCTATTTTCTTTCTGGCAATAATGCTTCAAGATGCATTTGAAAGCAAGAACTGAGGTCTCATAAAATACTTAATGATAGCTTACCTTTTACCTCATTTTGTCTGCCTCTGCACATACATTATCTCTTGACTTTCACAATCCCATAAAGTAAGTAAAACTCCACTATGCCCATTTTACAGATAGCTGAGGATGACAGAAGATAAAGTCCTTGTCCGAGGTCAGAGAGCAAGTGAGTGTAAAATGCAAGGCCACGCTCAGACCTTCTGATTCACCAATGTAAACTTCTTTCCCTAGAGGCACTCCTTGACATTAACATGATTTTAAATTTTTAATACTCCTTTCTTTCTACTGATTATTGGTCTCTTAATAGTTTATTTAAATCTCTTCTGAATCTTGACTTAACGTTTCATGGTTTCAACCTGAACCTTGCAACGTGAAGTCTCTTGAGTTCCACTGACGGCAGTAAAAAACACTACTCCCTTTCATTTTGCAGAAGTGTCCCTTTTCCAGGAATCGGAGTTTACACTGTTCCAGTACTTCATGTTCACTGAGCAGCCCCAGCCTCTTTGGTTTGCTTGATTGATCCTGCCTCTTTTCTTCCAAGTAAACATGGGAAACTCCCATGGGAAAATGAAGGGAGGCTGAGAAAGGAGAGAGGAGGAAGGTATAGAGTTGCTTCAGAGTTTTTAAATGTTAGGAAATCTTATTTTTAAAATTGTGTGCCTGATATAAGAAAGTCTGGAATCTAGGCACACTACCAACCATCCCACTGGGCTCCCCTCCCCCTTGGGTTCTCCAAACCACAATCTTAGATGGGGGAGGAGTGGAGAAGGGTGACGGGAGAGGGAGTCTCTAACGAGGTGTGTCCATTCACGTCCAGGCAAACAGGAAGGCCCTGTCCATGGCCCCAGATCATCCCTGACTTGCTCTGCATCTCATCTTTTAACTTCTCACCGAAATAGACAACCCCCTTCTGCACTGCCTTCCTCATCCCCTGATTCCCAAGGAAAGCTAAACTTCAGTTTGAATTTTAAGACTCTTTAAAGTTCTTTATTTCTTTCTACCTAAAAAACAGTTCTGTCCCAAGTCTGATCTAAAAATCTAAGGGAAAGCAAAGGCAGAAGTGGGGCTCCTTTAATAGATGCTTTTATCTTAGGGGGAAATAAAAATGGAAGTGGGAGATAGGGAGCATGAGAATGTTCTTTTGGATCCAAACTAACTTAGCCTTGTCCACAAATAAGAGACCCCTTCTGGTCCCCATAGATCTGAATAGTTTTTCTGGACTTGTGGGCAGATGAGTCTCTTTGGAGTGGTCCTCAGATAACTTAGGGGTTGAAAGGGAACTGTCTTGAGGTGACTTACTTAAAGGTATTATTGGGTTTGACGTATGAAGTGATGGACAGAGTTGGCTGCCACACAGGATGAAGTGTTCTATCCTCCCCATTCCTCTTTCTGATTGACACATAAACACACACACACACACACACACACGTATGTGTGTACATACATACCCACATGTGTAAATATGCTTGTGTTCTTATGCACACAAACAGATATATCAACATATTTATGTAGTTGTCTCTGTCTATAGATAAATAGAGATAGAGATTTTTTTCCCACTACGCATCAACTCAGTCCCCAGTTGATGTTCAAACATTTGGTCAAACATTTGATGCCTTCTTTGCAGTCAATTTTCAGAGATTATTTTATGCTATATCTATGTGTATGTGGTCCAGCTTTGTAATATTATTATATATTTCAGCTTGTACTTATAAACAATATATCCACCAGATTGTAAACAGAAAAAAAATATGAAAGTGAGGTGTGTATTTATGGATCACTCAGATAATATCAGTGTTATTGCCCAGGTCATTTCTCTACCACAGGATTGCTGGAATAGAGGGCAACCATGACTACTTCCTCTGCTGCATTCTTTCTAGAAGATACTAGTCGTACATTCTATCGTATCGTATTGTATCATAGTCATATGTATCTGGATTTATCTATTTGCCGTATATTCTATCTATTGTATCATGATCGTATATATCTGGATTTATATCTAAAAGGTTCTGCCAAGAAATCTTGCCCTTCCCCTTGTTGAAGTCTCCAGAAACTTGGGGCTCCCTCCTATCCTGGTCCACTCAGACCTGGTGCTGACAAACTGGACCCCTAGGGATCCAGAAAGGTAAGATGCGGAGTGAGTGCTTTGGATGTGAACAGACTGAAACTGAGTAAAGGGCAGCCCTGTGACTTTTACTCTTCCTACAGTGAAGGCCCTGGGTTTTTCAGCCACTTGCAATTAGAGATGTTCATATTTATTATCTGCTTTACGATTGCAAAGCAGGATGAACCTGAACGCAAGTTCAAAAATCGCAGTTCCCAGAAGTTTCACTCTGAATACATTGGTACAGGCTACATTTTTCTTGTTTGTTTGTTTGCTTCCACGTCCCATCTCAACTTGACCTTCAAGCTCCTGCATGATTAGACTTCACTCATTCTTTCTCACCAAATCATCTCCTGTGCCCTAACATGCCCTCCATTCATGTCAAATTAGGGCCAGTGACTTCAGTAAGTGATCATGATGTAGCGATCATAAATGAATGATTATGGGTGAATAAGGCGTAGGGCTCTAGATAAGCTGGATTGAGAAATTTGATGAATAATGTCATCTCTTCTACCTAGTTGGCATCAATCCTCTGAAAGCTGGGCTGGGAATGTAGGTAAGCATTAGTCTAAAGAAGTAGCGAGAGTTTTTTAACAAACAATCAATAGAATGGGTGGAAGAGAGGAAGTATTTAATTTCCCTTTGAACTTTATTATCACAGGCAAATTTAGTTCAGGCTGTAGATGCAAGAGATAGTGCTTCGTGACTTCATAAAATAGCTAAAGGGACATTTAGGTTAGATGTGAGGAAGAACTTCCTCAGCATGAGGTTTGTGGGTACCACAGGATTTCAGAGATGATGGGAATCTGTTCTAGAGGATTAAACACTTGACAGACAATATAACTTTCTGGACTAATTTGTGTGGCCCTTGGAAGAAGTGGGGTCATCTCATCTCTCTAAGGAGCTCTGAGCCCTGGGAGGATACATTTTCCATAATTATTAATAATGATCTTTGACCAATTCTGCTTTCATAACAAAATTGATGACCAATATTCTCATAAAAAGCTGCTGAATCTGGCTCAGAGTTTTGACAGAAAAAAAAATAAATATATGTGTAGAAATGATTCTGGTCAGGGCGCCTGGGCGGCTCAGTGGGTTAAGTGTCTGCCTTCGGCTCAGGTCATGATCCCAGGGTCCTGGGATTGAGCCCCACATCGGGCTCCCTCCTCAGTGGGGAGCCTGCTTCTCCTTCTCCCTCTGCAGCTCCCCCTGCTTGTGCGCTCTCTTTCTCTCTGTCAAATAAATAAATAAAATCTTTAAGATAAAAAAAAATAAACCTCATGCAAGCAAGTTTATTACCCCATCAGGAAGAAAAAAAAAAATCAGGAAGCAGCTTGGTGAGGGGGTGAAACTTGACCTAAGCTACATGCTAAAGGTGAGTAAGAGCAGAAGAGTTACAACAGAAATGTGGGTTTGTGGCAATTACAAACATATAAAAGGAAGAAGATAATTTATGATGCTGGCCACAGGCTAAATGTTCTGGTGCTCGTGTATGAGCTGAGATGTAGCTCCCTCTTTGTCACACAGCGGCTTGCAGGAGAGGAAGACTTCTCCCTTCTTCCCTTCTAGGTTCTTTGGCTGGTCTGATAATTAACTTGACGTAAGAGAGATTAATAAGAGAAAAATGAATTTAATTTTGTGCATACGGGAGCCCATAAAAATCTGAGACTCAAACAAGTGACCAAAACAAGCAGCTTCTATACCTTTTAGACAAGAAAGCAATACATTTGGGAAAGATTCATAAGACAAAGAGGTTTGGACTTGGGGTAGCAAATTAGGGAAGAAGTAATAAGATGTGTTTACTCAGGCATCTCACCCCTAAATTCCCTATTGCAGGTGATAAGGACACTTTCTATTCTCCTGGCTCAGGAGAGTACCTTTCATGTAGCAGATTTATTTCCTGCTTTCAGCGGAACAAAGGAGGTCAGAGTGTCCTTCTTGTACCAGCTCTTTCTCAAGTAATGTTAGTTCAAGAAATGAGTGCGCCAAAGCGGTGCATTTTGGGGTCGCATATTCTGCTCACAGTGTAGTCACTACCTGTGACATCCAAAGTGTGCACGGGTATGTGTGTGCACACAAATACACATGCCTGTGTATATGTGACTGCAAAAGGCATATCCGGCTTACAAACTGATTTGTTCTTTTCTTTTCTTTTTTTCTTTGTGGTTGTCAATACTGAAGACCCTTGGAAATTGGGTAAGTTCTCCGAAGTCCTTCACTCACTTTAGAATACATTTGAACTCAAAGCTTATAATAAATAAAAGAGAAAGCATACCAATTTTTATGTATGGTATATAAACTATCTAAAAATGCCCGAAAAAAGACTAGAAGGACATGTGCCAAAAATTAACAGTCCAAAAGTTAACGGTGGTGCCCTGCTTTGTAAGGATTAGTGGATTAATTTTCTTTACTATGTTTTCCAATCTGTGCATAAGGCAACAAGTAAAGTGCAATGCCAAAAAAAAAAAAAAAAAAATTTACCAATTTTCTAATTCTCTGTGATTCTTTGAAGTCTGATGATCTGAAAAAGATCTCTGGTCTCACCATAAGGTCTATGAATGGCCCAACTGCAGGCAGCGGTTGCTCCAACTACAAAAGAATCCCTTTGCAATGTCTTGTTTTACACGGACTGGTGCTTGTGGGGCAGGCCTGCTCCAGACATCCTCAGTCTCCTTTTTCCCCAGCGAGCAAAATTAGCCTCTAAAGGAGCCAAACCTCAGCACAGGAGGGGGTTCAGTATAAAAGCTGTAGCTCAGAAGATGGAGGGTGGAAAGGCAAAGACACCACCTTCCACGCTATTGTCTCTGCTGGCACAATGGAGTTCCGGACTTACTTTTCTTTTGCGTTTTTTTTCATCTCTCATCGTGCATAAGATGTTAGAGGCAGAAGTGACTTATGGAGTGAAGTTTTCGGTTTTATAGACTGGATCGACGTCTGGGATATTTGCATCTATATGATGAGTGGTCATTTAAAATCGATCCCTGTATAACAGTCTTCCTGCTGTCATTCTACTATAATACAGCACTTGGGGGAAAAAGATAAATCACTGATGAGAAAGAGCACTAGTCTGAGTTATGAGATATTCCTGCCCTGGTCCTGGGACTCATCAGCTGCATGACTCTGGGGAAACCACCGTGCTTCTCTGGGCCATAGTTTCATGTCTAAAAGAGGAGCATGGAATTAGCTATGGCCTGTGGTCACTACGGCTCCGAGACTCTCTGCTCCTGACAGGAGTGGTGTGACGGGCCCAGGATGGCCCTGTGGAGAATCAGCAGGGCCGGCCCACTTATGCTTCAGCTGATCCCCTGGGGGAGACAGGCGAGGACCATCAGGGCCATGCTAGACTTTGAGAGTCTTCAGGTCCCGTGAACGGGGTCTGGAATAGATCTGCTCTCTCTCTCTCTCTCTCTTTTTTTTTTTTTTTTGGAATGTGGCTGGAGGTGGAGGCTCCTCCCCAGGGCAGTCCTGTGGAGCCGAGAGGGTTTCTCTCAGAGTCCACTTGCTCTCACGGTTGTCTCACTCTGAGGTGGCCTGGCGGCTGTGCGCCTTGCGGTGTCCAAGCCTTGCTAACCATGTGGTCATTTCCTTCCCAAGGAACTTGGACCTCATTGTCTCATTTCCTGGGGGAGAGAGCCTGCGTGGCTTTATACTGGTGACTGTTTTGGTGGAGAAGGCAGCAGTGCCTGGGATTAAGGTATTGTCTTCACAGAACTTTTTTTTTTTTCCCCTAAATGAGAAATTAGTGTGAGCTTTACTTCCCACCAAGTCCCTCTCCCTGTGGTGAGCTAATCAATATAGATGGACAGGCTTTGTCCTGCTTGGTTTATATCTGAACTCTAGCCCACAGAGATCTCTGCCGTTCCTCAACGACCGTAAAACTTGGAATGACCATTTATCCACTCAACAGACTAGCCTAATTCTAAGCAATGGATGTCTCTGGGGGAACAAAACAGACACTACTCTGGCCTCCACAGAAGCTCACCGTCCAGTGGAGGAAGATGGGCCGATATATAGGGTAACAAGAAAAAAAAAGCAGTGTTTCATGAAAAGACATCTAAAACCTAATCCAGACTTGCAGGGTCAGGCAAAGGGAAATGAGAGCTGGAGTTAACATCCTTGTGATGTACAGGAATTAATCAGGTGGTGGGAATGGGGGGTGGGGAGTGGTATTCCTGGCCCAGAGAACTGTTATGCAAAGCTTCAGAGGACAATGAATCATCATTGAGAGATTCCCTAGCCTTGCGGCGCGGGGGGGTTGCAAACTAGGGATTTTGTGCCTTATTTAAGTGAGATATTTTAAGTGAGATTTGTGTCTTTCCTCACTCGCTGCCTTCCCTATTAAGCATACTTGGAGTGCTTACTGTGTCCTCAGT
Organism: Zalophus californianus; assembly: GCF_009762305.2. Taxonomy (NCBI): domain Eukaryota; kingdom Metazoa; phylum Chordata; class Mammalia; order Carnivora; family Otariidae; genus Zalophus; species Zalophus californianus. Next base: position 166,357,595 of record NC_045596.1, on the reverse strand, counting down.
AGAGTGACCAGATTGTGGTACAATTATTTCAGCACCCCTCTTTCCCTCTCAAAAGTGAAACTATATGGTTACTCTACTTCTCATTCCTGTGTTTAGTTCATTGAAAGATAGAGAGTAAAGTATTGGTCTTCCAAAGATAGCTTACATAAAGTGAAGACTGCTGGAGACAAGGAAGGCTTCCTGGTGGAGGGGGCTCTGAAGCTAAGGGTTCTACAGAACCTGTCTGATTTTATGTGCAGCAGAGCTCAGGAGTGAGGGTGCCCCAGTTCAAGATCACAGAAGGAGCAAAGCAGAAGTAGAAATGATCATAATATGAGATAAATCCAGAAGAAGGAACGAAATTGATAGGGTTATGCCCTTGAGAGTTACAAGAAGAAGCAGCCAATGAGAAAGATCCAGAAAGATTTAACTAGGGATCTATCTGGGAGGTGCCCAGGAAGATTCTGGCTCTCAGGACATCTAGTTCAGGAATGCCCCCCAGGGAGCCCTGCCAAACAGCCCAGCAGTCAGAGGGGTGCCCTTCCTCTAGGTTCCCACAGCTCAGCCCACTCTCTCTCAACGGACTGAATGCTCCTCCTGAACTGAGTGAATGAATCTCCTCTGCAGGCGCTTGTTGAGGCAGTAAATGCCATCTCGCAGCGCAGCCAGAACGCCCTGCTCCAAGCCCTGCAGCGACTGAGACTCTCCATTCAGGAAATCACCAGAACCTTAGGACAAATGCACGGTATGAGGCTCTTGAAGAGTGAGGGCTCTGCTTGGGGCAAAAGGGGCTGGAGGTTTGGCAACGTCCACAAGATGGCGCCGGTGCATTAGCTTTGTTTTAAGGCACCCACTTTGTTCGTGCTCCTGGAAAATGATCTCTCAGTTTGCAGGGATTTTCTTATGGGTTTATCCTTCTTTATATTCTCTTGTGATTCAGTGGCTTCTTCTCGTTGGCCATATATCTCTTTGCATGTCGAGGTCTTGCATGAAACTGGGGAGGGAGGGGTGAAGCATGCTACATGGGTTGTACACACCTCTATCCAGCAACATTAGGTTACTGCAGGGCAGAATTAGGGTATGAGGGAGTTTGTGCTTACACTCTCTAAAGCCTCTTTGATTCTTTGTTCTCATGTGGGACCTGAGATGACTGACCTTGGCTTTGGGCCTTATCTGAGGGCCCTTCCAGTGCTCCTCCACTGTGGCTAGTTTAGGGATGAGTTATCATAGGTGTGGCCAGTTAAGTGCAGCACCACCCCCCACCCTCCCCACCCCCCGCCTGGGGTTGATTATATCTTTTTCTGGTGACTGCAGCTCTTCAACTTCCTCTATCAGAAGAATATAACTAGTGTGTGTTTAAGGAAGGTGTGGGAGAGGGGTGTGATCTGTTTAACAAGGGGTGAGGACCTAAGTATCAGTTTCCCTTAATCCTGCTGCACAGACGGATGGAGTCCAGGAAAGAAGAGGTTTATGAGAAAGGACGGGAGGGAGGGTGGGAGTGGGGGAGGACACAGGGTGGTGCCCAGCTTTATGGCCTTCTATTAAAGGAGTGAATTTGTTTGTCATCTCAGACCCTCTGCACGAGTGGAAACCCATCTGAAATCACAGTGTTATGGAAATAAGGCATTATTTTCAACTTCTTGTTTTATATTTCAGATTCACATTTCCTCCATTACCCTGAATTTTAATTTTAAAGCCCTCCGGATCACATCAGGAGGCCTCCTGCCAAACAAGCTCTCCAACCTGGGTGATGTGGATTTTAGCCTTGCCTAGGGACCCTGAGTCTGTTACTCAGGATACCGAGACCAGGGGAGGCTCACTGCAGGTGCATTCAGATCATATGAATGAGCCAAAGCAAGTAGTCTGGAAGCTCAGGAGAGGCCCTACCCCCATCACAGTGCCTGCAGTGGTGAGATGGTGCAGCCCTGCCTGTCACAGACTTTCCTTGTGCTCCTTGTCAGAGGCACTTCCTTCTTCAGCGCGGGGCCAGCCCCAGTGCTCTCTTGACTATCGCCTGTAGGAGGTTTGATGGCCAGGGGAAGTACGAGGGCCACTTCCCTTGTTTTCCGGAAAGGCAACTTTTCCCACACAGACATACTCTCTCTTAAAGGTTTTACCTGTGGTCACTGTGGTGAAATAGATGAGTGCATCAGACTGCCTTTTCCAACGCGACTCTCACGTGCCTGCCGTCTGTGTCCTCGCTTGTGATGCTGGCGGGCTCGGGACATGCCTGTAATCAACAGCATGCGGCAGAAGTGACCCCACGTGAGCTGAGGCAAGGCTAGAGGAGGGAGGGGATGCGACTGCCACCTTGTATACGAAGTCACCACCCAAAAATGCCACGCACTCTGACGCCACGGCTGTGAATGAGGGTGTTGGACCACACAGGGGGGCCATATGTAGATGCTCCGGTTGGCACCTGACCCAGGAGCAAATGAGCCCTTGGTTTGATTCTAGGTTCCCACCCTCAGATCATCCTCAGTCTTCAGGTGTTCCCACCTGAGGACCCAAACACTGTGAAGCAGAGGAAAGCCATCCCCTGTGTCCTGTCCAAATTTCTAACCCGCAGAATCCATGAGCATAATATACTGGCTGACTGACTTCGGAGTGGTTTGGTATGCAGCCAGAGTAAAGAGAGAAATGAAAGGGGCGCCTGGGTGGCTCAGTTGGTTAAGCGACTGCCTTCGGCTCGGGTCAGGGAGTCTGCTTCTCCCTCTGACCCTCTTCCCTCTCGTGCTTTCTATCTCTCATTCTCTCCTCTCTCTCTCAAATAAATAAATAAAATCTTAAAAAAAAAGAGAGAGAAATGAAATTATAAAAATAAGAAATACTAGAAACTGCAAGGTTTATGGAATCACACAGGTTTGTTTGTCACTGTGACTGGTTTATAGTTAATGGCATTTTTTCCTGCATGATCAGCCGAGCTCAGCTGCACTTGTTCCTTCTGCTTTCTCCCAGAAAATGGAGCTCACCCAAACATTCTTTCTTTCCCAGCTCAACTTTAGCAAGAGCGGTGGGGTCTCCTCCCTTCCTCCATATGCACCTCATTGCCAGGCAGGACAGCCTGAAAACATGCCCAAGGCAGAGGAGAAGGTACTCTCTTTGTGAGGCTGCAATTTGCTTTGCTGAGGACCCCCGCGCTGTCACTTGGCCTTGGCCCAGCCCACATGTGACTTCTACCTCACAGCCTTACATAATCCTCACCACGGACTGGAAAATAAAACCAGATGACTCCATTTTCACAGCCTGACTCTTCTTAAGGCAGAAGTCCGTACCAGCACTACAACTAACAGACCGTGCCCCACCTCACCGCATTGCTGGCTGCCAGTCAGCACTGGGTACCTGTGGGATCCCTGGCTGTGCCCCTTTTCTTTGTGATTTGCAGAAAACTTGACCTGGTCTGAGTGTTGTGCTCTGTTGGAAGGCTAAAATATGTTCGGATTTCCAAGCATCCACATACACTGGCATGTCTTTTGGCAGTTCTCCAAATATTGAAGAGTCCCATTAAGTCTTCACAGAAGATGTTTTTAGGCATACAAAGAAGAATATACATCGCATGTCACACATCAAAAATATCCAGAAATCTACAATGATTATTATTGTTGCATATGGTTAAGGTTCACTCAGATTTGCTTACATATTTATAACCTATTTTTTTTTGCCCTTCATTCCATTACACACATTACTTTTGCCACTAGGATTTCCTCTAGTGAGGGCCTGCTGCTGGCAAACTCTCTCGTCTGCAAATTGCCCTGTTTCACTCCCATTCCTGAAGAATATTTTTGCTAGCAACTATATTCTTTTAGATGCTGAGTAGATCACTACAATATCTTTTGGTTTCCATTGTCACTATTGAGAAGTTAGATGTCAGTCTCTTACTTGTTTGGGGGCAACCTATCTTTTCCCCGTCTGCTTGTGAGTTTCTCTTCAACAGGTCTGTCTTTCCCGTTGTTCCATTTATTACGCGTGGGCTTCCTTACGCTTCTTTAATGAATATGATTTGTCATTCTGGAAAGTCCTCATCCGTTAAATCCTCGCCGGTTGTGCCTCGCCATCTCCTGTCTTCCCACCACAGCTGTGATTGAAGAGAGGAGATCTTGCTCTGCTGTCCTCCATTCTTAAAGCCTTGCTGTTTTTTCCCATCTCTTTATTTCTTTGTGCTGCATTCTGGATTAATTCTTCTGATCTAACTAATTAATTCTCAACTGCTTCCAACCTGCTGCTAAATACACACATCCAATAGGTTATTGTCTCATTTCCAAAAGTTGTATTTTATTATTTTCTAACCTGTTCATATTTTACAACATTCTGTCCGCTGTAGACGTTTTCAAGCTTGCTTTTGGTTTTCTTCAACATGCTATGTGTGGCTGTTTCATAATTTGTATGTGATGATTCTAATATTGGAAACTTGATTCTGTTTCCTTCTTGTTATTTCTTCTTTCCTAATGGTTCTCATTGCTGGTTGTCATGTTTTCTTGTGTCTCTGCTTGCTTTTGTTCCTTCCCCCCCCGCCCCGCCCAGGTATTACTCATTGTCTTTGAAACTTTGTCTGTAGGCAGTCTTTTGGAACTGGGGTAAAGAAATATTTGTATTCAGTTCTTCCTGGTTCTTGGGGACATTAAAATTCCATCCCATCTTGAATCAAGTTCAGCAAGTGAGGGCCCATGTATCAATCAGGCAATTAAACTCGGGCTGAAAATGTGCAAAAAAAAAAAAAAGTCACAACTTTGCAGGGACAGATTTTTTTTTTTTTTTTGGTCTTCCTGTTTTGCTCAATGCCAAGGTAGCCCTGATTTTGTCTTCTAGGGCAAGCAGTGGTGAGGTGGGAGCTCTGATGCACACTGATGTTGAGATATAGGCAGTTGGGATCCCCAGATTAATATGAACAGGGTATCTTGTAAAATGCTTCACCGTGGCTGGGACCAGGGTCTTACTCATGGCACGGACCATACAGAGAAACCACCAAAACCAAGCCCAGGTGTACCTGGATTGGCAAATGCCTTCAGGGAAAAGTGGTTTTGCCACTCTAATTTTCTACCTCCCTTTCTAGGGCTTCCCACTTTCCCTTAAATTTTTGCCTTGTGGTTCCTTGCTGTTTCTTCAGCTTTGATGCCTTTAAGATGTTTGCATCTCTTATCTCTCTTTTTGGATTGTTTTTAGTGGAAGGATAGGTCCAAGTGAAGTAGCACTCCATTACCCCAAATGGAAGACTCTTTCTGGAGTGTCATTTGCATCCCTTCCTTTCTCTCTGTTTCCATCACTTGCTCTGGACCTGGCTCTCCTCATCACTTGCCAGGACTCTGCAGTGACCTTCCACATCCCGTCTTTCATCTGCCCTTTACCTAGTCCAATTCATTCTTTACACAGAAGCCAGAAGTGCCGGCTGAATCACTCTTACTCCTAAAACTCTTTAGTTTCTCTCCTGGCACGGTGCAGGAAGGTAGCCTCCAGCTACCTGTGGCTACGGAACACTTGAAATGTGACCAGTGTGATTGGGAAACTAAATTTTAATCATATTTCACTTTAAACAATTGAAATTGACATTTAAAAATGGAATCAATGTAAAATGGTTTTTGGTTAAACATAGCTTTATTACTGAATGGTCATATTTCACTTAATTGTTGAAAATTAAGCATCCAAGTTGAAATGCAGTATAAGTTTAAAATAACTATTTTTAAGATTTTATTTATCTATTTGAGAGAGAGAAGGGGGCGGAGCCGAGGGAGAGGGACAAGCAGACTCTGCACTGAGCAGGGAACCTGATGCAGGGCTCAATCTCACGACCCTGAGATCATTACGTGAGGTGAAATCAGGAGTCATTGGCTTAACTGACTGAGCCACCCAGGCGCCCCGAGTATAAATAAATTTTAAGTCTGTAAGCATATACAGAAAATTTCAAAAACTTATTACACAAAACGCATTAATAATTTCTATATTGATTATCTTTTGAAATTAAAATATTTTGGATATTGTGGGTTAACTAAAATATAGTATTGGTATTAATTTTCCCAACTTTTTTTACCTTTTGAAATATGACTACTAGAAAATTTTAAATTACATACGCCTGTCACATTACAGTCCTATTGCCAGCACTATTTCATCCATTATTCTAAGGATAAGGACAAAATCCTTAATCCATTCTGTAGGACTCAGTATGATCTGACCCCAGAATATTTTAATTTCATTTTCTTTATTTGACACCATGTTTTCCTTCACTTATTCTTTCTGATACTATATTTTAGTTCCTGAAAAGGTTTCTGAATGGACTCTGTGAGGTGATCAATATGTCTTTTTCCACAATGTCAGCTTTATTCAATCATAAAGCAAAGTTAACCACAGTTATAAAGCAGGTTCAGGATTCCAAACTCAGTGACAGTTCACCATGTGATTAAACTTGGCTTCTTACACAGCACCCAGAGCAGGAGAGAAGACAAGCCACACAACGAACAAGGTAACAGAAGATACAGGAAGTGAACGAACCAAACTCAGAGTCAGTCTGTGGGCGTGTGGTTGAGCTAAGGCCTCGGTCTGGTCCGGGTCAGCTCTCCACCCTGGGCTTCTGATGTTCTAGTGGTGAAGGCTCCCGGTTCTGTTCAGAGATCACGGAGATCAATGGGGCAGAGCCTTCCGTGGCAATTGCCTTTTTTAAGTGGTCAAAGAGGGGTCAGATCCGAAGAGTTTAACAGTTTGCTGCCAAAATCCTTCCCTTTTTAAAAGGATTTAATCAGTTTTGGATCTCTGCAGACCTCCTCTGGTTCTTCGTGATCAGTTCTGGGGTGTCGGCTGACGTGGGTCCCGGTGATACCTCCTAGCTGCAGGACCTGAACTGCTCACGTCATTGCTTGACACAGGCGCCTGCTTGATGTGACAGACTCCATTTTGCTCTCTACAACTTTCTTCAATTTCAAGGCTTGTTTACACACTATTCCTTCTGCTTCATTCATTCTTTCCCAGTCACCCTCTGCCTGGTTCACTCCTACTTCCATAAACTCCAGATTTAAGCCCTGGTGTCGTCCAGGCACATATAGCTTCTTACACCCTGCCAACAGTGCTACCAAGTCTGGGAAAAGGGGAAGGGGCTAGAACAGTCAGAGCAACAGAAGAGATGGGCAAGAGACATCAAGGAAAAGGACGAAGGACTGGCAGAGTGTAGGTATGATCAGAGACAGAAAGAGTTGTCCAGGAAGTATATATAATTTCAAAGTTGGTTTAAAAAAAAATCACGATGCCTCTGGCAAAGACCTGTCACTTGGAAGATTGAATCAAGTTCTGCTTGATGGGTTGGTTGGTTTTCAAAGTAAATAGGGACACAGAGGAAGGATGATGAACTTGCTTTGAGATATGTCATGCTTAAGGTGATGACAAGACATCCAGTGGAAATATGTGGCTTTGACAGTTGGAATTACGTGAAAGAGTTACAGTTTGGTGGTCATGAGCATCAGATGTATGGTTTGATTTTACATCTACCATGCTTTGTCGTATGTCCCCAGAGCACCTGCCATGCTACTTCCCTGAGTGAGACCAGATGAATGTTACTAAAATAATGTGAAACACTACGGTAATTCCTCGCCTGTGACTTTACAGCACTGATCCAAGGCAAGGATTTTCTAGTGTTGCTTTGTGTAAAGACTATTTCTCAGTATAAAAATCTAAATCCCTACCCTTGAAAACTTTAAAACCTAGTCTCCTTAGGTTTTCCGAACAAAACAAAAATAATGCTTATGACACAAAATTATTATCAGTGTAAATGAATCAAAAGCAGACATTATATTTCTCTAGAGATTCGCTTGGATTTAAAAGAGAAGGCTGCTTGGCCAAAATGTTTTGTGTTTTGCTGAACACAACCACAGAAACACTGGAAGATGACTCGCCAGGCACTAAATGGACCTGAGCTTGGCCATCTGGGCAGAAGCTATAGTCCTTGATGCCTTTTTCTCACTCTACTGGGAAGCCACATGGAAGGAAAAGGAGGAGACGTAACTCAGGTGTGTTCTTAGATCCTCTGTGTCACTGGCTTTTAAGAACCCCCCTTCTCAGCCAAGATGTGCGCACATTAGACCCAGAAGCCAGAGTGTTCACATGGTTCTCCGACCTTACCAGCCCCATGTTAATAGTACAGGAAAACTTCCTGCCAACACTTGGTATTTTCTGAACAGTTTTCAGAGTGTTCAGAGTCCATCACCAAAATATATTTCCTAGTAGTCTGTTCTTTTTTATGATTTTTATCTCTCTGTTAAAGTTCTCATTTTGTGCGTGTGTTGTTCTCTTGATATCATTGAATTGTCTTTCTGTTTTCTTTTTTCATTTTTTAAAATTTAAATCTAATTAATTAACATATAATGTATTATTGGTTTCAGGGGTACAGGTCTGTGATTCATCACTCTTATATAATACCCAGTGCTCATTACAACACATACCCTCCCCAAAGTCCAGTTACCCCATCCCTCCACGCCCCTCCCCTCCAGCAACCCTCAGTTATCTTTCTGTGTTTACTTATAGTTCACCTGGCTTCCTTAAAACAGATATTTTGAATTAATTTTATCAGGCAAATCACAGGTCTGCATTTCTTTCAGGTCAGTTACAGGAAAGTTATTTTGTTCCTTCGGTGGTATCATGTTTCCTTGATTTTTTTTTTTTTTTTTTTTTTATGTTCTGTGAAGCTTTGCATTGCTGCAAGAAGTATTTCAAGAAGTGTTCACCTCCTCCAGGATTTACCGACGGGTTTCAGGAGAGAAATACCTTCCATCAGCCCTGGCAGGGATTCCAAAGCTTTAGCAGACCGGCTATGGATACCTGTGCTCCATACTTCTTGCTCCCTCTTGTGGCAGAAGTTTTAATTGCGTGCACCTTCTCTTGATCCTGTAAAGCCAGGTGCTGACCACCTTCTGTTTGCCTTCCACAGAGGAGTGTTCAAAGCTCAAGTTTGTGTGCTTTCTCCCAATCCCACAGAATCAGCCAGCTTGCTGCATGAGCTCACTAATCCTCAGCAAAGACTCACTCTTTCTGCCTTCAGGAGTGCACACAAGGAGTTGGCCCCGGACTGGGTGAGACACCAGAGCACTAGGGGTGTTGGGTGATCTGCCAGCGAAATGTTCTCAGCATCTCGTGGGAGGGTTTCTGAATGGACTCTGTGAGGTGATCAATATGATCCGCATCCCTTTAATGAAACCCCCAAGAGCCCTATGTGGCATTCTCCTAGCTCCTCCCCACGCCCAGTCTCCCCAGTTGTGCTGTACACCTCAGTGTTCTGGATGGGGCGAGAAAGAAGTGGGTCTGCTTGGCAGCATTCCCGTGTAGTTGGGGAAGCCAGGCACTCACTCATATGCTCTCATTTTCCCTCACGGGAAGAATCACAGCCCTAGAAGGTCTCTCTTAGCACCGAGCTGCGCTGCCTTGTGGACAGGGTGTTGTGAGCAAAGTGAAATATTCTTACCCTCTTCAGTGTATCCAGCTCCAGATCTTTTTGCTCAGTGTTGTGCTGGGACGTCTCCACTGAATTCCCGGACTTTCACAAAGGCTCTCTTGTCTATGTGTGATTGTCTAAACCAGTGTTCTCTGTGGGGAAGACAGCGGAAAACTTTTACTCCACCATGATGATGATGTCACTCCCGCATTCTCTGATTTGAGTTAACTCTTTCTTTTGTGCGTGTGTGTGCATGCACGTGCTGGTTGGTGCTCACCACTCAGGTCCCTCTTTTGTGAATGCATGCGTTTCCTTATATTTTTAATGGCCTTTTATCTTTTATCTTTTTGTAAGTTTTTTGTGCATCCTGGGGGTCTGCTCTTTGTTAGTTATGTGTGTTGCAAATATTGTGGTTTGTCTTATGACTTTTGAAAACAGAACTTTTTAATTTAAATATAGTCAAGGTATCTGTCATTTCTTTTGCAGAAGTCTATGTTTTAGGAGGTCTTGCCTAAGATATTTTTTCATAATCATAGGTCATAAGTATATTTTCCTGCATTTTCTTCTCGAATTGTTGTTTGTCTTTCACATTTTAGACCTTAATTCACATAATTATTATCTATATGTGACATGACATAGGAAATAAATTCAATTTCTTTTTTTTTAAATAATCCCTAATCTCCAATATTGGCACTGTCTTCTATCAGATTTTCTGAAATGACTGGCTCTGTTTCCAGGTTCCCTAGTCTTCTTCATTGTCTCTCTTTCCCATCAGGAATATCATTTGTCTTAAGAACTATAGCTTCATAGTATTTCTCATTTTCATCTTGCCCTTCTTTTCCAGGGGTGACTGTACTGTTTTCAACCCTTTGCCTTTCATGTAAACTGCTAGAATCAGCTTGTCAAATTGCATTGAAAAAAATCTCTGTTAAAAATTTTGCTCATATTGCATTAAATCCATACATTAATTTGGAAAAAAATGACATGCTTCTGATATTGCATCTAGTCTTTCTGTCTTATGATCAAGGAAGTGGAGAGTCAGAGAATAGCATGGAAACGCCAGCTAGGGTTGTTGGACAAGCCACTCCAAATTGTGCCTTCATATTGCTGGCTGCCGGCTAAAATTTATTCAGATAGACAATTCTTTCTTAGATACATTTCTTCTCTTTGATATTGATACTGAGTTTTCTTGTCCATCAATATAGATTTCTTCTGGGTGCCTGGGTGGCTCAGTTGGTTAAGCAACTGCCTTCGGCTCAGGTCATGATCCTGGGGTCCCGGGATCGAGTCCCGCATCAGGCTCCCTGCTCAGCAGGGAGTCTGCTTCTCCCTCTGACCTTCCTCCATCTCATGCTCTCTCTCTACCATTCTCTCTCTCTCTCTCAATAAATAAATAAAAATCTTTAAAAAAAAATATAGATTTCTTCTTTAATTTCTTGAATTTCTTTTTAATTTCATTCAAAATAAGAGACTTAGATATCTTCTGGGTTTTTTTCATAGTTAACTTAGATTTGTGTTTCTAGTGAATATGGTATCTTTTGATTTAACTAACTCCTAACTATTTGTTGCTGGTTTACTAAATGAAATTGATATTTGACTATTAACCTTGAACTTAGTACCTCGATAAACACTCTTATTAATTCTAATAATTATTTGCAGATTATTTGGGTTTCCTATGTTGAAATCATGTTATTTGAGAATCATGTTTGTTCCTTCATTTATAATACTTATAACTTTTATTTCTTTAAATATTTTTTTGTACTCTTCTATCTAGGATTCCTAACACCGTGTTGAATGGAAGTGGTGATCCTTGTTTTGTTCCACATCTTAAAACACTTATTTTTAATCTTTCAATATCAAGTACAAAATGTACAATAGGCTTTCTGTGAATTTATCAGTTCAAAAATGTTCCTCCTATCTTTAATTAGCTAATTTTTCTGTTTTTTATAATCATAAATGGATTTTTTTTACATTTATTGACAATTTTTACATTAAAATTATTTTATATCTACTGACTAATCATTTTACTTTTGTGGGTAAAATATTACACTATTGCTGGTCATTGTCGCTTCAGCAAAAATTTGTCCATAATACTTAACGTTTTTGTGGGAGCAGAAGACCAGATGGGAAAGACATAGAAACGGGACCCAAATAAAAGTCCAGCACATGGGACATTGTCACAGAAGAGCATTAAGAATGTGACACCACTCAGGAACACTGGGAAACCCTGAGGCTAAAGGAAGATATGAGTGACCTGAGCCCGTGGGGTTTCAGAGAAAATAGAGATGGAGGAACAGAGAGTAAGTATGATGGTAGAAAAGGGAATTGATGGTATAGAGATGACATTGTTTGGGTCTCATAAAAAAGATGTTCTTTGGGGTGTTTTGTTTGTTTATTTAAGATTTTATTTATTTATTTGACAGAGAGAGAGAGAACACAAGCAGGGGGAGTGGGAGAAGCAGGGTCCCCCACTGAGCAGGGAGCCCGATGCGGGGCTCGATCCCAGGACCCCGGGATCATGACCTGAGCTGAAGGCAGCCACCTCAATCACCCAACCAACCACCCCTGTTTTTTGTTTTTTTTTTTTCTCAAAGAGAAACAAGGAAATAATGGACAGAAATCCAGGTAAAAGAAACATGCCAGGTCATAGATGGGCCCTATTATGCAAAGAAGAAGGAAGAATCTTCAAAAGTTAATGAGAAGAGATGTAGTACAAATGTGAAGACACGCTTCTTTAAATGCAAGTTAATAAACTAGTGGAATCAGTTATCCCCAAGCATCGGCTCAGAGGCAAAACTAGCTGCACAGACTAAGGAATGCAGCTCCACGAGCCCATACCAGACCTGGTGTGGCAGCCCCCGGGCAAGACATTCTCCCCTCCATCCTTTGTTGCCTGAACAGAACTCTGCGTGAGCATTGATGACTTTAGGTTTCCTCTCTTGTGCAAGCCTTGAGAGAGGTGACTCTTTTTCTCTGCTTTGCTTCTTTCTACTTCCTACGCTCTCTCAAATATCATGTCTGTTTAAAAATATTAATTTTTTAAAGATGGCTTTGACCTCTCCTTTTGTTGTTATGAAGTTCAGAAAAGGGAAGTGCCACAAATAGAAAAGGGCAGCATTTGGAACAGTTTAAAATTTCTGTAAGCGCCAGTGAGGGGCCACAGAAGAGAACATTCCATCCCCCTCCTTCTGCTGCCTTCCTTCCAGATTTCCATGAAGATCAGATAGAGGAGGCGGCCCCAGGAGAGCTGCAGGACCCATGCACATGTAACCAATTGCTTTTTTGCCTGTAGTAAAGTTCACATTTTGATTGCTTCTCCAGATTATGTTGATCCAGACATATTTTATGCAGTCATCCGGATCTTTCTCTCTGGGTAAGTACAGTTCAACCATTTTCCTGCATGAGGCCTCTGTAGCATATTCCAAATTTATGAGAGGAGAGAGAAGCTTCCTAGAGTAAGAAACACACCAAGAAACCCTTGCTAGCAGTTATCCATTCTTGGATATAAGAGGTGGGGTACCATCTGCATGACAAATGACATTGAAGTTTGAATATTTAAGTTTAGAATAGTTTTCCTTAGACGACCATATTAGATTCATTTGTATTCACTTCGAATCCCATCTTGATGGCAGAAAAAAAAAGCCCAGTATGCAACCACAAAGCTCTATCATTTATATCCATTCTCTCCCCCTTGTTACGAAGGCAGATGGAAGCATAGAAAGGGCTTAAAAGCTTTCTTCTATTACTCCTGGAAGAGCTACCCCAAGTCATTTGTTCATATTTGCGGGTCTTTTCTGACATGGCCTGTTAACTTCTCCAGTTAGAGAACTCTACTCTTAGATATATTTCTTCCTTTAAATACACTAGTTATACCTTGACATGTTTTAATCAAATTGCTTTCCTATTCACATTAACTGAGAGAAACTAAGTTTGTTTGTTTGGCTTTTTAATGGTGAAAAGTGAAAAGTGGAGGTAGTGAATGGATGAGGTGAAAAATGTGAAAGAGAGCTCACCTAGTGTTCCATCTTGATAACTAGGAGATGCCTAAGTGCTATGTACAGAAAGAATCTGAAGCTGTGCCCTGAAGTAGTAAGAGACAAGTCCAATACCAAAATCAACAGATCTACTGATCTATCAGTAGATGTAGTGGATATTACATTGGTGCAAGAAGGAAGTGACAACATGAACTCAGTATTTTCTCTAGATTGAGTAGGTCTGGAGTATGAGACAGTCTAAGGGGAGGCCAGCTTGGGTGGGCATTCCTCACTGCAGGACTCAGAGAATGGAAGCAGGAAGGTTTCTAGTGAATAACTTGAGAGTAATGGGTACCTGACTGATGAGGAAACCAGAGAAATGGGGAAGGGTGCAGAATGGAATTGGGAGTGTTTCTCAGAACTCAGACTTTTACTGTATACCCATTCAGTCCCGAAATCCTCCCCAAAGAGATTATCTGTCCTTAGAACTCTTCTTGCTCTCTGTGCGTTTTGCATGTGCTCAGGGTTAAGACAAAGATCTGATTGTATGATAGTGATTCCAGCAACAAATGTTAAGCAAAACTTGCAGATAGGTTTTGGTAGAATTAGAGAAAAAAAGGGCATTTTTTAAACATTTTAAATAGACTGAGATTTAGGAAGTACCTAATTCTGGAAAATCTCTTTGTACTTCACTTTGCTGTTTAAGTTTGTATTAGTCTTCCACCATTGCATAACAGATTGCCACAAATTAAAAAAGCAGTTTAAAACAACACACAATTATTATCTCGCATTTCTGTAGGTCAGAAAGCCAAGCAAACTCAGCTTGGTTTTCTGCTTAGTGTCTCCAAACACTGAGGTCAAGCTATCTGCTTGGCTGAGCTGTTATCAGGAGAATCTGGGGAATCATTCACTTCCAGACCATTCAGGTTTGTGGTAGAATCCAGTTCTTTGTGGTTTTGGAACTGAGGTCTATGTTTCCTTGCTGGCTGTTGGATAGGATCTGTCCTCCGTTTAGAGAGGCCTCCTGCTTTCCTTGTTACATGGTATCCTCCAACGCAGCCATGGTGCTTCCAATCCTAGTACTTAAATACCTCTGATTTCTCCTTCTGCCACTAGCCAGAGAAAATCTCTGCTTTTAAGGTCTTATGTGATTAGATTGAGCCCATGAGACAATGCAGAAAATCCCTATGTTAAGGTCAACTGATTAGTAACCTTAATTACATTTGCAAAGTCTCTTTGGCCTTGCTGTATAATATATCATATTGACAGGCATGGTAGCTTATAATATAAAGAGTTCTAGGAATTAGGATGGAGATCTTGGGGCAATATTTTCAAAATTCTACCCATCATGATTAAATGGTCACTGCAGGGTGATATTGTTTTCATTAAAATAAGTTCTGGGTCAGTGGTGCATCTTATCTGTGATCTCCATAAAAGTCTCCCCTCTGTCTGACCCTCAAAAATATTTCCCATGTAGCACAACTAAGTGGGCGGCACCAAATCTTAAATGTATTGATAAGTGTTGATGGCTAAAATCACCTGGATTGTTGAGAATTCTCAAGAGAGTTGTCTTGAAAAATCGAAATCTACTCCTATATTTTTGGCTTGTCCCATGTTTGATTTACTGTTTTTATTTACTTTTTAAAAACATTTTTATTTAGGAGAGTTTCATCATCTGTAGATTAAACATATTCTTTTTATTTCCCACTCACATTAAATTTCACAGGGAAGTCATCAGCCCCTGTGGAAAAATGTCACTTCATTTCTTTCTTTTTTTCTCTCTGTTTACACTTCCTCTTGGGTTTCCTAGAAATATGCTATGAGAAAGATTAAAAATAACCTTGTCTACAGAGATTTGAAAGGAAACTAATTCTTTTCCTTTACAAACAGTAGTTTGGGCTGAGAGTGCATGGGCGCAGTCCTTGGGCTAGTCAGAGAAACCCTATTTCCCTTCCTCAGACTAATCTCATCACAGGTGGAGAACATGGATTTTGAAAGTAGATCCCCTTATTTTATCTTTTTTGACTTACATGCTGATGTTTTCTCTGTCACCTTCAATGTGGCTTTGATACATTTTCATCATGTTGGGGCACCAAAAAAAGATTGATTGATGTCTCTTGGCCATTTGAGCATCTGATGCCTCCTTAAAGCTAGCTAGATCCTTTCCAGACAAACATTTGGGTCCACATATTCTAGATATATAATAGGGAATTATAGAATGATATTGTTTTCATTCATTCATTCATTCATTCATTAACTCTTTAGTAAGTGCTTACCATATGCCAGGCATAGTTCCTGGTTCTGGGAATGTGCAATAAAGCAAAACAGCAACTTCATTCCCATGGAGCTTACATTTTATTTATTTATTTATTTATAAATATTTTATTTATTTGACAGAGAGAGAGAGCACAAGCAGAGGGAGCGGCAGGCAGAGGCTCCCCACTGAGCAAGGAGCCCAACACCCCTGGGGTATGACCTGCTGACACTTTACCAACTAAACCCCACAGGCATCCTGGAGCTTACATTTTAATCATGGGAGCCAGATAATGCATAAACAAATATAATTAAAGCAAGTGTCATACAATATATGTTACAACAATAAGTAATATGGGGAAATGTAAAGTAAGACACAGGGCATCAAGGGAGAGCTAGGGGTGGGTGGTGGCTGAAGGTTCTCATTTATTTATTATCATCTGGGAATGCCACACTTCTAGGTGACATTTGTGTAGATACTTGAAAGAAGTGAGAACTAAACCTTCTAGATACCTGTTCCAAGCAAAAGAAACAAAAATTGCAACAACCCTGAGGTTGGAGCATGCTTGTCATGGAGGAACAAGGATTCCTTGTTGCAAAGAAGCCAGTGTCGCTGGGATGAAAGACACATGCGGGAAAATGAGAGAGATACAAGGAATAGCAGGAGACCAGATCATGTTGGGGCTTGTTGGCTCCTTTCTGAGAGAGAAGAGCAGGGGTAGAAAGTCTGGAGACAAATGGCATGATCTGTCTTAAGTTTCGAATCATTGCTGTATCTTCTAAGTGGAAAATAGATGATTTGAGAACAAGAATGGAAGCCAGGCAAACGTTTTAAGAAGCTATCCCACAATCCAGCATGGTGGCTTGGACTGGCGTGGAAGCAGCAGAGGTGCTAAAAAATGTTCAGTTCCGGACATGACTGAAGGTAAGGTTGAGGGGACCTGCTATTGGATTGCTTACAGAAGGAGGAGAACAGGATTAGTTAAAGAGGACTCTAAGGTTTTGGCCTGATCCACTGAAAGAATGGAGCTGCCATTTTCTCTGATGAGGAAGGCCATCAGAGGAACAAATTTGGCAGAAGGGAGGGGAAATTGGGAGCTTAGTTTGGGACATGTTCATTTCTGGTGAAGGTATCTGTAAGTAGGCTGCTGAATACATGAGGTTGGACCATAAGGGAGAGGCCCAGGTGTAAGTGCATGCTTTTAAATAGTCCTAATATAGTTGCCTTCTAAATCAATGAAGCTAAATAAGACCACTTGGAAAGTGAAAGTAGCAGGGAGCCCAAGGACTGAGCCCTGAGAAAGTCCAACATGCAGAAGTGGTCATGATGAGGAGGGACTGTTGAAAGAGACCAAAGTGACCATCTGAGATCATCCGCAGGATGGCAAAAACAACTCTGAACCACTGTGGCCGCTCTCTTTGTTCCACTTACGTTTTCAATACTCCTTCCCAATAAAGTGTTGTTTAGAAATTTTATTGAAGCAGTGTCCTGAACTTTGATAAGTCATAAAACTTCTCTAAAACCCGTTTAATTATGCAGCAGCTTTAGGAAGTAGGTGCAAATTAGGACCAAGACTCACGAAAGTGCATGCAAAGTTCCAACATAATGAATGGAGGGAGCAGGGATTCCAACTCACTCTGAATAATATAAAATGGCTAATATTTAGCAAATGCTTAATATGTTCCAGGCCCTGAGCAGGTATTATTTTAATTAGTTCCCATAACAACCCAATAAGGTAGATCCTAATATCACTTGGATAAGGAACCTGAGGCTCAGAGAGATTAATTACCTAAGCCAAGGCTCACAGTTAATAAATACCAAAGCTGAGATTAAATTCTCTATCTGCCTGAAAAAGAGCCCTCTCACCCAACAGCTACAGCATGTTCTAATCTTAATACCAGAATCCTTCTTTCGCTCTCCCCGGGCTCTGCTTTCTGTGCCTCATGTTTCCAGAAGTGATGTCACCCCCACTGCAAAGGCCACTCTGACATTCATGCAGTGGAAACCATACAACTGCTGAACAAACCAACCTGCAAAGAAAACAACCCAGCTCCGTACAGCCTTTCTTACCTCAAGGAAGTATTGGAAAAAGGACATGAACAGCAAGCTGAGCAGTCTGGCTACGGCTTTTGTATGTGTGTGATGTTTCCCTTCTCTTGAGCAAAATGACTTTTAGAATTATAGGAAGGAGACGAGACATCAACGTAAGCCTGTTATTTAAACTGTTCACAGCAGGGACTGTGGCTCATTCCTGGAAATAAGAGGAAAAAAGACTCTATTCCTTAGTAAAAGTGCAAATTCACATGCGGGGTCTCTGGAAAATGAAAATAGAAAACTACAAGTTTGGGGCGCCTGGGGGCCTCAGTCGGTTAAGCATCTGCCTTCTGCTCAGGTCATGATTCCGGAGTCCTGGGACTGAGCCCCGCATCGGGCTCCTTGCTCAGCCAGAGTCTGCTTCTCCCGCTGCCTGCTGTGCCTCCCTGTTTGTGCGCGCGCACGCTCTCTCTCTGTCAAAGAAATAAAGTCTTAAAAAAATATATTACAAGTTTGGGATTTACATTCTGGTTTCCCCATTTTCTAAAAATGTGGCCCTGGAGCCTTAACAGCTTTGAGTCTTTGTTTATCTGTAAAAGGGGTTTTAAAAACCTGCCTTCATCTACTCAAAAGAGGTCAAATGAGAACATGAATGTGCAGGGGTTTTATAGACTAACGCCTTGGAAGTACAACTAGAATATGTTCTTAGTGCTATTGTTTTTGTCTTATTATGGAGTCACCCACGTAGTCTCTGGAATTGTTCAAGACTCTATAACAAATGTGACAGGGAAATGAGTAAAATAGTTGGAGGTAGAGGTAAGGGGACTCAGACACAAAAAGACAAAGAAATGGAATCAGGGAGACAGAAGAAGAGAAGAACGGGCCCACTTCATCTGAGCAAGACAAAGAGCCTCAATTCCGTCCATCTCCACGTCCCTCTGGTAACCTGCCGGGTTGTACTGTGTTCTCTTTATTGCTGCCCTCGTTATCAATACCTGCTATCAAGAACATATTTGACAAAGGTGTTACCACAAAGTCAGGTAGTATTTAAAACTGATAGTTCAGCATGACAACTGTTAAAGCTATTTCAGGGAAGGGCAAAGGTGTGTGTGTGTGTGTGTGTGTGTGTGTGTGTGTGTGTTTACTTTCAAAGCTCTGCTTGCAGAGTTAAAGGTATCAGGTTATCAGGGTTGAGATTAGGTGAAGATTATTCCAGAGCCCCTAAATTGCTCCTATTGATCAGCACTGATATCATCTTTATAAGTGATTTTTTTTTTTCCTAATAAATATGTCATAGGACCAGTGCTAAGGATTCTTCTCTAAACATCCTTTACTTCTCTGGAATAATCCTTCAACTGAGGAAAGGAACAGCTGTATCCTGTGGCCTGTTACGAAATTGAAGTATGCTTAAGTACATATCCTACAAAAATATCCAGTCTTTTGCTCTAAAATTACCATTGAAGTTGTGTTTGCTCTCTTACTCACTGTTTCTGTAACAGAAAATATGCTCTTAACTCCTAGCACCCACGCCTTCTCTTTGACTTTTCCTCTGGCTTAGATGGAAGGATAACCCAGCAATGCCTGTGGGGTTGATCTATGAAGGAGTCTCCACAGAGCCCCTGGAGTACTCTGGAGGGAGTGCAGCTCAGAGCACAGTGCTTCATGCCTTTGATGAGTTCTTAGGCATTTGCCATAGCAAGGAAAGTGGTAAGTCGGACACTTGCTGTTTCTTTTTGTTCCTTAACAGGGAGGAAGAACAGAGATGTTTTTTACCAATTGACAAGACCAAAATTAAATTAAAATGTAATGTAATGTGTAAATTAAAATGTCATGAAGTCTATACTTCTCCAAGCCAACCAGGAGGCTGTGTGCCTGCCAGATGTTATTGTGTCAAGTCAATTAATATTTGATCTCAGCAGATTATTGGGTTTCATGTCCAAATCTTAAAACATTGCTACATATCCAGCTGTTCCCTGTAGTTTTGTTTGGATCCTTAGGCAGTGGCCTCCTTTCTCTAAAATGGAGGAGAGATCTAGAGTTTGAAGGCTGTGGCATTAAGTTACTAAGTCTGGATATAGCTGGTGTTGGGTCTGAGCTCCTCCACTAAAGCCTTTCCCTGTAAAAATGCTGCAACCTCAGGCCAAGCCTATTTAGACTAGAAGAAGGGTCTACCAGTTTAGAAGCTTGAAATTGTTCAGTTCTTTGCCTGCTAGCAGCAAGGCAATGTTTAATAGTTGCAAAAGGGCACTTTAGACTACAGAGTTTTCAAGATGGGTAAGGAAAAGAAATGACTAGAACTTTGTGTCATAGGGTCCAGTCTTGTCCACAAAAGTCAGTTGTCAAAAACTATGATAGTATTAAATACCTAATGGATATCCTATAAATATCCTATAAATGATCGATCTATCCACATTTTCTATAAATATCTATTGATTTGATTTTTAAACAAGTTGACTTCAAGAGGCTATTACGAAAAACAGTTTGTCATTCTTTATTTTCTTGATCTTATAAACTCTATTACTTTCCTCCTCCTTAGAACTCCCTCCAAACAGAGCACCTAGGGAGCAAAATTTATCAGAGTATTTAGCAAATCAGTTTAAGGGTTTATGCCTTACATTTGTAGATACCTCTCATGATGATTAGCAAGATACTTTGCCCCCCTTGGGTATGCAACAAATATTTATACATGGGCTGATAGATCTAGTTCCAACTCAGTTATCCGAGATGTATTTGCTTCATTTTTCCTTCCCCATCTCCTATTCGTAGTCAAGAAAATAGTATTTGACATCTGTGAGCAAAAGAGCCAGCAATGTAGATCGGACAGTTAGGATGAAAGCAAGTTTTTGCTGCACTGATGTCCAGAAAAGCAGATAGGCTCTCTTATCTTTCCATGTGGAGCTATGACATTGTTCTGGTTTGTTTCTTTCAGCCGACTTTCTGCATAGGATGAGGGAGTACATGCCTCCTTCCCATAAGGACTTTATAGAAGAAATCCAGTCAAGTCCCTCACTGAGAGACCACATCTTGTCCTCTGAAAATAGCCAACTTCTGACAGCCTATAATCAGTGTGTGGAGGCCCTGGTGGACCTGCGCAGCTATCACATCGCTGTGGTGACAAAATACCTCATCACAGCGGCTGCCAAAGCAAAGGGCAGGAGGCCAAACCCTCTCCCTGGGCCATCTCAAGCCCTAGAAGAGAGGGGCACAGGCGGGACTGTAGTTCTGAGCTTCCTGAAGAGTGTCAGGGATAAGACCTTAGAGGCAATTCTCCACCAACGTGATTAAGAGACTGCCTTCTGCCCAACAATGCAAAACCAGCAAACACGGGTTTTTCCCTTACCCTCTCCCCCATTGGAGGGCATGTGGGCCCAGAGAATAAGAATGTCTGGAATAATCTGAAAGGGACCTCAGCCTTAGTTATTTTCCTGCTCCTCCTTTGTTGAGAGCTGTTAGTCTTCACAGAGAAGAATTTTCATGGCCAGAGACTTTCCTTTCCCTACCTGATTACTGGTTAATAGCGAACGGGTTTGGACACTTCCTCATTCAGAACCCCACAGAGGAGTGAGTTAGTCCTATTCTATTTGCAAAGTGATAGAAAATCAATCTAAATTTCCAAAACCAAATAAAATTGCCTGTAGACAGATCCCCTTGTTGATTTCTTTAAAAAGCAAGTTAAATATTCATGCATTCATTCATTCAGTTAAAAACTTATTATGTTCCTACTGAACACTGGTTTAGGGATTAGAGCAGAGATTTTTTTGTGGCCCCAGTCCAGCCTTCTTCTTCTCCCTGTGTGTGCTGAGTCTGTGGCAGGAGGTTGGAAATGCTCCAGTGGTGAAGCGGAGGAAAGAGGAGGCTCACGTAAGTCTTAGAAGTCACCAGTATAGCAATGAATAGTTAATGATGTGGGAACAGATAAGGCTCTTCCACATGGTTCATCAATTTGCAAATTCTATTTTAATTTCCTTCTTTATTTTTAGAAGAATGATTCTTTCTCCCTACACTGAAAGTTTGTATTTGTAAAATGAATTAATTGACCCGTTGAAAGTAAATGATCAAAATGGGAATAAATGGTAAATCCACGTGGTTCGTTCACAAATAGATGTAACTTTTTATTGATTTATTTTCTATCTTAAGATCTCATTTCATCTGACAGTAGAAAGCTAGAAAACTTTAATCTTGCCAATTTAGGGTAAACTCCATTAATTTAGGCTTGCCTCCCACTCTGCACACACACGTATATCTGGGACAGTATCTACATTCCTGAGGGCCAATCTAGTATCATGGCCTCAAGAAGAGGTACCTGATCATTGGAGGCAGCCTCTGCCCAAGTTAGCATCTGCTGAGCAGTCCCCCTCCCCATATGGGCACTGGTCAAATGGAGCTTGCAGCTTGTCTCATCCTGTCCCTAGAGGCTTTTCAGAGTCCTCAGCCCTCAACGTTCTATTATGCCACTTGGAAAAACATTTGACTACTTTCCAGATCCCTCCGGTCCTTAAACCCCACTCTGACTATATATATATATATATATATATATATGTGTTCTATATATATACTATTGTGTACTAGAGAGAGAGAGAGAGAGAGATTTTAAGAAATTGGCTTATGTCATTATGGAGGCTGGAAATTCCAAAATCTGCAAGGTAGACCAGCAGGCTGGAGACCGGGGGAAGCACCAAGTTGAAAGGCTGACTGCCTTTTGATTTACATGTTCATCTCATCCAAACAAAACACCCTCACAAAAACATCCAGAATCATGTTTGACCAAATATCTGGGCATCATGGCCCAGCCAAGGTGGCAGAAAATTAGTCATCACAAGCATCCTTGAGAAGAACCTGAATTAGGATACAGTTATGGTATCTGACAGACACTCTCCCCCACACTTCAGAAGAATCATCCTTTGTAATGATGGAGAGGAGGTACAAAAATGGCGTTGAGTATAGCTATTCCCCAAGAGATGCTAGGAAGGGATGTAGCAGAGCATTGGAGGGAAAGCCTGGAATACTGCCCAGAAAAATCTGACTATGTTGATGACTAAAAGCTCTCCATGCTGGGTGATCCATGTAGAATAAAGCCATCGTTTCTATTAATAAAAATATGACACACTGTTTTGAGGTTGATTTTATAGGGCTAATCTTCACCTGGGAAAGGGGACAAGGCCTTTAAAGTCCTAACCCTTGTACCATGAGGGTCCACTTTCACCCTATGTTGCCCCCACCTAGTCCTGCTGCGGACAAGGGGACACCGATTCCTTTTCATCCTGTGCCCATGCACGGCTAGGATTAGATTAGTAATTTGTAGAAGACTTTAGTAAAGACTCAGGGATGATTTCAAAAGAAAGCAAACAAAACCCATAAAGGAATACCAGTTAGATGGCATGGGTAACATTCAGTGTTTGTTCTGTGGGGCACACAGGCCCTACACTTTCCTCATTCCTAGGCTGCATGCAAGTGAACAGGATCCCCCAAATTCTCAGCTTACAGAGCGTCAAGCCAAGACAGTGAGGCTCAGAGGCTGAGTTTCTCCTCCCTCGTTGTTAGTCTGAAATTAGTTTTTTGTTGCCTCAATACAATCTCTATAGGGTTAAAGTCAAAATAAAACTAAACACCAATGATAAGAAATGCTTGAAACCCATGAGATCCTATCCGATTTAAGATCTGGGATATAAAACTTGCAGGACCTACAAGCCAATTACTCCTTTCACAACAATGAATTTCACCCACCAAATTCTGTCTTGCATCTTCTTATGCACAGATGTCCTATATGCTTTGCTAATGGAAGAAATGCTCTCCTCTTTCTTTGTTCACATAACAGTAAACTTAATAAAGAAGTCGGATATCATTGCTTTCTGGAATGCAATCGCTAATTAATTTTTGCAGTTTAGCATCTGCTTCCCAGTAACATTAAAAAACTGAGTTCTTGAATGTTAAGCATCATCAAAAATAAATTATTATTTTTTTTTTTGCAAAGTAATGTCCTTCGTAAACTCACAAATTTATTGGCCCACATGGTTCTATGGCAGCTGTAGATTTCAAACCAAACTCGATTATGGTATTTGCTTTTAATTATCCACAAATAGTTTTTTTTTTTTAAGGTATCAATCAGAATTTGGCCTCACTGTACATTGGGAGCCATTTGCAGTGAGGTCTTAGACCCCACTCTGACCCCTCACAGGTCACATCCTTCTTCACAAGGCAAGGGGTCCTGGGGCCAGTACAACTTGCCTTTAGGATGATCAGCTTTTTAAAGAACCAGTCAGGGGCACAGCCATAGTAGACAAAATAACAATAATGATAATAATTAATAAAAATAAAAAGTAATTATGTACATAAGTGTTAATAATTTGTCACTAAAATATGAGAAGTAAGCATCCATTTGAAATTATATTACCATAATTGGCATTATTTATTTCTCTCTCGCATAAGTATTATTATTTAAACAAAACAATTGGCTAATTAACAGTGGCAGCAAATAGTAATTAATAAGACTAAACAAATACTATGTAATTACTTTCATTTTAATTATCTAAACTTTTCAAAAGAGTTCTGGAAACATGATGACAATATTCACAATGTGAAAAATCACACTCAACTATCTCAATACAAGACACAACAGTTAATCCACAGGCAGAGCTGATGCCTACTGTTCAGACTCAGAATGAGGACCCACTTCAGATGCTGGCTTTGGTCACGTCATTCAGACGGAGCAGCAATGGACCATCCGTCATTGTGGAGCACGAACTACATTTGCCAACAGAAAAGATCAGGGGACAACCCACCAACAACAAATGACTATGGAAGATGGATAATCTGCACCAAATCCATTTGACACTAAAACAGGGTTGCTGTCATATGGATTTTTCACTGTTCTTTTTTAATCCAACACAAGATCGAAAAGTGGGGCTTTTAACATCCCCCGTGAAGGGGTTCTCAGGACATGGGACTTCCAGTGCTAAAAGCAAGTCAGATTCAGGTAACCAGTTTGGTCACCAGACCTGCCCTCTAAGAGCCCACACCACCTCAATTACTACCATTTTCCAGATCATGCTCTGGAGGCCCGGAGCTCCAAAATACCTTGCACAAATGGCCTCAAGAATGCTTCTGGAACCTGCACAGTCTTGTCTTCTGTGTTTGCTCCTGATTGTGCCATTCGTAATCATGTACTTCACAGGAGAGTTAGGGCTCTTTGCAGGTATGTGGATGGAGCTCAGGCAGGAGGCTGGGGTGTCTACAAGCATGAGGGAGTGGTCCCTGGAAGTTACAACAGAGCAGAGCTGGAGAGAGTGAGGTTAGATCTGAGACTGTCCTCATGCCTCCATGTTTGATATAGAATTCTAAAGAGTGAGAGACTTTTACCTTGAATGGGCTTCCAGGTTATTTTGAAGTATCTTTTTCAGTTAAAAATAAAACTACCTTACAACCCAGCAATTGCACTACTAGGTATTTACCCGAAGGATACAAAAATACTGATTCAAAGGGATACATGCACCCGGATGTTTATAGCAGCATTATCAACAATAGCCAAATTATGGAAAGAGCCCAAATGTCCATCCAAATGATGAATGGATACATATATATATATAATGGAATATTACTCAGTCATCAAAAAAGATGAAATCTTGCCATTTGCAATGACATGAATGGAATCAGAGGGTATCATGCTAAGTGAAATAAGTCAGTCAGAGAAAGACAAATACCATATGATTTCACTCACACGTGCAATTTAAGAGACAAAACAGATGAACATAGGGAAAGGGGAAAATAAGAGGGAAGCAAACCATAAGAGGCTCTTAACGATAGACAATAAACTAAGGGTTGCTGGTGGGAGGTGGGCAGGGGGATGGGCATAAGTGGGTGATGGGTATTAAGGAGGACACTTGCTGTGTTGAGCACTGGGTGTGATATGTAAGTGACGAATCACTAAATTCTACTCCTGAAACCAATATTACACTATATGTTAAGTAACTAGAATTTAAATAAAATTTGAAAAATTTTTTAAAAATTAAAAAAAGAAAGTCTGTTTCTAGGTAGAATAGTAGGACACCTTTTATTTATTTGCTAGCCTGATTTATAACTTTTACATATGTATAGAACAGAAATGGTACGTGGATGTCCATTTGTATTTTTACCCCAGGCCCTGGCAAACATTAGGGGTGAGGATTGTCTGACGCAGGATCAAGCTTGTCAGGTTTAATCTTTGCTTGTAAGTCTGGACTATGACCACCAGAGAGCAATCTCGACCTGCAATGCTCAGCCCCAGAGCTCCAAACGAGGTATGTATTCTTAGCTGATATCATAGGCCAAAGGTTTTTCCTATTTTTTTAGAAGTGTCTCTTTCTTCACAGTAGGACTGGGTCCAGGAATCTCAGGAGGTTATCACCCAGAACGCTGCCTCTAGATAGAACCACACTAAATCAATCCAGATAGATATCTGTGTCCAAAAGCAAATCATATTCTATTCCTTTATAAATTTTAATAGGGATATTCTGGGTGCTAGAACTGTGGATAATTTGCATCCCTCTTTTGATAATTTTCTTTATTAAAAAGGAAAACATTAAAGCATTTTTTTTCTTTTAAAGCTGGAGAGGAATTCTTTGTCCTACCTCAGTGACTAGTGTTATCTGAGAATCTTTACTGTCACGGCCGCTTAAATGTTGCCAAATTGTGAAGAGAAGATTAGTAATCAGACTGAGCATTGAAGAGAAAGATCACATAAATACAGGAAACAGGAAAAGCCAAATAACTGCCTTAAGCTTAGAAAAAGGTTAGTCGGGGTTTTGTCTATAATAAAAGACAACTATCATGATACATTAAATATTTCTCTCCTCATTGCCCCTTCACACCCAACCCAACTCTGTGGCACTTAGCCATGCATGACTGGTGGGGAACACCTCCTATCATAATAGCTCAGTGATGCAATCTGCACCTGCAAGTAGGCGGTTCCACTTAAAAAATGTCCTATTACGGACAAGCACTGGAGTTATATGAAAACTCTGGAGAGGGAAATGCAGATGGCCTGGGGCACCGGAGGGAATAGGCAATGTGGCATCTAGCTGATCTGCTCACTGTTACCAAGCTCAACCTGCTTTCAAAAAACAAAAGAGGAAAAGAAAACAAACTCAGAGTGTCCTTATTTATCATCTTCTTTGTCATTAACTTCCAATGACCAATAACGACACTGAACAAAGAACTTGAAATTCTCATATGAAACTAATGAAAACAACAAATCTACACTATATACTACTCAATCCCCTGTAGCCACATATTAAACATAAATTTGAGATTAGTGATCTGAATACAAAGTAAGAAGCCCACACAAATCTACTCATAACATCCTTCCTTTCTGTGGCACCTGCCTGAGTACAAATTCCAGTTCCTCCATTTAATATATTTGTAACATCTTCATGTAGGGTAATAACCACACTTAAAGAGTATGATAATTATATGAGTTATTATATGTAAAGCACTTAGACCAGTGTCTATGTAGAGCAAACATTATTTAACTACTTGCTTCTACTATTATTGCTATTATTAATTACCAGGGACTGTTAGACACACTGTTGAATAGTGTGGAGGAAAGCTTGCTTTCATAAACCAAAGACAGAGTCATAGAAGAGTTCCATTTATTTCTGTCCTTTCAGGCTTCACTGGAAAGGAGAAATTTATGATCTAAGAACCCCAGAGGAAGGCCTTTGGAAAAATTGAGAAATTTCTATTATATTGCTTTCTCATCTTTTTTTAGGGAAATGTTTTTCTGAGACTGTTTGATTACTGTCATGTTCACTATACAAAAACTTCTCCAACACTCCTTCTAAATTCTAAATAATATAAAATGTTTACTTTAAAATCAAACGAAAATCATGTCAGTGTTGTGAGAGAAGCAGAGATACGGAGAGTCTGAAAAAAAAACAAAAACTAGAACTAAGATCAGAGCTAAAGACTCATAAGCATATTGGCAAGAAGAAGCTAATTTCCTGGGAGAAGGAATGCTATATCCTACTGCCTGATGGGATTGGCTAGGCTGTAAAGTATGGGAAGTTTATCCTCCACACTTCTAACTTCCCCTCTCTATGCTGCCAACCCTCATCTTGGTGACATCTCTTCTCTCAGGACAATGTTGTATTTTATATAATCAAAAATATCTCAAGGATAAGTGTGTTGTTCTCTCGTGTTTTAAAATATCCAGGGATAGAATGGTGGTTCTGTAGGGTCGTTAATGACTCAAGTTGCTCTTTCTGTGCCTTGATGCCTTTAGGAGGTTTCTTCCACCTCTTGGTTTAAGAAGGCTGCTGGAGCTCCAGCCATTCTATCTGTCTTGTAGATCACAAGAAGAAAAGGGAAAAGAAAGACAATTCTATGCTTTTTAAGGAAACTTCCAAGAAATCCCCCATTTTTTTTTTCTTTTTCTATTGACCGTGTCTTAGTCTCATAGCCTTCCTAGCTACAGTAGAGACTGGCAAACATAGTCCTTAAACAGAACAATCACACACCTAGCAAAAAACAGTGTTCTGTTAAAAAAAAGGAAGAAGGGAATGAATGCATGTTGATGAATTACCACAGGATGAAAGCCTTAAGCAAGTTTATTAAACTTTGCTAGTAAATTTTCAAGGGAGGAAGAAGGAGAATAAGGAGAGTAGAGGTGGTGTTGACAGGAAAGGGGTTGAACACCCTGCACATAGACAGCCCACCTCACCTGAAGCCAGGCAACTGGTACTAAAAATCCCAACATGATCTTCAACTTGCAGCTAGCTACAGTGATATGGAAGAAGTCCTGCCTGTGTAAATAGCTACTCTCAGGTTGGAAGAAATTCTACCTGTTCTCAAGGTCAGGAGTAAATTGTTTAAATGGGTTGCATTCCATAAGTTTACAGCAGTCTACATCTGAAAGGTTAGCCTTATGTCAGAGCTGGAAAATGTTTAATACAAATCAGGATTCTTATGCAAATACATACCTTTGTGTGGCTAAATGATTGGATTCCTCCTCTCTGTTGCCCATCTTAGGTACACAGCCTTGCCTCACTGAACCTGTCTCTTGGATTATGAAGCAAGCCGGCTGCACTGCCTGATCTCTGAGGTCTCTTGTAACATTCAGTGATACTCTGCTGGGTGTGCAAGAGGCGGTCCTGGGTTGTGTGCACAAGGAATTAGCTCTGTCTGTGATATTAATTAGGAATTATTCTAAGCCCTAGCTGGTTCATTGGCATTTAGGCTGGACTCTGCTTGTTTGCATTTATGACAAATAGAGTGGTAAATAATAGACTAATTAATCATAGTTTAACAATGACATTCACCAGAGAAACCCATCTTCTCCCTTACCTAAAACACTCACCGCACAACCCCTGGTTCCATTGAACAAGCCCTCCCTATGCCATGGCCATCTGCTCCTCCCAGACAGTATCACGACACATTTGAGTGACTATTGCTATTTGAAATAACATGTTATCTTAAGTCTTCATCATTTATGATAGCTAACTAAGTCATTCAATTCCATATAAGGAGAGCCTGAAATTCCTCAGCACCTTCCACTTCTGTCTCTTCCTGATGAACTCCTAGGTATCCCTGAAGACTCAGTTCAAGCATCAGTTCCAGGGGGCCCTTCCTGTAACACCCTCCCCCCCGCCAACCGAAAACATGGACCTGCCTCTATTTCCAGATTTGTTTAATAGGGTGGTTATAATTACCTGTTCTATAACTGCTTCCTCCATGCAACTCTAAATTCCATGAAATCACTGCTGTTTCTCTTATGCCGGCATAAGAGTATTTAGTAAATAATCTTTTGATGAGTGAAGGAATGAGTAAGCTCAGAGAGTGCGTGGCAAGAACCCATTTGCGAGAGAGCCAGCAATGCAAACGTAGAACTTTTGGTAAAAGGGGAATAAACTGCCTTACCAGGAAACAGGAGTCTACTTATCCCTGTAGAATCTGCAGCCTGGGGCAAATTACTTCACGAGCCTTTCCCTCACCACACTTTTATACTAAAAAAATAGTAAAATTTTCATCGAGCGAAGGTTTAAATGCTGACAGACTTACAGCATAAGCATCAGACATAGCTCAGATAGAAGCATTCAGGGCATACAATAGTAGTAATAATAATAAATAATAAAATAATAATAATAACATAACAATATAATAATAAAAATATGGGTATAATTTCTGAAGTGCTTTCACAGATATTATTCCATTTGATTTTTGCCACCGCCGGCTCAGGTGGGTACTATTGTGATCCTGCTTCAGCTAGTAAAGAAAATGCAGCTCAAAGGAGTTAGGTGTCTCCCCAAGCTCAAGAGCATGGTACATGGCAGAACTAGAACCCAACCCAGATTGTTTGGCTCCTTTGTACTGTTCTTTCACGACACGATTGTCAAAGGAGAAGCAATTTCAAACACGGGGATGCATGTTGTCCTGGGGGCAGTGGGAGGAGAATGTCAGCCAGCCTGTCTCAGTCCCTCTCGTTTCTTGACAGAGGACTTGGTTTTCTTGCCTCTGTCACTTGGACTCCTGTCCCAGGGTTGCAACTCCGAGCTTCTCTCACTCTGGCAGCAACACCCTAGGGATACAGGATCCTAACGTGATGGCCCTAATTGGCGAGTCTACACTTAATGGCTTTGGGCAGAGATTTCCCCTACAGTGAATCACCAGTGAGTCAGGCCATTTAACTCTAATCTTAAATTCATACTTCATAAACAGTTCCATTTACTTGAGACGTCTTTAATTTAAAAGCTAGGGGCAATTGCAAGAAGTCCTCTCCCAGAGAGAAAAGAGAGTGGAAAATGAAAGCAGATATCCCTTTTCATTCTCAATAGAAATACCCATTAATATAGCATCTCCTCCTCCCTCCCCACTCTGTGGTCACCTCCAGGATTCCTCAATGGTGAAAGAGGGAGCAATCCAAAGTGCATTTGCAATCTGGCCTCCGAGTTGTGGGATTAATCCAGAGACAGGGATCACCGATTATTGCAGCAGTGATGGAGGAACTCCACGGTTGTGATTTGAAATATCCTCCACAGCTTTCCACAGGGCCTCCCTGGGTGGAGAAAGTGGAACAACTTTGGTTTGGTGCTTCATTAGTGCTCATCTCTGAAACCCTAATGATATCATAAAACTATAGACCTGGATTGTTCTGTCCAAAGAGGAAAGGAAGGCTTGATTTACTATCCCAGGCATAGTGAAAAAGATCCTAGACTGAAATTCTCAGCAGTACTGTCAAAGAGCTGTCTGATGGGGGCACTACTTATGGTTAAGGGGCTGAATCATGGTCGGTTTATAAGCTTTTATATATAACACAATAAAGTAATTTAGTGATTTTATAAAGGTATAAAAATATTAGGGAATAGATTGTATGCTTTCAAACCAAGGACATACTTCAAATGCCTGATCCTCAGAGCATTCATTTCTAAACCATCAAATAAATGATAATTTTTGGAGCACACTTTATATTATACATGCCAGGCAAGAGATATATAAATAATATACATAGAGAATGGTCTCAAGACATGTCCTCAAAGAACTGCTAGTCTCTCCAAAATGTCAGATGAAGGGTAAGGTTCACACTACCAGTGTTATGCAGTACTTTGCAAAACACCAGAATGACTCTTCTCCTTGTCTCATACTTAGAGCCTCAGGCAGAAAATGATGCATTAACATTTAGTGTTTATACCAGACAAAAAGCTTCAAAACATCCATCACTCCATGAGTATTAAGTATTTTAAAAGGACTTGCTCTATGAGCTCTATTCCTGGTCCACCCCCTTGATGTTTCACTCATGATTTTAAGGGTAGCTGTAGGCTATTGCAGAGTCCAGACTTTCAGTTTCCTTCATTACTGAGCTGAGGAAGATAGATAACACAGGCTTGGCTATTGCACTCTGTTTTTCATTTCTTTCTGAGACAGAAGACTTCTCACTCCATTTAAGCAAACCTTGGGGGTAACTGTTATGTTCAGAGACAGCCTGGTGCAGTTACAGGGAAATTCAGACATCTTAATTTTCCTCCTTTGACCTTCTGTGTGATTATCCTAATGTGATATCTCTGTATCAAAGGTGCTCCATGTGTGGCCTCCTTCTACACACAACTTATCTGAAAAAATACTGAAGTAAATGATTTTTGTCTACAGTGCCCTCCTTCATCTATGTTTCCTTTTATGTAATCTTCTCAAATGTTCTAGTGTTTTTATACCCAACTTCTAATTTCCCACATGCCTGGCTCTAACTTACCCACAAGAGCACCTTCCACTCCTATTAGTACTTTAGGAACAGGGTGAGAATGGTTGTTTTCCATTTCATCTCTTACCAATGGGGCCAATTCCAGTTCTCCTGCCCACAGATGTGGGTGGGTGATTTAATCATGTGTGAATGGGGTACTCAAGTACCCAGGCCAGTGGGGTTGACTTGTGACTCAAACAGGGTCAATCACACTCTTCTCTGACTTTGGACATCCAGGTGCTGAGAGAAGTTCATGAAAATGTAGGTAAAAGCCTGTCTGAGCATAAAACCAACAGAAATAGAAAGTAGAGTGAAGACAGGGAGTGGAGTGAGAGGAAAGTGGGGGGGAGAAAGAGAGGGAGACAGAAGAGAGTTTAGAAGATGTGTCCAAGCCGCTGTAACTGAACCTGGCACTGCCCTTGGACTTTCCAGTTTCCTAAGTCAATACATTATATTAAAAAAAAATAAAAATAAAAAAATAAAAAGCCTGGACACAATGAACTACTGTCTGTAACTATTTGTCCTCGCTGTGTACCTGTCCTGGAATCTGCACCTGGCTTCCTTGTTTAACTCCGCCAGATATGACCTCAGAGTTATTAACAGAATTTCATGCTACAGATTCCTGGGTGAGGTTTTATATTCTCCCTGGTGCTAAGTGGGTTTCTCATGCTGGCCTTGCCTCTGCCTCTGCTTTTTGCTTTTTATGGTTACATAAAATCACCCCTTCCTCCCCAACATTCCTAACCCCCAGCAACCACTTATCTGTCCTCCACCTCTATAATTTTGTCCTTTCAAAGCTACTATATAAATGGAGTCACACAGCATGCCACCTCTTGAGATT
Organism: Zalophus californianus; assembly: GCF_009762305.2. NCBI lineage: Eukaryota > Metazoa > Chordata > Mammalia > Carnivora > Otariidae > Zalophus > Zalophus californianus. The sequence continues at coordinate 166,324,910 of NC_045596.1, read as the reverse complement.
GGCTTTTTTTTTTTTTTTCCACTCAACATAATGCCCTTGGCTTGAGATTGGCTTTTTTTTTTTTTCACTCAACATAATGACCTTGGCATGATTCAAATTCTTGATGTATCAATAGTTTATTTCTTTTGATTGCTGAGTAGTCTTCCATGGTATTGTGGGAGCACAGTTTTTTTAATCATCCACCTATTGTAGGGAATGTGAGCTGTTCCCTGTTCTTGGCTATTACAAATAAGCCTATTAGAAACAATCATTGTACAGGTCTTTGTGTGAACATCAATTTTCAGTTCTCCAAGATAGATGCCCAGGACTGTGATTGCTAAATCATAAGGTTAAATGTATGTTGTTGTTGTTCTTGAGAAGTTACCAAACTATTTTCCAAAGTGATTGCATCATTTTACATTTCCACCAACAATGTATGAGAGATCCAGCTTCTCTGCATCCTTTCCAGGATTTAGTATTGTCACTATTTTTAATTTTAGCCATTCTGAAAAGTTGTAATGATATATTGTGGTCTTAATTTGCATTTCCTTAATGGCTACCAATGTTGAACATCTTTTAGTTTGCTTATATGCCAGGCTTATGTCCTTTTGGGTAAAACGTCTCTTTGTGTCTGTGCCCATTTTCTAATTGGATTGTTTAATTTTTTATTGTTGAGTCTTAAGAGTTCTTTATATAGTCTAGATATGAGTCCTTTGTCAGACGTGAGGTTTGAAAATATTTTCTCCCTGTCTGTAGTTTGTCTTTTTGTACCGATACCATGGTCTTCCATAGAACAAAAGATTTTAATTTTGATAAGGTCCAATTTACGGACTTTTTTCTTTTATAGATTATGTTTTTGGTGTCACACATTCCCAAACTCTGTATCAAGCCTTAGGTGGCAGAGGTTTTCTCTTATGATTTCTTGAAACAAATTTGTGTTTCTGCATTTTATATTTAAATTTATGATCCATTTTGAGTTCATTTTTGTGTGAGGTGTGAAGTTTAGGTCAAAGATCTTTTTTTTTGCCTATGTATATATAATTATTCTAGCATCATTTATTAAAAGGACTATGCCTCCTCCATTGAATTGCTTTTATACTTTTATAAAAAAATTAGTTGGCTCCACTGATATAGGGTTACTTCTGGGTTCTCTGTTACTTTCCTTTGACATATGTGCCTATCCCTCCTCAAATTCTACACATTCTAGGTTGCTATAGCTATATAACATATAATTCTAAAAAAGAGGTAATTATTCCTCCCACTTTATAGTATCTTCTCAAAAAAATCTAAGCAATTCTAGTTCTTTTCCATTTCCATGTAAATTTTAGAATAATCTTGTCAATATCTGCAAAATAGTCTTGTGGAAATATTGATAGGAATTGCATTAAACCTATATACCAATTTGGGACAACTGGCATCTTTACTAAGTTGGGTCTTTGGATCAATGAAAACAGTATGTCTTTCCATTTACTTAGATTTTCTTTGATTTCTTTCATCAGTGGTTTGCAGTTTTCAGTATACAAATCTTGTACATGTTTTGTTAGATTTATACCTAAATATTTCATATTATCAGGTGATTGTAAATGATATTGTATTTTTCATTTCAGTTTCAATGATTTTACTGCTAATGTAGTCAAATAAAATTAATCTCTTTATGTTGATCTTGTATCCTTAAATTGCTAAACTCACTTACTTGTTCTAAGGGTTCCTTTGTAGATTCCTTGAGATTTCTACAAAGACAATCATGTCATCTGTAGACAGAAACAGTTTTTGTTCTTCCTTTTCAATCTGTGTTGTATTTATTTCCCTTTCCTATCTTTCTATACTAGCTAGAACTTCTAGTATGATGTTGAATGGTAGTGGACATCTTTACTTTCTTCTCATAGGAGAAAAGCATGCGGTCTTTCCTCACTAAGTATGTTTGCCGCAGGTCTTTTTGCAGATGTTCTTTATCAAATTGAGGTAGTGCTTTATTCCTAGCTTCCTGAGAGTTTAACCATGAATAAATGTTGAATTTTATTAAATCTTTTTTTGCAACAATTTATATAATCATGAGATTTTTTTCTTACCTGTAAAATATAGTGGATTATATCATTTGATTTTCAAATACTGAAACAAGGTACCTCCTTAGTGCTGTAAGCAGTGAGTCAGTCTCAAATACTGAAACAGTCTTGCATCCCTGAAATAAAACCAACTTAGTTATGGTGCATACTTTTTCCATATATTGCTGAATTCTATCTGCTATAATTTTATTAAGGACTTTTACATCTATATTCATGAAAAATATTGGTCTGTAGTTTGGAAGGATTGTTTGTTTCTTTTTCAGTACAGGCTTTGTTAATATTGGCTTTATAAAATAATTCGGTAGTGTTCCATCCTCTTCCATTGTATGGAACAGATTGTACTGAATTTAGAATAAATCTTCAAACATTTCATAGAACTCTCTGGTAAAACCATCTGGCCCTTAATAGTTACAGGGATACTCAATTATCTATTTTATATTGAATGAATTGTGGTAATTTATGCTTTTCAAGAAATTGGTCATTTTATCTAAGTTGTCGAGTTTATTTATGTAGAGTTTTTGCAGTATTCCTGATTTATATTTGCAAGGAAGGGCTGTGGTGGTAGCCTTTATTTCTATTGTTGGCGATTTATGTCTTCTCTCTTTTCCCATTTGCCAGTCTTGGAAGAGATTTCTTTTAATTTTATTGATCTTTCCAAAGAACCAGCTTTTTATTTCATTAGATTTCTCTATTATTTTCTGCTTTCAATTTCATTGAATTCTGGTCTTCATTATTTCCTTCCTTATGTTTGTTTTGGGTAAATATTGATCTTCTCTCTTTATATGATGAAGTGGGAGCTTAGATTATTGATTTAGACTTTTCTTCTTTTCTAATGTAAGCATTTAGTCATATAAATTTCCCTGTAATCACTGCTTTTGCTCTGTCCCACACATTTTGATATACTGGATTTTCATTTTCAATAAGTTCAATGTATGCATATACATTTTCCCCTTAAAACTTCCTCTTTGACTCATGAATTATTTAAAAATATGTTTCCAAGTATTTAGAGATTTTCCTCTTATCTTTCTATTATTGATTTCTAATTTGATTCTGTTGTGGCCAGTAAACACAATCTCTATGATTCCAGTTATTTTAGTTTGCTGAGAGGAGACTTGTTTTCTAAGATATAGTCTACTTTGATCCATGTTCTGTGAGTGCTTGAAAGAATGTATATTCTACCATTGCTGGATGAAGTGTCTATAAATATCAATTAGATCACGTCAGTTGTGTTGTTGAAATTTTCTATATACTTGATGATTTTCTGTCTAGTTGTTCTATCAACTGTTGAGAGAAGCATACTGAAGTCTGCAACTCTATTTGTGAATTAGTATTTATATTTCATATCAGTTCTATCAATATTTTCATCACATATTTTGCAGCTCTTTTGTTTGATATATACTACTAGAATTGCTATATCTTCTAAATGGATTGATCCTTTTATCATGTGATGTCCCTAATCTGTCCTTGATAAATTTTTTTGTTTTGAAGTTTACCTTACCTAATTTAATATAGCCACTCCTACTTTTATTAATTAATGTTTCCATGGTATATACTTTTGCATTCTTTGATCCTATCTATACTGTCATTTTGAAATGAATTTCTTGTAGAGAGCATTTGGTTAGGTGGTAGATTTTATTTTGTTTTTTAATCCATGCTGTTAATTTCTGTTTTTTAGTGTATTTAGAGCATTTACATTTAATGTAATTATTTATATGGTAGCGCTATATCTGTCATTTTTGTTTTGTTTTGTTTTGTTTTTTGTTGTTTGTTTTGTTTTCTTATCTTCCTGTGGGTTATTTGAACATTTTTGCAATTTAGTTTTATTTATTTACAGTATTTTAACTATATCTCGTTGTATAGCAGGATCTTGTTGTATAGCAGTTTTAGCGTTTGCTTTATTATATTATATATACACAGTATAACATTATATATGCACAACTCTATAAGGTCTACTGGTATGAACATTATATCAGTTCAAGTGAAGTGTATAAACCTCACTTCACTTTATATACCTTATCCATTTTCCATGTACAATGTAATTGTTCTCAGTATTTCCTCACATACTTTGAGATCCACATCAAACATTGTTATAATTTTTGTTAAAAATATCAAATATAACTTAGAAAACTCAAAAGTAAGACTCAAAATGCTTTATTATATTTACATATATTTTTACTCTCTTTATTGCTTTTTCTTCCTTCCTGATATTCTAAGATTTTTTTGACATATGCATCTTTTCCCTTCTTCTTAAGGAAATTCCTTTAACAATTCTTTTAGTGTAGTTTGCTGACAAATCTTTCATTTCAGAACGTCTTCATTTCCCTTTTATTCCTGAAGAACATTTTCACTGGGTATAGAATTCTGGCTTGATATTTTCATTTCTGAACACTTGAAAAAGGTGTGTCACTTTCCCCTGGCCTTCTTTGATTTTGAAGATTCTCAAGTTGTTTTTCTTCTGTAGGTAAGTGTCAATTCTTACTGATTTTATGAACTTTGTCTTTAGCTTTCAGAAGTTTGACTTTGGGGGGTCTCTCCTCATTGGTGTTGGCTCAAGTTCTTGAATCTGTTTGTATCTTTTGACAAATTTGGAAAGTTTTTTCTAAAGTACTTTTTCAGTGTCAACCTCTTTCTTCTCTCCCTCTAGGACTCTAATAGCACAAACATTGGATTTTTTTTTATTGTTCCACAGATAGCCGAGATTCCAAGTATATATGTATGTATGTATGTATGTATGTATTTTTAATGTATATTTTTAGGCTGCATAATTTCTAATGTTCTAACTTCAAATTTCCTTATTCTTCTTTCCTCTCCATTCAACCGTTGAGCTCATCCATTAAGTTTTTTAAAATATGGTTATTCTTTTTCTCACTTCTAAAATTTCCAATTGGTTCTTCTTTATGTATTCTATTTCTTTCTTGATACTGTATTTTGTATTTGTTTCAGCTGTGTTTGTAATTGTTTGTTGAAACATTCTTTTATGAGGCCAGCTTTACAATCTTTGTCAGATAATTACATCTGTCATCTCCTTGTTTGTGTCTGTTGATTATCTTTCTTCATTCAAATTGAGGTTTTCCTGGTCCTTGTAGGACAAGTGATTTGTGAATAAACTTGGATATTTTATGTATTATATTAGGATACTCTGGATCTTATACTTTCTGGTGTAGCAAGCCTTCTCTGATACCATTTCATCAGAGAAGAGAGATACCTTCTCATCACTGTTGGATGGTGTGGAAGTCTGAGTTCCCTACTATGTGTCCATCAACACCCAGGGAAAGGAGGTGTTCTTCATTATGACTAGGGGTTTGGTATCTGCACTAGACCCCTGCTGATACTATCTTGGTTGAGAGGTACAATGGATGCCTTATCATTGCTCCCCAATGAGACCATGCTCCCCAGTGAGGTCACTGGGTGGTGATTTTCCATTAGTGTCCTCTGATACTACTGCAACAGAAGAAATGGAGGTCACCTTATTACTGTTGGGTGGTGGTGGTAATCCAGGCCCCCAAATGGTCTACACTGACATCATGTAGCTAGGAAAGCTAATTACTGCCTAGTGAGGATGAATGTCCTGGGTCTGTACTCTACTCTTCCTGAAAATATACTTGTGAGGGGGTTAGGGACCCTCATTACAGCATATGCTCTCCATTGGCCTTTGTTGTCAGGTGTGGAGGTAGAGCAATGGTTTTTCTGTAGCATTTGGCTGGAGTAGAGTGGCTAGTTTCTAAAATTTTTCTGTCCTGAAGTCTGCCCCTTTCCTGATCCTTTGGCTAAAGATAGCAGGCTTTTGTTGGGCTTTTTAATGTCTGCACCCACTGGCATTTTTGGGTTGCTGGCTTCTCTCCTATCCAGTCAGGGGTATATGAAACAAAAAGAAAACCTAGTCAATTTATCGCCATGGCATTACATAGGTCCTGAGGCCCCTAGTCTGCCTGCTTTCTTAACTCTGCCTTTCAGTGTCTTAAGATTTTTTACATACTGTATCAGGGGATTTTTGTTCTATTTAGCTGGGGGTGGGGGAAGAGTGAAATTATGTCTTTTAATTTTTCTATGATTAAAATTCCTATTATCAGACTTGTAGAAAAAAACAAGAAGCAAACATCTCAGTGGGGAACTAAGGAACAAAAAGTCCAGTTTGGAGCTCCGTCAAGCTGGTCAAGTTGACAGCATTAGGATAAATAATCTCTAACTATTAAAATTCAAAATACAGAGAAAAAGGAATATGCTTTGGCCAAGCTTAGAATATGTGATACCCCATGATAACAGAAGTGAACATTAGGGTCACTTTGGCCTTTATGGCTTTCACTGCTGAATTAGGCTTCTAGATTTCTGTCCTATAAAAACCTATCCAAAAGAAAAATAGCATGTTTTAGGGAACAGTGCTGTCCAATATCCACAGAACTTTTCCCTTTGGTTGAACTTTCTAGAACTCCACCCATTAGTATAATTACAACTATTTCACATACAAAGAAAACTATGTACCTTAAGTCTCATAAGTTATATATCATCTCCAAATCAAAGAACTGTGTTTGATGACCATTACTCCTCCAGTAGTTTTACAGTGATTTGCATAATAAATCTGTAAAGATAGGGATTATAGGTCTCATTTCTGTAACTGGTCACAAGACAATAACTAAAATTTCTCTCTCCCTTTCTCCCATACATATGCTATATTCCCCCTTGCCATCCTGGTTCATCAGAGGATTGTTTAACATGGTGACCAACACCTTTGCCTTACTAATGAACTCAGACCTTGGTAGCCCTTATATTAAGGACTTCCATTAACCATTTACTACTAGGCATAAGTTGTATAAACCCTCAAGGGAATAAGTTGGATTTCTTCCATGTTCTTTCCTTACCAAATGTATTTGAATAGTCCAATTTCTCCATCTAGTTAAATCTATAACATCTTTTTTTGACGTCTTCACCCAGGAACATGGGGAACCCCAAGTTCCCAAGTGAATTGGTATTAAAAGTCTCAGATTTCAGAGGAGTTAAGATGGCAGAGGAGTAGGGGGACCTAAGTTTGTCTCATCCCTTGAATACAGCTAGGTTATCAAATCATTCTGAGCACCCAAGAAATCAATTGGAGGTCTGAGAAAACAAATTCTGCAAGTCTACAAGCAGAAAAGTGACCAACTTTTGGAAGGTAGGAGGTGCAGAGACTTGAATCCAGTGTGACATAGCTGAGGGGAAACAGCAGCGGGGAAGGAGCCCGCTTAAGGAGGCTACTACAAAGTATTATAAGCATTAGAGCACAGAATCAGAACTTTCAGAAGTCTGCTACAGTGGGGGACATGCTTAGTTTAAAGGTGCTCAGGTGGTGAAGGAGGGCAAAATCCCAGGTGTGACCCCATGATCTGAGGATCCCCTGGGTTGCAAGAACAGATTATGCCTAAGTGATGTACTGTTCTCAGGCACAGGAACATGGAAGCCAGCCAAACACAGTGAGTGTAGGTTCTGGCATTCTGCTCTGTGTTGCCATAAACTGTGAACTGCTGTGCAGTTGTGTGACCATTTTCCTGGGACTGGTATGTGGGGTGGGTTGTATGAGGTGGGTGTCTTTATGATAATCACCTGTGACCAAGAAGGAATAACCGGACCCTAAAAAGGAAGTAATCCACTGAAGATGTTATTACTAGTCTTTGCTCAATGGTAATATCAGTAGAAATTTTAAAAAGGTTTAAGTTCCCTCGTTAGCTTTCTATAAAAGACCAACACTAAAGTCCCTCATCGGCAACCCTGTCAGGACCCCTCTCACTCTTGAGAGCTTTTTCTGTATCTTCACTTAATAAACTTCTATCACTTTACTCACAAAAAAAAAAAAAAAGAAAGAAAGAAAAGAAAGAAAAGAAAAAGGAAAGGCGGAAGTGTGGTGAGACCCTTCACAGGAAAAACAACGTGGGTCCACACAATGGGAGTCTCTAAAATTTGGAGTTTTGAAACTCAGTTGTGAGCCTGAGATAAAAAAGCTCAGACACAGATAGGGTGCGCACAAAGTTCTGACGGACACTGGGAAGACAAGAGTAATTGATTGCTCTTCTGTGAGGGCCCACTGAAGAGCTGGGGGGCACCAACTTTCAGCTTGGGGTCTAGAGAGTGGGGCACCACCATATTCATCCAACTCATCAGTGCTGAGAGACATCAGGGAACAAAACAATACCACCTAGTGAAGTCTAGGGGTGCTTACACTGAGCCCTTACTCTCTGCCTACTGGAGGCACATTTCCACTAGGGCAATTCCACCTGAGAATCAGTGCAACAGGCCCCCTCTGAGAAGATCAACACAAACAACTTTCTCACACCAAGTTTACTGGTCATACAGAGCTGCAAAACTTCAGCTCTAGAGGAAAATAGTATCTAAAATCCTTTGTATTTTTATTCTTTAGGGTTTTTTTTTTAATTATTATTTTTTCAAATATTTTCTTAATTTTTTTCAATTCTTTTTTAATTTTTATTTTCATATATACTTTATATATTTTTTTATTTTTGTTTCCTTTCTTTGTATTTCTTTTTATGTGTATATATATATTTCTTTCTTTCTTTCTTTCTTTCTTTCTTTCTTTCTTTCTTTCTTTCTTTCTTTCTTTCTTTCTTATGGGATCCATTCTTTTAAATTTTTCTTGTTTTTGTTTTGTTTTGTTTTCTTTAAATTTTTTTATTGTTATGTTAATCACCATACATTACATCATTAGGTTTTGATGTAGTGTTCCATGATTGTTTGTGCATAACACCCAGTGTTCCAGGCAGAACATGCCCTCTTTAATAGCCATCACCAGGCTAACACATCCCCCCACCCACCTCCCCTCTAGAACCCTCAGTTTGTTTGTCTCAGAGTCAAATGAATTCATGGTTCATCTCCCCCTCCGATTCCCCCCCTTCATTCTTCCCCTCTTGCTATCTTCTTCTTCTTTTTTTTTTCTTAACATTAACTGCATTATTTGTTTCAGAGGTACAGATCTGTGATTCAACAGTCTTGCACAAATCACAGCACTCATCATAGCATATACCCTCCCCAATGTCTATCACCCAGCCACCCCATCCCTCCCACTCCCCACCACTCCAGCAACACCCACTTTGTTTCCTGAGATTAAGAATTCCTCCTATCAGTGAGGTCATATGATACATGTCTTTCTCTGATTGACTTATTTCACTCAGCATAACACCCTCCAGTTCCATCCACGTCGTTGCAAATGGCAAGATCTCATTCCTTTTGATGGCTGCATAATATTTCACTGTATATATATACCACATCTTCTTTATCCATTCATCTGTCGATGGACATCTTGGCTCTTTCCACAGTTTGGCTATTGTGGATATTGCTGCTATAAACATCAGGGTGCATGTACCCCATCGATCCCTACATTTGTATCTTTGTGGTAAATACCCAGTAGTGCAATTGCTGGATTGTACGGTAGCACTATTTTCAACTTTTTGAGGAACATTCATACTGTTTTCCAGAGTGGTTGCACCAGCTTGCATTCCCACCATCAGTGTAGGAGGGTTCCCCTTTCACTGCATCCTCACCAACATCTGTCGTTTCCTGACTTGTTAATTTCAGCCACTCTGACTGGTGTGTGGTGGTATCTCACTGAAGTTTTGATTTGGATTTCCTGATGCCGAGCGATGCTGAGCACTTTTTCATGTGTCTGTTGGCCATTTGGATGTCTTCTTTGGAAAAATGTCAGTTCATGTCTTCTGCCCATTTCTCGATTGGATCATTTGTTCCTTGGGTGTTGAGTTTCATAAGTTCTTTATAGATTTTGGATAGTAGCCCTTTATCTGATATGTCATTTGCAAATATCTTCTCCCATTCCGTCGATTGTCTTTTGGTTTTGTGGACTGTTTCTTTTGCTGTGCAAAAGCTTTTTATCTTGATGAAATCCCAATAGTTCATTTTTGCCCTTGCTTCCCTTGCCTTTGGCAATGTTTCTAGGAAGAAGTTGCTGTGGCTGAGGTCGAAGAGGTTGCTGCTTGTGTTCTCCTTTAGGATTTTGATGGACTCCTGTCTCACATTGAGGTCTTTCAAACATTTTGAGTTTATTTTTGTGTGTGGCGTAAGGAAATGGTCCAGTTTCATCCTTCTGCATGTGGCTGTCCAATTTTCCCAACACCATTTGTTGAAGAGACTGTCTTTTTTCCACTGGACATTCTTTCCTGCTTTGTGGAAGATGAGTTGACCATAGACTTGAGGGTCCGTTTCTGGGTTCTCTATTCTGTTCCATTGATCTATGTGTTTTTTTTTTTGTGTGTGTGTGTGTGCCAGTACCATACTGTCTTGATGATGACAGCTTTGTAATAGAGCTGGAAGTCCGGAATTGTGATGCCACCAGCTTTGCTTTTCTTTTTCAACATTCCTCTGGTTATTCAAAAAAGGCCCCCTTTTTTGGTTCCATACAACTTTTAGGATTATTTGTTCCATTTCTTTGAAAAAAGTGGATGGTATTTTGATAGGGATTGCATTGAATGTGTAGATTGCTCTAGGTAGCATTGACATCTTCAAAAGAGTTGTTCTTCCAATCCATGAGCATGGAACGTTTTTCCATTTCTTTGTGTCTTCCTCAATTTCTCTCATGAGTATTTTATAGTTTTCTGAGCACAGATCCTTTGCCTCTTTGGTTAGATTTACTCCTAGGTATCTTATGGTTTTGGGTGCAATTGTAAATGGGATTGACTCCTTAATTTCTCTCTTCTATCTTGTTTTTGGTGTATAGGAATGCCACTGATTTCTGGGCACTGATTTTCTATCCTGCCACTTTACTAAATTCCTGTATGAGTTCTAGCAGTTTTGGGGTGGAGTCTTTTGGGTTTTCCACATAAAGTATCATATCATCTGCAAACAGTGAGTTTGACTTCTTCTTTGCTGATTTGGATGCCTTTGATTTCATTTTGTTGTCTGATTGCTGTGGCTAGGACTTCTAATACTATGTTGAATAGCAGTGGTGATAGTGGACATCCCTGCTGTGTTCCTGACCTTTTCCCCATTGAGAATAATATTTGCTGTAAGTTTTTCATAGATGGCTTTTATATTGAGGTATGTACCTTCTATCCCTATACTCTGAAGAGTTTTGATCAAGAAAGATGCTGTACTTTGTCAAATGCTTTTTCTGCATCTATTGAGAGGATCATATGGTTCTTGTTCTTTCTTTTATTAATGTATTGTATCACATTGATTGATTTGTGGATGTTGAACCAACCTTGCAGCCCAGGGATAAATCCCACTTGGTCGTGGTGAATAATCCTTTTAATGTACTCTTGGATCCTATTGGCTAGTATTTTGGTGAGAATTTTTGCATCCATGTTCATCAAGGATATTGGTCTATAATTTTCCTTTTTGATGGGGTCTTTCTCTGGTTTGGGGATCAAGGTAATGGTGGCCTCATAAAATGAGTTTGGGAGTTTTCCTTCCATTTCTATTTTTTGGAACAGTTTCAGAAGAATAGGTATTAGTTCTTGAAATGTTTGGTAGAATTCCCCTGGGAAGCCATCTGGCCTTGGTTTTTTGGGAGATTTTTGGGAGATTTTTGATGACTGTTTCAATCTCCTTAGTGGTTCTAGGTCTGTTCAGGTTTTCTATTTCTTCCTGGTTCAGTTTTGGTAGTTGATACATCTCTAGGAATGCATCCATTTCTTCCAGGTTATCTAATTTGCTGGCACATAGTTGCTCATAATATGTTCTTATAATTGTTTGTATTTCTTTGGTGTTGGTTGTGATCTCTCCTCTTGCATTCATGATTTTGTTGATTTGGGTCATTTTTCTTTTTGATAAGTCTGGCCAGGGGTTTATCAATCTTGTTAATTCTTTCAAAGAACCAGCTCCTAGTTTCGTTGATCTGTTCTACTGTTCTTTTGGTTTCTATTTCATTGATTTCTGCTCTGATCTTTATTATTTCTCTCCTCCTACTGGGTTTAGGCTTTATTTGCTGTTCTTTCTCCAGCTCCTTTAGGTGTACGGTTAGGTTGTGTATTTGAGACCATTCTTGTTTCTTGAGAAAGGCTTGTATTGCTATATACTTTCCTTTTAGGACGACTTTGCTGCATCCCAAAGATTTGGAACAGTTGTGTGTTCATTTTCATTGGTTTCCATGAATTTTTTAAATTCTTCTTTAATTTCCTGGTTGACCCATTCATTCTTTAGTAGGATGCTGTTTAGCTTCCATGTATTTGAGTTCTTTCCAACTTTCCTCTTGTGATTGAGTTCTAGTTTCAAAGCATTGTGTTCTGAAAATATGCAGGGAATACTCCCAATCTTTTGGTACCATTTGAGACCTGTTTTGTGACCTAGGATGTGATCTGTTATGGAGAATGTTCCATGGGCAATAGAGAAGAATGTGTATTCCATTGCTTTGGGATGGAAGGTTCTGAATATGTGTGTGAAGTCCATTTGGTCCAGTGTGTCATTTAAAGTCTTTATTTTCTTGTTGATCTTTTGCTTAGATGATCTGTCCATTTCAGTCAGGGGGGTGTTAAAGTCCCCCATATTATTGTATTGTTGTCAATGTGTTTCATTGCTTTTGTTGTTAATTGTCTTATATAATTGGCCACCCCCATGTTAGGGGCATAGATGTTTACAATTGTTAGATCTTCTTGTTGGATAGACCCTTTAAGTAGGATATAGTGTCCTTCCTCATCTCTTATTACAGTCTTTGTTTTAAAATCTAGTTTGTTTGATATAAGGATTGCCACCCCAGCTTTCTTTTGGTGTCCATTAGCATGGTAAATGGTTTTCCACCCCCTCACTTTCAAGCTGGGGGTGTCTTTGGGTCTAAAATGAGTCTCTTGCAGACAGCATATCGATGGGTCTTGTTTTTTAATCCAATCTGATAGCCTGTGTCTTTTGATTGGGGCATTTAGCCCATTTACATTCAGGGTAACTATTGAAAGATATGAATTTAGTGCCATTGTACTGACTGTAAGGTGACTGTTACCTGTATATTGTCTGTGTTCCTTTCCGGTCTATGCTGCTTTTAGGCTCTCTCTTTGCTTAGAGAGTCCCTTTCAATATTTCTGATTGGGCTGGTTTCGTGTTTGCAAATTCCTTTAGTTTTTGTTTGTCCTGGAAGCTTTTTATCTCTCCTTCTATTTTCAATGACAGCCTAGCTGGATATAGTATTCTTGGCTGCATATTTTTCTCATTTAGTGCTCTGAAGATATCATGCCGGTCCTTTCTGGCCTGCCAGGTCTCTGTGGATAGGTCTGTTGCCAATCTAATATTTCTACCATTGTAGGTTACATATCTCTTCTCCCAAGCTGCTTTCAGGATTTTCTCTTTGTCTCAGACTCATAAGTGTTACTATCAGACATCGGGGTGTTGACCTATTTTTATTGATTTTGAGAGGGGTTCCGTGCCTCCTGGAGTTCGATGCCTGTTTCTTTCCCCACATTAAGGAAGTTCTCTAATTTGCTCCAATATACCTTCTGTCCCCCTCTTTCTTTCTTCTTCTACTGGGATCCCAATTATTCTTATGTTGTTTCATCTTATGGTATCGCTTATCTCTCGAATTCTGCCATCGTGATCCAGTAGTTGTTAATCCTTCTTTTTCTCAGCTGCTTTATTTTCCATCATTTAGTCTTCTATAACACTGATTCTCTCTTCTGCCTCATTTAACCTAGAAATTAGTGCCCCCATTTTTTATTGCACCTCGTTAATAGCCTTTTTGATTTCAACTTGGTTAGATTTTAGTTGTTTTATTTCTCCAGAAAGAGTTTCTCTAATAACTTCCATGCTTTTTTCAAGCCCAGCTAGTATCTTTAAAATCATGATTCTGAACCCTAGGTCCGACATCATACTAATGTCCGTATTGAGTAGGTCCCTGGCAAACGGTACTACCTCTTGTTCTATTGTCGAGGTGATTTTTTCCGTCTTGTCACTTTGTCCAGAGGAGAATAGATGAATGAGAGAACAAAGTGCTAACAGGATAACAACGTCCCCAGAAAATATACTCTAAACAAATCAGAAAAGACCTGTAACCAGGGGAAAAGAAAGGGAAAGAAAGAGAAAAGAAAGAGAAAAAGAAAAAGAAAAGGATAAATACAAACAAAAACAGAACAAAACAAAACAAAAAAACAGTATATGATCAAATATGATTGGGCTGGTGCATAGATCAGTGCTACACATTAGATTTTGGGCGTATTTTGGTCTGTTAGAAGAAAGTGCCTCCCAAAATTTTAAAGAAAGAAAAACTCATACATGTATAAAAATAAGGGTTGATATGATGAAGGGATGGATAATGACTGTAAAGATAAAAATTATAAAAAATTTTATAAAAGGAATTGATAAGTTGTTTGAAAAAAGAAAGAAGATTAAAAAAAAAAGAAAAAAAGGGGAGATGATGTGATCAGGCAGGAGACTAGAACAAAGCCATGCCCTAGAGATTCAGGGTATATTTTGATCTGTTAGAAGGAACTGTATCTCAAAATTTTAAAGAAAGAACAACATATATATATATATATATATATATATATATATATATATATATATACAGCAAAAATAAGTGTAACTAATATGAAGGGATAGAATATGAGTCTAAAAATAAAAAATAAAAATGTTTTTTTAAAAAGGGATTGATAAGATGTTGGTTGAAAAAGGGAAAAAGAAAAATTAAAAAAAAAAAGACAGTTAAAAGAACTAACTTTGAAAGACTAAAGAATCATGGTAAAAAAGCCATGAATTTTATGTGCAGTATTCCCCTAGCACTGGATTTCTGCCGTTCTCATTGATCGGTAAACTTGGTCTTGGCTGGCTGTTCTTGCTGATCTTCTGGGGGAGGGGCCTGTTGTCATGGTTCCCAAATGTCTTTGCCGGAGGTGGAATTGACCCACCCTTGCCTGGTCTGGGCTATGTAATCTGCTCGGGTTTGCTCTCGGGAACTTTTGTTCCCTGCAAGCTTTCCCTATAGCTTTGGAGGACAAGAGTGAAATGGCAGCTTCCCAATCTCTACCCAGGTGGAGCTAAGAACTCTGGGCCCCACTCCTCCGTGAGCCCCCAGAAAGAAGCAGTCAATCACTCCCTTCTCCCTGGTCTCAGGCCGCACTCCGTGCTCACCTGGCTTGTGACCGAGCATTTCTATCTCTGGCACCCGACTCGGTGTGGAGTCTCCAAACCCAGCAGATTCCTGCAGTGCTCTCCCATGCCGCTCCTCCCAGGGTAGGAAGGGAAGTCTCCCGGGATCTGCTGTTTGTTGGGTCACTGCTGGAGGAGGAGTGGCCCGACTGTGCTGCGGATCATGGTTTATGGCAACCCCGAGCTGAAAGCTTGCGCCTTGGCTCCATCTCTGCAGCCGGCTTCCCTGCTCTGATACGTGGGAGCTCTGCTACCCTCAGGCATCCTTGGTCTTTCTGTGACCCCGAGGGTCCTGAGACCACACTGACCTACAAGTGTTCTACCCCTGCTTAGCCACTGGAGCAACGTTCCTCAGCGGAGCCGACTTCTAAAAGTTCCAATTTTGTGCTCCACTGCTCTATCACTTTCCAGAAGTGGCCCATGGAGGCCCCCTCCCCTGCCGTCTATCCTCCCAAATGTCGCCTTGGATTCACTTCTTCGCACGTCCTACCTTCCAGAAATTGGTCGCTTTTCTGTTCAGAGAGTTGTTGCTATTCTTTTCTTTGATCTCCTGTTGAGTTCATAGGTGTTCGGAATGGTTTGATCCCTATCCAGCTGAATTCCTGAGACCAGACGAAATCGGGATCTATTCTTTTAACAAGCAGACCAAAAGACACCCAGAATCTATTTTATTTATTGTTTTTTGTTTTTGTTGTTGTTTTTTTTTCTTTTTCTTTTTCTTCTCTTCTTTTTCGACAAAATGATGAGATAGACAATTCACCCTAAAAGAAAGAACGGGAGGTAGTACTCACAGCCAGGGATTTAATCAATACGGATATAAGTAAAATTTCTGAGCTAGAATTTAAAACAACTATTCTAAGGATACTAGGTGGGCTTGAAAAAAGCATAGGAGACACTAGAGAATCCCTTACTGTCGAGATAAAAGAACTAAAGTCTAGTCAGGCCAAAATTAAAAATGCTATAACCTAGATGCAGTCCGAAGTGGAGGTCATAAAGACGAAGATGGATGAAACAGAAGAGCATATCAGTGCTGTGGAAGATAATATTATGGAAAATAATGAAGCTGAAAAGGAGAGGAAAAGAAAATTATTGGATCATGAAGGTAGACTTAGGGAACTCAGCGATTCCATAAAGCAAAATACTATCTATAATATAAGAATCCCAGAAAAAGAAGAGTGGGGAAAAGGGGCAGAAGTTTTATTTGAACAAATTATAGCTGAGAACTTCCCTAATCTGGGAAGGAAAAAGATATTCACGTCCAAGAGGCACAGAAAACCCCCCTCAAAACCAACAAAAATAGGTCAACACCATGACATATTATAGTGAAACTTGCAAATTACAAAGACAAAGAGAAAATCCCAAAAGCAGCTAGGAGAAGAGGTCCTTAACCTACAAGGGTAGACACATAAGGCTGGCAACAGATCTGTCCACAGAGACTTGGCAAGTCAGAAAGGATGGGCATAATATATTCAATGTGCTAAATGGGAAAAATATGCAGCCAAGAACACTTTATCCAGCAAGGCTGTCATCTGGAAGAGAAGGAAAGATAAAGAGTTTCCAGGACAAACAAATATTAAAGGAATTTGTGAACATTAAACCAGCCCTGCAAACAATATTAATTAAGGGGATCCTTTGAGTGGAGAGAGAGCCCAAAAGTGAAAAGGACCAGAAAGGAACAGAGACAATCTACAGAAACAGTGACTTTATAGGCAATAAAATGGCACTAAATTCATGTCTTTCACTAATTACTCTGAAGGTAAATGGGCTAAATGCTCCAATCAAAAGACATAGGGTATCAAAATAGATTAAAAAAAAAAAAAGACCTGTCGATATGCTGGTTACAACAGACTCATTCTAGACCCAAAGACACCTCAGATTGAAAGCGAGGAGGTGGAGAACCATTTATCATGCTAATGGACATCAAAAGAAAGCTGGAGTAGCCATCCTTACATCAGACAAACTAGATTTTAGACCAAAGACTGTAATAAGAGATGAAGAAGGACACTATATCATAAAAAAAAAGGATCTATCCAGCAAGAAGATCTAACAATTGTAAATATTTATGCCCCTAACTTGGGAGCAGCCAAATATATGAACCAATTAATAACAGAATTAAAGAAACACATTGAGAATACAAAAATAACAGGAGACTCTAACACCTCACAGCAATGGACAAATCATCCAAGCAGATCAACAAGGAAACAAGGCTTTGAATGACACATTGAACCAGATGGACTTAGCAGATATATTCAAGCATTTCATCCTAAAACAGCAGAATACACATTCTCTTTGAGTGCATATGGAACTATCTCCAGAATAGATCACATATTGGGTCACAAATTAGTTCTCAACTGGTATAAAAAGATTGAGATCATACCATGAATATTTTAAGAGCACAGTGCTATAAAACTTGAAGTTAACCACAAAAAGACATGCTAGATAAATCTTCAAAGGCAAGGGAAACAAAGCAAAAATAGATGATTGGGACCTCATCAAGATAAAAAGCTTTTGCACAGCAAAGAAAACAGTCAACAAAACTAAAAGACAACCTACAGAATGGGAGAAGATATTTGCAAATGTCTTATCAGATAAAGGGCTAGTTTCCAAAATCTATAAAGAACTTACCAACTCAACACCCAGCAAATAAATAATCCAGTCAAGAAATGGGCAGAAGATAAGAACAGACATTTCTCCAAAGAAGACACACAATGGCCAACAGACACATGAAAAAATGTTCAGCATCACTCAGTATCAGGGAAATACAAATCAAAACCACAATGAGAAAACCACCTTACACAGTCAGAATGGCTAAAATGAACAACTCAGGAAACAACAGATGTTGGCAAGAATGCAGAGAAAGAGGAACCTTCTTACACTGTTGGTGGGAATGCAAACTGGTGCAGCCTCTGTGGAAAACAGTATGGACGTTCCTCAAAAAGTTAAAAATAGAACTACCCTACCACCCAGCAATTGGACTACTAGGTCTTTATCCAAAGGATACAAAAATAGTGATTCAAAGGGGTACATGCACCCCAGTGTTTATAGCAACAATGTCCACAATATTACTCAACCATCAGAAAGAATGAAAACTTGCCATTTGCAACAATGTGGATGGAAGTAGAGGGTATTATGCTAAGTGAAATAAATCAGTCAGAGAAAGACAAATACCATATGATTTCACTCATATGTGCAATTTAAGAAACAAAACAGATGAACATAGAGGAAGGGAAGGAAAAATAAAAAAATAAAAAAACAGAGAGGGAGGCAAACCATAGGAAACTTTTAACTATAGGGAACAAACTGAAGTTTCCTGGGGGGAAGGTGGGGGGGGGGATACCATAATTGGGTGATGGGCATTAAGGAGGGTACTTGATGTAATGAGTACTGGCTGTTATATGTAACTGATGAATCACTGAATGCCACCCATGAAATACTGTATGTTAACTAAATTGAATTTAAATAAAAAATGTTTTTAAAAATCTCAGATTTCCAAGTCCTAAGAACAGGAAGCAATGATGTTGTAGATGGCAAGTAGATATGTAGCCTTGTGAAGCACCAAATCCATTTCCATCTTTAAATACTAAGAACCATATATTCTAGCTATGGGTAAAACACCTTCATATATCAGGTATTGCCTCATAACACTAATTACATTCTCCAGGACAGCATTACAACATGGCAAGCTTTTGTCTGTTAGCTGTGGTATAGCTGTTTCTTCAGGGTGATGAGATACAGAATAGGATCAATGAATACCATTAGCATAGAATTATTGCCTTACTACTTTCACAATGAGGCAATATTTTTGATATCATGAAAGTGTGAGATACCATAGTGGTATATGACTACTTCTACAATCTCATGGATTATAGTGCTGGCAAAGGCATGACAGGAATGGAAATAAAATCCAAATGTAGAAAAAAAAGAAAAGGTTGTGCCAGTAAAATTAAATCTTTGCCTCCTTCATGATGGAAGTGGCCTAATATAAACAATGTAGCATCATCATACTGGATTCTCTTGACGGTAAACAGTTCTAAACTGGATGTTCAGCAATGTAGGACCACTGGATATTCAGCAGTGGTGAATTGTATGTCAACCTTGGTGAGGGCATGTCCTTGTAGCTAGTCCAATGAACATTTTCCATGCCTGCCAATGTGGCTGCTTTGTTCGTGAATGTATTGAGGAAATCTGGGGTGACAGGAAAGGAACTTAGTACAATGCAAGTCTGTCCACCTGATTAGTAAGATCCTCTTTTGCAGTGACAGACTGTTGGTGATAATTTATATGAAATAGAAAGTTGATTTTATTTAGAGTATCAAACCATCTGGCTAAAAAAAAAAAAACTATACTTCTAGCCACATTGTATCTAAGTGTAGCCATGTAAATAAATTCTGGTTGATGGGATGTAAATGGAAATATTGTATGGAATTTTCAAGAAAATTGATAAAAAGAAGCTAATTCAACTCCGAAGTGTTCCTCTTTTTGCTTTTCTCCTCTTCCTCCTTTCTAATGCCTAGAATAGGATTGGCTGGAGTTCCGCAGGCATCTTAGACCATAAAGTAACCATGATGACCTTGGAGCAGGTATATCAGTCCTGGATGCCCACCTACAACTTCTTTTATGTGAGAAGAAAAAAACAAAACAAAACAAAAAATGACCTTCCACCTAGTTTGGTTACTATTTTTAGGGTTTTCTGTTATAAGCTGAAACTAATCCTAAATAAGATAGGATCCATTCTTCAAGATGCATCCACATCTCAAAACTTCTTTCTCAACAATTTACTAATCAGACTCCTTCAAGTTCCTTGTCATCTGACCATGATTAAGTGAGGATCTTGTCTCAGACCATCTCTCCTAAACAAAATTAATGAAATGGGCTGTTTAGAATTCAGCTCATGGAAGGATTTCTTTCTTCCTTGTGCATCAGGGTTATGCCTGAGTGAGGTTATAGTAATGTGGGAATCACAAGAATAATCTCATTGCAGGGAAATTTGTTGGAAGACAAATGAGATTAATACATTTCAGTCAGTCTTTACTACCTACATCACATCATCAAGATTCAAGTTCCTGAAAACAAACAAACAAAAGTATTCCAATTGGCAAATTTAAGTCATCTGTCCACATCTCGCCCATATGAATTGATAGAAGTTAAAATGTGGTCCTTGAGCTTCTTTAGTAAAAGCTATGAACATGGATTTATTATCTCAATAACTCTATATAAATGAGAAGAGGTATTTGCTCCCTTCCCCGACAACAAAAAAATGCAAAATCAAGATGTCAGTAAGAAGGGGAAATGAATGTTATACGGACAAAAAATGACAAGTGTTCATTATAGATACTTTGGCAATCTTTACCTTATTAGACACAGTAGTGTTATGGGGAAGCTAATAAGATTTCAAGGTCAGACAGAACTGGTTTAGGTCACAGCTGTACTACCTAGTTGCTGGTTGCCTATAGCAAATCACATAACTTTTAGGAGCTTAAATTTTCTCATCTATGTAAAGGAGCTGTAACAATTTATTAAATGCACAGCCTAAATATTAAATGAGACAACTTGTAAATATGCTTAGGACAGCATCTGATGATGGTTGTTACTATTCTAAGTCCCATTTTTTAAAATGAGGGTCCTAATTTTAGCTTTCTGTGAAGTATTCCTGCATTCATGCTAGTAAAATAGTTAAGAGCAAAGGATTTTGAATCAAATAAACTACTATTTACCAGCTCTATGATACTAATCAAATTTCTTCTTGGAATATCCATTTCCTCATACATAAACTGAAAAAAATAATAAATGCTTCAAAAGTATCCAAATAAAAAATAAAAAAAAAAATTCAAGGAATAAATCAGATGATACATATAAAGCATTTAGTACAGAGTGTAACACATAGTAAATGCTCAAAAACAGCAATTGCTATCACTATTATTATTATTACTAAATGTAAGAAATGTTGGCTCAAGGTATACTATTTATACAACTTTCTGGAAATATTTAATGCTATATAGGAGTAGAAAAATAAGTTATTTTGACTCTACAATAGAATTATAAAAAGGAAGCTGTATTTGATAGAGCACTCTGAAACAGGTTTAAATGGATAAAGACAACAATGAATGATTGTACCTATTACTTTATTTGGCTTTATAAAATGTATTCCATGCCCACAGTTCACTGTAGATAACATAGCTATACTTCCCCTTGGGACTAATTGCCTATACTTAACACTACAAACTCTTACTCTATTAAGGGATTTGTTTGGAACCTAATGATAGCCCTGGTCTTCCTCCGCTATCTAAACCTGCCTAGATGCCTCAAAAGACTAATACAAAATGGGATATGGAAAAAGGGCATATGCCGAAATAAAAAGCCCAACTAAAATGATGTCTTATCAATCTCAGCAGTGCAAACTATCACAAGAATCGCTTATGTGAGACTATAATCACTCAGTGAGTACCTCATGTGATCCACCAACAGCCAGGTGGGGGCAGATCCACAGGCCTCCATAGTGACTTATTCTCTGCAAAGCCCTTTCAGGCACATTATGTATCCATTAATTCACATTTATTGAGCACTCACTATGCACAGAGCTAATTATTCTGGATATATATTCATATCATAAGCCTCATTGCTTCAAGTTGAAAGAATTATGTATACATTAAGTAATCCATTCATGCATGTATCCAAGGATTCAACAAATATTTAATGAGCATCTGCTAAGTGCCAGATACTCTACTTAGGAATGGTATATGAAGATAAATAAGACAAAAGTTACTTAGGTGCCCAAAGTTTAATCAAGTATCAACCACTGCCTATAAAACACATTTGCCTCCTTGCACATGTAATTTCTTTCTGCTAGGGTAGAGTGTATGGGGCACACTCATCAGGTTAAGATAGTTGGGGTGAAGAAAACAGTAAGTTGGTACCGAGGCGGTGCTAAGCAGGTAGCCACCATTATCCCCAGGGAGAGGTGAAAAGAGGACGCAAGTCAGAAGTGCACATTTTGTGGCTGAGGTGGCACTGACATGAGTCAGCTAAATTGACCTTTGGAATTTAGAGAAATGTCCCTTGCACAAACAAACATTTCAGCAACTCTGGGAATACTGGTTTCAGAAACCTGTTGTGCAAGAGTTGACCAAGGGCATTTGGTGTGCTGCTCGTTTGCATTTTGCTACGTGGGTATGTTTTTTTCTGTACACTCTCCACCCTTCTTCACGGACTGTCTAAAACTAAATGTGCATGTCTGGAAGTTAATGCTCTATTGTGCTGCTGGCTCTGTCTGCTTCAGCTAATGGAGTGTAGATAGCCATGGTTGTTTGCAACTTCTGTCCTCCCCTTAGGGATACTAGTCAGTAATTCCAGCCAGTTCTGATAAACAGAGGACAGAGCAAACGGGCACAGAGGTTGAAAATTGCTTGCTCTGTGCCAATTGCCCACCTGCCATAGGTCAGTGCCCTCAGGGCTCCTGTGCAGCTATAGGAACACCACATTGGAAGAACAGCCATGTCCAAATCCGGCATTTGATAATAAACAAGTACACCCTAGAGTAGCATGAGTGGCCTCTCAGAGATGAAAGAGCCCCTGCAAGGTTCTTTAGGGAGAAAGCAGGTGAGGGACATGGCGAGGGAGTGTCTTTCAGGGACCCTTAATTAGCAGCGCAGATAAAGCTGTGTTTTTCCCCTGTCCTTCTTACTTGTTACGTATTTATCAATATCTTGGATTGGTTTTTCCCCAAGAGAAGTCCCTGAGACAAAGACTTGGGTGCCACAAATTTGTGAAGTGACCTCTAGAGGCACAAATGAGAAGGTGATGACAACAATTCAGGGAGGGAGAAAATTACCATTAGAGGGTGTGTTATAGTGTGAGCTAAGCTCTGTAGGCAACTGGGGCTTGACCCTGGTGAAGTCCTTGTAAAAATCCACGAGGAGAGAGCACCCCTCAGAACTGTTCCACCAGAGAGTGCAGAGGCTGCATGATTTATCCAGAGACTCCCAACTGCATTCACTGGGGATTCCTCCCAAGGACATTAAGCCCCTGCACACACTTCTAGGCTGCACTGGTATGTAGAGAGCAAGTCCAGGTGGTATTGAAGAAAACCCTCAGGCAGAGGGAAAGAAAATGTAGGCTCCTGAGGTGAAAAGTTCTCAACATTCTGGAAACTGTCTACTACCACTATAATCTACTCAGAGATAGACTGAATACAGGGAGAGCACATCAGTGGTGTTTGCTACAGTCAGCAGACACACGCAGAATTGTCATCTGGGGTCCCCGGGTGGCTCAGTGGGTTAAGTGTCCAACTCGTGATTTTGGCTCAGGTCATGATCTCAAGTTCATGGGATAGAGCCCCAGGTCAGACTCCTCGCTCAGTGGGGAGTCTGTGGGAGATTCTTCCTCTATCCCTCTGCCCCCACTCATATAAATAAATAAATCTTTAAAAAATTTGCATCTGGTGAGAAACAAAAGAAGAGATACTTAGAGAGGAGCAATCTTCTTTATATAAAGAAACCAAGACATGAGGCATTGTGATGTAAACAAATGCTTTAATAAGAGATCACTCCACCACTTTCTATCTGTGTGGTCCTACATTGTCACCTTAATAGTTTTAGTCCTCAATTTTCACATGGGTGAAATTGAAAGCAGTTAAGATCTACTCAATCTTGATGGCAAAAGTTTTAAGAGGACAAAATGAAAAAGAGCTTGTGAAGATATTTGCATAAAATTAAACATTATTATACACTGAATTTATTTACTCAACCAATATTATTCAATAACTGCCTATTATATGGCAGACACTACACTAAGCATTAAAGATGTGACAGTAAGTAAGACCAATAATGTCCTTGTTTTCACTGATCTTGTAGTCTTTGGGGGAATGTAGACTAAAAACAGGGAAGTTTTAATGAAGTGTAGTCAGTGCTAAGATGAGGAAGTACAAGGTACTATAGGAATGCCAGTAGAAGCACATTATTCAGGCTTGGGTTGAGAAGGATGCTTAGGAAAATCTTCCTGGAGAGAGTAATGTCTACACCAGTGCAGGATGACAAAGAGTTAGCCAGGGGAACCAGGAGAAAAGAGTGTTTCAAAAAAGGCTTATGGAGAGGGTTGGGAGGTTTGGGCACCTAAGTAACTTTTGTCTTATTATCTTCATATGCCATGAACTTGAAGCATGTGAAGGTCCAGAGCTCTAAAAGAAGGTAGTACATCTAGGGTCTGAAAACAGCTCAGTGAGGCCTGGAGCTCAGGGAGTGAGGACTGGAAAAGACAGGAGAGCAGTGGGGACCCAGAAATTCCCAGGGTTCAGATTACAAAAGGCCTTGGAACTATATCAGGGAGTTTAGACTCTATGTAGAAGTCAATAGGGAGTCGATGACAATTTTTAGAAAGAGGAGAGAGGTGATCATGTTTGTACTACAGGAAAATCACCTTGGTTGCTGCAAAAGGAAAGAATGACTGAATTTGGCTATTCTGGTCCTGTGGCTTTGCATCAAGACCATTACTGGAAGGGGAGAAGCACAGACCGAACACACCCTTCAAAGTGTTTCTTTTGACATTGTGCTTCCTTCCCCAACAGCTCCCACAGACCATTCACCAAGATCTTTGTCTTTGCTGCATCTCAAATACTTTTTTTTTAATTGTGATAAAATACACACATCAAATTTATCATCGTAATCATTTTTACACAGGTCAGTGACATTAAATACATTCACATTGTTATGTTGCCACAGTCACCATCCCTCCACAGAACTTGTAAAACTGAAACTCTGTACCCATTAAATAATAACACCCTATCTGCCCCCCAATTCCAGAATTGGCAACCACCATTCTACTTTCTGTTTCTAGCAACTGAATTACTCTAAATATCTCATGTAAGCAGAATCATACAGTTTTTGGTTTTTTTTTGCAAGTGACTTATAGCACAATGTCAAGGTTTATCCATGTTTTAACATGTGTCAAAATGCCCTTCATTTTTATTTATTTATTTATTTATTTATTTTTTAAAGATTTTATTTATTTATCTGAGAGAGAGAGAATGAGAGAGAGAACATGAGAGGAGAGAGGGTCAGAGGGAGAAGCAGACTCCCCGCTGAGCAGGGAGCCCGATGTGGGACTCAGTCCTGGGACTCCAGGATCATGACCTGAGCTGAAGGCAGTCGCTTAACCAACTGAGCCACCCAGGTGCCCCTTTCATTTTTTTTTTAAAGTAGCCTCCACTCCCAGCATGGAGCCCAATGTGGGGCTCAAACTCATGATCCTAAGATCAACACTTGAGCTGAGATCAAGAGTCCGATGCCTAATCTACTGAGCCTCCCAGGGACCCCAAAATGCCCTTCCTTTTTAGGATGGTATAATATTCCATTGTAAGTATATACCACATTTTCCTTACCCATTCATCCATTCATGGACACTTGGGTTGCTTTCACCTTCTGGCTACTGAGAATAATGCTACTATGAACATAAGTGTACAAATAGCTCTTCAAGTCCCTGCTTTCAGTTCTAAAACTTTTTATCTATTGCCATTTGTCATATTTGGGCAGTTTCACATATGCATATATTTTCTTCTTTATTAAAGAATATGGAGAATATTGTGGTAGATTTACTTCTACTTTTGGGGGTATTCATCGAAGCCCCTGTCACTATTGTTATCTTAGTAAGCAGTGTAGAGTAATGGAGTGGAGACCCAAGCACTAAAACTGGGTTCCAACTCTAACACTTTCACTTATTAATGATGAAAAGTGAAGCAAATCATTTTACCTTTTTAAGGCCAGTTTGTTTTTTAAGTAATCTCCACACCCAGTGTGGGGCTTGAACTCATGACCCCAAGATCAAGAGTTGCATGTTCTACCAACTGAGTCAGCTGGGTACCCCTAGGCCAGTTCACTCTTCTCTATACTGAGGAGAATCTAACTAATCTTACAGATGATAATACTCAAAGAGTAATCACGTCATGTGTTATATAACCAACGTAGTTTAGGAACTGATTATTAATCTTGTGGGCAATTACTAAGCTACATTGAATTTACAAGTGTGTGAGTCAGCAAGGGTGAGTGGAGTTGCTGGGATGTCAGGCCTGAACCAGTTGGAGGCATCCAACCTGAGGCAGAGAAACCATGCTGGGATGGGATCTCCCATTCCCCCTCTCCAACCCCCATGTTACATCCCCAGGTCTGGGAGACTCAGGAACCATGGGGAGCCTTTACACATGGACTACCAAAGTCAACTCATTAGCTTTGGACACAAAACTAGGATGGAGAGGAAGAGATACAAAGGTGAAACCTTCCCATTGTCCTGCCACAAGCCAGTGGAGCCTAGGGAGGGGTTTTCCTCAGGTCTCCTCAGATCTCCTCAGGTCTGGTGCCTTATTTCTATTCAGGCCTTTTGTTTTTGTTTTTGTTTTTTGCCAAGGCACATTACCCATCCCCATGATCCAGATCATTTTCTAATTCTCCCGACAAGCTTAGTCTTCTATTCCAATCGAAAATTTCCCTTGCAATTTTGCAAGGTTATTCAAGTCTTTCATGGAATGAGGTATAATACAAACACTAGTACTTACCTTAATACTTGGATGTCAGAATATGAAATATATTATATTAATTGGAGATGGACATCCTGCAAAGCCAATACCATGGTACTTAAAAAATACTTCCAGGCTTTAAAAAAATTTTTCTAATTTCTGTCAATGTTTGATGAAACCAGAAATATCAAAATACAACCCAAATATGTGGATGATGAAATTTTTTGTAAAGTTATCAGATCTCAGTGTCTAAGGTAAAGAGCAAGTTGTGGTGGGCATTGTACTACTCACGAAAATCATTTGGTCACTTCATCACTCAGATTTCAACATAAAAAAAAAAAATCAAAACCACAGCCCCAAGTCCAGCATTCAGTCTACCAGGAACTGAAACAGGTCATTACAGAATTCTTAGTCCAAGATGTATTTTCTTCAAAGTTTCTGGAGCAAGAGGTCTCCAAAACAAACACCAGCAGATTCTGCATATAAAGGCACTGTCTACAGGCACTTCCTTTTAGAAAGTGTTAATCAGCAGGTGACTCAGCCTGGTGACTCTTCATAATGGAGCGCCTTTCACTTCAGGAAGGGCCAACTAACACCGTGACACGAGTTCAGAGAGGCCTTGTGTTTTTTATTCCCAGATAACAGTGGAGGCATTTAGAAAGGGAAAATAAAGGTCTGGTAGATACGCCCTCAGTCGTCTCAAATAGGCAAAGACCCCTTCTGTCAAGATTCCCCTTTTTGAGCACAGAATGGTAATGTCTTGTTTCAAGAGGTGCAGCTGTAAGAAAGTAATAGGGTTTCAGACTCTGAGAAAGGGAGAGGTGGTGAAGAATAAAAAGTTTTAACATTTACAAATTATTTTTCTCCCCCCCTCATCCCAGTAATTCTGGATGGGGCTTCTATTAGCAACAGATGTGGCAAATCATATGATAGAGGGCTTATTATTTTTCCTATTTTAGCATTTTTTGGATGCTTATGGTGTGTGAATATGTAGGCAGCTGGGGCAGAATATTGGGATGTGCCTTAAGGGCAAGAGTGAGGATATTTCTAGAGGGGAGGGGGTGGGGGGTTGGGTTAGCCTAGTGATGGGTATTAAAGAGGGCACGTTCTGCGTGGAGCACTGGGTGTTATACGCAAACAATGAATCATGGAACACTACATCAAAACTAATGATGTAATGTAAGGTGATTAACATAACATAATAAAATAATTTTTTTTTTTTAAAAAGAGGATATTTTGAGTAAATTACTCAGGGTTTGAATCTCACCATGGAACTCACTGCTCTGATGTTCAGTTTTCTCATCTGTAAAGAAATAGGATCATATTACTTTACTCATGTTTCAGATATAGACATTGAAAACAATACCATCCACCCTAGAATTTAACTTACAGCTGAAATAAATGGATGAAATAAATGAATGAAATTATATGTAAAATGATTGACATATCAGAAGTGCTAAATACATGAAAATATTATCATCATCATGAGTAGTAGTAGGAGGAGGAGTAATGTCAGTACAGCCTACCTGGGCTTGCTGATCTAAAGTTTAGTTCATTGTGATCTTGCTCTAAGGAAATCTTTCCCATTTTGTAATGCGATGCATGCTTTGTCAGCAGTAGAGTCTCAAATTAGGAAATAATCCAAAAGGCTCCTCTGGGGGCTGTCTCTAGGATAACATATGGTGGGAGAACACACAGAATTATTTCTGATGTGCACACCCCAGACCATCATTAAAGATCAAAGTGGCAGGTTCAAAAGTAACCATGCTAAGGGAGAAAGCATGGTTTCTAGGAAAGTAGTGGTACACAATCAGTAGTTTAATGGCTCCGCCTGGTTTTGAAGTCAGCTATCTTTATTTATTAATTTATCTTGACATTCATTTGGCCACATGTATTTATGAAGTACCTAATATATATGAGGCACTGTACATATAAAGATGGACAAAGTAGACCTTATCCCTAATGAATGAGAGTGGCATTTAAAGAATAAATACACATAATTACCCATTGTGTTAAGTGCAATAAGTGGGGTGCAGGGTGAAAGAAAACACCAGGGAGGGGTTTCATAGTTTGGTAGGTGGGAAATGACATCTCTTGGGTAGTTCTAGTAAAGCTGAGACCAGAGGGATAGATGGGAATTTGCTGGGCAAAGGAAGGCACAGGCTGAGGACCTCCATGAAGGAAAAGGTTTAACAGTGTAAGAACGTGAAAGACGGTTTGAGCAACTTAAGCATAGCAGCACTGCAGTCAATTAGGGGGACAGTAGAAGAGATGGAGATGGAGAAGTCCACAGAAGACAAGAATTTCCAATCATGTTACATACTGACATGATTTTATGTAGTTAGCAAATGGTATTTAGTTGCTTTATGGATAATGGATGGGAAAAGGCCACGAGTGAACATGGAAAGACCAACTAAGAATTATTTTCACTCCTGCTCTTCTTGTGCCTCCTCTGTCCTTTCCTCAATGGCTTCCCGTTTCCTTGCCTTCCTTCCCTGATTTTTCTTTCCCTTCCTTCCTTACTTCTTCCTTTCCCTTCAGTTTCTTTCTCCTTAATTCCCTTTCTTTTCCTTTATATTCTTTCCTTTCTTTCACCTGTATTTCCTTTCCACTTCCTTCCCTTCTGGAACAATTCTCTGCACAAGTCATTAAGTGGAGTCAAGTAAGGTAAGTGTCTGAGCCAGGTGGCTCAGAGCATGAGCCATGGTGGCTCAGAGCATGAGCCATGGTGGCTCAGAGCAGTGTGTCAAAGCCCAGGCAGGGGAAGGGGGATCTGTGGCAAGGGCCTTGGGGATGAAAAAACAAAGAGTGTCATATCCCAAGAAGGGTAAGGAGGGCATGGATGCAAAAGGGAGCCTGGCATGAGATGTCAAAACCAAACAGGATAAAAAGGGAATGGAGGCCAGCTTGAACAGGGTCCCACTGGCCAAATAAGAAACAATTTGGGCATCAAAATAAATAATTGTAGTCACAGATTATAACTAATTGAATAAAATAGGAAATCATGAGTCTTATTCTGATACAAATAAATGAATAAATTGAATGTTTGATTTGAAATGCAATAGTTACATAGTATTGAAGAAACACCCACAACGTACTTACTTACTTCAAATAAGAAAAGAGTATATCTACAGTGGAAATTCCCAGCAGACACCACCTCAAAAGTGTGTTTATATTCAGTCTGAAGTTTCTGTCTTCCTTTCTGTCTTAAATCTACTCAATACATTTACCTCTTCATCACTCCTTTGAAACCATTGTCATTAAGGTCAACAGGTCCTCCACAATATCAAATCTAATGGTCAGTTCACATTCTCATTCTTACCTGACCTCTCAGGACGTTGTTAAACAAATGGTCACTCACTCATTCTTAAGACCCTTTCTATATGTGGCTTCCCTGTCATCTTACTGTTCTAGTTCCCTTTCTACCACACTGACTGCTTTTTCTGATTCTCTGGCTGGATCCTCTCCTCTTCCCAAATCTTCAATGTTGTAGTGTCATAAGGCTCTTTCCTGGAACCTCTTGTCTTTTAAATCTACACTCACTTCTTAAGTATTCTCAACCAGTGCACTGTTTATATTAATTGTCCTCTCACAAGACTCATTTATCCAACTGCTTTTCAACATCCAATCTCCACTTAATGTTGAACAGAAATTGCAAATCCAGTAAGACTAAAGCTGAATTCTTGATTCCATTCTCTTTACCAAAACCAGCTCATATCCCAGTGTTTCTTAGCTCAGTAAATGATGCCACCATTCATCTTGTTGCTTGAACTCAAAAGATTAAAATTGCCTTCAATTTCACTCTTTTTGTCTTTCCACATTCAGTAATAGTAATAGTTAATACTCACATAGCACTTACTGAGATCTAGGCACAGTTGCAAGTGCTTTACATAACTTACTTAATCCTTACAAAAAATGAATAAACTAGCTTATTTTTACCTCCATTTTACTGATAAGGAGGTGGAAAGACAGATGTTGTCATTTTCACAATGTCATAGAGATAGCTTGTGCTCAAGAACGAATTTCAAACGAGAGAAACCTATCTCCAGAGATTCTATGGTCTTGACTGTCATTATACAATGCTTAGATGACCATAACAATCTCCTACTTTAGTCTTGCATTTACTCTTATCCTCCACAGTAAATTTTCCATATAATATGAAAACTATTCTTTTAAACTCAAAGTTAGCTAACATCACCCTTCTGCTTTAAAATGCTCTTAGGGTTTTTGATTACTTAAAGAATAAAATCAACCTGTCTTACTATGACCTATGAGGCCCTATTGATCTAGCCCACATGAAATCCTATCTCTAATGTTTGTAAGGCCCAGGCCAAAAGTATAAAAGGAGGGACCATATATCTAAATATTAAAGTTTACAAGGAAATGCAAATAACTTGAATAAAGGTGAAAATTTAATGTTTTCTCTCAAATATAAGTAAGCCTTACTATATAGTTTTGCAAAAGTAAAGCTATTTGAACTTTTGACATTTAGTATCCATGTCATTGCAAGGGTAAATAATGGGTATTGCTTTTCATGCATTTTACATCTAGTCTGACATATAGACAAATTTAAGAGCAACACAAATTTTTTAGTATGACAGAATGTTCCTCAGACACTATGTACAGTTTGTGCTAGTACCATATTCCATGTTTGTTTGTAAATATCTCCCAAACCAAATTGGAACCAAAAGGAAACCAAAACTGGATGCCACACACTTCTGGGAAATGTAAAGATCTATGTCATTCATAGTATCTAAGAGGTAGGGCTTGAGAGGTAAAATAATGTATCTAAGTGCTTCTTCCTCTCAAACCCACTGGGCAATTCAAAGCTGTGTCCTCTTATGTCAGCAGTGGAACAAGTCCCAAACTTTTATAGAATTTGAAGAAAATTGTGTTTTATTTCAAGTATATAAGACAGGAGACGTGGAAAATATTTCCTTGAATCTTATTAGTCGAAGAGCAGGTGTCACCAGTTACGAGTAGGGCTGGGCCAATACTGAGTGTGGGATTCCCAAATGACAGAGGTGCCCAGGCAGACTTCATCATTGTAACATTGCTGTTGTTGGATTTGTGGCCTGAGGGGGCATCTGCAGCACAGGGCTCAGGAGAGGAATCCTACTTGTCTGGGTCTGAGGACAGTACTGAGCTAATGGATAATTCTCAGGTAGTATTCTTTTGCCCTTGATTATGATACTCAAAATACTCTCAGAGAAAATTGGTTTGGTTACCTCCATATTCTGCTTAAATCTCTGGATTCCAGATTTCCTGCAGAACTTTTCCAGAAAGTTTAGACTGTCTGGTGAGCTTTTTAGTGCTTTAGAGACTTTGAAAATGTTTTAGTCTAGATTTGAAGCTGCTTTATTGAGAAGACTGATCTCATAAACTTTTTTCTCCCCTCCAGAGTCTCGTTTGGATTCTTTCCAGTTTGGCTTCCCTATGTCTACTCAGCAACTCTTCTCCATTCTGTGAACATGTTTACTGCAAAAGTTATTTCAAGATCTCCCTATTGTCAACCAATAAATATTTTATTAGGCCGTGTTCAACTCTCTGGTATTTCTTCTACTTCACTAAATATTCCTTCTCAATATTATTTTCTACCTGCTTATATTTTATAAGAATTTACCTAAGGCTCAGTCCTTGACTTTTTCTCTTGTGTCTCTATACTTTTCCATGTATTAGCTTATGAATTCTCTGGCTTCCAGATTATTTCTCTACCAATGATTCCTAAATTTTTATCCTCAAATTTTTACCTGATTCACAATATGTGCAGGTTAAAAGAGAAAATTCATAAGATTTTTCTTAAGACATTTATCAAAAATTTTGATAAAAATCCAATATTCATTTATGATATAACTCTCATCCTAGGAGTAGAAGAAAAACTCCTTAGCCTCTGAGAAATCTACATAAAACTTGTAGCACCATCCTACTTCACAGTGAAATGGCAATAGCTTTCCTTCTACAAGCTGAATAAGCCAGGCATGTGTGCTATCACTGCCTCCAATTACATTACACTAGAAGAATAAGACAAGATAAAGAATTAAGCACAAGTGTGGCAATGAAAGAAAAAAAAGGGTAGTTATACAGAGATAATATGATTTCATGTATATCCTAAAAAACTATAGATAAATTATTAAAACTAATATGAGTGTTTTTAAATAGTAGCTGAATATTGAAGAAATATAAAACAACCAATTTTACTTCTGTATTATAGCAAAAAGTGAACATTTAGTAATTGGAAGTTATAAAATTTAGGAAAAGCATTTTACTATTTATAGAACATCAAGTAATATGAAGCACTTAAGAAAAATCTAATGAAATGTGTGACAGACTTCTACGAAGAAATTATGAGGCATTTGGTGTTTTTGAGAGACATTAAAGAAGAAAAAATATAAACAAGAGAAGGAATAGATCCTACTGATGGCTTGGAAGACCCAAGATTGAAAGATTCAATGCAATCACAATCAATAACTCACCAGTTGTTATTGTTGTTTTATTTTAGAATATGATGGACTTATTGTAAAAGTAACATAGAAATGCAATTATCAAGCACAGAGAAAGCACTCTTACAAAAGAAGAAGCTCTTCAGAAGATTTTGCATATGTGTCAGAGAATGTATCTAGCCTGAAAAAGCTAAAGTATTTACTATTTGGTCCCTTACCGAAAAAGTTTGTCAACCCCTGACATAGATGGATGTTAAAAGTGTACTCTTGATCAAAAGAAGCAGGACATAAGAATGAATAGAGAATCATTCCAGTCCTATAAATTTCAAAATCAAGCAAAAGTAAACTCTTTTGTTTCATAATTAATATAAGTTTTAAAACTATAATGAAAAGCAAGAAAACGCCTATCACAAAAGTCAGTTTTTAATTATTGTGAATGAAGGAGAGAGACCCACGGACTTTAGGTGCTGGTAATAAAGTTCACACACACACACACACACACACACATATGGCATTTTTTAGTACATAAATTTATTTCACAATAACCTTTTTTTGAAGAGTAATTGGGCTTTTGGTTCTTACAGCATGACATACTGAGATATTTGCTTACCTTTTTGCAACTAGTACATAGAAGTGTTTGGTAATATATAAACAAAAATATTTTAATATATATTTGGCCTAAAAAGAAAGAAGGTAAAATTTCTAGATGCCAGAAATGAAGATCTTAGAGTCAGAGAGGAAAATTCCTGAGTGATGCCATGGTAGCCCAGGCAGGAATTGAATTTCCAGGCCTAGGGCAGTGGTACCTGAGAAGAAGTGGGGTTCATGATGTCAGGCACATTTGAAAAAGCAATATGTAATTAAGACTTCTGCATAAAGTCCACAACTGATGATGGTTTCTCACTGAGTAAAAGGAAAATTAAAATATATCCATCCATTAACTCAAGGAAGAGACAAAGATCTTGATTTCTTCCTGGAAATATAAGTTGGGAGAAGATATTCATTGGAAAATGGAAGCCCCCATTTCATAGATTTAGCCAAATGGAGAGAAAAACCTGGCATAAATATTGGTCCCAGAGTGAAGATATGCTGGGATCCTGACTTAAGCAAAAAGATAAAAAACATTTTCTAAGATATTTGCCCAGTGCTCATGCACATGCAGACACATACACACACGCACACACAAACATATCTCAGCTAAATAAAAAGGCACACACAACATATATACAATGGAATATTATGCAACCATCAAAAAAGCCGATATCTTGCCATTTGCAATGATGTGGTTGGAACTGGAGGGTATTATGCTAAGAGAAATAAGTCAGAGAAAGACATGTATCATATGACCTCACTGATATGAGCAATTCTTAACCTCAGGAAACAAACTGAGGGTTGCTGGAGTGGAGGGGGGTGGGAGGGATGGGGTGGCTGTGTGATAGACATTGGGGAAGGTATGTGCTATGGTGAGCACTGTGAATTGTGTAAGACTGTTGAATCACAGACCTGTACCTCTGAAACAAATAATACATTATATGTTTAAAAAAAACAGAAGAAGATAGTAGGAAGGGAAAAACGAAGAGGGGCAGATCGGAGGGGGAGATGAACCATGAGAGACTATGGACTCTGAGAAACAAACTGAGGGTTTTAGACGGTAGGGAGGTGGGGGGATGGGTCAGCCCGGTGATGGGTATTTAGAAGGGCACATATTGCGTGGAGCATTGGGTGTTATATGCAAACAATGAATCATGGAACACTACATCAAAAACTAATGATGTAATGTATGGTGACTAACATAACATAAAAAAAAAAAAAAGGCACACACAAAAATTACAAACCACACAAGAAAATAATCTATCCTGAGTGAGAATCTGGTTAATAATAAACACAAGGAATAAGGTCTCAAGAACTAGAAGTAAAAGAAAAATCATAAAAAGTGCTTAAAACTGTTAAAGGTTTAAAAGATATAATACAATTACAATAAAATGTAACATTTTAGAAATGTTTTTGAAAAAAATTTTTAAATGAAAATATATTCACTGAAATTAAATACTCAAAGATTTAGCTAAATGTCATGTTGAACACAACTGAATAAAGAATTAGTGAACTGAGAGATTAGTGTGTGGCAAAAACTACAAGAAATAATAGCCTAGTATGATAAAGGAATGGAAGTAGTAGAGTGAGCATCATGGCAAATAGAATAAAGATGACTGACATTTGTCTATTAAGAGATGCAGAAGAAGAGAATAAGGGAAAAATTGGGCAAAAAGATGTACAAAATGATAAATAACTAAGAAGTTCCAGACCTGATAAGAAACTATGAATTTTCATTATAAAGAATCATGAATTTCTGAGCCGGATAAATAGAAACAAACATTCAGTGGGATGCATCATAGTGGAACTGCACACAAAAGGAGAAACAGAATAACTCCAAAGCAATGAGATAGAAAAGACATTTTACCTGCAAAACATAAACAATTAGATTGTCAATTAGAAACTCAGTCAACAAAAATAGAAAGAGTAGACATAATTGAATAATATCTTAAAGTTGCTGAGGAATATAATGTGAATTTAAACTTCTATGCTCATTTAAACTTCTCCTTCAAGAGCAAATGTAAAATAGAAATATTTTCACACAGATACTAACTTAACTCCTCAGATACCCTGCTGAAAGAATTGTTACAAGGTGTATCCCATGAAGATGGGATTTGAAACTAAGGGAGAAATAGGAAGCAAAATTGAATGGTTAGGAAATTAATAAGAACAATGTGAGTAAATCTCAATAAAAATTATTGTCATAGTTAGTGATTATAATTAAAACAATCCTAATTAAGAAGGAGGGGGTAATGCAGGATGTGGTTAAAATGCCACACAACAATAATCTGGAAGGTACAGTCATTTGATTGTTCTTTATTGCTCATGAGAAAAACTTATTAATTCAGGTATGCATTTTAACATTACATCATTCTGTTAGACAAAATATATTAAATATCTTTTAATTTGGTAGAAAGGAGAAAAGCAGAAAAAAACTCTAAATCATCTAAAGAAAGACAATTAAGAAAAGGAGAAAAAAATCAAGAAATAGCATGAAAACACACAAAAATATTATGCAAATAATTCCAAATATATCCACAATACCAACAAATATAGAGCATGCTCATCAGTTAAAAGATAAAGACCCTCTAATTGGGATAAACAAAAAGTTAAGTTAAATGCAATTTATAGGCATTATACAGAAATGACATTAATAAAAAATCAGAAAAGATATATAAAGCAAATGTTAACCTAAAGAAAGATATTAATTTGTATACCAATATTAATGTCAACCAATTAAATTTGAAAGTATGAAGGAATTTTAGTGATAAAGATAATGATAGAGATTAAAAGAAACAATTCCCCAGGAAAATAAAATACTAAATCCATCTACTTGAACAGTATAATCTCAAAATATATAAAGTAAAAAATAGAATTACAAGGAAAATTGGTAAAATAAAATTATAGCAGATCTTACTTGTCACTTGTGAAAAACAGAACAATCAGGAAAAATGGTAAAAAGTAAAAAAAAAAATCAAAGAGTGCAATAAGAAATTTGTTCAAATTGTTATATTAAGCACTGTATCCAACAATTAAGATACTATTTTTTTTAAATAACAGGCAGAATACTGATAAAAATCTACCATGTCTTAAGATGTGCCAGAATTTGATATGGTACAGACCACATTAAAAACAAATGCCAAAAATATCTCCACAAATACCCAAACAACTTGTCCAAAAATTTTAAAATGTTAATATTTGAGTATTTCATAAGTCAAAGGGGAATTCAGAATGGATTTTAGAATATCTCGAGAACTGAAAATCCACATATCACCACTCATGAGTTGCAAGTAAAGTAATACAGAAGACTGGAGCCTTAAAAGCACAAGTTAAGAATAAACACAAATTAAAAAAAAAAAATGTGAGCTATGTGTTCAATTTGTGAACTATGGAAAGACTAGTAGGTGAACATAAAGAAAAGAAGGGTAAATAACTAATAAATGGGAAAAATGACAGCAAAAAAAGCTAAAGAGGATTAACAAAAATCAAAACTGGTTCTTCGAAAAAAATAATATTATAGGCAAATACTTGATAGAGAGACAAAAATAGAGAGATATCTGTTTAGTAATTATGTCATTAAAGTTATTCAATTAATGATAAAAAGTCTACTTATCCATCCTTCTCCTTATTACCCCTCCAAAAAAAAAAAAAAGCCTAACTAGAAAACAAATTAAAGCATGTAATATATTCCAGGAAACAGCCAAAGAGAAGCAGCTAAGTCAGTTTATGAAATTAATAAAATCTCAGTTCTAAAATTAGACCAAGAAAATATCAAAAGGAAAAACTGCAAGGCAATCTTACAGAGGAATATAGATGCAATAATTCTAAATAAAATATTAGTAGACTATTGAATCCAGCCACGTTTTCAGTGAGCAAGATGCATCCCAATAATTTGTTGATAGTTTCTATAACTATAATTCCTCTACCATAACAAATTAATGATTAAAGGAGATAAACGATGTGATGATCTTAAATGCAAAAAACGTATGTTAAAATTCAGCATTGATGATTTTAAAAAATCTCAACAAACTAAGCATAAAACTTGGCATTAACTTTCTAAAAGTGCTTTGTCATGGAAATCCAAATCAAAACCTCAATGAGATACCACCTCACACCAGTCAGAATGGCTAAAATTAACAAGTCAGGAAACGACAGATGTTGGCGGGGATGCAGAAAAAGGGGCACTCTCCTACACTGTTGGTAGGAATGCAAGCTGGTGCAACCACTCTGGAAAACAGTATGGAGGTTCCTCAAAAAGTTTAAAATAGAGCTACCATATGATCCAGCAATTGCACTACTGGGTATTTACCACAAAGATACAAATGTAGGGATCCGAAGGGGTACGTGCACCCCAATGTTTATAGCAGCAATGTCCACAATAGCCAAACTGTGGAAAGAGCCAAGATGTCCATCAACAGATGAATGAATAAAGAAGATGTGGTATATATACACAATGGAATATTATGCAGCCATCAAAAGGAATGAGAGCTTGCCATTTGCAATGACGTGGATGAAACTGGAGGGTGTTATGCTGAGTGAAATAAGTCAATCAGAGACATGTATCATATGACCTCACTGATATGAGGAATTCTTAATCTCAGGAAACAAACTGAGGGTTGCTGGAGTGGTGGGGGATGGGAGGGAGGGGGTGGCTGGGTGATAGACATTGGGGAGGGTATGTGCTATGGTGAGTGCTGTGAATTGTGCAAGACTGTTGAATCACAGATCTGTACCTCTGAAACAAATAATGCAATGTATGTTAAGAAAAAAAAAAGAAGAAGATAGCAGGAGGGGAAGATTGAAGGGGGGGAAATTGGAGGGGGAGACGAACCATGAGAGATAATGGACTCTGAAAAACAAACTGAGGGTTCTAGAGGGGAGGGGATTGGGTTAGCCTGGTGATGGGTATTAAAGAGGGCACGTTCTGCGTGGAGCACTGGGTATTATGCACAAACAATGAATCATGGAACACTACATTAAAAACTAATGATGTAGGGTGCCTGGGTGGCTCAGTTGGTTAAGCAACTGCCTTCGGCTCAGGTCATGATCCTGGAGTCCCGGGATATAGTCCCGCATCGGGTTCCCTGCTCGGCGGGGAGTCTGCTTCTCCCTCTGACCCTCCCCCCTCTCATGTGCTCTCTCTATCATTTTTCTCTCTCTCTCATTCTCTCTGTCTCAAATAAATAAATAAAATCTTAAAAAAAAACTAATGATGTAATGTATGGTGATTAACATAACAATAAAAAATTTAAAAAATATTTTTAAAAATCAAATTAAAAAAAACAATCCAATGAAAAGAATTACTGAGATTTAAACTACAAATTTTTAATCTTACTCACAAATTATTAATTAAAACAGTGAAGCCCTTTTCAAAGGGAAGAAAAATAGACTGACCAAAGTTGGTGAAATAAAGGTACTCATTGATAAGCTTATTGATTTAATCACTTATTGATTTAATAAATATTCACTAATAAAAAAAAGTGCTTTGTGAATCAACATCTGAAATTGAATATGGTATTTAATGCTAAAACATTAAAGCACTCCCTCTAAAGTAAAGAAAAAGGATGCCTGCTATCAGCAGTTTCCTTCAGAATTATACCCTCTGTCTCAGCCAGGCCAATAAGATAAGAAAATGCCCAAAACGTGCAATTTGAAAGAAACAAAATGAGCATTATTCAAAGGTGGCATGGTTATCTACACAAAGAAAGAAAATGCACAAACGATTAGAATTAATAGAAGTGCCTCAACATTACTAAATATGACAATAATGTTTTTATATCAACAATAAAACCTTAGAAAATATATATCAACAAATCTTATCCATGACAACAGCAAGAGTACATAGGAAAATATTTCAGAAAATTAGAGAATAAACTTTATGGAAAAGTTACAAAAATTTATTGAGAGAGGGGCGCCTGGGTGGCTCAGTCGGTTTAGGGTCTGCCTTCGGCTCAGGCCCTGATCCCGGGATTGAGCCCTGTGTTGGTCTCTCAGCAGGGAGTCTGCTTCTCCCTCTGCCCCTCACCCTGCTCTCATGCTCTTTCTCACTCTCTCTCTCTCTCAAATAAATAAATAAAATCTTTAAAAAAATTATTGAGAGCTAGTCTAAAAAGATCAAAATAGTTGGTGTTAGAAGTCATGTTCATGAATGGAAACACTGAATATCTGTAATTCTAACCCCCAACCCACACTGTTCTTAGTTCTTTCTTGTTTTTAAAGAAATTAACTAATGGATACTAAAATTAACATGCAAGAATAAAGGGCCACAAATGCCAAAACTACACAAAAGAGGGAGAAGAGGGGGATGGACTAGCTAGCTACCCCAGACACCAGGTTTATTATAAGTCTCCTAATTAGGGAAGAGCGGTGGAGGTGCAGGGGTGGGCCAGGAGAGCAACTGCACAGCAAAGAGCCCGGCACAGACACGTGTATATGTAGAAGCGTGTTGATGAGGTGGCTTAGAAATCAGTGGTGGAAAAATAGTTGCCTGCATGATACATATGTTTGGAGTAATTGCCCATTGGTAAAACATTCAATTTCTACTTCACCTGGCAATAATAATAGCAGCAACAACAACAGTAGCGGTAATCATTAACATGTGTTATGTGCTCTTCACATGCCAGGCGCTGTATACGTGTTAGCTCATTTAATCCTTTCTACGTGTCAAGGAGGCATTTGACAGATGACCAAATCCAATCTCAGAAAGAGGCAGACTCTGCTCAGAGTCACATAGCGACTTAGTGGCAGAAGCACAGCGGTGTGCTTTCTTCATCTGACGCAGAGCCCTAGCTCTTAACTACCACACACTATTGCAATTTTGATGGAAATGGAATTCCCCGTGGGGCAAGGTCCTAAAGGTGAAAACAAACCTTAAAACTTTAAGAAGGAATTTTAGGACATAGGCTACAAGGTCAGGAAAAAAATTCTACACACATATTTATTATACTTATAACATCGGCATGTAATTTCATTTAACAACCTGAAAATAAAGGGTTATATATTAAATGGGAAGAGGGAAGGGTGAATAGGGGAAGTTTTTCAGTGTTTTGTCATATTTTCTCTTTTTAAACAAGAATCTATGGCAGATATGGAAAAGGGGGGTACTTGTTAAATCTGATTGGTGAATAAGTGTATGTCTGCTTATTTTTCTATATAGTTAGCATTTCCTAAACACCTGCATTTAAAAAACTAGGTGCAGAGTACATTTTTTGGAAGAATGAGTTGGAGACGAGGAAGGGAAGTCAGGGAGTATAGACTACTTTTAAGAAACGTTTGTGTATCTTTTAATGAGGCTGCAGGAGGTTGCAAACGAGAGAAAGCCCTTTACAACATTTACTTTCTCATTTTTCTTCTTCCAAATAAACACTGATGCACCCACTAAGGTGATAAAATTACCCACAACAGTCCATTCTCAACATGTACATCAAACTCTGGTTATTACCCAGGGCATCTTCTGCTTTGTGCATTGCACTTCCTCAGTAAATACTTGTTGACTGAGCCACTTGCAATCTGGTATTAAAACCGCAATAAACCAAATTCAACCCTATTAATTCAGAAGATGCCTAGCAGGTGTTCCTTTGGTATTAAATCGATGCCCTGGGCATCACATTAGGAAAAGAAAGCTTTTGTCCTCGACTTCACTCCTTTCGGTAGAAAAACAGAGGAGAAAGTTAGTGCACGGTTGTACTTTAAAAGAGCTTACTCGAAATGTCTGGGTTGTTTGTTTACTCTGTGAGCACTTCACTGTCTACTCACATACTCCGCTGCTATCTTTCCTCAGCCAGCTTTGGCTAACTTCCGATGCCCTTGCCCCCTGGTTAGAATTCCAAGGAGCTCAATTTCCATTCAAGCACAACCCAATGCTTCTGAAATTGTTCCCATAGGTTTTCTCATCCTCCCTGTCTGTTAACTTGCTTTCCTCCGAGCATTTTACAATCTCCTGAAGCCGGATTGCACAAAACAGAGGAGTATTCTCCTGCTTCTCTTCTTTTACGTTTATAGTTATAGTTATGGTTATTTGAGATGGAACTGGGTTGAAAGCATTTGGATTTTAGATGCCTCCCGATTTTAACAGTGTCTATCACATTTGGCTAATCTCCTAGAGCCAGGTTGTGTGGATGCGCCCAGACGACTCAGGCTTCGGTGTTGGTGTTGGGGTTGTTTTGCTGCAAATTGTGTGAGAGCACGTCGGCCCCCGCTTTCAAAGTCAGGTTTGCCTTGGGACTTAGTTGCACTGTTACCTTGCCCATTAATTTTAATTAATATTCTAATCAGCCTAGCTGCTAGATGTTTGAAAGTCTTCTCCGGTAATAAAAATATGTCTTTGGTCAATGTTCCTGAAGTATCTGAGAGGCTGTCTAATGTCATTCTTAAGTTCTTTGAGATGCTCTCTTGATTAATGTTTTGATTCAAATAACCTTTGCTCCAAGTCAGTATATTGTTACTGTTTCCCTTTCCAAGTCGTTGGCACTTTTAATTCTTAATTTTAATTTTATATTCTTTTTGGCTCATTGCATTGGCTCTCTTCCACTCATCCCCATTTTGAACCTACTTGCCCCCTTGACCGCCACTATCCCTTTGCAGGGGCAGCCATGAGGGAGGCTGTGATAGATGCAGAGATGTGTTTATAAAAATAAACCAAATCAGAAAATGACCAATTATTTCAGTTTTCATCAACTCTATGACTTCCTGTCTTCTTGTCATTTCTAATCTCTATATGTCTTCTTCCTTTGGGAGGAGGAAGTATCTCCATAAAACATTATCTTTTCCATACAGCATTACCATTTTTGTTTTGAAATTGTGCTTC
The DNA here is from genome assembly GCF_009762305.2 of Zalophus californianus. Taxonomy (NCBI): domain Eukaryota; kingdom Metazoa; phylum Chordata; class Mammalia; order Carnivora; family Otariidae; genus Zalophus; species Zalophus californianus. Next base: position 166,282,472 of record NC_045596.1, on the reverse strand, counting down.
CTTGCCCCATCTTTCTCTCTCCCTCTCTCTCTATGTGTCTCTCTGTCTCTGTCTCTGTCTCTGTCTCTCTCTCCATTGTGAACAAACTTTTGTTCTCACACTTTCCCTACTTTTCTTTTCCCAAACATTTGTTAGGTTCTCTTGCTTAACCACTCTGCTCAGCAGTGATGTCCAAAAAGAAAATTCAAAATTCAATAAGATACATTACCTAACTTTCAAGAGCTCATAGTCTACTTAAAGAGAGAGATGTGTAACAAATAGCTATACTATATTATGTTCTATGAGAGAATTTTGGACAAAAAGTATGGGTAATTGGCTTCAAGTTGCCAGGAATGATGTTTGGTGTGACAGCAGTTAATGGGCTTTTGGAGTCAGTTTATTCAAGCTCCCAAATCTATTAGCTGTGTGAACTTGAGTTGATTCTTTTATCTCGAGGCTTCAGTTTTTTTCACCATCTAATTGTCCCAATGATACTTGTCTTAGAATTAATAGGATAGCCCAGTGCCTGGTACATAGCGGGCACTTAAGAAATAGTAGTAGTCAGCTGATACTATGTTTTGTTATGTGTAAGGGATCTTCCGGCAGATGGACAGGTGTTTGTTAAAGGAATCGCATGCCCAGTGAAAGAGTTCAGCCACATATACAAGATTTTGAGGAAAAGACAAAAAGGTAAGTAGTTCAGGAAATTTAGTGGTTGGCCAAGAATGAGTTAAAATTTCACTGGAGAATATAAACGAACCAAGATGAGGGTTCCTTTAACTTGCTAAGGAGTTGAATTTGATTCTGTGCTAACTGAAGCCTAAAATTTTCTTTTAGTAGGAAAGTAGCATCATCTGCTTTACATTCAGAGGGCTGTGTAGAGATGAATTGCGGGGTGAAGATGAAGAAGATTTGTAGTCCAATTAGCAAGCTATGGCCATAGCCTAAGCAAGAGATAATGAGGTTCCAAATTAAGCCACTGAAGTTGGAAAATGGAGGCAGATATGGGATATTTAAATGATGGACTCAATAACCTTTGGAAAGAACTAAATATGCGTGTGTATGCCTGTGTAAAAGGAGGTATTTCATTATGCTCTTCACTTGGCTACTTAAGAATGAGTTGTACATACCCCAAATGGTGTGTCTTTTGCCCAAACTATCGATGTAGATTTCATTCAATTATCCATTCTTTCATATTTACTTATTCATGTAATAATTATTTATGGACATGCATAGCAGAGCAATGTAAAGGTAAACAAGTCTTGCCCATGCCTGTCTCCCAGAAGCTGTTGCTGACTGATAGTGAGAAAAGAGAGAATATCCATTTTTCTTTGTTCTAATTTTTAACCACAAAGGGCGATTGAGTCAGAAGTCCAAGAATTTAACCCTTGTTATTTTGAGACTTGACTGGTGTTTTGCTTTCCCATCTTCCCAGCTCAGTGGGTTATAGGAAGTCCCTTTGCACGTGACCTGCAGTACTGAGGGCTCAAGTGGTTATTTTTGGATGACCATGAAAATCTCACAAAGCAGCTTGGGCTGAATCCCATATTGTCAACTCCCTCCCTAGACAAGTCTCTCACAGAGAGTAATCACCAGCATTTTCCTCTTTTAATTTTTATCCCAAACACCTCTCTGATCTTTCCTTACTTAAAAAAAGTGCTACTATTGCTAAAGAAAAAAATTCAACCAGGTAAATTTGAAGATTTAATTGGCTTTAAGTGATTTACAGATCAGGCAGCATCCCTGCTAGCAAGCAGAGGAGAGTTCTGAGGAATTGTATAAGAGCAAAGGCTTTTTATAGGAAGGAGGATGGGGCAAGAAATTATTAGCAATAGAAAAGAAAAAAAAAATCACCTTCCCTTAGGTGGAAGGACAGGGGGTCTTATTGGGAGGATTACCTCCTCATCTTCCTTTGGGGAATGGAGAGGGCCCATGTGACACATTACCTCATTGGTGCTTATCAGAAAATTCCTGAATAATAGGTTAAGACTTACATTTCTGGGATAGGTTGAAACTGCAGTTAAGTTAGGTATTCAGCCCTAGTTTTGTGACTTGACCTGGCTGAAGTGATGTCATTTTTGGGCCTGTGGTTTTCTTTTTCACACAATGTAGGTAATATTTCATTGTATTTTTATTTAAAAAATATACAATCCCTGAACTAGTTAGCACAAGTTAGGATATGCCCCATTAACAAACAATATTAAAATCTCAGTGGCTTAGCAAAACAAGGTTTATTTCTTCCTCCTAATATGGGCCCTGAGGGCCATCTTGGATTCTGTTTTGCCTCATTCCTCACTCCAGGCCTCAGGCTGATGGAACAGCCACAATCTGGCACATAGGCAGTGCCTGTGGCAGACAGGAAAAGTATATAGTGATCAATAAATCTACCAACCCTGAAAGCTTACACATAGCAGGGCACGGTCTCCGGCTTTACATTTTATTGGTCACATTTAACTTGGCCACATTTAACTGCAAGAGTGGGAATAAAGTACAGAATTCACTCCTCCTTTGTGCCTGGAAGGAGGATTAAATAGAATATTTATGGTTAGCCTTAATGACCAATCACAGTTTCCTCTTTTGATCACTAAACATTTTGCCCATTTTCTTTTCCACATGTGAAATGCCCACATCCCTTCCAGTCAGGAAACAGGCCAAAAGTCTAGTTATAGCAAGCTCAAGGCTCAGGATCTCTGATATTGAGCAGTCTTATCACCAAGGAAAATGTGCCCTAGTCTCTACCACTGGTCCAAATATGGGACCTCTTGATACATGTTTTTTTTTGTTTTGTTTTGTTTTGTTTTGTTTTGTTTTGTGCTCGCTATCTTGGAAGTGTGTAATGTTCCTTGATTAAGTCCTCAGTTGCTCCCAGGGAGTGGTTGTGCTCCCTTGTCCACTGTTCCCTAGGGCCTTCTGGAAGTTCTTTTTTCATTATCCTCCCTGACTACATATGAAAAAACCACTGGTTAATATACCTCCTTAGGGACTAAGAGGCTTTTTTAAGTTCCATTTCTTACCCAGGAACAGTTGGGAGGTACAAGGGTTAATTTTAAACTTGAACAGACACAGTCTCCTTTAATCCAGATAGGTGAAACTTGTGACAAGAAAATTCAAGAAAAAAATCATTTTAGACCTTTGTTAATTTTTTAACTTTTAGAACATTTGACACAATGCTCTGTTAAATATGGAGGGTCTGCTTTTGTCTAAGTGTGGCATATGGAACTTATTGCCATCAATAGATAAGATGCTAATAAAAATATGCAATGTTTTATCCCTTGAACAAAGTCATGATTTCTTTGTCTATATTAAATATCATATTCTTGGGAGTGCCTGGGTGGCTCAGTCGTTAAGCGTCTGCCTTCGGCTCAGGTCATGATGCCAGGGTCCTGGGATCGAGCCCCGTGTCAGGCTCCCTGCTCTTTGGGAAGCCTGCTTCTCCCTCCCCAACTCTCCCTGCTTGTGTTCCCTCTCTCGCTGTGTCTCTCTGTCAAATAAATAAATAAAAATCTTAAATAAATAAATATCATATTCTTGCAAGTCTTTCTGTATAAATATTATATTGGAACTATCTTTTTCAAATGTCTAAGTCTCTCTTCATGTATATATTTTGCCTTATTCGCTGTGCCTGCCCTTGTTTTCAAATTGTATATTTGGTTTTATTTATTGCCACTCCTCTTTTTCAAAATGTATACTTAGATTGGTTTCAAATATATATCATCTCTTCTTTTTTAAAAATTTTTTAAAGATTTTATTCATTTATTTTAAGAGAGAGCACAAGCAGAGGGGAGGGGCAGAAGAGGGCAAAGCAGATTCCCCGCTGAGCAGGGATCCCAATTCAGGACTTGATCCCAGGACCCTGGGATCATGACCTGAGCTGAAGGCAGACACTTAACTGACTGAGCCACCCAAGCGCCCTATATTATCTATTTTTGTTTCTTCACCAATAATCCCCGCCAGGCCCTACCTGGTCCCCTGCAAACATCCCACTACCAAGGGGGAGGGAGAGAGGCTGAAACACAGGTGGGAAAAGCTTCTTTTCCATTGGCATCTCCAAGTCATCTTGGAAAGGTAGATCATCTGAAAAATGACATAAAGGAAATTTTTCCATCCCTCAGAAATGGAATATCACTGATAATTTGGGGAAAATCTTTTTCTCTCTTGAAATTCCTAAGCGGGAGTTAAACTTTTGTATATGAAGGTAACTGTCTCTGTTCTAGGCTTTGAGAATAGATCCATGAGAACAAAAAAGTCCCCGTCTTCATTATGGAGCTTATGATCTGATTGAAGATCAGATAAACAACTAGATAAGGAAAATACGGAAATACACATTATTTGTTGTTTTTACCTTTTAAGAGCCCTGTGGATTCCAAAACAATTTCTGGAAAGTTGGTCGTGTTGAGGGGAATCTTGGGTTGCACTCATAAATAAAAATCACTGTATCACTGAAGCACTAGTACTGAGGTGGGAGGGTCACTTAGCTTCGTAGCTCTGTCCCTCTGTTTTTCTTGAATGCAGATCTTTAGTAAATGGCAAAGGCTGGATTTCAAAAATTCTAAAGTCTACACTTTCCTGCAACAGTAGCCACAATTACTTTCTAAAGATTCTTCTTTTGAGTTTTTCCTTTGCTTTCTTGATTCCTCCTCTCTCTCTCTCAATTGCACCTACATTGGTATTTGATGGGAGAGTCACATAGTTTTGTCTTCTTTTTACCTGAGTCTTTTTTGTCCAATAGAAATGATTCACTGGGTGCTACATTCATAAATGAACTTTCATTCTGGGATACCTTAATCCATTCAGAGGTTTTTGAGATGTCTTCTAAATATGTTCTTTGTTTTCCATCACATCTGTTTGTACCATAGAATTTGCATTTGTTGGGGTTTTTTCATGACATAAAGGGTATTATATATCTCACCTTAAAATTTGTTTTTTCCCACTAAATGATATACCTTAGAGATACGTTAACTGTTTCAATAATATTTGATAGTCATTCTCATACTGATGGACACTTAGAATTTTTTCAATATTTCCTGACAACAAATAAGTCTGCAACTAGTATCACTGAATACATTGTCTTGAATATTGCAAATAATTATCTGAAGTAAATATTGAGAGTGAAATTGCTGAGACATGAGATATGCACTTTTCTCTTAATAGTTACTGTTAAATTTTAAACAAAAATGGCCATACTATTTTACATTCCCTTCTATAACAACCAGTTCTTACATATATGCTAATAATTTCCATTATCAAACTTCTAAGTTGTTGTCAGTCTGTTGAGTGAAAATAGACTGGTTTATTTTTATTTTCATTTGATCACTAGAGAGGTTAGACATTATTTACCTATTATGCGTTTAATGGTCATTTATGGCCATTTTTTCCTCTTGCATTTCTTCTTAATATTTATTGCTCATTTTTCTATCCGTTGCACATTATTTATTTTTTTATTGATTCGTAACAAAATAATTGTTAGTATAGCATTACAACCATTATAAGCGTTATATCTTATAGTCTATGAATCACATTGTTATTTTTTTGTGTGTTTCGCCTTACAAAATTTGAACGTTTATTGAACTCAATATTTTCCATTATATCAATTGCTTTATGTGTTCAATTTAAGGACAATCATGCCCTATGTTGATAAATATATTATCTCATATTTCTTCTTATATTTGTGTGCTTTTTTACATGTAGGTCTCAAATCCGTGTAAAAAATTTTTTCTGTGAATGTTGAAAACTATGGATTCATTTAATATTTTCCCAAATGGGTAGCTAGTTTTTCCAGTGCCATAGAACGTGTTAGAATTTCTCTTCAATATAAAGACAACACTTAGCCATATAAGAAATTCCGTTGTATACATAAGTTCTGTTTCCAGACTCTCTGGCCTGTCCATTGGCCTAATTGTGTTTATTTGTTTCTATTAGCACACTGATTTGATATTTAAAAGCTTATAATATGTTTTGGTATTTGTTGGGACAAGAATTCTCTCTCTCTTTTTCACTTACATAGCTATCTTGGTTATTCTTACACATTTTTTTTCGCCTGAATGTTAGAAATGGCTTATCAAGTTTCATAAAGGAGAATCCCCCTGGGGAGCCTGTGTGACTCAGTCTGTTAAGGTGGCTGCCTTTGGATCAGGTCATGATTCCAGGGTCTTGGGATCGAGTCCCACATCAGGCTCCTTGTCTAGTTGGGGAGCCTGCTTCTCCCTCTGCTTGCCACTCCGCCTGCTTGTGCTCATGCTCTCTCTCTCTGACAACTAAATAAAATCTTTAAAAAAAAAGAATCCCCTCTTTATTCATGATTTATGCCTCTCTCTTGATCACAGTTGCCAAGAATTTATTCATATTATTAACTTAAAACTATATAATATTTTTTTCTGTGTATAGAATTATAAACCTGAAGTTTGTTTTCAATATCTTCATGGTTTTTTAGACCTATTAGATTTTCATTTTTTTCAGGTATTCCCTCAAATCCCATTTTGGATTTTCTCTTTCTACTTGATGTGCTGAAAGTTTTCTAAATCAGATTGAATGGGATTAAAAACTATGTTTCTTTTTATTTATCTTTCTTGGGGTTCTGTGGGACTTTCATTCTGAGAACTAGTATCTTGGATTGGAATTCAGAGCATCAGTTAGAAATCAGTTTTTTGTATAGATAGATTTTAAGTATTATAATTGTAAAGTTATGTACTCATATATTTAATACACACAGGCATATATTTCTTAATTCTGTCTATTGAGGATTTCTTGGAACAACGACAGTGTCAACAATAATTAGCACACCTAGCCTCAGATCTTGGACTTTAAGTACTATTTTCCAGTAAAAAGAATTAAGGACCCTTATAGAAAATACTAATTATAAAGTTGGGGCTAGAAAAGTATGAGGTGATTCTGGAATATATTTTTACACCAAAAAGTAAGGAAATGCTCAAACAAAGATGGGCTACATCAAAGGGTTATAGGAGACAGCTCGAACAAACCCCACTGGCCCAAATTGAGGGAATTTGAACATCAAAATAAATAGTAATAATTGTCTTTTAGCCCATAAAGTGAAAATCCACAAATCCATGCTGAATATAGATAGGGAACATTTGTAAGCCCATTGTAAACAAACAAACAAACAGAGGGGTAAGTTCTTCTTTCCAGCAGAATGGCAAAGGATAAATATAGATAGCATGATGTATTCAGAAAATGGCCATTTGACAATCACCATACTAATAATTTTTTTATTCAAGAATCATTAATAGCTACTAAAACCAGTGGGTGAAGGGAAACCTTGACAAAGTGAACAAAATTAGCATCAACATTAATGAGACAGTTAGATACCATGTGCCTCCTGATGGGATGTACTGAGAATAGCACAACAGTGCTTCTGGGGTGTTCCTGACAAAAATATATTTTGCAAATCTATCTATAAAGAAAATTCCCAGTAGAGGGTTAGTCTACAAAATAAATAGTCTTTAAAAATAATAGGGTCTCAAAAGCATTAATTCTTGGATTGAATTCTAGACTAGAAAAAAAAAACCTATGCTACAAAGAAATTAATGAGAGAAATGATAAAACTTGACTAAGGTCAGTAGATTAGATAAAAGAGCTGTACTAATGTAAATTTCCTGATTTGGAAAATTGTAGTCTGGATTTGTAAGAGAATACCCTTGTTTTTAGAAAATACACACTGAGGTAAAAGGGCATTATCTGCAATTTACTGGCAGATCATTCAGACAAAAATATTTACACACACATTGACAGAGAAAGAGAGGGAGAGAAAGAGAGTGATGAAACAAACATGGTGTAAGCATAAAATTATTTCTAAACAGTTAAGACAAATTCCTTAAAAATGCATTTTTAGTAAACTAAACATCTGGGCACAGGAAACAAAAATATGCAGGCTATAAAACCTCGGCCACAAGCAGATTTCCAGAGGCAGAAGTACATGCTGTCCCCTCCTTTGAATGATGGAGTCAGCAGTAACAATGGCCAGCTTTAGATGATGTTATCTCTACAAGGTGTTGACAATGATGTTATCTCTACAATGTATATCCACAAAAGTGGATATACTTCACATGTATAGTCTACAAGACTATAGTTGGACCAAATGTGTAGTTTTGGCATTTGCCATCTTAAGGCAGGCAATAAACAAATGCCATGTAAATAGTTATTAGCCCACGTTCAATTAACAACAAAAGAGATCTCTGAAAGGCACCAACTCAGGCAAGCTTGCTATAGATAACTGTACCTGCCCAAATCTCTGAGACAGAGCCCATGTTGGACTTTAAAGTATGCTTTCCAAAACCTCTGGGCATGGAACAAATCAAATATTAGACAAGTGGAATCTCTTCCCTTACAGAATGGCAAGACACAAAGAAAACATGAAGTTTGCCAGTACTGACATTAATAAATTACACTCTAAAGGAACAGGGCATTGGTGAGTGGGTGATACCTTTTTGGGAAGGCCAACAACATGAATATTTTTCCCTGAATTCAGTGGCAAAAGGTTTCACAAAAACAGGAAATGGAGTTGTTTGAGCTTCTCCATTACTGGAAATGTAGACTTGATTAAAGAAAGATGTTCAATGATTATTTTTCTCGTGGGCTCTGGGAAAGGAAACTTATTTTAGGTTTGCCTCCTATGACTTTTTATTGCCCATAAAGGGCTGCTAATATAGAGATCCATGTTTATGAAATCATTCATTTCTCTTTTGAAGTCTTCTCACTTTCTTTGCCATGACCATTTCAAAACAACTGAGTTTCAGTCTCTGAAGAAAGCCAAGAACTCTGTGGGAAAGAGGGAGCGCTGAGACAATGAAATTGTTCTGACCTGATTCTTTGCTCTATTGTTTGGCCCTGCCTCATGCTGCTTCCTTTTATGTCTGCAACTGTTAGGTCAGTGCATCCATTCACTTTTCAATTTGTTCATTAATCCATATGTTCTCCAAGCAGGCTGTAAACATTGAAAGGAAAAAGAATTGCAAGACAGTGAATTTTAGTGTCCCTACTCATACATACAATACACGTAGGAAATAATAATATCCTGCTCATTTGTTGCTCATTAATTTCTAAGTAAGTTATAAAAACTAAAAGGGGTCAAAACTCAGATGAGTATCTTTCCTAAAGCTACCATAAATTTATGGAAGGGGTAGATGAAAAGAGGTAGATCAGGGTGGCTGGAAAAGGCATAGGAGAGGGGCCATTGAACTGGATTGTGACAAATAGGTGGGATTTGGAGAGTCAGAAAGGACTTACCTTTTTATCGCTGCGAGGAGGTCAGGTTAAGTGCAGTGTGTTTGGAGAACAGTCATGGGGTTGTTTCTGGGGGAGACTAGTGTGAAAAAAGTGGAAAATGTTTATCTTGTAATCTTCACAACACTGGGCTCCATGTCGGCCATATCAAAAGGGTTTAACATCAATGTCCTTTCCTATCTTCTTTTCCTTCTCCATCATTCCTTCCAGTCCCCTCTTCCTTCCAGCAGTTAGCTGGGTAGAACACAATAATATTGGTAAGAACTTTATAGTATTCTGAGGATGTGGGAGTTTAACTTATAGAATTAGGATTGGTGCTACCCCAGATCACTGGCACAGCCTCCACTGTCTTTATCAGTTCCTAAATGATTTTATAACTGGAAAATCACAGTATTCTTTCAAAGAGGTTTCTGGGATCAGAGTAGGTTTGTTTCAAGCAAGACAGCAGCTACTAGTTATACATAAAGTGATTTTATCCAGAAGTTAGAAAAAGGAAGAAGTTTTTCTCTCCTTCCTCCCCCGTCTCTCCTCCCTAAAATAGAGGAGAGAATGTTGAAACTTACACAGTTCTGGGCTCTTCCTTGAGGCACACAGTAAACTGGTAAGGAAAATCAGAAAGAGGATCATGTGCATGACTATTTAAAAGTTTATTTCCCAAATAATTTCTAATGTCTTCTGGTAAAGCCAGCCCAGAGCATTCCAATTTGGTTTCATGATAAAGGAATTTTCAAAAAAAAGAATTTCCAAAAAAAACGAGTAAGTCAATTTGCAAAAAGCCATTTTACCAATAGATCAATTTTTTTTGAAGAGTCCTAATTGCCAAATTAGTGAGGATTTTTCAAAGTTTTGATTTTATTCTTGTTTCTATTCCATCTACTCTTCTTGTTCCTATTCTTGCCAGTTTGTATGTAAATGGTAGCCTTTCCTTCTACGCTTTTTAGTCTCTTCTTTATTTTTGTGGATTTGAGTCCTGCCACTGTCTTTGATTCTGTACCTATTTTAGCCCAAGAGATTATCAGAAGTGCTACCTTCATATGGGGTCTGACACTATATGCTACAGCTCCTTCTGTCCCAGGATTTAAAGGAAAACCCACCCATTTTCATAAGAACAACAGGCTGGAGTAGAAGCAAGTGCAAAGCAGAGCGGCCGGAAGAGGTAGAGGGAGGCAGGGGCATGAGTTTGAAGTGAAAGAAAAACTTCGAAAAATATTTCAACAAATCAATAATTTATTAAATTTATTAAGTTCAATAACTGAATAAACTTATCTTTCAGTTGGATTTATTTTTAGAAACTTGCTTTTAAAGCAAATTGACCCGGATCCAATAGAAAGCCATAGGACTCCATGATGAAACACTTCCTCCATTTTAAATCACGACTTTAGCCTCTCTGTGCTCAGTCATTAGGTCTTGGTTTATTTTTTCTGTCTTCTCAGACAGACATGTTGTTCAAGTGATATAGACAATGTCTTCAAAGTCACTTCTGGAAGGCTTTCATAGACTTTCCCCATTAGTACCATATTTTTTTCGTTTGCCTTAAATATTACAATTGAGAAATAATTTAAATTCTCACAAATACATAAATAAGGTTGAGATATGTTTTTGTTTAACTTTTTTTTAAAATCATATTTTTAATTGTTTCACAAAGTTCTGTCCTAGGACCACCTCAACAATGTGACCCCATTATTCGTTTCCAAAAATTGTATCTCCCCTTTGTTTCTGAGATCCGTAGGCCTCAGCCCCCATGGCATCCCATTTCTGTGGAACAATTTGCTGTTGTTTTCAAGATTTCGCTACACTGAAATCCACAGTCCATAAATTAAACTTAATGAAGGAGAGAGTAGGCAGATGACTAAGATGCTTTTTCTAAATACTTGGAGCTGCTTTGTTATGGCAGCATTCCGACTATTAATCACCAAAGTTGGCAGGATTTTAATACTGCCTTTTATGTGTAGCCACATTTGACTTGTAATCCCAGCCATTGAAATATATGGCAGTCACTTGTGCACATAGTGAAGTTACTTTGTTGAGTTTTGTCAACATTTTTAAATGCTATTTATTAATACTTATAAATTAAATAAAGTTAATTATTGTAAAGGTAGTACAGAGAGATCCCATATACTCCAACCTGGTTTCCCTTGTTATCATTAAATTTTTTTATTAGTATGTTACATTTGTCATAACTAATGAACCAATATTGATACATTATTACTAATTAAAGTAAATGTTTGACTCAGATCTCAGTTTTTCTCTAATGTCCTTTTACTGTTCCAGGACCCCATCTAGGATACCACAATATATCGAGTTGTCGTGTCTTCCTTTGGCTGCATTTAGCTATAACGGTCTCTATAACTTTCCTTGTTTTTGATGATCTTGACAGTGCTGAGGAGTATTGGTCAAATATTTTGTAGAACATCCCTCAACTGAAATTTGTCTGTTTTTCTCATGATTAGACTGGAGTAATATGTTTTTGGAAAAAAGACCACAGAGGTAAAATGCCCTTCTCATCACATTATATCAAGAATACATACTATCACATGACGGATGACTGTTGATGTTAATCTTGATCACCTGGTTTGAGGTAGTGATTGTCAGTTTCTCCACTGTAAACTTACTCCCTCCCCCATTCTATACTGTATTCCTTGGAAAAAAGTCACTCTGTGTAGCTCACATGTAAGGAGTGAGGAGTTAATGTATACTTCCCTAAAAGTAGAATATCTACATTAACTATTTGAATTCTTCCACATGGGAAATGTATCTATTCTCTTCACTTGTTTATGCAATCATTTATTTATATAACTATGGATTGATGGATGATTATTTTAGACTTTGGATTATAATCTAATAGTTATTTATTTTGTTGCTCAAGTTATTCTAGATTTGACTATTGGGAGCTCTTTTATTTGGCTCCTACGTCCCTTCACACCCCCATCAGTGTGGGCTTTTTCATTTGTTCGGCAGTTTCTTATTTTCTGGAACTACAGGATTGTCCAGACTCACTGTGTATATTTCCTGTCCCAATCTAAGAATCGGCCACATTCCTAAGGAGCTCTAAATCTTTTTATTGGAGAATTATATTAGAAACCAAGATCTGGGTGCTAGATGTGCCTGCTGCTACTGTGATGTTCTTGTAAACATTTAAAATCTGAGCTTCATCTGGAATGTCCATGCTAATCTATTAAGAATGAAAACTTCCTTAATAATCTTTTCAGAATTCTACCAATACTGGGTTTATGAGATAGTATAAACACTTTATTCCCCCCAATTTCTAGAATTCCTGAAATAGCATGAACATCTAGTCTAGTCTCAGGAATCAATGAGAATAAAAGGGAATTTGAGGTGATGGGATGGGAAATGTGGAAGTTACTGTTTTGTGTCAATATTCAACAAACAGGCTTCCTCAATTATAAGGTTAAAGCAAATTTCCTCTCTTCACTTAAACAGGAGGGGAAACAACTACTTTGTGTCATGGGATTTGTTTTCTGAACTGTTTCTGGGTGGCTTCTTCATTCTATTTGATGCAAAGTCTTTTTGGAGTATACTGTTGGCATCCCACCACCACCTTGTCCCACCTACTTTCTCTGCATATCTTCTTTTAGTCAGTAAATATTATTTGATCACCTACTATGAGGACACATTTAAAAAGTCTAGTGTTCTGGGCACCTTTGTTGCACAAGAAATTATCTCAGAACTTTGTGGTACAAAACAACCATGTAATTGTGTTCACTACTTTGTGGATGGGTGATTGAGGAAGGACTCAGCTGAGGCAGGTGCTGGGGTGCTGAAAGCTGGAACAAAATGTCTGTTGCTGCTTGAGGAGAGCTGATGGGCACAGGAAAACATGAAGGAGCATCTTCTGACTTCTTTCCTCCATTTGGTCTCCACTGACTCTCAGTGAGTCCCATTGTCAGATGCTAACCAAAAGCAAGAAGACAAGGGACAGTCCAGGCCCAGCATCACATACCAGAGAACAGAGGATGGGTTTGGAAATAAGAGAAAATAGTAAATAATTAGCACAGTAAAACTGATGAATAGCTAAAGATTTCTTTAAACATCAAATCTTCAATTTTACCTATTTTAAATAAAAATAAAAATTTGCATTCTCACTCTTTCACAGAAGAGTCTAAATTTCATGTTTCCTGGTATCTTAGGATAAGCAGGTGTTTTTACTTTTATAATGCGTTGTTTCATCAGGATGTATTGTGCTGTGTAGGATTCCCTACATGTCCCCGATGTCACATGTTCTGTGTTCTTTGAGATATGACTGATTAGTTTAGTTTTTCTTTCTTTCGTCTATCAAATAGGTTCCGATGATTTATATCACTGCTGAAAGTAAGGCCTGCCCATTTCTATATTCTTTCTTTTTTAAGATTTTATTTATTTATTTGAGAGAGAGAGAGCGCGCATGGGGGGAGGGGTCAGAGGGAGAAGCAGACTCCTTGATGAGCAGGGAGCCCGACGCGGGACTTGATCTTGGAACTCCAGGATCACGACCTGAGCTGAAGGCAGTTGCTTAACCAACTGAGCCACACAGGTGCCCCCCCCCCTTTTCTCCATTTCTATATTCTAATGTCTATATTTTAAGCTGACATTGGCTCCGTTATCAAATATGAACATTTATTTAAAATTGCACAAAATAACCATAAATGGGCTTGAGTAAATGATTGAAGAGTATGTCTACAAGTCAAGTGACTACATCTCACCACAGACAGTTACTTAGAGACTTTGCTTCCATGTTCTGGGTCTAGAAAAATGTTGGACAACTGTTTACTGATTTGAAATAGTGTGGAAATGTTTTCAGTATGATTTTTTCCTTTTCTTCCTTTTTCTATTATGAACTTAGGTGGGTAGGTGTCTAGAAAAGCCACAGTGAAACTTTTATCTTCTTATTTACCTCATCTCTGGATGTCTCTAAGCAGCCCTGATTTCAGAGATAGCATGAGAAAGTTGATAGGCAAAAATATCTTGGAGAGCAATGCTCAATGCCTAAGGTCTGTCCAAGTGTGCCTCCCACAACTGTGGCCTGATGTGGATTAATTTTTGTCTTTCTTGCTCTACAGAACTGCAGAATGACTTAAAACCATATTTATCTATACCCTGTGCGTCACTCAAAGGCTCATAATGTGAAGCTAAAAATGTAACTAATACATTTTTTTAATCAAGGAAAATGTCTTAACAGAGGCTATTTAAACACAAAGAAAAGTAATTTCTCTTTGATGAACGGCGGGTTTGATTTTTGCTGGATAGTTATCGGTCAAATCATTATCCTTACTCTTAAAGAAGGCCAGTCCATTTCCGATTGTTATAGTAAGTTTGGTGATGCCTCCCTTAACACAGACATATATCTGGATGACATATTTCTTATCCTGATATTTGAAATTTCTTTTGAAATTATTTTTAGAGTATATATCTCCCTCATATGGATTTTATTGCCCTGAGAAGTTATCTAATTATCTGAGTGAAGAGGACTATATTCAAACTCAGTAAGTTCTATGGAGGGACTAGGAGGGATTTCTGATCTCTGAGACCACTCAGTGAAATACGAGCTGTTCCTTCTTGCACTAGATAAAATATGAAGCTGTCTATTATAGATTGTGCATGCACTTTGTCTTTATGACAAAGTACGTGAAGCTGAGTTATGACTGTGCCAAATATGTTGTTTCCCATAGCAATTAGGAATAAACCATAAGTAATTCATTAAATTACCTTAAGCTTTAAACTATACAGAAATTACAAGTGATGGACGGACATCACACAGCAAGGTTCTAGGTTTAACTACAGTACCTCCTTACTGTGTTCTCATGGAGATACTGATGAAGCAGCAGAAAAATTCAGATTTGGACTGTTGAAACTACAAGAGAAAATAAGAGCACTGCATAAAGGATATAAAGTGAGGAGAGGATGCAGAATAAAACTTTGAAGGCAAAGGGAAGAAAAGTGAGAAAGTGCTCAGAGATTTAGAAAGAGAATCATAAGAGAAGCACCACAAAGCGAAGGGAACACTTTTAAGTAAAGGTGAGTGTGTGATGGCAGGATCAGAGAAAATGAGAACTGAATGTTAGCAGCTGATATCTCTTTCATCTGAATCTGGACAACCAAAAGGTAACAGCTCAATTTAAATTCAGGTGTGTCTAATTCCACAGCCTGTGATCTTTCCACCAAATCACGCTACTTGCTGTTAAAAACCAACAAACCTAAAAATAAATTTAGCGTGTTGAAAAGGCAAGTTAAATACCTACCTAGAAATATATATACCAATTCAATATCTAGTGATCCCATGCCTGTTTAGGCTCAGCACTGTTCTAGACACTGGGTGCAGAGTGGCAAATCATGTAGATTCGGTGTCTGCCCCTCGTGGAGCTTCTAGTCTTGTGAAGTTGCAGGATACCAATCAAATAGCCACATTCAGTAAGGACTATGATGGACAAATAACAGGGGGTTCTAAAAGGATACAACTGAGAGGACAGAGCCTTGTGTGAGTTTCCATTACGGCATTATATCTGAACTGAGATCTCCAGAACGTTAGAAGCCTGCGAGGTGGGCACAGGTGATAAGACAATCACTATAGGGTGCCGACAAACCAGGCTTGTCCGGGAGAGGTCAGCACATGCCAGGTTATGCAAAAAAAAAAAAAAAACCACACATTTCCTTTGTCTCCTCATTTTATCTAATGCCCTGTGTTCGTTTTGATGTACGAGGTAGGTCGGCTTCGTCTCCTGCTCTTGAACGTAGGTAGTGGCTTTGGGTAGAAGAGGCCCATCGCAGATGGAAGCTTAGCTCTGGATCTGGACTCCCTGTGTACAAATACTGGTGTTGACACCTATTAAGCTGGCTCACTTGGGTGGTTTCAACACTTTTGGGCACCAGTTTCTGATTATAGTGGTACCTATCTCCCAGGATTGCTGTGAGAATTCAGTGAGTTAATAAATATGGGTTGTATAGACCAATGCTATCATTCTTTTTATTTTTTTAAAGATTTTATTTATTTATTTGACAGAGAGAGACAGTGAGAGCAGGAACACAAGCAGGGGGAGTGGGAGAGGGAGAAGCAGGCTTCCTGCCGAGCGGGGAGCCCGATGCAGGACTCGATCCCAGGACCCTGGGATCATGACCTGAGCCGAAGGCAGACGCTTAACGACTGAGCCACCCAGGTGCCCCCCAATGCTATTACTCTTCTAGAGAGAAAAGGAAGTGAATAAAGAAGTCCTCGTAATCGCCTTCCCTCTCAGGTTGTATAGCCGTAAGCCTCATCTCCTTCCTCCAACATCCGCCTGTCTTTCAACTTTCACCCTCCACCAGCCTCTCAAATGACATCATACTCAATAAAGGAGGCTTGCCACACCTGAACCAACAAATGTGGTGGTGATATAAGAGACACAGAGAAGACTGTAAAGAAATCTTCAGAGGACTGGTGTGGGATTTATGTTTTTGCATGTGAATAGGTAGAACTCCCAAAATAAAGCCATACTAAAAATGAAGGCCGAACTCAAGCTGCGTATAGATGAGGGGAATCACAAGAATGCAGTGCCTCCTCCTGTCAGGAAATACCAGACCTCTCTGATCAGCAGGAAAGAACCCCAGAGGGCAGAATGAAACAAATGGAACAATCCTTTGTATCAGACAAAATTCCATATTTCTGACCTAATCTGTGTACCATAGACTAAGCAACAGTCCCTCTCTCTTTTTCTCTCTCTCTCAGTTACTAGAGGGCATTATGTACAGCTAACCTCTAACCAAACTAAAAGGAGAGGACTCAATGAACATCACTCTTGTGTCTGATCCTGCAGGTTTCCTCATTTTTCCTCTCTCATTCATTCAGTTAGTGGTCACTTTCCTAACTCTGGCCTCTTTCTTCTTACCTATAAAGTGAGAAATTCAGATTCAACGATCTCTAAAATGCTGTCCATGTATTGTAATCTATGTCACTCTGTGCTCCACACTGTGTCGGGATTTATACAGAGTATTAAAAGTCCTCCCTTCTGGGAATATTCAGTTTCCAAGTACAATTAAAACAAGAAGTTGTATGTGTTTTGGTCAAGCAATGTATTTTGTCACTAGTGGCAAAGAACATGAAAAAAATAGGTACAGATGTGAGAGGAGAGGATGGCCACTAAGGGATTGGGGACTGCCGAAGAGTTAACAAGAGCCGAACTTTGAAAACCAGAAGTGAGGGAGAAGTAGAGATAAAGAACATCCTGGAAGGGAAGCTGGTTGAGGCATTGTAGAGCTTGGCGTGCCTGAAGGATAGTGAGGGGGTGGACTTACCAGCTGGTGTTCAGATTCGAGATAGAAGGGTAGTGGAAAAAATTCAGAGGAGTATTGAGACCACATTATGAAGGATTTTGAATCCCAGGCTGGGAGTCTGTGCTCTGCTCTTAAATTAATGCCTGTCCAAATTTTCCACAGAAGTATCTCCAAGGCTGGTGAGAATATATGAATGCTCCTATTCTCATTTGACTATAAAGGGAAAAGTTTTGAAGTTTTATGATAATTTATATAGATGATTTTAAGAATAAAATCAAATAATGTATATCAATATTGCATTCTACTCCATAATATTTTCATTTGATTATAATAATTATGACTCTCTTTTATCAAAAATGCCAGGAAATCTTAGCTGTAGGCAAATGGTTTATCTTAGAGCTTTAAGTACCCTGTACTTACAGCCAAATAACCCTGGAGCTAAGCTACTCCAGCTAAAGAGCCCCAGCCTTACGTTATGGAAAATCATTGCAACTATTTTGAAAAGAAGAGAATCACACTATTTCAGGGCATGGCATAATTTTAAAAGGAAACTAGAGCAACAGGCAAATGCAAACTCCTTCTGTTCTAGGAGCTCCTTCTTTTTCCTAAACTCTTCTTCCCACCGTGAAGACTTCACAGGACAGAGAAGACGAAGACCGTCACTGTCATTCATAACAGCAGACAGTCTTTATGTCTTCAAAGCAATTGCACATACATGATTTAATTTTGATTTCAGCATATTCTTTCAGTGGGTGGGGGGATGGGTGAGACAGGTGAAGGAGACTAAGAGTACATTTATCTTGATGAGCACTGAGTAATACATGGAATTGTTGAATCACTAAATTGTACACCTGAACTAATATAATACTGTCTGTTAACTACACTGGAATTAAAATTAATTAAACAACAACAACAACAAACACCCTATGACCACAGTACAAAAAAAAAAAAGAAAAAGAAAAAAGAATGGCTCAAAGGTCATGAAGAGTTGACCACTGGGAAAATTTGTACACTTTGCTTCTTATTTGAGGACACTATTACTTTTATTAAAAAGTCAAGATTTATTTGAAAAAGTTTCTACTTTGGTAAATATTAAATCTCCATTCTGCAATAATGAGGCCTCTCTTGGTTGATGGGGTAATCCTACTTTCCATTAATTTATTTGTATGAACAAGGCTAAGAACATTGTAGCTGAGAGTCTATGCGTGCATGCTGGCTGGTCCCGGTTCCTAGGTGCTGAGCAGGGATGCCTTTTTTGGAAAGACAGCTTTTCTTGAGGCTGTTGTGGGGTTGTCTATGCTCTCCCACCCCAATGGTTGTGCTGACAATCTTTGTTTACATGTGCCTCAATGTCTAGTATATCCTATCTTTTCATAATTCATAACTGGGGAAATAATGGAACACTGGAATGTATGTCTCTTCCTATTACTATTTCTTCTTCATCCACCCAATAATCCCCCAAACCAGAAAATTGTATGGGCTGAAACTCCAGATGTGTGTGCCTCTGTGTGTGTGTGTGTGTGTGTGTGTGTGTAGGAGGAGAGTTAATCCCATGTGAGACCCATGAAATCTGAGTTGGGAACATAAACAAAAAAGTTGTGATTTAAAGAGGCACTATGAAAGTCTTCCCTGACTCCAGATTTCTCTACCTACCTGTCAAGAATCTGACAAAAGTAAAATATTCCCAACTCCTTTATTAAAGCATAAATACCTTAGGAGGGAAGGATTTAAGGAGGTGGTAGTGAGGTTAAAGATCAATTCAATATTAGCTCCACCTAGGAAGCTTAGAAACTTATAGAATGATCTATAGGAAGTCAGCTTGCTCAAACTTTCACCTAAGAACATGCCTTGTAATTGTTGAAAGTCATTCATCCAGCTTTAGTATGAACCTAGTAAGGACCTAAGAATGCACCATTTAATGAAGCAATTCCTTCCATAATTACAATATAATAATGGCATTTGTTTGAATAATTATTGGGCTATCAACTTTTAGCACACTTTTAAATCTATACTATCTAATTTATTTAATTAAGTTACTTCTAGACATACTTCTGAGTGTTGAATTATAATCTGCCTGCATGTCACTTCCATCTTGTGATCTCATCTGCTCAGAGCAGCACATAAAATGTGACTCCCGTGAAAGATCGCCATCTTGAAAATCACTCTCAAGCCCTCATAAGCCAATCTGGGGTAGGAAGAGGAAGCATCAAGGGAAAAGAGTTGCTGACTTACTGACAAACATTTAGCACTTAGAGGAAAAAGAAAAATGGAAAAATTATGTATGTAAAAGGTTCCTTCTGGAAATTTGAATATGAAAAAAGTCATAAGAACTTAGATGACCAACACTGGGAGTTTAGTTAAGAAAATTCCAGTGAGGGGCACCTGGGTGGCTCAGTCAGTTAAGCGTTTGCCTTTGGCTCAGGGTCCTGGGATTGAGTCCTGCATCAGGCTCCCTGCTCAGAGGGGAGTCTGCTTCTCCCTCTCTCTCTGCCCCTCCCCCCCTGCTTGTGCTCTTTCTCTCTCTCTCATTCTCGTTTTCTCCCTAATAAATAAATAAAATCTTTAAAAAAAAGAAAAGAAAATTCCAGTGAATGTGTATCATGTACTGTGATGTAACTATTAAAATGATGATGTAGTGATCAGCATCATCATTTTGACTACGAAGGATAGTCACAGCATATTGAGTTAAAGAAGGTCCTTATAGGAAATATATATATGATTCCATTTTACAAAATTATAAACATATATGTATATATACTATAAATATGCCTGAAGAAATAGCTAATGGGTGGTTAATTTGGTTGTTTTTGAATAGTGGGATCTGAAAGATTATCTTACATTTTTCTTCTTTATATTTTTCGACAGGGACCCTTTACTTTTTTCTGTGAAAGCAATATAGCCATTTTCAAGATAAAACAAAGATAAATGACTGATTAGTATGCAGTTAGTAGTCAGTACATGTTTGTTGAATTGAAACTTGAAGATGAGAAATGAAACATTGCTGAAATCCTTTAAACTCAGAGAGAGAGGGAGAAATTGTGGTGTGTGTGCATATGTCTGTGTGTGTGTGGAAATTGTGGTGTGTGTGCATATGTCTGTGTGTGTGTGAGAGAGAGAGAGAGAGAGAGAGAGAAAGAGAGAGTGAGAGAGAGAGAGAGAGAGAGAGAGGAGACAGAAATAAAAGAAAGGCGTCTTCAGGGTGGTCTATAAGAAGCAATGGAAACAAACTAAGAAAAATGCCAAAGCTGAATTTAAAAGAAAATAAAAGTCCCAATGAGAGATACACTGGATGGTGGAACTGAACCACAAGGGAAGTGGTTGGAGTCTGTTATTTGAGTCATGTCACAAAAAACAAAACAAAACAAAACAAAAAAAAACAACCACCAAAAAAACAAAACATTATTTTGTTTGTCTTTTCCAGTTTTTGAAAGTTGACCTTTCAGAGACCCATCTTCGGTTCTTCTTTTCATTATGAGAAAATTGAAAAGGGTCAAAATACTATGTCACATTTCTCCTAGGTGGTTTAAGCTTTAAGGTAAAACATATCGATGTGGATGAACAGCCACTCCGTGCCTCATCTGTCTATGGCCCAGCCTTTCCTCTCGGGGGAACATGTTCTTTGAAAACTTCTAGCCTGGGGCCCTTGCAGCTGGCTGGGCCTCAGGTCTGCAGTACATCATGGAAAAGGGAGGCCTGTATTAGCGACACGTGGGCTGTATTTAAACAGTATGTGATGGCCCCTGCCTGTGTGTAGGTTTTGATAAGGTCACAACACATCTGGTTTGAGTCTATCCTCACAGTTTGAGCAGGAAGTAAGTAGACTCTGAAGATGCCGGTTTCTAACCAGTCAGAAGGGGGTTGTAAGGCCGTCTTTTACAATGAAATTGAGGACAGAGGGTATTTTAGCATTTTTTCTCTCACCTTCTTATTTTGTGAGCTGATCTCTGAAACTCATCCACTGAAGCCAAAACCAAAAACCGGAAATCAGGTGACAGCATTGGAGCCATGATCAGGCTCATTGTGGTACTTTATAGTACTGTACTTCAAAATATGTGACTGCTTCACCCCAAGTTCAAAAGTGTTCCCATGCCCCAAGAGTCCCAAGTCCTAAAATAAACCCTTCCAGTTGACCCTGCTGTTTCTGTAGCTGTAATCTACTTCATGCCTTCTAGTTTCTTCTTGTCCCTGCTCATTTCTTACTGTGATCTACATCCAACATCCTCCTTTAGCTGTCTTCCGCTCACCTCCAACTTTCATTGTAAGCACTCCATTGAATACAACTGCTCCATCCTAGGTGACTTAGTCTGAAATCTCATGCCCTTGACATCAGTAAAAGGTGTGACCCTGGTATCTACCTACTTCCTAAATTTCTTCTCTGTTTCCATAGCATTGCCCTGTTTGCTTTCTTTTCCTACTTCTCTCGCTATCTCGTCACTCTACTTTCATGGCACATTTTTTCTTTTTTACTGAAGGTCTTTCTTGTCCCCTCTGCTCTTCTCTCTCATTCTAATTCTCTTGTAGAATTAGTCACTATCAATACTTTTCCATACTTCCATTCCACTTGCTACTTTTTAAATGCATTCATTGGATGTCCCGTGGCCATCACAAGCCCCATAGACCCAAAGCAAACTCACCCAAATCTAGAGCAGATGACAGACACATTCCCAATAGTCTTGCTCTGTCCACTATCTTTCTAATATCGAAGGCTGGACGTTTGCAGTTATGGCCTAATCTTCCATCCCCTCATATGTCCATATTTCCATCCAAGTCTTCTTTCTTGGAAATTTTGAATTACCTTTCAAGCTTATCACCCTGTCCATCCCTCCTCATAATTACACAGGACTTTATTGTTGCAGTTGTGGGTTACTCAAAATTTGTCCTCTGTGCACACAATTTAGCTTGTACACTATCAGACCATATCTCTTAAAATACTACATGTATTGGACTCTTTTACTTCTCAAGAATGTATTAATAACTTACTATTGATGAATGGAAAATGCTAAATTTTCAGCCAAGTTTTCAAGGCTCTCCATAATCCAACCCCTTGCAATTGTTCCCACTGTCTCATCAAGGAGATCAAGTGAGGCTACTATGTATCATGTTCTAGTCATGTTGGTGGGTTTCCTATATCCCCTTCCCCGAATCTTCTGTCTAAGCAACTTCTGTAGAAGGATGGGACCAAGCCCAAGTAGAGTACCTCTTCCATGATTTTTTTCAGGACCTTAAGTGGGTCCTGAAGGACCCAGTGAGAAGGAATTTTACGTATGAACTGTGGAAAAGAATTCTAAATGGGGAATAAAATGCTTTCATCTCATTTTTTGCCTGAAGCATTTGTGTATAAATCACTGCAGAAATTTCATATGAATAAAGCATTTCCTTCCTCACATCTGAATTCACATTGACTTTAAAATGAAACTAACAGTAGTAAATGTGAGTTGTTAGAGAAAAACTCCAATTCAAAGGGGTTTAATAATAATGTCCCTACTCATTTATATTCTTGGTAGGGAATGAATATAATAAACACTTTTCTGTTTTTATCCTTGAAATTATTCACTGTTGCTAGGTCACTCTCAAGGGGACTTTATGCACATATGTACTGGGAACTTTCTGTTTAGAAACAAAATACAATGCCAAACTTCATCCTGCTTAGCTTTTTATAAGCATTCTACTTTGTTCTTATAACTGAGAAAAATTGGAAATTTTCTTTGCTTTTGAAAGCCAGAGTGATAAAAATATGGTAAATATTTTAAGGTTGTTTCACAAGCTGGCAATAGTTTTGAGTTTGCATTCAATGAACTCTAAAATTTCCTGTTAATGACTAAAGACTTTTAAAAAGATAATAATTGCTTATTAAAAACACTCTGGGCTCATAAATTGATTTAAGATGGAAAGTAAGGATGTTTGGCAAAGTGAGACATCCCAGTCTGGGCAACCTTTCACAATTTTTTTTTCTGGTTATATAATTTCATAGAATACTGCCAGCTAATATATACCACTTTCCCACACTCCTGACAATATCTGAAATAAAAGATGAATATTTCTACCTCACAAGCTTAGCGTGAAGATTAAATACCAGAAAATAGTAGGTAAAGCATATCAAATATGATGTTGACAGAAATCAGGGGTGATTTTGTTCAGCATACCCTATTCACTCCTCCATTTATTTAATTGTGAAATACATCAACATGCGGGTGATTGTATAAAATATATATGTACAGTTACAGAGTAAACAATAAAATGAATGCCTATGAATCGACCACCAGACCAAGAAATTGAACACTGCCAGAACCTTAGAAGTGCTCTATGTGTCTCTCCCCTTCATTGCTCTTTTCCTGAGCTGGGAGGGAAAATGATACCTTAAAGCGAGTGCACTGACTTCCTCAGGACCCTTCTGCATATGATTACTTTTTTTAAAATTGGGAATTACTCTTTTATTTGCATCCCAGACTAACCTGCACCTCTCTTCCTGTGCTGCCCATCCTTCAAGTGCTCAGGCTACTGTCGTTCCACATTCTGCCTTCTAGAAATCCACCACCACCTGTTTTGCACCCCTATCAATCTGTGTCCCAAGAAATAGATCACACATTCCAGTTGGGCTTCCCAGGTCATGAAGCAGGTGGAGATGGGTAGAGAATAAATGAAGGCATGCAGCACAACTTCTAAGGCACCACGAGCAGGAGAGCTTCAGAAGCCATCCATAATGTCCCCAGCCCTAGTGTCCTTAAAAGGAAGGGAGACTTTCTGATCTCCCCTCTGCCCTTATTTTCTTGTGTGGTTTATCTTAAGATTTGATTCCCATCTCCTTTGGTATTCTCCAAGACCCCTCTGTCCATTGCCTTGCAACTTGATCCTCTGAACACCAAACTTCTACATGACATATTTTACACACACATCTGGCCAAATATAACTCATCTTTCAAGGCTCAAATCAAATAATATCCTTTTCTAGGAAACTTTCCTGATTACATACTGCCAGAAATCTCTTCTCTCAACTCTTTTTTTATGTATACATCATACCCTGTTCTCCAAACCTTTTGATCACAAAGCCCTATCAAAGAAAAAAAAATAATTTGAGCACACTTCTCCAGACCATGCCAATTTATTTGTTTAATTATAAATTATATGTGTGTGCAGTACTAATATATCCATTATAAATAAGATACACAAATAGAAAATAAAATAATAAATATGAGTAAAAGCACAAACATTTTTTTTCACTCACTTGATGAGTTTGCTTCACTTTGGAGAATCTGGATCTTTCTCTATCTTTAGTGCTTATTTTGTTTTTGTGTGTGTGTGTGTTCATGATGTTTTGAGCTCCCTTGCAATGCAAAGTTTTATGCTATTATACCCAGCTTTTTTGTTATAGTGAAATAGACTAGCAGTATCCGTAGGTGGTAAGAGTGGTAAGTATGACTGAAACTTTTGTTCCATTTGTGTGTGTGTGTTTTCATACACACTCATCTGCACTTAAGTGTGCTGGGTTGCTTTGTAAAACTTATTTATTACTGTGAGTGTTATTTTAAAAACCGGAGGAGTACTTCACCGGACAATATCTGTCAAAGCTCTGCACTCAGAATTTGAAAAGAACAACAGAAAAAGATCATCTTGACTGTCACCACAGACCCAGTTCCAGACAGCACCTAGACAGTGCTGCAATGCCTTCAATAAACCTGCAAGCCTTCCTAAAATTTTGGACTCCATTTTCTTCCATTCCCTCTCCCCATATTTCCTCACTTCTAGTTTGTTTTAAAGGCCTTCCATGTAGGACTAGCTAACATGCAAAGCAAACCCCCATCAACTGATTGATGGGTGACATATGTGTTAACATGCTCTTTCAGTCCAAAGAAAGAAACATGAAGTTTTGTTAATGAGAAGCTGTTAGAGATCATTCTACTCCATTCCACTCCATTCCAGCTTCTTTTTTTTTTTAAAGATTTTATTTATTTCTTTGAAAGAGAGAGCACGAGCATGAGGGGAGAGGTAGAGGGAGAGGAAGAAGCAGACTCCGCACTGAGCAGGGAGCCCAATGCAGGACTACACATGAAGTTTTGTTAACGAGAAGCTATTAGAGATCATTCTACTCCATTCCAGCTTCTTTTTTTTTTTTAAGATTTTATTTATTCATGTGAGAGAGCACGAGCATGGGGGGAGAGGTAGAGGGAGAGGAAGAAGCAGACTCCCCACTGAGCAGGGAGCCCCATGCCGGACTCAGTCTCAGGACCCTGGGAGCATGACCTGAGCTGAAGGCAGAAGCTTAACTGACCGAGCCACCCAGGCGTCCCATTCCAGCTTCTTTTGGAAAAATAACTTTCTTTGCCTTCTATGATTCCAAAAGTAATCCACATTTCATTAAAAAAATAAAGAATTAATACAAATATAAATATCAAAACATATTTTCAGACCTAGAAACACTTGGTGTTAAAATTTTAGCTTATGCTTCCAGTATTTTTCTATGTGTATTATCTTTTATAACAAAATAGGAATCATACTTCTCTTTTGAAATCTGCCTTTTGCACTTAATATATCATGAACATATTCCCACATTCTAATTATTCTTTGAGAATGTGATGTTAATTACTGTATATAAATATTTCATCATAAAGATGTCTTATAATTTAAGAATTTCTCTATATTAGAAAGTAACATTGTTTTCAAATCTCACTGCTACGAATGCTCATTTTCAACAGTATCTTTGTATATCTCTTATATAATATAAATTGTTAACTGTGGACTTTCTGTTTCAAGATATAAAACTTTTAAAGATGACTCATACTTATTATCATCTTGCTTTCCAATAACTGCAGTAAAGTAAGACAGATCTGAACATTCATTTCTTTTACACACTTACCAATTTGGTAGATAAAAATCGCTAATGAGTTTGATAATCATTAATAATAATTTTGATGATTTGTTTCCCAATAAGGTTGAACACATTTTCAAAATATTTAATGTCTATTTACATTCATCCTCTTATAAGTTGCCAGTTATATACCATTTACATATTTATCTGTTGGGTATTCATCTGTTTTATATAAAAGTTGCTTATGAATCATTTGTCCATGTTAATATGCTCCGTTATAAAATCCCAGTTCTTATAGACAAGGACCTGAGTCACAAGGAGACCTCATCAACTATTGTGGTAAAATAACCTAGTCAACGTTAAGGTAAAATTCTGCTGAAACTGGATCTTACCCCAAAAGTGGCTTTTTAGGGACTCTGAATTTATACCACGAAGGCAACCAATTACATTGCTTACGATTTGACCTCACCTCATCTTCCCCTTTACCTAGAAGTGGAAATGATCTGGTGCTTTTGTCCTGGTTTACAGCTGCCTCTGTCCTTAGGTCCAGTCTTTCTCTATAGTCTTTTCTCCAAGAAACAACAGAAGAAAATAATTTGTCTTGGAGTTGCGTAGTAACCAAACAGTCCCATTTGGTGGTTTATGATTCTGACACGTTATATTAACAAAGAGTTTCCAACACTACAGAAGGACCAGTTTCTTTTAAAACTTTAAGATAAGCACCTAAACAAATCATGTTAATTTGATACAAGTGACCTAACAAGTGAAGGGTTTACTTAAATGTTATACAAAATAGTCAACTTGGAATGTCTGAAAAAACTCTTCCTTTTCAGAGAAGTTGTGGTTTCCTAATAAATAGTTTCCAAAAGTTTATATCACACACTTCCACATAAAGTGGATGGATTGCTGAGAAATGTTTCAAACTCATGGACTTTCAGTCTTAAGTTGTTTTTACATCGTTATTTAAACAAGATCTATCATATAACTTTGATCAAATTACCTAGTTTTGGGCCTCAGTTCTCTGAGATATAAAATGTTAATAGAATTGCCTAACTGTCTGAAGGAAAGAAGCCTGAAGAGATACTCTGTTCAGATTCCTTTTGAAAAGCCTCCACTTTGCAACCTTCTGCAGTTAGGCAAGCCTCGTTTCTTGTGTCACTCATCTGCTGAGTCAGGATCCATATGGGTAAATA
This sequence comes from Zalophus californianus, assembly GCF_009762305.2. Taxonomy (NCBI): domain Eukaryota; kingdom Metazoa; phylum Chordata; class Mammalia; order Carnivora; family Otariidae; genus Zalophus; species Zalophus californianus. The sequence continues at coordinate 166,255,020 of NC_045596.1, read as the reverse complement.
AGTGAACCATGAGACTCCTTACATCTTAAAATTGTAGCAGAACACTTTTCAAATATGCTTTTTTTTGTTTAATGGGATGCAAAGCCATCATCAAACCCACCGTTATAAAGGTATAAAAATGCTAATGTAATCTTTATAAGTCTGTTATTGCTTCTCTGGGAAAAATACAAGGTAAATCAAACCTATAGTGATACAGCAAAATCCAGGGCATTTTGACAAGAGTTCATTTTCCTTGGTTGCCACCAGTGATAATGGGTGTGAACAGCATATGCCAAACATCTGTACCTTGTATATTGGAAGGTCTGGCTTACCTTCCATCTCTATTTTCTCTTCCAAAAATGAATCACAGAAGTTATTTTTTAACAGTTTTTATACATAATTAGCACAGAATTCAAGTACACATTTTTTATTTTGACTTAATTTACAGAAATATGCTACAGTTAGCCTTATTTTAATCTCTCTTAAAAGCTTTATGTTAATTTATTTTCTTCTTTTTTTCATTAACGTATAGTTGACATACAGTATTATATTAATCTCAGATGTCCAACATTGTGATTCAATAATTATATACATTACAAAATGCTTGCCATGGTAAGTGTAGCTAACATCTGTCACAATACAAAGTTAGTATGATATTGGCCCTTCTACTCTTTTGCTTACAAATGTGAAAAGTGAAAGTGTGAAGTGGCTAGCATTCTTCTTTACTTGCTTAAAGTATGTGGTTTCCCAAAGAGTCTCAGAAGTTTTATCTTGAACTGAACAGACCCTCAATCTGCATTCTTTTCTGACCTCTAAAAAGCACAGCATAAAAATTTATATGAAAAGCTCTCCCTGCCTCCCAAAGTTATTACGATACTCAATGGTATATGACATTAATAAAGGTAGGTAAATTCATTGAATCTTATTGTATAATAAAGGATTTGACTGGTCTTTTTCTTGAGTTCCAGGGAGGAAGACTCTAAATCCTTGGAATTTTCCAAGTTATAGGAGTGTCTTTGTTATTCATAGTATACCCCTGGGACCACACATGAGTTTTTGCTAATTGGGTGACTCTTGGGGAGACCCTAGATAACTTCAGTGTAGGTCTGGCCATGCTGGAAAAATCAATTGTGTGATTAGCAGAGTGGGACTTCGAGCCATGTGAAGTCAGTCCAACCTCCCAACTACCGGGTAAAGAAGGCTAATGATTCACCCAATTTTCCTACATAATGAAACCCAATAAAAGCTCTGACCATTGAAGCTTGATGGCATTCCCTGATGGGTGAATGAATCAGAACCTGTGATGCATTACAACAGAGAAACTGCTCCTCTAATTCAAGCAGATAAAAAAATATATTGAGAGGTTTGAACTAGGAGAAGCTACTTTTTTGTCCCAGCAATTACGAGGTCATTCTTGTCTATCTTTCTCAGATCCTTCTTCCTGAGCTGAGAACCCACCCCGCCGCCGGTCTTACCATTGGCAAATCAAATCTGTCAGTTAGAGATACTTAATGACAATAAAACCTTTTAACTTCAATACTTACTTTGATGTGAGAGCAAGACTCTACAATATATAAATCATATGCAAATGATAAAGAGAACATGCAAATTGAAAATTTGGAAACTAAAAGGTTACATACAACTAAAACATTCTCTAAATTAAGAATGAAATCACCATTTCTTTGTCAGGGTGAGAGAAGTTATATCCAGAGATTTGACCCAGCTATTACTCAGATGACTGTGTTTTACATTTAAAGTCCTTGAAGAAAAGTATTTCATAGAGAAAAGAATAAAATTATTGGAAATTATTGTAGTTGAGCCTACTGGCCATTCCTTTGCAGGCCAGAAGTTCTGACGGATGTCCCTGAGTAACATCCACAAATACCCAACAGATGAACACTGGAAGAGTTTTGTAATGTTAAGTCGCTCTCAAAATGAACAATGAGAGCCAGAGAGCTGGTGCTACTCAAAAGTAGCACCACAGGGAATAGCCAAGATACCAAGTAAAAAAGATTAAGTCCATCCGATTTTATAAGAGTTAAAGGATAGATCGTTGAACCAGAAGAAATAAGCACTAAATACACTACACCAAAATCAACTTGATGGGAAAGGTAGAGGGAGAAAAACAGTAACAAGTAAAATGAATTCAAAGTTATCAAATAACTGGACTTTGGACAAAAGTAATTGTCAAGTACAAATTGTTGTTTGAAGCAGCTGAATTGGAAAACAAATTATGTGATGGTCATGGGCAGCAAGCTCAGTTTTTACTATGGACCTTTTAATGGCCTTATTTATGCAGCTTTGCCAACCAACTACAGCTCAGAGCATAAAACCAGAATTTGGTTACTATGACTCACTAATTTAGAGCAACTGGTGGAAAAACCTAGCTTAAGTTTAAATTACAAATTTTTTTTTAATTAGATTGTGTGCCCTGCATCAGGCTGTGTATGCCAGTGGGAGTTCTATTTTGTTTTGTTTTGTTGATGATAGGCAGCGTATGATAGTGAGTAGCTGAGAGGAAATTCTTCATCAGAAATGTTAGAAGATTGAAAGAAATAATTTCTTTTTTTGTCCCACCAATTTCATCACTCTGTAATTTAGACATAGCATCTTAATTGTCTACCAACAGATCTTTTAATGTAAGTAAACTGCTTATCCTTTTAAGTAATCTTAAACATCCCTACATTAAATTTTAAGTTTATCATTCATTTGCTTTGTAAGCATTATATTAATAGTTAATGAACACTTGCCAAATTTCTCCTTAAACACTGTTTCATTTTGTCCCGGATCATCTTTAAAGGTTCTCTGTTTCCTAACAGATCAAGCTCAAACACTTTCCACAATGTGGCCTCACCTAAACAATTTAAAATGCTGCTAGTTCTCTTTGCAAATCCTCTTTTTTTTTTCAGACAGGGTTTTAATTTACTGCTAACATATAGTCAGTTTTGATCCCCAATTTTTGCATTCCCTGATTCTTGATGGAATTGCCTTTTTTTCTCCTCCTAATTTAGAACCTACATAAACTTTAACCCCGTAAGCCCACCTACTTCTTGGTGAATTCTTCCCTGAGTATAATCCATTTGGCTTCTCATTAAATCCTTTGTGGTTTTCAGTTGCAGTTTAATGACTGAGGAATTTTGTAAGTTCTAGACTATATTGTTCTCAAGTTGACTGACTTTTTTCATCTATTTAAGGCAGACACCATGTCTTAAATTTTTTTGGATTCCTTTCTGTAAATTGATGAGAATAGTGTTGAGTACATGATATTGAATATGATTGACTATATAGTATTTTCTTAATATGATGAAATAAGTAGTTGGAGTTTTCATAGTATGGAGTTTTCCTAATATGATAAAAAAAAAAAAAGCTGGAAAGGGGCACCTGGGTGGCTCAGTTAATTGGGCATCTGCCTTCAGCTCAGGTCATGATCTCAGGGTCTGGGATCAAGCCCCGCATTGGGCTCTGTGCTCAGCCTGGGGTCTACTTGTTCCTCTCCCTCTACTTTTCCTCCCACTCTCTCTCTCTGTCTCTCTATCTCTCAAAAAAAAAAAAAAGTTGAGAATAATTCTTCTTGAGAATGACAGGCAAACGTGGAAGGATGTTGCCATGAAGACCTAGCTGAATTGTTCCAGTTAGTAGGAAGATGCACATATGCGTGCAAACACAGCGCTACCAGGGTCCAAACAAGAGAAGAGAAAAAAGTTATGCCCCAAGTTCCAATGACGTGATTTATAGAGGCCACCTGAAACTTAGCACAAGTGTGTCTGGAATAGTGACACCAAGGCTCCAGCAGAACAATAAACTGCCTGCCTCTCTTAAGCAAGATTTAAACCAAAAGCCCAGAGATGGAAATACAGGATTTCCCCTCGTCGTAAGGACAGTGAGTCAGCGCCGTCTGCACTAAACAATGGATGGATACACAGCCACTTAGAGACCTTTCATCTTTATCCTTTTTTAGCAAAACATGTACCATATTTTCATAGGTAGGATCACTGACGCCTCATGCTCTGCCCATCCTCACCATCATTTATTAAACAGGAAATCTGCAACATTCTTTTCAGTAACTGGGAGGGGTCTGCTATCATCCAAGAGTAAGGCTAAGAGGCAGAAACTTTGAACTCAGGCTGTCTTTCGGAAGCTGGGTAGAACTGATGGGGATATATAGAGTAACACCTGAAAGAATTGGTGACCAACTTTAAAAAGAGACATAATTCATTCATCTAAGTGATCTAAATTTTGACCATGTCCTGGATCACTTTAATATCTATTTACAATGGACATTTTAGACATGATTAGACAGAATCAAATATCTGATCATAAAACCTGGAAACTCACCCAACTGAAATATGTGTGCCATAGTTGTTGGCATGAATTGTTCTATGTTAAACACAACATACAGAAAAATCTGTTTCTTAAATTTTTACTTCTATGGCCTCAATGCCACCCAACAATGATCATGTAAAACCACCTATCAGAGCAGTGTAAAGTCCCACATTCCACGTTAGAACTTATTACTTGTATTTCCTAACAAGGTCGCCACACCAGGACCTACTAGATCCTTCTGAGCTCGTCAGATGGAGCAATTCTGGATCTGTCAGTTAGGAAGTGAATTTGGCTGCTAGTAACAGAAACCCTAACTCAATGGCTTAAACAACTTAGGGTTTATTTGTTTTTCTCACTGGAGGTCAGCAGTCTGGTGGTGTTGGTATGGAGGTATCACACTTTCAGTAGGGAGTCAGTCTCCTTTTAGCTATGTATTCCTCTGTTCTTTGGGTGTAACCCTTGTCTCAAAATACTACTCTCAAAATATCAAGAGACATCACGCAGTGGAAAACGGAGGAAAAATAGTATGTCAAATGTGTCAATTCCCTACAGGGAGCTTTCCCGGAGGTCCCACCCACTGACTTCCACTTGCATCTGATTGGCTGGAATTTGGTCACATGGCCACATTTTACTGCACCAAAGCTTCGGCAATAGTATTTCAGTGAGGCTCTGTTAGAAAGGAAAAGGAGAAGAGGGAGGGAAAAGTCCACTACAAAGCCTATTTGTGCTGGGAAATCTGCCTAGATAAAGCGGCCTCAAAGGTTCTCTATTTACCCCATTCAAAACTGGGCATAGCCATAACTGCCATATATTGAATACTATGTGCTACTTTATAAGTCTTATTCTTATTTTTGTAATAATTCCACTTATGCAACACTTTTAACAATTCTTAAAACAACAAAATCCTTTTAGCATCAAATGGATATAAAAATACCTGCAATAGGTGTTTCTATGTTATCCTAGTTCATTGTTTTCTACTGCATGGTTTAGGATTTTCAGCAACATTTGGTTATAGCCTGCTTGGCCTGGCTATAATGAGCTCTGCATTCATAAAGTTCTGCACTGAAACTTATTAGGATGCATTAAGATGTGAATCTAGGGATAGTTCCATTTCCTTGGATTGTTTTGTTTTTTTTTTTTGGCTTTATCCAAAAACAAGATCCAGATAACCTGCAGTTTTTCGCAGTAAGATGATCATTATCTCTTCTTTAGAAATGATGTCTAATGCTTCTCACCAGCAGAGGGACACTTCACTTCAAAGATCACTAAAACAGCATTGGGGATAACTTTCCTCAAGAGGCTTCATTGCTGTTTTCACTTGTCAAGCCACCATTTTATATTCTCCATTTAGGCCAGTGGGTCTTAAATGATATATAGGCACTTTTTTCAGAATTCTCATTGCTGGGCGCCTGGGTGGCTCAGTCGTTAAGCGTCTGCCTTTGGCTCAGGTCATGGTCCCGGGGTCCTGGGATCGAGTCCCACATCGGGCTCCCTGCTCAGCAGGAAGCCTGTTTGTCCCTCTCCCACTCCCCCTGCTTGTGTTCCTGCTCTCACTGTCTCTCTCTGTCAAATAAATAAATAAAATCTTAAAAAAAAAAAAAGAATTCTCATTGCTGTGCCAAGTGGTTGAGCCTCTCACCCATCATACATTTAATGGGAAACCACATTTACTAGAAAACATGTCCTAGAACCATTTATTTCTGCTTCCTCCTGAACCCGTGTTGATGCATAATAGGCATGATTATAAATGTGGTTCGCCTAATTAGACTCAATTTATTTAAGGGGTCTCAATTTGCCCACTAAAGTCTACACACTTAATCCTCTTTATGCATGGGTTCTGTATTTGTGAATTCACTTAATTATGAAAATTTATCAGTAACCCTCCAAACAAATATTTTTTGGTATTTTCATGGTCATTTGCAGACATGTGGAAATAACAAAAAAAATGCGTGTAGTCTGACACACACATTCCCAGCTGAGGTTGAACAAGGAGACACTGCTTTTTTGTTCCAGCTCTCATACTGTAAACAAGTGTCTTTTTTGTGGTCTATTTAGTGCCTCATTTTTGTGTTTTTTTTATTGGTGGTTTTGCTGTTTCAGACGGCCCCCAGATCTAGTGCTAAGTGCTGTCCAGTGTGATCGCCCTCAGGGAAGAAACATGTACTAGATAAGCATTGTTCAAGCATGAGTTATAGTGTTGTTGGCTCTGAGTTTAATGTTAATGAGAAAATAATAAATATTCAATAAGATGTCTGAATAGGAGCACACATAAAAGAAGGTATGTGTTGATCTGTTGATGAAAATGTTATGACCAATGGCTCTCAGGAACCTAACAGTATATTTCCCCAAGGAACGATGGTTCAATATCCACTAATTCAGTGTTCATAGTGCCGACAGAACCTGACAACCACAAACAATGAGAATCAATGGCATTGTGTTCTAGGCATTTTTTTTCTTTTTTAAGATTTATTTATTTATTTGAGAGAGAAAGAGAGCAAGTGCATGGTGGGGGAGGGGCAGAGGAAAAGGGAGAGAGAAACCCAAGCAGACACACCGGGTACAGAGCCCAATGCCGGGCTCAATCGATCACGACCCTGAGATCACAATCTGAGCCGAACTGAGTCTGACAGTTAACTGACTGCGCCACTCAGGCACCCCTCCTATCAGTTCTTACAGTGGATCTTTCTCTTCACAGTCAAACTAGAATATTCAGACCTTCATTGTTCTTGATTACCTGCCTCCATGGTCGAACTACTTAGGTCGTTGAACCATAAAGGTCATTATTCTCTGTTACAGAAAAAGAGCTGAGAAAAAATAAAAGGCAGAAAGAGAGACTCTCCAATTGATTTTTGACAAGAAGAAAAGAAAGTATGTAATTTTGTGCTGTTATTGTGTCTTGGAGCCTGAATTTTTTTCATCACGTCAGTTTTCCAGCTGTTGTTTACATGGAAATAATTTTGCATTTTGGTGACCAAAGACCTTCAGTACTTCTTGCTGGTGCTATCCCTTGGAGCAGATAACCATACCACATTTTCTCCTTTTTCACCTTCACACACACACACACACACACACACACACACACAGAAACACACACAGGTTCTCCCCTTTGAAAGACAATTTATAGTCAACATCATTAATTAATTTAATGAATGTTTATCTAATATCTACTGTGGACTATGTAAAATTACTGTGGGAGATAACTTAGTGTCTAACAGAGCCATAACTAAGAGGGATGGAGAAATACTTAAAAAAAAAAAAAAAAAGCGTATGCGTCTCTTCCTGACCCTCTTTACATTATTGCTTTTTGGCTGAATAAAGCTACATGCCGGTGAACAGAAATGCCTCCAAATTACAAGAGAGGGAGTATGTGTTTGTATAGGTGTCTGTATGGATCCTCAGCCTCCATTTCTGTGACCTGTACAAAAATATTCTAGGCAAGGGGATGGTTTAAAAAGAGTATGAAGCAAGACCTGTGTGTGGGTTCACAGTTGCCATCCTCTTCAGCTTTATTTGGAAATTCTCTCATGTTGCTTTATGAACACTTGGCAAATGTCACATGTTTCAGCTTTGTTTCTGAGATGGGTAAAACTCTGTAATTTACTTAAAGTCAGTGCAATTTATCTTGTCATGTACTGCGCTATTAAGAACTCAAGATATGGCACTGAATTTATGGGAAGTATCAGACTATTAATTCTCAATGAGAATTTAAAATTCATCCTATTCTTTTCTTCCTGGTTTTGCATAATGTGATTAACTTACGCTTGAATAAGATAAGGAAAAGCTGAAGACTGGTTGGCAAAACGGAAGCCTCTGGCTTACGGTGCTCACTGGAAGAGCCATGCTTCTTCTGGGGGCTTTCTACTATCTTCCTCATTGTATGAAAACTGTTGAGTGAAATGAGCCCTTAGACTTTGTTCCCTTGACATATTGTATAACCACCCTTGAACTTAACCCAAGATTTCTTTCTCAATTGTAAGAACAAAGTTTTGCACACAACTCAGAAAGGAAAAGGGGAAAGAGAGAGAGAGAGAGAGAGAGGGAGACGGGAAAACCGAAAAGAATCAACCAGAGAGAAAAAAAGCCTTGGCAGCAGCAGTACAACCACAAGAACACTCAACCTACTTCCAGAAGTTACTTGAGATGGCCTACAGAATTAAGTACTAAATAATTAAATAATGATCAAAATGTTAAAAAAGCAAACATGAAGGGGAAGCAGTTATTAAACCAGAAAACACTGACCAAAGACAGTTACAAAAACCGAACACCACCATTTAATTTTGAGCTTCTTGCAGCCAAAGCAGAAGTTGAAAATCCATTAAAAAAAAAAAAAAAATCCCTCATTATCCTGTTAATGGAAAGAAAACCATTACCTTAAGAGATTCCACTTCCTCTCAGAGTTCAGCCCCATAATAAAAAGTGCATTGTGTGAATCATGATTACAGAAATCAGACTTAAATCAAGGTGGAACCTCCTACTGCCTTCAGTTACATGCACAGAGCCAATCACCTCCCACTTAAGCAGTTTTTACTGGAAGGTGTAAGTAACACAGTGGCCATTACACTCTAAGGGTGTAGGACAACAGCTGCCATGTCATCTCACCGTTGGTACCTCTGTCTGCTGACTTACCTTGTGGTAATGAAGAAGCAGCTGGGCTTCCAGCTCCTCCAGCTTCCACTAGATCTTGTTTTTCAGCTTCTTGGAGTCAGGTGTGTGGGTGCATATAGCTCTGTGGCAAAGGACACTAGTTCCATTGCAAGTCACTAAAGTCATCAAAGTCAGAAGGGGTGAGAGATACAGTTTGCAGTTTATCCTTGTGGATTCCAATTTGTCCCCATGGGTTCCAATTTTTCTTCACTCTTCCCCAATTCAATTTTAGTTTTTCTTCCTGACTTTTGGTCTTCCTGATCTACAAGAATTTTCATCGCACCACCAGAGTCAGAGTAAAGGGTCTTCCAGTAGACTTCTGCACCAGCTCCTATAAATAAATAAGGTCTAATTCCTGAAATAAATCCCTTACTCTATGCCATTTTTAGTTCCGTTTCCCTGGTCAGACCCTATCTGATACCGAAATTAGTGTCTAGAATTGGAGTACTGTCAAAACTTAAAACTGAAACATATGGCATTGTATTTGGGACGGTATGGTGAATAAAAACTAGAATGTCCATGGTGACTTTAGTAAGCCTTAAAGACAGTGAGAAAATTGTTATTGAATGCTGAAGAAAAAGAATGCTGTATTACGTAATGGCAGAAATTTTGACAACACTATATGGTCTGTAATAACTTGGAAAGTAGGAAATATGACTAATGAAATAGAGGGTTTGGGTAAAGAGACTTCTCAGCAGAAGTTTGAAAATGCCTAATTTCTTATAATCATATAAGCTGTCATTAGAAAGAGCTTAGTTAAGATAAAGTAATATGTCTACTTTTAAGCAAAACTTTGAAGAAATGGGAAGAAGTCAGATCCTGCTGGATTTGAAAAAATAAAACCATTTCTGATTTCCAGCTTCTCTAGATGGCAAAAGATTCTCAAAGTGAGAAATAACATCAGAATAAAGAACAAATCAGAAGTGTGGCTGTAAGTCTGTTTGTTAAAACTTCAAAAGGATTTGAGGATATACTAAGTCTTCTCAACTAGACCTTTGTCTCACAGAATCCAGACTCCCAGCCCAAGCCAGAGATTTGTAGGTGTGGATTTTGTCTAGTGGAATAAACCCTAATAAGATTTATAGAATACCTACAAAATACTTACTATAATTGGTCTAGCAGAAGCATTGTAAGCTTGGATTAAAAATGATAGATATAAAAAGTGGACCTCTATGTCCAGGAAGCAGGAAGTGGGCTGACAAAGCTAGTCAACTGCAAAAATGGACTGACCGTGTCTTGGGAAAAAGGGGGGAGGTCCCAGAGTGAAGAGCTTGGAGTTCTGAGAACAGAAATAAGATCAACAAAAAGTCATACCTCAGGAAGGTCAAACTAAGAAACTGGTGATATGTGCCTGATAGATTTCAGTACATGTTGCCATGAAACTCTCACTGCTATGTGCTTCTCATTTTTTTTTCTTTTTGAATGAGAATGTCTATTTCGATTATTCTTGTGTTAGTGAACTAGGGTTGCCATAACAAAGGACCACACAATGGGTGACCTAATGACAGAAATGTATCATCTCACAGTGCTGGAGGCTAGAAGTCCAAAATCAAGACGACAACAGGGTTGGTTCCTTCTGAGGGCTGTGAGGGAGGGATCTATTCCAGATCTCTCTCCTTGGCTGTAAGTGCCTGTCTTCTCCCCGTGTCTTCACATCACCTTCCCTGTATGCATGTCCATGTTCAAATTTCATCTTTTATAAGGATACCAATCATATTGGAATAAAGGCCCACCCTCCTTCAGAATGATCTCTCTTAAGTAATTACATATATAATGACCGTATTTTGAAATAAGGTCATCTTCTGAGCTCCTGGGAGTTAGGACTTCATCATATGAAGGGGGGGAAGATACAAAATTGACCCTACAATTCCATGTATATGAATTTACCTCAAGGAAATAATCAGTGATGTACACAAAGATTTATGTACAACAATATTTACTGAAACATCATTTATAAATTAGCAGTAGATTAGATAGTCAACAAAAAGTCACTTGCTCATTATAGTGTACTGATGTAATTAAATTTAGGGCAATCATTTATTTATTTATTATTTATTATATTTTATTCATTTATTTGTCAGAGAGAGAGAGAGCACAAGCAGGGGGAGTGGCAGGCAGAGGGAGAAGCAGGCTCCCTGCTGAGCAAGGAGCCTGACATTGGACTCCAGCCCAGGACCCTGGGATCTGATGCTGAAGGCAGACATTTAACCGACTGAGCCACCCAGGCGTCCCTAGGGCAATCATTTAAAGCCATATTCATACACACATAAAATTCACATAGAATGTGAATACAAGAAACGAATATTTATATAGCCCCCAAAGAAAGCAGGATACAAAAACTGTATATTGTATACCTTATGTTCTTAATTTTGTCAGAAACATACCCATACTTCTGTGCATATATTTTTTATTAATATGTACATGCAAAACCAACTGGAACAAGATAAAATAACATGGTAACAGCTGTTATTTGAGGTTGGTGAGACTATGACTGATTTCTCTTTTTGGCATTTTTTTGTATTTTTAAATTGTTGTTATTAATCTCTGTACTCTATGATAATTTTTTAAAAGCAACAAATGATATGAAAAACAATGATACATCATGCTCAGAAAATCAAAGTTATTTACCTGTGATCCTCTAGTGCATTGTGATAGAAATCGATAGTTTTGATTCTTAAAGCCTGAGCTTTGCCCACTGGAACAAACTTGATTTTTCTATGTTAAGACTCAGCTATGATACTCAACACATCTGCAAGGCTTATACTTAGGAAACAGAAGGTGACATTAATACAAACTTAATTAAGCAGATCACATGATAATTAGAGCATAAACTGCTATACTCATTTTAGCCAAACCTAAACTCAGATTCAAAAATGAACTTATTTTTGCCAAGTCATAGGAAATCATAATTGTTTAGGGATCTCCTGTTTCAGTTCTTCAGCAATGGGAACAGGTAAAAGTACATTAATTGGGTCTTTTCACCTAATATATTTTATTCAATTTGTGTTTTCAATGCTTTTTTGGAATAACTAGTTATTGTTATAATCTCAAATCCAGAATTTTGCTGTAAGAATCACACTGAAACATATATGTTCCTTAACTGATACAAAAATCACATTTTTGTGCTTTTCTTCACCTCCCTGGGAGTTTAAATAAATGGAATAGAATTTGAGTTCAGTACTCATAGAAGTATTGACATAATATTTTGCATCACAGACCAGCCTTCAGTGAAGGAAGAGGTTGAAGCATTTATGATAAAGGCTTTGTTCTGAGGGCAGCTGAGCATAGTTCTGCTACTGAATGAAAAACTTCACACATTAATGCAACAGATACCTGTGTAGCCCTGTCTCACACACAGGCAATCGTCTAGGTGTTGGAGGAACCAGACAGACAAATTTTGTGTTTCAAATATCCATATATTATGGATATATAAAATGTGTATATACACATATATTTATATTTTTCACATATATAATTTATATATAAGTATATAAACTTACAAGAATACATTTTATATTCTATTGAAGCACATTTAAATAAAAATATGGATTTATAAATTTATACATAAATATATATAAATTTATATATTATTATATATAATGTATAAATGTTATAAATATAAATATATAGGTACAGATATTATACATGGAGCTATGAATTCCATATACAATAACATGAGAATAATTTCAGAGAGTGATAAATGCTATCAATAAAAGAGGGTTATAGGATGGAGAGATAGCTGGGGCGAACTTTTGCTTGAATTCTGTATTAATTTCCAGGATTGCTGTAGAAATTATCACAACCTGAGTTGTGTAAAACAGGAGAAATCTATCCTTTCACAGTTCTGGAGGCTAGAAGTCCAAAATCAAGATGTTGGCAGGGCCATGCTGTGTCTGCAGGCTCTAGGGGAGAAATCCTTTCTTGCCTCATCTAGCTCTGCCAGTTGCTGGCAATCCGTGGCAGTCTTTGGCTTCTTAGATGCATCACTCCAATCTCTGCCCTACTCTTCACATGGTCCCATTTTCCCTTTTCTTATAAGGATCCCATCAATGGATTAGAGACCACTCTAATCCAGTATGACTTCATTTTAACTTCATTATATTTGCAGACTCTATTTTCAAAGATCACATCTACAGGCTCTGGAGTTAGGACTTCAACATATCTTTACGGAGGATATAATTCAACCCACAACAAATGCTAAGAGAAGACCCTTGTAGGGAGAGGACATTAGAATTGGAATCTGATTGATGAAAAAAGGAAGGCATATGGCAGTCAGGGAGGGAAATGGTTCTATACAAAAGGCAGTGTAAACATCCGAAAGCTGGAGCTTTCTTAACACATCAAAAGGCAGAAAGGTCAGTGTGGATAATGGGAAGAGATAGAGAGACTGAGAGAGACAGAGAGAAACTAAGGGCATTTATGTACCCAGGACCAAATTACAGTGAGCTTTGTAAACTCACAGAAGTTCAGATTTTATTCTTTTCAGTATGAAGCTGCTGGAAGATTTTATCCAGGGGGTAATTATGATGAGTTCTATGCTTTAAAAGAAAGACTCTAGATGCTGTGCATGAGAACAGTAAGGAAACTTTGGTGATGTCTTAGGAGAAACATGATGGTGGCATAGAGAGTAGCGGTGACAGCAGACTTGGTGAGGTATATCCCAGGAAGCTGACCCACCAGAATTCACTGAATTGAGTGTAAGGTGGAGAGAGAGAGAGGAAACAAGGTGGAGGGAAAGAGCACAGGGTTGCATGTTGTTGCCATTAACCGAGATGATGGACTAGGAGAGAAATATGTTTCTGGACTGGGAATGGAGTGGGGATCGAGTAGAGAAACTGGTCCTGGGACACAGAGTAAGCACTTGAACAATGTATAAAATATATGTTATCCAAAAAACAAAAACAAAAAACAAGCAAAAACGGGGACGCCTGGGTGGCTCAGTCGATTAAGTGTGTGAGTCTTGGTTTCGTCTCAGGTCGTGCTCAGCGGGAATCTGCTTAAGTGTCTCTCTCTCCTTCTACCAGTCACCCCACTCCCTCCCTCTCTCAAGTAAATAAATAAATCTTTAACTAAATTAATTAAGTAAGTAAATCTATCCATCGCTCTAAACCTTGCTAGACTCTCCAACTAAAACACGACTCTCCTTCCTTCTTGACTCCACTCATATGTCTTCTCCATCATAGAGCACTTCCCTCTCTGTGCTCCTGGGTCTGACCCAGCTACAAAATTATTAACATATGTTGAGTACCCTTTCAAATGTCGCCTGAGAAGGCAGTGGTACTGTGGACAAGCAGGGACCTGGACTCACACAGAACTGGGACAGCCATTCCATTTCACCTCCTCCATGTCCTGGGAAAGACTTAACTTCCCTAAGCCTGAGCTTTCTCACGAATTCATCAAGTTGCTATGAGGATTATCTTAGATAGTATATGTAATACGATACAATGGGTGAAGCACAGCATGCGTGCAGATATAGCAGAAAAGTGGGGGAAGACGCAGAAGCTGGAGGAGGTAACACTTTGGTGCAAAGGCTCTCTGTGGTTTTGGATTCAGAGAGTTCCAAGCAGAATGTGAGGGCGATCTGGCTGTGAAATCTGTCACCCCACTGATCACTAGGGTTGATGCCGCCGATCTGGCTGGCTAGGTGGGTGTCCCCTTCCCCTCTCTCTGCTTCATGTGTGTCTCTCCTAAAGCTGTGCGCTTAGTAAGTTCAAGAGGATGACCTTCCCTGATAGAGGGAAGAACTTTGGTCAAGGGTAAAGGAATAGAGTAGCTTTGTTCCCCTGTTAGAACGTCTGAACAAGCTCTCGGATAGTTCCAAGCAAAAACAGGGATACTGTGCACTCAGTGATTAACTGAACCTTAGTTTCCACAAATATCTGACTGCCTATCTCTAAGCACTCTAGTGACGATTTGTAAAGTGTATGAGAGGCGTCTGGAACAAGGGAGAACTCATGAAATAGGACTTCCTTTGCCTCTTTCCTTTACCCAGACTTGGAGCCCTGTTTGCCAGAATGCTTGGTATTTATGGCCATCATCTATCTAGTATCAAATTCCAGATAGTAATTTTTAGACTTTAACTTTTCTCTGGAATTTTTTCTTTTTTTTTTTAAGATTTTATTTATTTATTTGACAGAGAGTGACACAGCGAGAGAGGGAACACAAGCAGGGGGAGTGGGAGAGGGAGAAGCAGGCTTCCCGCAGAGCAGGGAGCCCGATGCGGGGCTCGATCCCAGGACCCTGGGATCATGACCTGAGCCAAAGGCAGACGCTTAATGACTGAGCCACCCAGGCGCCCCACCAGAACTTTTCTTAAAAAGAAACTAATTCACCCTCTCCCACCACTATCGTCAAAATAAAAATAAGTGATAAGTCAACATAGAAGTGATAAGTCAACATAGAAGCCAGGGGTATAGGAACAAAATCAGGAGAATTTCCTATTTGCCCACTTAAACTGAGGAGTGTGTCATCTGGGCCAGAGGCAAGAGACAGTCAGAAGTCTCATTGTCACTGTAGTTCAACAAGTCTCTGAAAAACTGAGTCTCCAGCCCACTGCAGCCACACAGGCTTCAGAGAAACAGAAGCAAACCTGCAGAGAGAGGGGGAATTGAGCCCTGCAGCCCAGGACTCTGCCTTACCCCACATCTGTTTTTTAAAAAGACTCCGTAGCCCTTGTCATTTCTAAAATGCAATGACTGGGTGGCTCAGTCGGTTGAACGTCTGACTCTTGATTTTGGCTCAGGTCAGGATGAGATCGAGCCCTGCATCAGGCTCCATGCTCAGTGCAGAGTTGGTTTGAGATTCTCTCTCTCCCGGTGCCTGGGTGGCTCATTCTGTTGAGCGTCTGCCTTCGGCTCAGGTGATGATACCAGGGTCCTGGGATGGAGCCTGGCATCGGGCTCCCTGCTCAGTGGGGAGCCTGCTTTTCTTGCTCCCTCTGCTGTTTCCCCCAGTTGTACTCTCTGGCTTTCTCTTTCTCTCTTTGTGAAATAAATACTTTTTTTTTTTTTTTCAAAAAGAGAGATTCTCGCTCTCCCTCTGCCTCCCCCCAACTCTTTCTCTAAATAAATAAATAAATAAATAAATAAATAAATAAATAAAATCTTTTTAAAAATAAATAAATAAATAAATAAATAAATAAATAAATAAGATGCAATAATTAGGGCATTTGGTTTTAGTGTAAGGGGTCCAGTAACAAAAGCCTTCTCAAAATATCTGTTAAATAGATGGTGTAATCTGAGGTCATCTTTCAGTTGTACTGGCTTCCAGGCAAGCAGAAAACTGTAAAGTAAGCTTCGGATTTAGGCAACATTCCATTATTCCCTCTTTTTTTTTTTAAGTGTCATCTTATATCAGTTACTTCCTGCCAGGAGTAGCAAGAGAAAAGAAGGTAAGGACACCAGAACAGCCAGATTCTGCTTATGCACAGCCTTAAACTCTTCTGCAACCCCAAGGATCTGGGACTCAAAGAGAAGCACAAAGGGCCAGTGAGTGCTTAACCTCACAGCAGCTCATGGTGCAGCTTCTGGCTGTGCTTCCCTGTTTCCTTCTGGATCAGGGACTGGGGCGGGGGGGTGGGGGGGCGGGGGGTGGTAAACAACGTGCATGCCAAGAGCTGTGGTGTACTTTGGGACATGGAGCCTGACCGGACCAGGGGACAGTCTGGGAACTTGACGTTCTGAAGTGTCTTTAAGGTTAGACAAAGCGAACGCTGGACCGAGCTGGGAATTTGGAAATAGAGACCCACCATCGTTCAGTTCAAGTGAGCAGGACTCCTCATGGTGATGTGCATATTCCTTTTGAAAGTCAAAAACACGTGGGCATCACGCTACATATTTAGTAGGCCTGCAACATATATTTTGTGCTTTATTGATAACTACTACGGGCCAGGTTGATAGTCCTATTAAGCAACTGGGTAGAAACTGTGACCAGGATGGAGAGCCAGCTGTGTGCTTTCATTGACTACAGGAAGTTGAAGGTCTACCTTATGTGCAGAGAATATGGCTTAACTTCTAACAACATCTTTAAAAGGTACCACGGGAAGTTATTCTTTTTTGCCTTAAAGTGTAAAGTGCTGATTCTCAATCATGTTGGAGAGTAGTTTGAATGCGGAGGGAAGGCTTTCAAGTTACCTGGAAAGAAGTGGGAGGAGGAGTCTGAGACACTCAAAACAAACCCACATTTGCAGAGGATCAGCCATTGGTTTGTTTTAACCCTTGCTGCGCCACCCAAACACAGTTCAGGACCCTTGGAAAATCACCTCACCTTCCTGAGTCTAATCTGTTCAGTAGGTATGGTGGTCACATTCTGGTCACAAAATCCATGCGGCAGGACAAATGGCATGGCTGTGCCAACATTTCAATGTAATTCATTTTTATTCCTAGAAGAATTACCTGATACACAGTAGAACTTAGAACATAATTAACTAGAAATAACATTTAACAAGATGTGAGAGCCTGTGTAGAATACTACACCTTGAAAAGAAAAAGACAATACACAGAGTAAGTGGGTGTCAGAGTTTTTTAAAAACTGTATACAGGCAAATTAACACACTCTAAAGGGTATGTCAGTATTGCTCAGTGACTGTGGACCAGACAAATTTGTCAGTGTTCAAAACAAAAACAGCCAAAGTTCAGGGACCAGGATCCATTTTCTCCGTATCTGAAACATAAAATCCACAATAAATTCTTACTGAGTGCCGTTCTCTGAATGATCCTGAAGCACATGAAGACCCTAAATGCTGCTTTCTTCTCCTTTTCCGGCTGTTGAAAAACTTAAACGGTAGCTTGAGTCTCCTTAACTCCCTTGAGTGGACAAGCTCTCTCATCGATAGGAGGCAAGCTTAGATTTTATAGAAGTTGTGCAGTGTTCCCAATACTTTGGGGATTATCATATTCATGTGTCAATAAATAGTAAATTAGCTGCGGGTCAGCGTTTTACATTCTGCATTTGAAACCAGGTGCCTGTTGGGTGTGCTGGGAGTCTCTTCAGATCTACTTTGTCAACTTTCACCCAAGGCTAGTTACAGTCTCCACCATCTCTGCCCTCCATGCCACTCCCTTCTTACTACTTGCTCCTCCAGCTCCCATGTCACTGGCTCTGTAGAAATATTAGAGGAAACACTTTGGGGTGTTTGGAGGAGTGGCAAACAGGACCCATCTACGTATATAGTATTTGTTTCTTTAGGGCATAGAGAAGTGGGAGGCTTTCAAAATAAATCATTTTTTATATTGAATACATGAACAAAGGAATGATGAATGAATGCCTGTATGGTTTAAATTACTGAGATATTTTTATGCGCTTCTACAATCTAGTTCTAGAGACACTTAAGAAAAATCCCCCAAATGATTATAATGATGGCAGTGGTATTGGATGATCTATCATTCCAGGGCGACCGTGTTGAACGTCTTTCTTATATTTTGACAATTGTCAAAAACAACAGCTGCAGCAACACAGCAACAACCTAGTTTATGTAAACGTTTATTGAAGAGAAGGACGACTATCCCTTCTGCTTAGCACTGGAAGAGTCACTTAATTGTCCAATTCAGTGGGCTTCAACCTGCAAGCTGTGACTCATTAGTGAGGTGTGAAATCAGTTCACTGGGTTGTGACCAGGCCATTTTTAAAAGACGAGAGGATGGGATACGGTAGAATGAACAACATAGTGCACAGAGCAAGTAAGCTTAATTGTCTTTGAAATTTGTCTTTCAGTTATATATGTACATTATTTATATATGTGGTATATATACATGTTCTTATGTATAATAACTGAAACAAAAATGTCACATAGGTTTATATGTGTGTGTAACGTCGTGACTATAAAAATAAAATAAATAAGAACAAGTGCTGATCTATTTTTACTGCTTACATGGCTCTATACCACACCTACTAAGTGGTGGCCTTGACTGAGCTTGAGTGTTCTCTTTGTCTACTCTCTTTGAATAAATGTCTTTATTGTCCTGAATCAAAATCGGTCTTCCTGGAGCTTACTCTTTGTACTGGCCTTATTGCTACCCCTAGGCACTTTTCAGACAAGCCTAATTTTTCTTCCACATAATAACCCTTGGGTATTTAAACTGAGTTGTGTTGTCTCTGCTAAGGATTTGCTTCACATTAGGAAGAATTCCAAGGCCCCAATTGTCCCTCAGTGACTTTGAGCCCCTTCACTGACCAGATTTCTCTCTCTTTCCCTTACAAATTTGGGCTGCATAGAGTTCTTGGAAAGTCATATAGAATGAAGCTGGTCTGCAGGGAGAGGAGCCAGATGTGATGGTACCCTGCTCAGGAAAAGAAAACAGAAAGGGAGGTTTAGGAGTGGCCCTGCACATACTTTGCAACATGACTTACAAAATCTGGGAAACCCATGTAAGCGGCAACCCTTTCTGCTAATAGTTCCAGTCTGAGAAAAAATGAAACTTGGCCAACGTCACCACTCTCAGTCAGAAGCATGCACTGAGGGGGTGGGAGCTAGGAGTGGGAGGAGGTGGTTCACAGAGACTTATTTTGGCTTTAGTCATAGATTATAGAAACACATGCTACTATAAATATATAAAAATATCCCATGCTCATTTCCTGAGAAAAACATGTTAGTTTATGTTCACAAGTGTTTTCTTTTTGAAGAAGCCACAAATACTAGGAGCTCAATATCTGAATCTGAACTGCTAATTGAAATGTTTAAAAGGAAAAGCTTATCTTGTTCTTTTTTAGGAAACACTACAAATATAGACTGATGGTTAAGCAAAGACAGCTGTTTCATTTCACATGGAAAAGAAGGGCACTTCTTAAAAATGGTCTTGGCTGGAATTCTTTTCAATAAAGTTGTGGATTTTCCCCCATATTTTGACTGAAACATTTTGAAAATGCATTTCCTCAAGGTTTTTTTTTTATCTTGAAATTTGTATTGCTCCAGCATTTATAATTAGCTCCTCTCAATGATCAAAAATAAATGTCAGAATTAAAGTTTCTAAATAAAACTGCCTTTCCTTCTCATCTGCAATAATTGAAGATTGAAGGTACATGTAATAAAAGATACTAAAAGAAAAATGTTTGCTGGTTAATTTTAAAAAGGGATTAACCACAACCATCAAAGAAATGGAAATCTAGAATAGGCCTTATATAAAAATATGGGCTATAATAAAGACCTTTAAAACAATTACTGAAGAGAATGACCGCCGTTTTAAGTACAGAAAAATGTAGAATATTTCAACATCAGATCCCAAGAAACAACACAGCCACTGACCAGCTGTTTCACCTTTGTATCTGCTTAGCCCTCTGTAGGCTTCAGTATTTTTCTTATGTACTATAACTCGAAAACTATTTATTGAAAGGCTAAAGCCTACCTTGTGCTGGGCATTGCTGGGTTCTAGATCTGTGCATTAGTGGCGTAAAAAAAAAAAAAAAAAAAGGCACAGTCAATGTTGATTTCTTGACAATTATTGCCGTGAATGGATAAAGAATAAAAATTACACTTCAGAGTCCTCCTCAGAGCTCTAGATTCATGTTTCAGACATCTTCTTGGCGGTTTCCCACGCATGCAGATTGTGTGCATAACTGAACTTCGGATCTTTCTCCTGAATCCAAGTCCACTTTGGCCTTGTCCATCTCAGCCTTCCCACCATGGAGCCCAGGACTACTTGGAGCAACTCTTGACACTTACCCTATCCTCTATCCAGTTCACTGCCAAGTTCTTTAAAATTCATTTCCCAAATGCACTGAGAATAATCTACTCATTATCTGAAACCATAATTGTTCTCTTTAGTTGTCTTTGATGGCCCAACAGCCAAAGTTATTACAAATAAATAAATTAAGAAGCCACTTCCACACTTAAAATCTTTGCAAGACTGCCCATTGCACTTAGTATAAGATTTTCAATCTTCAGCATGGCCTTCAACACTCTCCTGTATATCATTTGGCCCTTTGCTTACCAATCTAGTTTGTCTCTCCTCTCCTTGTTGGTTTCTGTTTCCTGCCTGCATTGTTTTTGTGTCTGTTTTCCTGCCCTTCAAACTCATTCTCACCTCAGTGCCTTTGCACAGGACTTGTTTCTGCATCCAAAGCTCCTGGCCCTGCTCCTCTCTGTGTTAATTTCAATATTTACTTTGAGTCTCAGCTTAAATGTCTCTTCTTAAGAAAGGCTTTTTATAACTGGAACAGTTAAAATGAAGCCTCACCTTGTTTCTTCCTTTATATCACCTGATTTTCATTTTCGAAAACTTCTGAAAATTTTCTTCGTAATGTTTGTATGTTTATTTATTTATCTAAAGTCTCTTTTCTTCTCTAGACCTCATGTTCCACAAACACAAGAACCATGTCCAATTGCCCCAATGTATTCCTCAAGCATTTAACACATAGTAAGCATTCAACACTTTGTGTGTGAATAAATCTATAAATCACTGAATAAATACATGCAAAGAAAAATGAGAGAGAGTTTGGTAGAACTTTCAAACTATAGGAGTAAGTAAATAATGAAAATAATCAAAAAGTTATACAACAAGATTTCAGGTAAGAAAATGAGGGTTCTAGGGCCAGCTCTGTCATTTAATGAGCTCCAAGATTGGGGAAAGCTTAATTTAACTTCTGTGTTACTCAGTTATCTCTACTGTAAAACAGGAACAATGATACCAGGGATGTTACAAAAGTCATGTTGTTGCAGGATGGCAGGGTTCTTGTCTCACAGAGTTGAAGAATGAATCTCGCTGACAAAAGGGTGATGTGACATGGAAGTTTATTAAGTGAAGGTGAGAACAGAGGGGAAAGAAAAAAAGCTCTCTAGAGTGAGAGGGGTCCTGAATGGGTTGCCACTGAGGGCTTTTATGGTCACTTTCTATAGAAAACTGACCAAGGAACTTGGTAAATATCTTGTCTATAACATTTAAGACAAACAAGGTGGACTTATAAATATTATGAAAATATCAAAACACAAACAGGGTGGATTTTTTGTTTTCTTCTCTCTGGTTAATATCTTGTCTATAACATTTCTCCACATCTGGGAGCCTGGTTAAGTAGCCCCCTACCTGTCTCTCCCTACCTACCCTCACCTGTCCCTTACTCAATATGAGATAATATATGTGAAATCACTTTGTAAATTACAATACAGTATGAAGTTTTTGTTTTTAAAACAAAAATTTTAATTCAAATAAAGTATAAGGTACAAAGTTCCAGTTGCTGGCTTCTCTACACTTCATATTTAGGAAATTGCCATGGAGGTGAGCTGGCACATAAAGACAGCATCGAAGCAAAATTCTGGGTGCTCGCTTTCTTTCACTTACTCATGTAATAATTCAGCATATATTCATTGGATACATTCTATGTTCCAGTCACTATACCTTTATATCTTTAGTGCTTTAATAAATTTAATAGTAAGTCATAATTTTTGATCTAAAAAGGTAAACCTACAATCCTGGTCATGCGAACAGGAGAAGTAAGTAACACAGCAAAAGGTTAGGAAAATCTTCCAGGAAGAGATTTTAGAGATTAAAAAAAAAAAATTGGAAATGAACGCAGTTTTCACCACTTATCTTGAGCAGGTAAGAGTCATGTAGATATTACATGGAGAATAACGAGGTATACAAGTCACTTAGTGTTTGTTTCCTTCTTTCCCCTTGTTTTTGCAAATCTCTTCATCAAACACAAAACTAACCAAGTGCATGTGTTCCTGTCAAACAGAAACTCAGTCTCCTTGTGTGATGAAAGCACAAGGCAAAACTGGTGCCCAGAAGAAATTACAGAAGCTCAGACACTGCTTCTTTCAAATAGCTTTCATTATCTTCTGTCTTTGCTACAGAAAACAAACATTCTGTAAGATGTCTATATGATATGGTCTTGTCCACATGCAATTTGGAAATCTTAGTCAGTAATCTTTTAGATCCTGTTGTCCACATCATTCACAGAAAATATTTATACAAAGAAGGGAACGAGCAGGGTGACAGCAGTAAAAGGCTTTCCAGCCACATATGGATTTACCTTTGGCAAAGCGCATCAGCAAATAACAACCTTAAGGCTTGTGTCACATTTCTGGGAAACAGAAACTGACATTGTTTCACTGTGGATGGTCTTGTCCTCTAAGCAATTTTGAAACACCTTAATCTCTCAAATGCATCTGAATGCTTTTAGGCAACACTCAAGAAGAACTGCTCAATGTCACGTAGAATTATTCAGGGTTTTTGATGCCAGAGCTTGCGGTTGATTTGAGAGTAATACAGTCGAGAGTTTAAAATCATGGGCTTTCCTCTGGAAAGAGGAAAAATGTGTGTCAAATAGCCCTGGGTTCAAGTTGTCTCATCATAGCTGAAGGATTTGCAAAATAAATTAGTTTCCTATTGCCACTGTAACAAATTGCCAAGATTTAAGAGCTTTAAACAACGCAAATTTTTTATCTTAAAGTTCAAGAGGCCAGAAGCTAAAATGGGCATGCAATGATATATTCCTTCTGAAGGATGCAGAGAACAATCTGTTTCTTCGCCTCTTCCAGCTTCTAGGGGCTGTCTACCTTCCTTGGCTCATGGCCCCTTCCTCCAACTTCTTCTAAACTAGCAGCATAGCATCTTTCTGTTTCTTATAAAGACTCTTATGATTACATGAGCCAACGTGGATGATCTCTACATCTCAAGATCTCAACCAAAATAATCTCTACATCTCAAGATCTTTAACTTATTTACACCTGCAAAATTCTTTTCACCATATAAGTCCTTTTTGCAATATAAGGTTTCTTTTTGCCTATATTCTTAGGTCCAGGGATTAGAACATGAACATTTTAGGGGGCCGTTATTCACCTACAACTGGTACTAAGTTGTCAATGCTTCAGTTCTCTTATTTCTAACATGAGGATTGCAATAGTTCCTATTATGAAGCACGGTTATGGAATTAAACAGGATTACACACATGTTATTTAATATTACTATGAAGAAACAATTAAGTGATCCAGGAGCTAATTTAGACACAGTAATGATGAAGATTAATCTGATCGTTGCTCTTGGTGGAGCTAGACTTTAAATGAATACTTGGAAAAATAAACGTATGCTTACAAACTGTAGTAAGTGCTACTAAGGAATAGTGAAGGTTGTGTTGGCAAAGAGAACTGATCTGAGTCTAAAAGGACCAGAGAACAGAGAAGACTGCTCTGAGCAAGTAGCTTTTAGTTGAGATTTTATGAACGAATAAGAATTAGCTAGCTGAAGTAAAATGTAGAAAAGAACATTCTGAAAAGAAGAAAAATGTGTGCAAAGCTCCATGGCAGGAATGAGTATGGTGCATTCAAGGAACTAGAAGGCATAAAAGCATAGGGGAGAGTGACAAATCATGATGCTGCAGAAGTCATCAGGAACCAGAGCAGGTCGTGCTCAAAAAGGCTATGTTAAGATTTGGGGGCTTCAGTAACAGCAAGAGTGGTCTGACCAGATTGCTTATTAGAAACTGTTGCTCTGGGTGCTTTGTAGAGAATGAAGGGCAAGAGGGGAAGCAGGAATGCCAGGAAAGAGGTCTGGCTTTAGTCCAGGTGAGAGAAGACAGGGTGTCATAGACTGGGCTTCCAAGGAAGCATGCCCCAAGAGGGAGATCAGCAGGCAGGTGACTTATTATGGAGTGTTCTTGAGATCAATGCCTTCACATGGGGAAAAAAAAAAAAAACAGGTTTGGCCAGGGGGAGGTCTCAGCTGACCCGAAAGGATTCTCTGAAGTGTGCATGACCCCTCAGAGGTGGGGCAAGGACAGTGGGCCTTTACACCCTCATGCTGATCAGTCACTAGATGCAGTTGCACCAAGAGGAGAGTGACCTTCTTCAGTGGTGGCAGTCCCTGAAGCTGGTTGACAGCTGACTCTCTGGGGAAATCCTAAAGGGAGTTAAAGGTTGTGCATTGGGGCATCCACCACATGGAAGCTTGTCTAAAAAGTAACCGTTCAAATGGAGAGAAAGTAGATAGATTTGAGAAATATTTTGTAGATAAAATTTATATATATATATATATATATATATACACACACATACATATATGTATATATGTGTATATATACACATATATGTATATATATAATTTTATATATAAACATATATATGTATATATATAGAGAGAGAGGGTGAGGGAGACAGAGAAAGATCTAGGTAGGAGAAAAAAGAGAGGGAGAAATCAAAGATTATAGCTGGGTTTCTGACTTTTATAATCGAACATTTGTACCATATTTACATATATTATATGTATCTGTACCATATTTACATATGTAAATATGCAAATATATTTTTATATATTTGTATTGATCGGTTAGTTAAATAAGTGAGGAATTAAAATTTGGGATTAATTAGTGAGTAGGGGATAGAAAGCATGAGCCTATAAGAATCACCTCAAGAAAGAGCATAGGATGAAACGGTTGGTGAGGCCTTGAGTAATGATAATGACAACATGGAGGTGGATTGTGTAATGTTGGGGCTCTGTGTTTGGCACCTAATAAAAATTCAGTAAAAATCCTTGCTAACTTAATAATAACTGTTTTTAACAGTGAGGAAAACGAGTATATTTTTAATAGCCACAAATGTGTGCCAGGAAGCCCATAGTCATTGGCAGCAGATCACAGGGTCCTTCCATGGAGAAGCTGGAGCCAGCAGCCGCGGCCACCGCTGGGGAGTTGAACATCAGCTCACCTAGAAATGCCTTCCAAAGAAGCATCCTTCAGGAAGAGATCATGCTGGGCTTCTCTCGGTCTTCCATTCCTCACATCGCAGACTTCAGCGATCCTTTTGCCTTGGCCTTTACAATATGCCCACAATCTGATCAGCTCTCACCACCTGCATTGATGATCTGCCTAGTGGGGACCTTCATCATCTGTTACCTGGATTATTTTGACAGCCATATAACTAGTCTTTTTTCTCTTCACGCAACTGCTTGTCCCCTTAAAATGTATTCTCTACTAAGAAATAGTTTGAATTGTAAGTAAAATCCTGTCATTTTTCTGCTCCAAATTCCCCAAGGCCACCCATGTCCTACAGAGTAAAAGCTCAATCCATGAACAAGCCTCAGAGTTGTATTCAGTCTGTCCCTGTCCTATTCCCACTGCCGTCTCCTACTGACCTCACCTCCTTCCCTTCTTCTCAGGCCACTCTGCCCCAGCCACACTGATCACCTGGCTGTTCTCCTTATACTCCGCACACATTCTTATCTTCCAGCCTCTGAACTTGCTCTCCCCTTTGCCTACAACACCTTTCCTCCAGATACCTCTGCAGCTAACTCCTTCACCTCCTCCAAGTCTTTGTACAGTGTCACATTTACGGAAGCTGCCCCTGAATATCCCAGGCAAATTTCAACCCTCCCCTTCCTTTCCTGTACAACTTGGCTTCATCCTTATCCATAATAGGTATTACTTTCCAACATCATCCCGATTATAAATGTACGTTTTTCTATTATCTATTTCCCGGTAGAATGTAAACTCCATTTAAGGTAATGTAGGGATTTTTGTTTGTTTGGTTGGTTGGTTTAGTTTCATTTACTCTTGTATTTCCAATGCCTAAAAATGTTCTAGCTAATAGTAGACCTTTAATAAATATTGATTGAATTAATGAATGAGTGAGTGAATGAATGAATGAATACATAAGAAGAGTCCCTAACTCAATTTTCTAGCGAGGTACCTTCCCCACGCTCCCCTTTTGCACGTTCTAGACCTGATGTGACTGATTAGAGGAAATTTTGAAGACCAGCCCTGCTTCTCTAAGAGAAGTCTCCGGGGCCCTCTGAAGTGCACATCTATCATTTGGTTGAATGTAAGTGCTCCACACCAACGGGGCACTAGCTGGCTGAATGCTGTGGAAGGTGAGAAGAACAAAGTTAAACTCTTCCAAAGAAGCTACCGCTCTGACTATGTCTGGGTGGTGTCAAAATAAATATTAAAAATTAAAAGAAAACATCAACTCACTCTTTTGAGTATTATGTCCATAAAGCACCTGATTGACTTTCCCTCCCCCCCCTTTCTTTTTTAATTGGTATTGTTGGTATATACACAAGCCTAAGGAGATGTTGTCTATTGCTCTTATTGTTTTTATTAAATTACAATTTGGGTGGCACCTGGCTGGTTCAGTCGGTGGAACGCGCGACTCTTGATCTCGGGGTTGTTGAGTTCAAGCCCCACATTGGGTGTAGAGATGACTTAAGAATAAAATCTTTAAAAAATAAAAATTAAAAAAAAAGTCTTTGAATAAATAAACAATAAATTACAGTTTTATTCAGTGATTACAGATTGGCTCTTGGACACAGTCTCTGGGAGTTCACATCTTCAGGCTGTGTCCTGTCAGAGTTTTGTTGGTAAAGTGCAGACTGACGTCCTTGATTCTTTGGCTTTCTTTCAGCAGCTGTGCAGTGGCCCTGGATGGGGATGTCCAAAGGACACGGGTGTGGGCTGCCAAATGTTTGGAATACACTTTAATGACTTCTCCGGGAATTAAAACTTCCCTGTAGTTAGCAGAAGCCCTTGTTTCGGGGGTTGTTTGGAAAGATTTTGAGAGTCTAAGCCACTCTGTTTGTGTCTTACCTTTGCCCCTTCCTGGTTTCAGCTATTTTTAAAAGATGGGCCCAAGCCTGTATAATCCTATTGCCACAGATGTGGTGAAAAGAAATCCCCACATCCCAGCTCCATCACTGAGCTCAGCTCTTAACATTTTGCACAAGAACAGGATATTGGCAACTCAACTGTTAAACCTGTCTGTGATTATTCTTCCTTGAGATCACTCTGATGTCACCACTGTAATTTGAGCCTGGAGCTTTTGTTCACACTTTAAATAGCAGCCCCGGAATGATTTTGCTACAGACTCTCTGGAGAGCCCGGGAGCAGAATTCCCAAAGGTCCCCACATCGATGAAAGCAAAGCCAAGCCACCAAGCCATCATCATGTCCACCTCTCTGCGCGTCAGCCCGTCCATCCACGGCTATCACTTCGACACAGCCTCGCGTAAGAAAGCCGTGGCCAACATCTTTGAAAACATAGACCAAGAATCTCTACAGAGACTTTTCAAAAACTCTGGGGACAAGAAAGCAGAGGAGCGAGCTAAGATCATTTCTGCCATCGATCAAGATTTGGAGGAGAAAACACGAGCCCTGATGGCCCTGAAGAAGAGGACGAAAGACAAGCTTTTCCAATTTCTGAAACTGCGGAAATATTCCATCAAAGTTCACTGAGGACAAGAGGATGGATAAGGACATTATCCAAGAATAGACATTTAAAGACCAAGCGAGTTTGTGAGACCCAACACATGCAGCAGTTTGCGGCTGCCTCGGAAGCTTCTCTTCCATCAGAACGGAGGAGGCTGGAAAGGAACAGAACAAACTGGTTACAAAGACTCCAACCAATTTCACGCCTGTGCTGTTACAGAGGTGAACAAAACGCTTTCAGCAAGGATTTGCAAACTCTCCCTGAGGGGAAAGGACTGCTGCAGCGTCAGAGAAGAGTCTGAATGGATGTAATGAGGACTGAGACGGAAGATAACAGAGAGCTGGGGAAGAATTGTGGCCAGAGTCTTTCTCAGGCCCTAGGACTTCAAATTCAGCCTGAACTTTGTTTCCTTAGCCGAACTGGGTAGGGAAAGGGAGGAGGGAGAGGGGGAAACAGGGAGAGAGAGTACTCTACTCCGATGTTTACTGAATTTTTTATTTGAATGTTTCAAAATGTTATCAAGCTTCAGTGACGTCTCTTGGTATAGATTCTTACAGATCAGTAATTGGTTATTTATTTGCATTTTTTACAGTGCCTGAAAAAGTGCACCACGAGGGTGTTAGTTAAAGATTATGCAATACCTTCAGCAGCTCAGTAAAACCCTTCTAGTTTGTAAAAGGTTTTTATACATTTCAAACTGGTTGCACAAAAGCTAAAATAATGGGGTCCTTCATAAACCCAAAGTACTGTGAAAAAATTTTATGTTTTTTTAATCTAACTAATGCTAAAATATAATCTAATTAGATTTCTTACAGTTATTACAGTAAGCATTAGGAAGTGAGTATGATATACTAAATAGTTTATGAAGATGCTATGGTTTTTATAATTTATTATACATGACAAATGATATGCAACCTTAATAAATTATTATAAACTTAGCTGCTCTTGGTCTGTGATGATTGGTCTCAAAGGAAAAAGTAAGGTGGTAAATAGTTATTATTATAAACTTTTATAAACTATTATAAACATTTCTAAGGATTTTACTCTAAGAGTAAAATGTGCCTTTAGAGTAGCTTTACGTTGATTGCCAAACTTCTTCAAAACAAATTCTTACATCAAATATCTAGCAAGTTTCTCTGTCACAACTTTATAAGATATAGGCATAGAAATTCATTGACTGACTCATCGACGGTGGTGTTTATGTGTCCACAGAGGGT
Source organism: Zalophus californianus (assembly GCF_009762305.2). NCBI lineage: Eukaryota > Metazoa > Chordata > Mammalia > Carnivora > Otariidae > Zalophus > Zalophus californianus. The sequence continues at coordinate 166,225,732 of NC_045596.1, read as the reverse complement.
GAGCTTTAAAAAACTTTTTTTTCTCCATATTTTTGAAATTTTTCCTTTGTGGCTACAGGAGCTATGTACAGTTGTACATATATTTCTTCCAAAACAGTATATCTTGGGGTTAGAGTCCAAATTATGATCAAGATTCTGTGGGTTATCAATATTTATTCCATATAAGCCAATATGGGAATAACATTACAGTCACTTTGCTTATTTTCTCATAAAATTTTAATAAAATCTTTCTAAGAAGGCATATATCAATGCCTGCCACCCTTTCCTAGCAGACAAAAATAAAATTTCCCAGAAGTTAGGCATTTTGGAACATGTACAGAGGTTTTTGAAACTTGCTGATCATAGTAAAACAAAACAAGGGAATGATCCAATATCTTCTGGGAGAGTTACAAGTCAGGATTTTAAATAATACATTTTTAAAAAGGAAATTAAGTCTCCAAACCTACTTTCAAATGTTAATTGATAAGTTTACTGAAGATAATATAAAATCACTCCATTAAGAAGGAAGTTTTGTACATGAGAACATCCACGAAAGCCACAGATTAATATGCAGAAGTGTGTGCCTGTGTGTGTACATTTTTTGGGAGAAGTGTTTAGAATTTCTATCCGATTTTCAAAGACATCCATGACACCAATATAAATTAAGAACTAAAGAGGAAGGTTTTTTTTTTTAAGATTTTATTTATTTGAGAGAGAGAATGAGAGAGAGAGAGAGACCACGAGAGGGGGGAAAAGCAGACTCCCCGCTGAGCAGGGAGCCCGATGCAGGACTCGATCCTGGGAATCCAGGATCATGAACTGAGCCGAAGGCAGTCGCATAACCAACTGAGCTACCCAAGTGCCCCTAAAGAAGAAGTTTTCGACAGGTGGAAGGCTTGTTATGGTATATGGGGATTACCAAAGCAGAGGTTGTGAAGGGGTCTTCAGCTCCATGACCATATTTCCCCAAGCTTGCCAACTAATCTTGCTTAATGATCTCACCTAAAGTCTCCTTTGCCCATGTTAAGAATAAGCTTCCTACCTCTGCTCTGGCCTATTAGTGATACATTTTCTCTATCTAGAATCCCCCAAAGACATTGACAAACTGCTTGGAAAGGAAACTTGGGAACTTATTCTTCCAGCATAGCTATCATATTCCTATGAAAATGTTTAACTTATTTTCTTTTTAAAGACTTTAAACGTATCTTGGATGCTGAACATAGTCAAAAGGTTGAATTTATTACACCGATGAATAACTATATGCTCTGCCCCTGTTGTTTTCAATAGGGTACAATGTTTGTCTTTGGCACTTTGCAAATTAGCATGTATTGACTTAGTTTTCTTGCAGTATATTATCATTATTTTCTGATTGCAAGACTATAACGTGGGAAACAAATTAGAAAGCAATTGGGATATGGTCCACAACAGTGGGGAGAAGAATTCCAGTAGATTTTGCAGAAACATGCTGTCTTTCCCCTTCAGGGACAACAAAAGTTGGAATCAATGTGATTTACACAAAAGGGTGATTTTTAGTTCCATAATGCTTTCCTCATTTAATGTGGGGTGAAAATAAACATCATTAGAACAGGTATGACTGGTTCAGTTCAGAAATCCTTCTATGGCACAGGGATGGCCAAATATATCTCAAGGCATCTCATTGTAATAGAAGATATAAAAGCAAAAACACAAGAGTGAAATGGGTTGTTAATAACATTTGTATTATTAGGATCATAATAATAACAACTGTGTTTCATTGAAACAGTTTTCTGTGTTTTTTTATGCATTAAATCACTTAGTACTGTGACATGAGAGCATGTGTAAATAGTGTAATGACACTGAAGCCCAGAGGGATGAAGTAACATGCTCAAGAACACACAGCTAATGAGGCCAGGAATCTAATCTGGGGATTCTGGCTCCAAAGCCTCATTCCTTGCCACTAGGTTAGACTGCTTCTCTAGGACAAACTTAGCTTCTCTTTTTTCCTATAAGATGACAATTACTTATATGCTAGTAAGTCAAAAAGACAGGAAGGCATGGCCTCTGAGAAATCACTTTTATCTGCTCTGTGCCTCTTTGTCTGTTTATTTGGCACTTGCTCTATATGGAAAAGCTTCATAGTTTAGTCATTTTAATTGTGTCAGAGGGTTCTTAGATGTAGCCTTTTGTCTGCAGTTAAAATAACGCATGGGTTAACACTTGGAACAAAAGATCACACCTAACATCTCTTCCAGTTGTCAGTCAACATTTTTGGTATCTATTTGCTCATTGGGGGGAAATCAGAAACTATGGATTCATGAGTTTATTCACTCAGAGTAGAGCTCCTCTGTTCATCACTGTGGCCCACGGCAAAGGCTGTTTGCTTTTAGACACTCGAACAGATGAGGTTTACTGAGAAAGTGGGTGCCTGCTATTTTCCCGCATTGTTAGAGTGTAGTCAGAGGATGCAGTTGACATTCCCTTAGAAAGCTTCAACTAAAAAAAGAAAAATGAAGCCATGGTCTAGGTATTACGTGATCTTTTGGAGTACCTCAATTACCCTTCTAAATTCCACATAGCGGTGTCCCAAGATGGCATATTGCTTGGGTAACTCCCTTTCTTACACATAGAGAGTTGTAAAGTAAAATCATCTTTTGTATCTCATATACTCATTCAACAAAAATGTAGTAGGCACCCGTGTGTGGGCCCTTGTGGTCAGAATGGATCCTTGTTCTCCTTATCAGAGGAGCTGGAAAATGTTTTAAAATAAATATAATACAGTGGGATGTATGATAGGAGTTTAAACAGGATGCTATGAGGCACAGGTGTGTGTGTGGGGGGCGTCTTTTTGTGTCTATCTGTATGAATTTTTGTGTGTTTGGGGAGTAGCAGAAGGAGAGGAAATCTAACCCAACCTGGGGAGATCCTGGAAGAGTCCATGGAGAATTTTCAAAGTAGGATTTAGTCAGGAGAGTGGACAGAGGAAATTTTATTTCATCATCTGGGTATAATGTTTGCAAAGGCAAAAAGGCAGGAAAGAGTGTGAATTGTCTGAGAATCTCTAAGCAGTTCCATATGGCTAGGGGCCTAAGCATTTGGGGGCAATAATTAGAAAAGCAACTAGGTTTTAAATGACAAGCTTGACTATAAATTTTATTCTGAAGGTAATAGAGAATCAGTTAGGACTTTAAGTAAAGGAGTGACACTTACCACCTAACTACAATGTATCACACCCTAGGAATAGATATGATTAATATTTTGAAAAATAATGCATTCCTTTCCATCTGACTGCACCCATCAGCTCAAAGGTAAGCAAAGATGGGTGCTTATCAATACATCCAGGAGCTATGGAGGAAAAAGCAATCTGATGTCATGTCATATATCGGACTCGTGTGTGATGTGGTAGCCGCAAATGCCCAGTTCCTAAGGGTGTGACCTATGGCAAGCCTGCCCATCATGGTGTTTACCAGCTAGAATTTTCCTCAAGCCTTCAATCTGTCGCAGAGGAGCCAGCTGGACGCCACTGTAGGGCTCTGAGAGTCCTAAATTCTTACTGCATTGATCAAGATTCTAGGTGCAAATTCGTTGAGGTTAACCTCATTGATCCATTCCATAAAGCTATCAGAAGAAATTCTGACACCCAGTGGATCACCACACCAGTCCACAAGCACGGGGAGACCTGAGGGTTAACACCTGCAGGTGGCAAGAGCCATGGCCCTGGAAAGGGTCACAAGGTCCACCACACTATTGGTGGTTCTCACTGTGGGGCATGGAGAAGACACAACACTCCCTGGTTCCATCATTACTGCTAATATAAGTAATGTTTGCAAAATCCTTACCTAATAAACAATTTAGGTTAAAAGAAAAAGGAAAAGAACACATGGTTAGACTCTACAGAGATTCTTCCAGAACTCTGTTGCCTCACTGTTGGTCTACTGAGGTGGAAAGCCACATAGGACGTTTGCAGCTCAGTAATCAATGCTTGGCTGTGTGGAAGCCAAGGATGAAATGGAAGGGGTAATGAGGAAAAGGGTTGTGAGGCCAGATTAGCGGAGACCCCAACTAGTATATTCCCTATTACATTTTTTAGAAATTATAACCATGTTTGATCTTATAATAAGTCTTACTATTTAACAAATATTATAAAGAAATGGGTACTAAGCTCTCTCTTCACTTAAATAACTTTTCTACAAAGTTTCCAGATATTTTAAGTGATTATTACATACACAAATGTGTTCTATTTTAATGTATGAACCCAAGATTAGCAAAACCGTCTTACAGAATTTTGGAAATAAATATCCTATTCCAATATGGTTTAGCAGAGATTCAAAGAAAGTCAGGAATACTTTTGTTGAGTAGTCAGAAGAGTTTTGTTGTAGGCACCTTTTCCCTCCCTCCCATTACACACGCTGGCTCCCTGTCCGCACGTGTGCACACACACAAACACACATACACACATACACACACATGCACACACGCATACACACACGCACACACATACACACATACACACACATGCACACACACAAACACACATACACACATACACACACATGCACACACGCATACACACACGCACACACATACACACATACACACATGCACACACACAAACACACATACACACATACACACACATGCACACACGCATACACACACGCACACACACACATGTACACATACACACACATACCCATTGACATATACACATACACATTTACACATCTCACACACACACACACACACACACACACACACACACATACACCATTTACAGCCCTAAGAGAGCATAGCAGTCTGTGCTCTTGAGCCTCTATGTTCTTATGTGTGGGCAGCAGTGGCCTGGTGTTGAGCACATACCACCAGATTGAGGCAAGAGTTCTGGGGTTGTTCCCAACTGTGCCTTGAGCAAATTTCTTTCCTATCTCCAGATTTCATCTGTAAGAGGAAAAAGATCTGACTGGCCCACGTCTGTGACCTCTTCTAGATCTCACACTCGACATAAATGGGAGCTAATAACTCTGCCTCCATACACAGTAGGACTTCATACTGGATCAGGCGGTATTCCACATGGGGCAGGAATTTCTCTTAAATAAAACAAAACAAAAGTGTAATTAAAGAGTTTTGATCAGTAATCATGGTTGCTGAAGGCAGAAGGTGAAGAAAACAACTTTCTGCGGATCCATCTATGTTTTTGAATAGCCTACCTCTCTCCTGGTTGGGGGAGTGTGCCCATGCTGGGGCCAGCTGGTAATAGTTTGGCACTGCAACATCCATGCAATGACACAGCCACTGAGACAATCACGACTGTATGTAAGAATCATAAGCTACAATTTCAAGTTCAAGACAGCATTTTAAAAATATAGATTCTTGGTCCCCACCTCTCTGGGCTTGGTAATGGATGTTCTTATGAAGTTCCACAGTTAATTGTGAAGAACGTCAGACATGCGGGGGTCCCCGCTTCTTATGTTACAGTCGGGTCTTCTGTTGGTGGCACTTTTTTTTTTTAAGATTTTATTTATTTGACAGAGAGAGAGAGAGCACAAGCAGGGATGTGGCAGGCAGAGGGAGAGGGAGAAGCAGGAGGGAGCCCAATGCAGGGCTCGATCCCAGGACCCCGGGATCATGACCTGAGCTGAAGGTAGCCTCTTAACCGACTCAGCCACCCAGGTGCCAATGGCACTTTTTAATGGAAGACTTAAAAAGGATTTGATTTTTGGCATTAGTTAGGGTTTTTCTTACTATACTAATTCTGTCCTTAATTGAAAAATTATGTCCAAGTAAGGATATATGTTGAGAGGAGTATAATTTCTCTTGAATTGTAATAATTGCATTGGATATGGATAACTTTTCTCTGATTTCTTTCCTTAGATTTCAGTCTGATATTTGTCCACTTTGATACTTCTAGGTTTTATCAGGAGAAAATCTTCTGCTTCCTATCACTACCTTCTCTTCTTATTCTCCTGCAATTTGTCCATGTTTATTATTTATGCCCAGGTTTTATCATCTGAAAGATTTTGGAGAATCCTACTGATCCCAGAGAGCCATGGGAGCCACAGTAAATAGAAGTGCTATTTAAGAGCATCTTTCCTGACTGATAAATGTGGAATACCTCCACAGTGCAGTTGTTTGCAAACCTACTGTTATCAGAATCTCCTGGGGAACATTTTAAAATCCAGGCCCCTGGACTTAATGATTCAGAATTTCTGGTGCTGGTCACCTGCTATTTCTGTTCTTAAAACACTCCCCAGGTGATTTTGCTGCAAAGTCAGACTGAGAACCACTGACCTAGATTAAAGTCACCAACTGTGTTCAGTATGAGCACGTGGCTCATTTTAAATCATCCGTGTCTCCCCAAGAACATTGCAAGCTTCAGTACATTTTTGACTAAACAAACTGTTGACTCAAGATGTGACTAGCACCTTATCCTGTAATTTGTTATTTCTATTATCTCTCATCTAATCAAATACCATTATTTTCCCTATGCTCATAAATTCTAAAAAATCCCCTGAGCACCGTTAGCTCAACTTCCATAAGGCACATAATCTTAGCAAGAAAAATACATTCTTCAAATGAATAGAAGGTCTTTCTCCCCCTAACTATATTTACCACTTGCCTGCTACCCTGGAGAATTCATTTCTCAGTCTAGACAAGTTATTCTTTTAAAGTTAGTCTTAAAAAATGTTTAGCACTCATCACTAACAATCACTTATAACTTAGCATACTAGCACTTAATAAAAGACCTTCTTCCTAACAACAAGGATCCTCCACTGAGATAATGTGGTTTTAATTTTAAGGGATGGGTAGGCAGAAGAACAGGAAGATTGAAACCCAGGATAAGGGAACATCTGAAATTAGTAAAGGAGAAAACGACCAGAGGTGGTGGTGCACTAAGAGAAACAGCTGCTCCCAACTTTTCTCGGTCTTGGCTGTCAGAAGGCTAGATTGTTCGATGTATAGGGCAATAGACAATAGAAAGATAAACAGAGCCACACGCAGGGGATAAGAAGAGCTGGATTAGAAAATCCTGCCTCTGTCATTTACTAGTTAGGTGTAAATTTTGAGTAAATTATCTACTCTCTCTCAGCCTTACTTTATCATCTATAAAACAAGGATAATACCTCCTTCCTGTATTAGTTTGCTTGGGCTGCATTACAAAGTACCACAGACTGGGTAGCTTAAACAACAGAAATTTTCTTCCCCTCACATTTTTCGAGGCTGCAAGTTCAAGTTCAAGGTGGCATCAGGGTGGGTTTCTTCTGAGATTTCTCTCCTTGCCTCGTAGATGGCAGATTTTCTCTGTGTCTTCACACGATCTTTCCTCTCTGTGACCTATTCTTCTCTTTTTATAAAAGGAGAAGTCGTATTGGATCCAGGCCCACCCCAAAGGGCTTTCCTTCACTTAACCACCTCTTTGAAGGCCACGTCTCCAAACACAGTCACATTCTAAGGTACTGGGTGTTAGAATTTTAACATATGAATATAGAGGAGACACAATTCAACTCATAACACCTCCATACTTATTTCTCTTGATTGTTGTAAACACAAAATAAGAGAATGTATGTTAAATGGTCAGAAGTACCTACAATAGTAACCTTGGGGACAGGGATGGTGCTTTGCTCATGGTTGAATATTACAAAGCATCTACCACAGAGCCTAACCATGAGGTAGATACTTAAAAAATGTTTGTTGAATGAATGGACACACTTCACATAAACACAGAATGTTTGTTTGATGTATCAACTTATTAGTTTATGAAATGAACATGTAATCATCTGCATCCTTTTTGTCTCCTTAGCATCTCCAAGGAGAACAGCCAACAGAGGCCCATTCGTGTTAATTAACTGAACCATGGCATGAGCCATAGTTCGTGTTAAGAGTGATGCCAGGAAGGCATTCTGCCCTGGTGCATTTCTGCCACTAAGCGCGTTGTTTGCTTTCCACTATACATGAATGACTTCAAAATGTTCAGTGGAAGTGAACAAGTTTTCTGAACATCTGTGAACTGAGTTTGCTGATCACGTCTGGCTCTCTTGTTCCTGACATAACTTTTGTCTCTCTAGTTACAGGTCTAAGACTAAAAAGTTCATTCTCCTTCTAGCTTCAGAGTCCTGGTATAACCAGTCACTGCCATAACTTTGGCCTTCCTTTGGGTTAGTGTGAATTAGGGAGGGGATGATACTAGGAAGGTTAAAAAGTCCCACGTGATAAATAGGCTGAACACAGACTGTGCTGGGCACAAAAGTAATTCTATATATCTTACCCTACATAGCAAGGATTTCAGAATGACCAGAACAGATTTAGAGAGTTCCATAATCTGTGCATGAGTAGTGTGGGAACCTTTGTGGAATAAAGCCTGCAACATATTTTTAGGAACCCAATGCCATGACTATCGTCTAATTTCAACTGGAAATTGAATAAATATATATAATGAATTATATTAAATAATTTGAATTGAAATTAAATAAATACATATAATAAAGTATTATATTTATATATATAAAATACCAATAAGTAATTGGTAATAATAATTATTACCAATTATAAATAATATATATTATACCAATAACATATATATTATATATTTAATACCAATAATTAAGATCATATTGATGTGACAATGAATAATTATTTAACAAATAAATTGACTAAAGTAAGTCAGCCAAGTAAGTTGGGATAATATGTAGCAAAATAACAACCAGAATATCTGGTTTTTAAGTTTAAATTGATCATAGTCATATCGAGTAGGCTTGAACTAGCATTATCTTTTTATTCTACCCACATTTGGATGTTGAAGATATTGGAACCTTCACCTTCCTTATGGGATCAAAAGGGCATGTGATTCTTCCATGAGTGCTTAGCCTGGCAAATGTTTCCTCATCATCCTTGAAAGATGTCAAGACTGGGATCTCATTTCTCACTGATTATACTTCAAACCTATTTCAGTGAACTTTTATTCTTTTACAGCTTTTTCTTATTTTAAAACCGATGTAAGAAACCAAATCTTTTTTTCTCCTTGGATTTAAAAGTTCAATGTTGCTGATATATGGGCTTGTGACAAATGTGTCCTTGGGCAAGGCAGGGACATGCTGGATGCATCACTGCTCAGAACTCTGCTCCCCAGCCAGGAAAGATTAGAGACTTGATACCGTGGGCACCAAGGGTGAAAGACTTACAAAGACTTGCTCACCCTAATTAAATTCGCAATCCACAATATAGGCGAGGACCACCAATTCATCTGTTCGTAAGAGAAATTTAACTACCAAGCAGGAGGACAAATTATTCGTGAAAGCAAAAGGGGAAACAGTGGCCTGAGGACAATTTCACTCTGGCTTTGGTAAGGTTTGAAGAACTAGCCTCACAGCGAAATGTCTTACCTCCTGACCCCTGCAACGTTGAGCTTCTGCTGCCTAACGAACTCTCCCGATAGTAACTTAAGATGACAGCGGCTCTGTGGGGCAGCCTGCGGGTCCTTCTGGCCGGTCCTCAGCTGTTCTCTGTTGGGTTCTCTCATCCATCTGCGGTCAGTTGGCAGGCCACCCATTGGCTGGATGTTGTAGGATGGCCTCCCTTACGTCTGGTGACTGGCAGGATGTTGGCCAGAGCATCTTGATTATCCTCCACTAGTTTTTGCAATCTCTCATATCAGCACTTAGATGATCTCACCATGGAAAGAGCTAGATACGCATTTACCAAATTCTCCCTCGCTGTCTCCCTTATTTGTACACACAGAGCTCACTGTTCACCTTCTTCGTAGCACCCTTCTTTCCAGAAGAGGGGTGCAGTATAAGAAACTACACTTGACCTTATTCATAAGAGTCACACACCAGGCCTGCTTCTCTGAGATTAAAGCCCAGATTACTTCACAAAACTCAGTCACTTATTCCGAAATATTTTTTTACTTACTCCCATGGTTGGTTAATTTGCTTCACAAAACTTAGGCATTCATTTAGAAATATTTTCTCACTGACTCCCAGGGCTAGCTAATCTCTTCCATAAGGTGTGAATTTTACCAATGTCATACTCAAGAGAATGTTCATTGTTTTCTGTAACCCCTTGGAGGGTCAGGAGGAGCAGCAACTTCACCATTATCTCCATGTACCCGTCCCAGTGCCAAAGCAGTTGACAGGTGTGGGCTCAATTCTGAAAAATCCTCACTGCCCTAAGCACACTCTTTCATTCCCTATGAAATACGTAAGTACACATCACTGAACATCTGAGCTGGTCCTCCTCATTAACGACACTGTTTGGAACGGGTGTAAAATTAACTGCTAAAAATGCCTGTTCTGTTCTCTGGGATAGTGGACATTGAGAGACATTAGCCTGAGGGAGACAGACTGACTGGGGAGAAGAATTAATGGAAGCACATGGCTCCTGCAGGCAGGAAATGCTTTGATAGGCCTTTTCCTCTTTTTGTTACCAGGAGAGCCTTGACAATAGACCCCACCTTAGAGCAGCTGCTTTCTCCCCTTGTGATGATCACAGCACATTTTACTCGTCAGACTTGTAGTCTGCGCCAGGGAGTGCTCAGGAAGGGACATGCACAATGTTGGGGATCTGCCCTTGAGCCTCTGAGCTGTGCGATGGGTGGGGACGTCACCCCTAAGACACACCACGAATTCCTTTGGCACACGCCTCAGGAAGGCCATCTGCTTCTGTTATTCCTCTGACCTTTTGTTAGAACCCACCTGAAATTGGAAAGAAATTACCAGAATAAAACTAAACCTAAGACAGTTTTAGACCCTGTTGCTTGCTAAGGCAAGATCTGCAAGGGCAGACTCCATCACGCAGCTCAGAGGCTCAAGGGCAGATCCCCCCTCCTCCCTCTGCACATGCTGTCTCCCAAATAAATATTTTTTATCAAATAAATATTTTTAAAAAATGCAGTATGTACTATATTCTTATTAAGATGGCTACTATTAAAAAACAAGCAAACGGAAAATAATAAGTTGTTGATGAAGATATAGAGAAACTGGAAGCCTTGTGCATTTCTGGTGGGAATGGTGCAGCCACTGTGGAAACCGGTATGGCAGTTCCTCAGAAAATTAAGCGTAGAATTACCATGTGATCCAGCAATTCCATTTGTGGGTATAAACCCCAAAAGAACTGAAAGCAGGGATTTTAACAAGTATTTGTAGGTCCCTGTTCAGAATAGTATTATCCACCGTAACCCAAAGGTAGAAACCACGCAAATGCCTGTCAGTGGATGAATGGATAAACAAAATGTGGTCTACACATATGGTGAAAGATTGTGGAGCTTTAAAAAGGAAGGGAATTCTGACCCATGCTACAACAGGAATGGATACTGAAGACATTATACTAAGTGACATAAGCCAGTCACAAAAGCTCAAGTACTGTCTGACTCTACATACATGAGATTCTTGGAGCACTCAAGTTCAAGTTCAGGGACTGAGCCTGAACTTGAGGGTGAGGGAGTAAGAGGGAGTTATTCTTTAACGGGTACAGAGTTTCAGTTCCGGAAGATGAAACAGTTTTGAAGATGGATGGTGGTGATGGTTGCCCAAAAATGTGACTGTACTTTATGCTACTGAATTGTACACTTAAATTGGTTAAAATCATAAATTTTATATTATGTATATTTTACTATAATTAAAAAAAAAAGAAGTGAAAAAATGTGGGATGGATTTTCGTAACCAAACGTAAGAGTATTCCCCTTTCTTGAAATGTTAGCATTATTCAATCTCCTAATTATTTGGGGGGACTTTCAAATACTGCTGACTATATAGGCTCTGACTGTGACTAGAAGGCTCACTTGCAATATAAAGCTCAATGTACAGGGTGAGTACCCGTTATTCTGACAAATGACGAAGAAGGGAGAATTTCAAAGAATGGGACAAATTTATGACAAGACTGTGTTTGGAGAAGCATAGCTTGTCCAAGAAAATGAGAACAAGTTGGTAGTGCCGGGGCCCAGAGAGTAGGGGAAAGAATGGCATGTGCTGGAACTGGAGACAGAAACAGGGATGAGTCATTTGGGGGCCAGGTTACAGACTTTGCATTGTGTTATAATGTAAATAGAGCCACTGAATAATTTCAAGCTGGAGAATGGCAATATTCACAAACCATGTAGGTTTTTTTTTTTAATTTTATTTATTTATTTGAAAGAGAGAGAAAGAGAGAGAGGGCGTGTGGGGTGGGAGGAGCAGAGGGGGAGGGAGAGAGAGAATCTCCAGCAGACTTCACACTGAGCACAGAGCCCAACTCAGAGCTTGGATCTCCCGACCCCAAGATCATGACCTGAGCCGAAACCAAGAGTTGGATCCTTAATTGACCGAGCCACCCAGGTCAGTGTGGCAGTACTTTGAGGAAGGGTCCAGTGGGTAGCAGTAGCATTAGAGGGTACACCTTTTTAGGGGGCTACGGTAGTTGTCCAGATTAGTGTACATGAGAGTGGAGATGGAGAGATGGAGATGGATTTTAGAGTTATTCTGGGAGGAACAATTAACAGGACTTGGAGATGCATTGGCTTAATCCTCTGTTTTCTTTCTCTAATAAGTAATTTCCCCCAGTGCCACAGTCACCCCGCCTGGACCTCTTTCACAATCCACTAGAGCACTGCTGCTGTTGAGGGAGGTCAGTAGCTTCAGCTCTTGCCCCTCAGTGTGACCTTTACACTATAGCTAGATTTAGCCTTCTAAGTTGCCACTCCAAACACATAACTTTCCTGATCAAAACTTTCAAAGTCTACCCACTACCTACAGCATCAAGTCCAACTCCGTCAGCCTGGCATGCAAACCACTTTATGATTCGGTCTCAATGTATCTACCTCATCCCCTTCATATGGACTCAATCAAAAACTATGTATGTATTTATTCAGCACCCATGACTGTCCAGATGAATTACCACCAGCACCTTGTTATAGAGGGTTCCTCTCACAATACTTTCAATCACTGTCTTTGCGGACTGTCTTTGCCCTAGCCCTACTTCTGTAAAAGCCATTCTCCCTTGTTCTTGATTAGAACTCATGTCTTAGGAAGCTTTGTGTGAACCTTTAACTCATACTAAGCATGGCTAGCCATTCTCCCCACCACCCCTGGGCATTGGCATGTTCTGCCAGTAATTGCTAGCAACGTTTTTAATATGTCAGTAGAAGTGGAAATCTTACTTTCTGTTGAGAAGGTGCTCGGTAAGCAGAGTATGTTGTTGATGCTATAATCAATAATCACATGCTTTGTCTGGGGCAGGAAGATGGACATGGGGACAGGGATGCTGAGAAGCAGCAGAAAGGAAAAATCCTTAGGCACAAAGAAAGGAAGGTAGAAAGTGCCTGGCATTCAGTAAATAAGTATTGAATCATTAAGTAAGTATGTAAACAAACAAATAAGCAAATAATAAATAAATAAATGTATGTTTGACAGCTCTAACTACAGTATTGAACGATACGTAATTTGGGAATAAGCTAAGACCTCACTTTTAATGATTGCAAAGCTAGAATTTACTAGGTCAGTTCAGTCATTTCTGAAAACGTGGTTCAGGGGACGCAAAGATGAGCAGGTTCTGCTTTAAAATATTAAGCTGGGTAGCTCAGCCAGTTAAGCGTCTGACTCTTGATTTTGGGTCAGGTCGTGATATTGGGGTGGTAGGACTGAGCCCTGCCACGGGCTCCACGCTCAGCGTGGACTCTGCTTGAGATTCTCTCTCTCCCTCTGCCTCTGCCCACCCCCCAGGCCCCCGCTCATGTGCTCTCTCTCTCTCTCAAAATCAATGAATAAAATATTTAAAATATTAACCGTGGGTTGGGGGAGGGCAGAAGGAGGACAGGCACATAAACAAATAATGATAACATAGGGCGGTAAGCACAACAAAAGAAAAATACACACAATAGCAATTATAACTCAGAAGAGGAAGCGGGTGCTTCTGCCTAGGGAAGTATTAATTAGCTGGAATTTGCTCATGCCCCAGGCTGACTGGAGATTTCTACTCTGACTCCCCTACAACTTTTTCTCACAATGTCCAGCCTGGCTGCCTCTCACACCTGCTCTGTGCTCCAGCCTTGCTGGCCCAAGGCACTATCTTCAGACAGGTCCACACTCGTCCTCCTAGCGCAGGGCTTCGCAAACTTCAGCATGCATACAAATCACCAGGGGAATCTTGTTAAAGGGCAGATTAGGAGGTGGGCGGGAAGCCTGGGATTCTGCATTGCGGACAACTTCCGGGGCCGCCGCTCCGCAAACCCAGCCCGGAGCAGCAGGATCGTGGCGGCCCTGAAACACATTTACCCCCCTGATTCAAATCCGCTCTGTCCTTTGTGGGCTGAGTCAAACGCCTGCCCCATGGTGGGAGTTCCTACACTTCAGCCTGGCACATCAATGTTTGTTTCCTTTGAAGTGCCTGGTGATATCTCTCTCCAAACCTTTTCCCTGTTTTCCCTAACTGCTATCTCCCGGAGTAAAAGACTAAATCTAACTCATCCAGACTTGACCTAATTCATCCAAACTCCAGGATGTGTCTGTCACAGAATTGAGCCTTGACAAGTATTTGCTCAGTTGAATTTGAATTGAACTCAAAATATGATTGCATAAGGGATAAATACGTGTGTGTGTTTGTGTGTATACCCTACTCCGTTTAAGTAGAGCAGGTCAGAATAGAGAAACCAGATCAATTTACTATTGTGTCACCAGGAATTACAATAAAATGGATTATAGTTATCAGGGTGGGAGAAGTCAGCTAGAATATAAGCTTAATGAAGGCAAGACACTTTTTTTTCTTGTAGGTCACTGGGTCCTCAGAGCCCGGGCCTGTCTCCCGCATAGTAAATAAACAATAAATATTTGCTGAATGCTAAATGAAGAGAGAAAGTACTGAATTTCAATTCTGTAAAAGCACTAGTGTTAACCCCTAAAAAATGAAGTAATTAAAGCTATGTTAAGATCTTTTTTTTTTTGTAATAAAGTAAAAACAAGCAAGTGAACAATATCCTGGGCATTTCCACTTAAGAGGGGACAAAAATAATCTGAAAAATCTTCCCCTATAATGTAAACATGTTAAATATTTTTTTTCTCTAAGTGTATCTTCATACATAGCAGCAAAACAAAATCTAAGGCATTTTTCCACGTGAAGAGTCTTTTTCCCTAAAATACCAGATTGTTTTAGATCAACAAAAGGCTTTGTTTTTTTACTATTAAATATCAAAGGAGATCCATTTAATTGCAAACATAAAAGCTTTTTCCTTGCCTCTCCCTTCAATTTTGCTGATGAGCAAGATTTTGCAGCCTTACTTGGTACCAAAATAGCTCTGTTTTGCTGACCATTATCATCTTCACAGGGCGGAGCAACCGATAATGAACTCAGAACACAGGAAGTTTACCATTTCACAGTATTAAAATAGAATTTCTTATTGCAAAGGTACCTCTCCCACAAAGGAAAACCAACTGGAATTTTTATTTTCT
This sequence comes from Zalophus californianus, assembly GCF_009762305.2. Classification (NCBI taxonomy): domain Eukaryota; kingdom Metazoa; phylum Chordata; class Mammalia; order Carnivora; family Otariidae; genus Zalophus; species Zalophus californianus. Next base: position 166,210,367 of record NC_045596.1, on the reverse strand, counting down.
GGAATTTGTTGACACTACTAGGCTCTACTAGTATATTAAGGTATTCGTACAATTCATACTTGGGAAATACTGCTTCCCTCTATATTTTTACTTGAATGATCCCTTAAAAAATAATTCAACACATTCCATTGCCTTTTAAGCATTTTAATCACTGTGGCCTAGCCGAAGCCAATGTCACAAACGATAAACTTTTTAGGACTCCAATTGTTCTCTGAGGTATTAAGTAGTAGCAATTATTTTTAAGTAGTGATTTCAGGGTAGGGGCCTGAGTCAGGAATAACACTGCCGAGGACCTTCTGTAAGATTGGCTCAGTAGAAATGGGATCTCTTTTGATCCCCTGAGCGATTCCCGGCAGGTATCTCCTATCAGTCCCACTTTACAAACAAGAGAACTCCGCAGGAAAGCAGATAAGTAACTTGCCCAAGGTCTCCTGTAGTGAGCACAGGAGGTGAAAGTCTGACTTGTCTTCCTGACTCCAGAGCCCACATACTTTCCTCCACACCAGATGCCTGTAGAAAGCTACCATCAATTTTATTAAAATATTATGTCTGTGTAAAAAATATAACACGCAAGGATGTCGGTATCTCAGAGAGTATAACTTAGCTTTGTCCATTCCTTCAGTAAACAAAACATTTACTGGGTTTCCACATTGCCATTGGCCATGTGCCAAGTGCTAAAAATAGAGATAAACTACAGCGATGTCAGCAGAGACAGATAATTCAAAGACTAATGCGATTTGAAATTGCCAACATTTGACTGCCTTTGAGTTACAAAAGTTGTCAGTTTCATATGATTTATGCTAAAACCTGTTATCCAATAAAGAGAATGGCACACTTCGTTCCAATTATTCTAACTTAGTATTTTAGAAAGGAAAACATTTCCATGTTATTTCTCAACATTTCGATTATACTGGGTATGTAAACGAATGGTTTCTTTGGGTTAAATGCAGGTCAGGATTCCCCTGAGAGCACCGCACTCAGAGCAGAACTGGACCAGGAATGAGCCTGTGCTCTGCATTTCTATCCCGGGGCTGTCACTCCCTCCTTCTGTGACACAGGGCAAGTCATTTAACCTCTCAGCGGCATCTTCCTTATTTGATAATGGAGAGAATTTCACCTCTTTCAGAGGCTCAATCTTGAACAAATGAGCTGAGAACTTGTTCAATCATTTCCAGTCCTCTTGCTCTAATCCCTTTAGCCTGATTTCCATCTGAAGACATTGGAATGGAAACAATCAGCATTTCAGTTTCCAAAGACTGCCATTTTCATCGTTTGTTATAATTAAAAATCCTTCTGAATGAATTTGTTCTGTAATCTTACCATTGCTCTAGAAAAAAATAAAGGCAGATTATCACCGTACAAAATGTTTTTCAGGGACCGTCTCTTTGGCCGACTGTTCCATTTCAGTCTCGAACTGACTCACGAATTTCAAATCCCAGGGCTTCCCTGAGAAATGGACTTGCATTACGGAGGTTCTCTCTGCAACGCCAAACTGCCATGACAGAGGCAAACAGACCTGCTGAAGACTGACATCCTTCGCAAATAAGTCTGGTACTGCACGCAAGGCGTCTCCAGAACGAACAGGAAATGATTCAAAACCAGGCTTTGCCAGAACAAGTGTGGCCATTTCCTCTGTGCATAAGATAATGGAGAGCTTGCATCACAAACCTTCTCTCAATAGCCTTTTCCGTGATTCAGCAGGTTCCAAATATAGTGGGATAAGGGATATAGTTTGCGTGCTGTGCTTTTGTCATCTTACCTGAGGACAAGTAGTAACTAGGAGTGTTTTTTTTGTTTTAAAGATTTTTATTTATTTATCTGAGAGAGACAGAGACAGAGAGCACGAGAAGGGGGGAGGGTCAGGGAGAGAAGCGAACTCCTTGCTGAGGGGGGGCCTGTTTGGGGACTTGATCCTGGGACTCCGGGATCATGACCTGAGCTGACGGCAGTCGCTTAACTGACTGAGCCGCCAGGCATCCCACCTAGGAGTATTAATATTCCACCATCCTACACCTCCCCCATTGTGTTTAAGTGAGAGGAATCAAATTTAACGTCAGTGCCGTGTATGTAGTTCCTACGTACTATTATGTATGTAGCCAGATACTGTGCTAGGCATGGGTATGAAGTTAGGTTTGCAGGAACAAATAGGAGTTACAAATATAAATGAATGTGTCATTTCAGAATATGGTAATGGGTCTGAAGTACATACAGACTGCTATGAGGGACAGTATCAGGGAAAACCTCATTTACATTGGGCCTTACTGAGAAAGGGACTTCTAAGTGAGAGCTAAAGGATGTCTCAGGCAGGTGAAGGATGGAAGGAAGAGACAGAGGCCCTGGGTGTGCTAAAGGTCTAGGTATTGATGTAGGAAAAGACGTTAGGGTTCGAAGCCGACTGCCAAGAAAGAATTCTTGAGACATCTTTGGTGCACAAAGGTGTTTTTTAGGAAAGCCCAGGGACAAGACCCGTGGGCTGGAAGAGCGGCACTGGGGTCACGAGGAGTGGCCCGTTACATACTTCCAAGTTGGGAGGGGGTTAGGGATAGCGTAAGTCTCCAAGGAATTTTGGCAGCAAGTTTTCCAGGACCTTGAGGGGGGCTAGCTGTTGTTGGGAAAAGGTCATTTATTACTGTCTAATCAAATCTGAGTCATGAGACCCTTCGGATGTATATCGGTGGGTCATATGTTTGGGGGATGATTGCCAACATGTGTCTTGAGGGGGTAGAGATAAAGGAAGTTTCCAAAGGAGTTTTTATATGCTAAAGTAGACTTACAGGATCCTGCTAGTTGGGCTAATGCTCTTAGCAAAGTGTCAACATCGAGGCAGTTGAGTCCCTAGAGGAATGTCACTTTGCCTGTTTCAAGGACTTGTCAATGGCCTGTAGGCAGTAAGGAAATTTAATAATTTTCCTTCTGCCTTCGTTTCCCACATCAGGTATACAAAGGCCCTGATACAAGAGAGCTGGTTTGGCAGCTTGGTGGAGAAGACAAGCCTGGTGTCTGGGATAGAGCTCATGCAGTTTGGACTTTACTCTTAGAGCAATGCGAAGCCAGTGAAGTATTTCACAGAGGATGACAAAATGGGCTCATATTTTTCCCTGTTGTTGCCATGTGCGAAGTGGATAGGCTAAGGGGCAAGGGGGGAAGTGGAGAAGGTAAGGGAATCGTAGGGGCAATGAGCATTAAGGGAAGCCTTAAGCAATGATGCAGAAAAGATAAAAATTATGGAAGAAGTGGCTAGAAGCGCAGAACAGGAAAAGAATCTGTCAAAGAGAGAAGCTGTGCACAAAGTCTTTGGGATATAGCAGAAGAGGTCAGCAGGGCATGAAGATAAGTAGGCAGCCTTGGTAATGACTTACAGCAGTGGTAGGAGAGGGGTGGTGGGGAGGTGACTTGCAGACTGTTTGTACCCCTCAGACTTTCTTTTAAGACTGAGAAGAGCCCCCTCATTCTCTTCCTTACACCCACTGCTACCCTGATCCAGTAGACGTGAAGCTGGTTTATGCACCCTAAACACTACTGTCCAGTTCCCTCCAGCCCTGACCCCACCTGGTCCCCATGGACACTCTGATGTTCTCTGCCACCCACAAGTGCATCGTCTTTGACGGTGGCACCATTGGAGGGAGTAGCCAAGTGTGAAGAATAAGGACTCCCCATTGTTCCCCACAGATGAATGACCATGCCTCCTCGGCCGCTTGTGGAGAGAGCTGCTCTTACTGAGGAACACTTGGCCCTGTGAGTGTGATTAGTGGGACAGAGATGACTGTATTCTGTAAAGGTCTTCCAATGACCAAATTTGGCCTCTGAGAACTGGACAGAAACATTTCATATGAGTCATGCCGGTTTGCCTCATTTTCTGTCATTAGTTGTTATAGAAACCACACAACACAAACCCAAGAGTTTCAGAGTTCCTGCAGTTAGCCTCCAACTTCCCCATAGGTTTATACTGCAAACAAGCTTGCTTATTTTGTTAATCTTTAGCTACTTCCTGCCCTGTTCAAAGTGGGAGTTGAAGAATCTGGCACCGCCTAGAGCCCATGCTGCTCTTTTCACATGAATCGAAATAATAGACTTGCCCTTACATTCTGCCCTGAGGATGGTATAGATATGTAGAAGAATTCCAAATTACTTCCTGGGTTATCTCTTTGTTAGATCAAAGTTGCTTCCTTGCTAACATGGAAACGATTCACATGTGAAAGGAATTTAAGAATTCTTCACACTGTCTTTTTTGGGTTCATCCCAATCTCTTGGCAAAATCTCCGGTCGAATCTTAATAGCCACTGGGTTTACTTTGGGAAATATGCACTTTAGAGAGATGCTTGAGAGATTTTTGCTACTTGAACTTCTTTGATGATATCTACAAATCTCTGAAAACTCAGGCACAAGAAAGTTGTGTGTTCATGGTGCCTCCTGATTATTCAAAGATCAGTGGTATGCTTTGTGGCTTCTTCAGCAAGGAATTTTAATCAGACAGACCTAGATTCATACAATATTGATAGTAACTTCTATACAAGTTGTTATAAAGACCAAGCAAGTTAAATGGGCAAATTACTTAGAACAGTTCCTAATACAGAGTAGAAACCTAACGTTGTGAATTACCTTCCTTTTTGCTTTAGACTAGCTGCCTTATGGTCATTTTGCTGCTTAATAGCACTCCCAGCTGCCTATGGGGAAGATGTGTAATGAATTAGCAGGTAGAGAAAAGGAATAATTAAAAAAAAAAAAAGATTCATAATTAGGACAACTTGAATACCATTCAGGTGTTCCATCTAACTTGAGCTATACGATTTAACTTGGGCAAGTGACTTAACTTCTATGAACTGTGACCATAAAATGGAAAAGTCAGAGTAAATAATCCTGACGCTAGGCATTTTGACCAATAAAAAGAAAGAAACATATATGACTATTAGCCCTGATGAATATTTAGCTGTGAAAAATTGCACAAAAGAAAGAACTATACAAGGTGGAGAAGAAATAAACATGGAGTAGAGTGACAGATATATTTGGTAGAGTGGATAGAATTCAAATTATAATTCAATTTCCCCTTGTCACCCATGCATGCTGATGAGTCACATTAACAATAATAAATTCATCTTGACTGACTTGTGCCCTCTCACATTGGAGGAACTCGGTCCCTTGCAAAATCTCATCCAAATATTTCTGTGAATCAACAGAGAATGTTTCACCTGTACTCCCTGAAGTTTCTCAGAGCCATAGTTTCATACTTTTTAAAAAAGATTTGTTTATTTATTTCAGGGATTGAGAGAGCATGATCGGGAGGGGCACAGATAGAGGGAGACAGAATCTCAAGCAGACTCTGCACTGAGCATGGAGTCCAATGCCAGGCTCGATCCCACAACCAGGAGATCATGACCTGAGCCAAAACCAAAAGTCAGATGATTAACCAACTGTGCCACCCAGGCATCCCGATAGTTTCCTACTTCTTGATGTTGGTTCCCTGTGAGGTCACTTAGGGGAAGTCACTCATCAGTTTTAGTGCATTGTCGCTCCTCCCACAGCTGTGCCAAATACAGCATGGACATGGACCCAAGGAGACCTGCTGGCACGGAGCAACACTTTCACCTAGAAAGATGGACATTTTGAAGGATCAGGAGATTCCTTTTCCCCCCAAGGATATGAACATGCCTCTACCTTATTCCATTTAACAATGTACCATTTGAGCATTGAAGTAAACTCTTTGGGCTCTTGTGTGCTGTGGTTCCTCAAGAAAAGAGCTCTTATTGCTTCTGCCCCTTGCTTCATAGAGCTCAGTATCCATCTATGGGGCTAGAAGGGGGCAAATATTGTCTCAGACCCATGTACTATCTCTTCCTTTCTTCCAGCCCCAACTATTTATGAAAATTCACCTCTGAAGGCCTTGTTCATCATTAGCAAATATGTTCAGACAGGTCAGAATATACACTTAACTTCAAGCTACCACCTTCCACTAAGGAAAGATAGAACTTACCTAAGTGTAAAGGAAATTCTAGCTGATGGACAGTAAGAAAATACAATGATAGGTTTAAAAATTTATGACTGAAGTCCTGGGAGAGAATAAGAAATAGGGTCAGATTAGCAAAGACATCAAGTGCTAGGCTGGGGAGTTTATACTAAATGTGACAGGTTATATAGAGAGTCATTGCAGAGACGAAGACAGAAATAGTTAAAACTCTGTGATACATCACATTAATAAAAGAAAGGACAAGAACCATATGATCCTCTCAATTGATGCAGAAAAAGCACTTCACAAAATACAGCATCCTTTCTTGATTAAAACTCTCCACAGTGTAGGGATAGAGGGAAGATACCTCAATATCATAAAAGCCATCCAGAAAAGCCCACAGAAATATCATTCTCAATGGGGAAAAACTGAGAGCTTTTCCCCTAAGGTCAAGAACATGAAGGGATGCCCACTCACACCACTGTTGTAGTGTTGTTCAACATAGTACTAGAAGTCCTAGCCTCAGCAATCAGACAACAAAAAGAAATAAAAGGCTTTCAAATTGGCAAGGAAAAAGTCAAACTCTCACTCTTCACAAATGACATGATACTTTATATGGAAAATCCAAAAGACTCCACCCCAAAATTGCTAGAACTCATACAGCAATTCAGCAACGTGGCAGGATATAAAATCAATGCACAGAAATCAGTTGCATTTCTATACACTAACAATGAGACAGAAGAAAGAGAAATTAAGGAACTGATCCCGTTTACAATTGCACCAAAAACCGTTAGATACCTAGGAATACACCTAACCAAAGAGGTAAAGGATCTGTACTCTACAAACTACAGAACACTTATGAAATAAATTGAGGAAGACAGAAAGAAATGGAAAAACATCCCATGCTCATGGATTGGAAGAATAAATATTGTTAAAATATGTATGCTACCCAGAACAATCTACACATTCAATGCATTCCCTATCAAAATACTATAGACATTTTCCACAGAGCTGGAACAAATAATCCTAAAATTTGTATGGAACCAGAAAACACCTCGAATAGCCAGAGGAATGTTGAAAAAGAAACCAAAGCTGGTGGCATCACAATGCCAGACTTCAAGCTCTATTACAAAGCTGTAATCATCAAGACAGTATGGTACCAGCACAAAAACAGACACATAGATCAATGGAACAGAATAGAGAGCCCAGAAATGGACCCTCAACTCTATGGTCAACTAATCTTCGACAAAGCAGGAAAGAATGTCCAAGAGAAAAAGGACAGTCTCTTCAACAAATGGTGTTGGGAAAGTTGGACAGCCATACATAGAAGAATGAAACTGTACCATTCTCTTACACCATACACAAAGATAAACTCAAAATGAATGAAAGACCTAAATGTGAGACAGGAATCCATCAAAATCCTAGAGGAGAACACAGGTAGCAACCTCTTCGACCTTGTCTGCAACAACTTCTTGCTAGACACATCTCCAAAGGCAAGGGAAACAAAAGTAAAAATGAACTATTGGGACTTCATCAAGATAAAAAAACTTCTGCACAGCAAAGGAAACAGTCAACAAAACCAAAAGACCACCGACAGAATGGGAGAAGTTATTTGCAAATGACATATCAGTTAAAAGGCTAGTATCCAAGATCTATAAAGAACTTATCAAACTCAACACCCAAAAAACAAATAATCAGTCAAGAAATGGCAGAAGACATGAATAGACTTTTCTCCAAAGAAGACATCCAAATGGCCAATGGACACATGAAAAAATGCTCAACCTCACTCTGCATCAGGAAAATACAAATCAAAACCACAATGAGATACCACCTCACACCAGTCAGAATGGCTAAAATTGAGAAGTCAGGAAACAACAGATGTTGGCGAGGATGTGGAGAAAGGGGAACCCTCTTACACTGTTGGTGGGAATGCAAGCTGGTACAGCCACTCTGGAAAACAGTATGGAGTTTCTCAACAAGTTGAAAATAGAGCTGCCCTATGACCCAGCAATTACACTACTAGGTGTTTACCCCAAAGATACAAATGTACTTATCCAAAGGGGCACCTGCACCCCAATGTTTATAGCAGCTATGTCCACAATAGTCAAACTGTGGAAAGAGCCGAGATGTCCATCAATAGATGAATGGATAAAGAGGGGCTTGTGCTGTTACAATGGATGCAATAACAGATAAGAGCCATCCTTGGTAGAAGTCATCAGAGAGGGAGAAAAACCATGAGAGACTCTTAACTCTAGGAAACAAACTGAGGGTTGCTGGGAGGTAGGTGGGAGGATGGGATAATTGGGTGATGGGCATTAAGGAGGGCATGTGATGGGATGAGCACTGGGTGTTATACGTAACTGATGAATTATTGACCTCTACATCTGAAACGAATAATGTACTGTATGTTGGCAAATTGAATTTAAATTAAAAAAAAGAAATAGTTGAAACTCAAGGCAATTTCTGTCTTCTGTTTTTTTTAAGTTTAATGACTTAGAATTAAACCCAAATCTACTGAGTGCTATTGTGCACCTTTGTGCAAATAATGTAGCTTTCTAAGCATAAGGTTATTCTTCTGTGATATTGGGATAATTCTACCTTGACTGTGAGGAGTAAGTCAGATGATATATGTAAACTCAATTGGTATAGAGCCTAGTGTATATTAGGAGCTCAATACATATGTTCTTTTTCTTTCTCCTTAGTAGAAGATTAAGGTGAAATTATTTTCACCTTAAAAAAATCCTAAGAGACATTTTTAAAAACTAAATTTAAGAACACCTATATGTTTTAACTATTCACCCAATCAATGAGAACAATTTTACTCTCAGAACTCAAGAGTTAAAGGGGGGAAATGGTAAAAGTAGTCTTCTGAGCTAAAGGTTTTTTTTTTTTCCTTTCATCCTCTGATACATTATACCTAATTCCAGATTATGTGTATTACTAAAATACAGCAAATTAAAATATTAACAATGATATCTTCTCTTTTAATGCATATGAAATTATTAGAAAATAACTTTATCACATTTGCTTCCTCTGAGCTATTACTAAATTATTTAATTCAATGTGTTTTCTGATGTTTTGCTCTAATTTATACATAGAAACCATAGATTAAAAAAAACACTATTGACATATAATTCACATATCATAAAATTCACTGATTTGTAAATTTACTGTATATTCCCAGAGTTGCAAAACAAATACCACAATGAATTTCAGGACATTCTTGTTACTTCTCAAAAAACTCTTATACCCTTTCCCATTTACCCCCTTCCCACCTCATTGCTGTCCCCTAGCCCTTAGCAACCTCTTTCTGTGTCCGTAGATTTCCCTCTCCTGGACTGTCATGGGGACGGGAATATATAATTTGTGGTCTTTTGTATCTGGCATGTTTCAGTAAGCATAATGCTTTCAAAGTTCACACAGGCACACCTTGTTTTACTGTGCTCTGCTTTATTGTACTTCTCGGATATTGCATTTTGTTTTGTTTTGTTTTGTTTACAAATAAAAGGTTGTGGCAATCCGGCATCCAGCAAATCTATCGATGCCGTTTTTCCAACAGCATTTTTCCAGTTCGTGTCTGTGTCACATTTTGGTAATTCTTGCCATATTTCAAATTTTTTCATTATTTTTATATTTGATATGGTGATCTGTGACCAGTGATTATGACTCACTGAAACTCAGATGATGGTTGGTAACATTTCTTGGCAATAAGGTATTTTTTTTAATTGAGGTACATACATTGTTTTATTAGACATAATGCTTTGCACACCTAGAAGTCTGTAGTAAAGTATAAATATAACTTGTATATGCACTGGAAACCAAAATCTTCATTAGATTTGCTTTATTGTGGTACTTGCCTTCTTGTGGTGGTCTGGAACCGAACCTGTGATATCTCTGAGGATATGCCTCTACTTTATTCACTTTTATTGCCAACAATATTCCACACACATTTTATTTACCCATTCATCATGTAATGGACGTTTGGGTCATTTCTAATTTTTGGTTATTATGCTGCTGTAGGGTTGTAGAATTTTAAACCTAAAAAAGGATTATATGGCTTATCTGGCCCATTCCCTCTCAAATTGTAGATATGCTAAAGAAGCACCAGAAAAGGTAGGTGTTTAGGCCATGTCTCACTGATGCTTTTCAGGATCGAAACTTTAACTAGAACTCAGGTCTTCTAATTATTTTATGACTGCCATTCCTACTCCATCAAAAGTTTGCAAAGTTTTAGAAAGGGCCTTGTGCTGTTACAATGGATGCAATAACAGATACGAGCCATTCTTGGTACCCTCAGCACTATACAATTTAGTGAAATGGTGATTGTATCTGATTTTCTCCATCTCTGGAACACTTATCTTAGCACAGCACACAGAATGAGTATATAATAGGAAATTATGTAATTGGTGCATCGAAAGAGCTAAACTCATGGGGTATAAACATACCAGCAAATTTGTATTTGACTTTTTAATTTTCCCTTTAAGCCTGTTCATGGTGGTAGTTTTTTTCCATACTCCTAGAGGAAAGCTTGGATAGGCCCCAAGAAATTAAAAGTCCTGGAGTTGCTTTATGTCACAAAACAGACTCAGTTCAGTTCTTAGAATGCCAATGCTCTGCAAGAGTCGAAGGTTCCATGTTCATCGGGAGTAGTTTTCTCTCCCACCTGAAACAGGCCAGCAGCCTGCAGGCACCAGAGAGAGAGGGCACGAGGGAGCTGGGGAGCTCTTGCAGGGCTGTAATGGGATGGCCCTCTGCTCTCTGTGGCTGGCAAGGATTTACCTCCATCTTTCTTGTACAGTTAGTTGCCTTTGTAGGTTCTTTAGAGACTCTCACCCCTGCATCCCTGGGTGATTACACTTCTCTTGACATGGATGATTCACACTTTTCTGGCTTGTCACTCTCTCCTTCCTTAGTCTCTAGGAAGACAGCAACACTTCAGCCTCTCTTTGCTGAAGCAGGATCGCCCTTCCTGGTGTCCCTATTGGAAAATTCCAGATATTCTTTTTTTATGGATAGTTCACATCCAGTTCACCAGAAATACTCCTGTACCCTTTGCCCTAAAGGTCAAACCCAGTATAGCTTCTCTTCAGCTCATCTATCAGCAGCTGGCAGCCGGTTCCTATTTCACCTTTTATATTTCTCAGACCATTCAATTCTCTCTCTCTCTCTCTCCACTGTTATATCCTGCAGGTCACATATATTTAGTGTTCTGCCTAGTTTCCTTGAAGTTGCTTTCTTGACTGGAGGTGGTAGGAGAATGTTTCTCCCACCTGGGGTGTTTCTGTGTCTGAGGGGAGAACTCGAGTCACAGCTCTCTCTAAGAAAATACTCCTGAATATTATTCCTTCCTCAAGCTTTTTCCTGGAATTGCAGGCAAGTGGTTCGAGAGTCATGGATCTGCTTTAAAAACAATAGCAACAACAACAATAGCAACAAAATCCATAAAATCTCAGAGATTTTTCATCTAGGTCTGTTATCTCACTTTGGAATATCATATCTGTTATTTCTTGGGGCCTTAAATGTAATTTCCAATTTAACATCTGGTTACACGTTTAAATTGTCCAGAAGCTAGGGTAATGTAATAAAAGGAACACTGGTCTAGGGTGAATATTAGCTACCATGTATAGAACTCTACTTTACACCAGACATCATGTTAAATAATTTGAAAACATTATCTCATCAACTTTTTGTAGCAACTCATTGATAATAGCAATTATGATCTTCATTTAATAAAGAAGGGAATAAGATCTTCCGAGTTTTTCATTTAGAATGGTATGCTGAATATATCATATAGCTGGATGTTTTTAACAGGAAGAAACAGAACCCCTCACCACCACCATCAAATGGCTTAAACCACAGAAACAAGGACTATCTTACATTGTAGTTAATTCAGAGGTAGGGCAACTCCAGTGTTGGTTAACTTAATGGCTCAAAGATGTGCCAAGAATCTGGGTTCTTCCCATATATTTCTGTTCTGGAGTCTCACTATTTAATCCTATCTTGGGCTCATTCCTTTCATGATCATAGGATGGTTGCTCCATTTTAGATATCACATCCAGATGAGACCAACCTTAGCAGAAAAAGAGCTGTTTCTCCCCTTTAGAAAAAACTTTTCCTAAAGACCCACCCAGGAAACTAAGCAAAATGGCATTCTGCAGTAAGGAAGAAAGAAGATGTACTATAGATGTGGGGTGGGCAAACCTAGATGCAAGAGCTTAAGTAACTTGCCTTAGATCAGGGGGTGGGATTTGAACCCAGGTTTGTTTTGCTCCAAAGTGTATGCTCTTGTGCTATGTTATACAGTATGGTGTGCAGCCAGAGGGACAGTGACTTGGGTTATAGCCCTTGTAGTTATGTAACTTTAAGAGATTGTTAACTTCTCAGATCCTCAGTTCTTTTACCTATAAAATCAGAAAGTTGTGTTCTGGTGATGGTCTATTTGCTTTTTAATTACAGTGGGACCGACAGTACTTTCTGCTGTACAAAAAGGAAAAAAAAAAAGAGTACATGACTTTAGTTCTTTAACAAAACTGGTCATTATCCTTCCAGTAAAAACATCCATGTTTCAGTTGTTAATATTTTATTTGTACTCTCTCTAATGAATTACTACATGATGTTGCCAAATACCTGCTCAAAAGTTTCAAATATTTATCTGTAGAGACAGCGGATTTGTGGTGGATGTGATGGATCTCCAAAGTGGATATATTTATCAATCAGTCAATATAAACATATATAGAGAAAGGAGAAAGTGGGTCCATGCAGGCTAACACTGCATTATTATCGCCCAGGCCAGTTGCCAAACTTGAGCTACGATTCTTGAAAAATATTCCAAGGAGGGCCCTGTGTGTAGCAAGTGAACTGCAGATCATCTGGGTCTACCACATTTTAGTCAAATTGCTGTTAATGCCCTGTTTATGCTTACTGGTTTGGCTTGAAATTTTAGCGCATAGAGATGTTTGCCCAATGATGGGTGAGGACATAATTGAAACAGCTTCTTATTTCCAAACTTTCACCCAAGCTCCTGACTTGTATATTAACTTGAAGAGTTCAGAGAATAACTCTTAAATCCATAAATCAGGTAAAGAACCCTCAACTATTGGGGGGGTGAGCAAGATGGCAGAGGAGTAGGAGACCTGGATTTCGTCTGGTCTCAGGAATTCAGCTGAATAGGGATCAAACCATTCTGAATACCTATGAACTCAACAGAAGACCGAAGAAGAGAGTAGCAACAACTCTCTGAACAGAGAAGCGACCACTTACTAGAAGGTAGGACGAGCGGGGAGGTGAATCCGAGGCGATATTCGGGAGGATGGCTGGCGGGGGAGGGGGCCTCCCTCGGCCGCTTCTGGCAAGTGATAGAGCCGCGGAGCACAAAATCGGACCTTTTAGAAGCCGGCTCCGCTGAGGGACGTCGCTCCAGTGGCTAAACGGGGGGTGGAACCCTCGTGGGACAGTGTGGTCTCAGGACCCTCGGGGTCACATGGGGACCAGGGGTGCCTGAGTGCAGCAGAGCTCCCAGGTATTGGAGCGGGGAAGCTGGCTGCAGAGACGGAGCCGAGGCGCAGGCTCTCAGCTCGGGGTTGCCATAAACTGTGATCCGCGGCCTAGTCGGGCCACTGCTCCTCCAGTAGGGACCCAACAAGCGGCAGATCCGGGAAGACTCCCCTCCCTCCCCGGGGAGGAGCGGCACGGGAGTGCACTGCAGGGATCTGCTGGGTTTGGAGACTCCACACAGGGTCGAGTGCCAGAGATAGAAACGCTCGGTCATAGGCCGGGTGAGCACGGAGTGCGGCCGGAGACCCGGGGAGAAGAGAGTGACTGCTTTTCTCTGGGGGCGCACTGAGAAGCGGGGCCCCGAGTTCTCAGCTCCTCAGAGTGGAGAATGGGAGGCCACCATTTTCACCCTGGTCCTCCAAAGCTGTAGCGAGAGCTTGCAGGGAACGAAAGCTCCTGAGAGCAAACCCGAGCAGCTTCCTTAGCCCGGACCGACAAGGGTGGGGCAATTCTGCCTCCAGCAAAGACATTTGGGAACCACGGCAACAGGCCCCTCCCCAGAAGATCAGCAGGAACAGCCAGCAAGCCAAACCAAGTTTACTGATCAAGGAGAACGGGAGAACTCCAGCGCTACGGGAATACTGCACATAGAACTCATGGCTTTTTTTACCATGATTCATTAGTTTTTCAAAGTTAATTTTTTTAACTGTTTTTTTAGTGTTTCCTTTTCCCTTTTCAACCAACATCTTATCAATCCTTTTTTTTAAAAAAACATTTTTTATTTTTCATTTTTAGAGTCATATTTTATCCCTTCATAGTAGTTACCCTTATTTTTGGCATATATATATAAGTTGTTCTCTCTTTAAAATTTTGAGATACAGTTTCTTCTAACAGATCAAAATATACCCTAAATCACTAGTGTATGGCTTTCTTCTAGTCTCCTGCCTGATTACATTCTCTCCCTTTTTTTTTCCTTTTTTTTTTTAATCTTCTTTCTTTTTTCAAACAACTTCTTATCTTATCAGTTCCTTTTATAAAATCTTTTATAATTTTCATCTTTACAGTCATCTTCCATTCCTTCATTGTATCAACCCTTAGTTTGTACATATATAAGTCTTTCTTCCTTTAAAATTTTAGGAGGCACTTTTTTCTAACAGACCAAAATACGCCCAAAATCTAGTGTGTGGCACTGATCTATGCACTAGCCTGATCATATTTGATCATATTCTGTTTTTTTTGTATTGTTCTATTTTTGTTTTTATCTTTTTCTTTTTTTTTCTTTTTCTTTTTTTTCTCTTTCTTTTTTCTTTCTTTCCCTTTCTTTTCCCCTGGTTTCAGATCTTTTCTGATTTGTATACAGTATATTTGCTGGGGATGTTGTTAACCTGTTAGCATTTTGTTCTCTCATTCATCTACTCTCCTCTGGACAAAATGACAAGACGAAAAAAATCACCTCAGCAAAAAGAACGAGAGATGGTACCGTCAGCCAGGGACCTACTCAATATGGACATTAGTACGATGTTGGACCTAGAGATCAGAATCATGACTTTAAAGATACTAGCTGGGCTTGAAAAAAGCGTGGAAGTTATTAGAGAAACCCTTTCTGGAGAAATAAAAGAACTAAAATCTAACCAAGTCGAAATCAAAAAGGCTATTAATGAGGTGCAATAAAAAAGGGGGGCACTAACTGCTAGGATGAATGAGGCAGAAGAGAGAATCAGCGATATAGAAGACCAAATGATGGAAAATAAAGAGGCTGAGAAAAAGAGAGAGAAACAACTACAGGATCACGAGGGCAGAATTCAAGAGATAAGCGATACCATAAGATGAAACAACATTAGAATAATTGGGATCCCAGAAGAAGAAGAAAGAGAGAGAGGGGCAGAAGGTATATTGGAGCATATAAAAGCAGAGAACTTCCCTAATGTGAGGAAGGAAACAGGCATCAAAATCCAGGAGGCACAGAGAACCCTTCTCAAAATCAATAAAAATAGGTCAACACCCCGACATCTAATAGTAAAACTTACGAGTCTCAGAGACAAAGAGAAAATCGTGAAAGCAGCTCGGGAGAAGAGATATGTAACCTACAATGGTAGAAATATTAGATTGGCAACAGACCTATCCACAGAGACCTAGAAGGCCAGAAAGGACTGGCATGATATCTTCAGAGCGCTAAACGAGAAAAATATGCAGCCAAGAATACTATATCCAGCTAGGCTGTCATTGAAAATAAAAGGAGAGATAAAAAGCTTCCAGGACAAACAAATTAGTTTTTGTTTGCAAACACAAAACCAGCCCTCCAAGAAATATTGAAAGGGGTCCTCTAAGCAAAGAGAGAGTCTAAAAGCAGAATAGATCAGAAAGGAACAGAGACAATATACAGTAACAGTCATCTTACAGGCAATACAATGGCACTACATTCCTATCTTTCAATAGTTACCCTGAATGTAAATGGGCTCAATGCCCCAATCAAAAGACACAGGCTATCAGTTTGGATTCAAAAACAAGACCCATCAATATGCTGTCTTCAAGAGACTCATTTTAGACCCAAAGACACCCCCAGATTGAAAGTGAGGAGGTGGAAAACCATTTACCATGCTAATGGAAACCAAAAGAAAGCTGGGGTGGCAATCCTTATATCAGACAAATTAGATTTTAAAACAAAGACTGTAATAAGAGATGAGGAAGGACACTATATCCTACTTAAAGGGTCTATCCAACAAGAAGATCTAACAATTGTAAATATCTATGCCCCTAACATGGGAGCAGCCAATTATATAAGGCAATTAATAACAAAAGCGAAGAAACACATTGACAGCAATACAATAATAATGGGGGACTTTAACACCCCCCTGACTGAAATGGACAGATCATCTAAGCAAAAGATCAACAAGGAAATAAAGACTTTAAATGACACACTGGACCAAATGGACTTCACAGACATATTCAGAACATTCCATCCCAAAGCAACGGAATACACATTCTTCTCTAGTGTCCATGGAACATTCTCCAGAACTGATCACATCCTAGGTCACAAATCGGGTCTCAAACGGTACCAAAAGATTGGGATCATTCCCTGCATATTTTCAGACCACAATGCTTTGAAACTAGAACTCGATCACAAGAGGAAAGTCGGAAAGAACTCAAATACATGGAGGCTAAAGAGCATCCTACTAAAGAATGAATGGGTCAACCAGGAAATTAAAGAAGAATTAAAAAAATTCATGGAAACCAATGAAAATAAAAACACAACTGTTCAAAATCTTTGGGATACAGCAAAGGCAGTCCTGAGAGGAAAGTATATTGCAATACAAGCCTTTCTCAAGAAACAAGAAAGGTCTCAAATATACAACCTAACCCTACACCTAAAGGAGCTGGAGAAAGAACAGCAAATAAAGCGTAAACCCAGCAGGAGAAGAGAAATCATAAAGATCAGAGCAGAAATCAATGAAATAGAAACCAAAAGAACAGTAGAACAGATCAACAAAACTAGGAGCTGGTTCTTTGAAAGAATTAACAAGATTGATAAACCCCTGGCCAGACTGATCAAAAAGAAAAGAGAAATGACCCAAATCAACAAAATCATGAATGCAAGAGGAGAGATCACAACCAACACCAAAGAAATACAAACAATTGTAAGAACATATTATGAGCAACTCTATGCCAGCAAATTAGATAACCTGGAAGAAATGGGTGCATTCCTAGAGATGTATCAACTACCAAAATTGAACCAGGAAGAAATAGAAAACCTGAACAGACCTAGAACCACTAAGGAAATTGAAGCAGTCATCAAAAATCTCCCAAGAAACAAAAGCCCAGGGCCAGATGGCTTCCCAGGGGAATTCTATCAGACATTTCAAGAAGAATTAATACCTATTCTCCTGAAACTGTTCCAAAAAATAGAAATGGAAGGAAAACTCCCAAACTCATTTTATGAGGCCAGCATTACCTTGATCCCAAAACCAGACAAAGACCCCATCAAAGAGGAGAATTACAGACCAATATCCTTGATGACCATGGATGCAAAAATTCTCACCTAAATACTAGCCAATAGGATCCAACAGTATATTAAAAGGATTATTCACCACGACCAAGTGGGATTTATCCCTGGGCTGCAAGGCTGCTTCAACATCTGCAAATCAATCAACGTGATACAATACATTAACAAAAGAAAGAACAAGAATCATATGATCCTCTCAATAGATGCAGAAAAAGCATTTGACAAAGCACAGCATCCTTTCTTGATCAAAACTCTTCAGAGTATAGGGATAGAGGGTACATACCTCAATATCATAAAAGCCATCTATGAAAAACCTACAGCGAATATCATTCTCAATGGGGAAAAGCTGAGAGCTTTTCCCCTAAGGTCAGGAACGCGGCAGGGATGTCCACTATCACCACTGCTATTCAACATAGTATTAGAAGTCCTAGCCACAGCAACCAGACAACAAAAAGAAATCAAAGGCACCCAAATCGGCAAAGAGGAAGTCAAACTCTCACTCTTTGCAGATGATATGATACTGTATGTGCAAAACCCAAAAGACTCCACCCCAAAACTGCTAGAACTCATACAGGGATTCAGTAAAGTAGCAGGATATAAAATCAATGCACAGAAATCAGTGGCATTCCTGTACACCAACAACAAGACAGAAGAGAGACAAATCCAGGAGTCAATCCCATTTACAATGGCACCCAAAACCATAAGATACCTAGGAATAAATTTAACCAAAGAGGCAAAGGATCTGTACTCAGAAAACTATAAAATACTCATGAATTAATTGAAGAAGACACAAAGAAATGGAAAAACGTTCCATGCTCATGGATTGGAAGAACCAACATTGTGAAGATGTCAATGCTACCTAGAGCAATCTACACATTCAATGCAATCCCCATCAAAATACCATCCACTTTTTTCAAGGAAATGGAACAAATAATCCTAAAATTTGTATGGAACCAGAAGAGACCCCGAATAGTCAGAGGAATATTGAAAAAGAAAAGCAAAGCTGGCAGCATCACAATTCCGGACTTCCAGCTCTATTACAACGCTGTCATTATCAAGACAGTATGGTACTGGCACAAAAACAGACACATAGATCAATGGAACAGAAGAGAGAGCCCAGAAATGGACCCTCAACTCTATGGTCAACTCATCTTTGACAAAGCAGGAAAGAATGTCCAATGGAAAAAAGACAGTCTTTTCAACAAATGGTGTTGGGAAAATTGGACAGCCACATGCAGAAGAATGAAACTGGATCATTTCCTTACACCACACACACAAAAAGACTCCAAATGGTTGAAAGACCTAAATGTGAGAGAGGAGTCCATCAAAATCCTAAAGGAGAACACAGGTAGCAACCTCTTCGACCTCAGCCGCAGCAACTTCTTCCTAGAAACATCACCAAAGGCAAGGGAAGCAAGGGCAAAAATGAACTATTGGGATTTCAACAAGATAAAAAGCTTTTGCACAGCAAAGGAAACAGTCCACAAAACCAAAAGACAACCGACAGAATGGGAGAAGATATTTGCAAATGACATATCAGATAAAGGGCTAGTATCCAAAATCTATAAAGAACTTATCAAACTCAACACCCAAAGAAAAATGATCCAATCAAAAAATGGGCAGAAGACATGAACAGACATTTTTCCAAAGAAGACATCCAAATGGCCAACAGACACATGAAAAAGTGCTCAACATCGCTCGGATGTTGGCGGGAATGCGGAGAAAGGGGAACCCTCCTACACTGTTGGTGGAATGCAAGCTGGTGCAACCCCTTTGGAAAACAGTATGGAGGTTCCTCAAACAGTTGAAAATAGAGCTATCATACGATCCAGGAATTATACTACTGTGTATTTACCACAAAGATACAAATGTAGGGATCTGAAGGGTTACGTGCACCCCAATGTTTATAGCAGCAATGTCCACAATAGCCAAACTGTGGAAAGAGCCAAGATGTCCATCGACAGATGAATGCATAAAGAAGATGTGGTATATATACACAATGGAATATTATGCAGCCATCAAAAGGAATGAGATCTTGCCATTTGCAATGATGTGGATGGAACTGGAGGGTGTTATGCTGAGTGAAATGTCAATCAGAGAAAGACATGTATCATATGACCTCACTGATATGAGGAATTCTTAATCTCAGGAAACAAACTGAGGGTTGCTGGAGTGATGGGGGGTGGGAGGGATGGGGTGGCTGGGTGATAGACATTGGGGAGGTTATGTGCTATGGTGAGCGCTGTGAATTGTGCAAGACTGTTGAATCACAGATTTGTACTTCTGAAACAACGCAACATATGTTAAGAAAAAAGAAAAGAAGATAGCAGGAGGGGAAGAATGAAGGGGAGTAAGTCGGAGCGGGAGACGAACCATGAGATACGATGGACTCTGAAAAACAAACTGAGGGTTCAAGAGGGGAGGGGTGTGTGGGGATGGTTTAGCCTGGTGATGGGTATTAAAGAGGGCACGTTCTGCTTGGAGCACTGGGTGTTATGCACAAACAATGAATCATGGAACACTACATGAAGAACTAATGATGTAATGTATGGTGATTAACATAACAATAAAAAATTAAAAAAAAACCCTCAACTATTCAAACAAAAGCTCCTGAATGTAACTAGAAGTATAACTAGAAGGTGTTATACACCTACTTGCTACTCATATCTCCTTCATTTTCTAAGAGAAGTCTCCCTCAACCATCCTGGTCAAAACAAAGCCTCCCTGTTGCACACACTCTCTCATGTTTGTCATACCGTGTAATTATTTGTCAATGTGTACGACTCCGTGTTTAATGCCTGCCACTGCATATGTCTGTACATATTAGGAAGGTGGTCAATATATGTTTCTTTTGTTCACCCTGACATTGTCTGGCATGGCACATAGTGGGCACTCAATAAGATTTGTTGAATTAATGAAGGACAATGCATCACATTTCAGAAATATGATGGGGCAATGTTTTTTTCTGAAGAAACCACACAATCTTTTGCAAAAAGAAATTGCTGGGATGTTTTAAAACTTCTCTGCTAGGGGCGCCTGGGTGACTCAGTCAGTTAAGCGTCTACCTTCTGCTCAGGTCATGATCTCTGGGCCTGGGATGGAGACCTGAATCAGGCTCCGTGCTCAGTGGGGAGCCTGCTTCTCCTTCTCCCTCTGTCTGCTGCTCCCCCTGCTTGTGCTCTCTCACTCTATCTCTCAAATAAATAAATAAAATCTAAAATAAAAAAACTTCTCTGATAAAAAGGACTTGTTCCTTAATGAATTTAGAAAGGGATAACACATTTGACAGTGAAGAAATACTATACTACTAAAATAGTATATTTTCTGTATATAAAATAGCATATTTTTATATAAATAGTATACTATTTTTAATTCCTGGATATAAATTTCACATTTTAAGATAAGGTCAGAGTAATAATGGACTAAAGTTACTAGGCAAATCAGAGAAAACTTACTTAACATTCATTTATTATGAAATATAGGTGTGTGGACCAGATTTTATTTTATAGGTTAATAAATAATGATTCAGATAGGTGACTTGAGTGGACCTCTACTAAGTGTCAGATTGAACAGGGTATACTAATCTCAGGTCTCCTAATTCCACTCCATTATTTATTTCATTTTGCTTCAATTTTTTTAAAAAAATGTTATGAGGACACAAACCTATATTAATTTCAGCAAAGGGCAAAAAAACAAGGAACGTTAATGATCTTATGGTAAGTAGTTAAAATTTTAAAAGTGATTTATTTTAGTAAAATTAATTTCTCTGCTTTAAAGAATACAGACTTTTAAAAGTGCTACTGTAAACTATGTTAGATCCATAAAATAGAATATTATTTAATGTTAAAAAAAATTAGCTTCCAAGCCACAAAAGACATGGAGGAAACTTAAATGTATATTGCTGAGTAAAAGAAGACAGTTTGAAAAGTCTGTATGTGGGGCGCCTGGGTGGCTCAGTAGTTAAGCGTCTGCCTTTGGCTCAGGTCATGATCCCAGGGTCCTGGGATCGAGCCCCACATCAGGCTCCCTGCTCTGCCAGAAGCCTGCTTCTCCCTCTCCCACTCCCCCTGCTTGTGTTCCCTCTCTCGCTGTGTCTCTCTCTGTCAAATAAATAAATAAAATTAAAAAAAAAAAAAAAGAAAAGGCTATAAGCTATATGGTTCCAACAATGTGTTTTCAGAAATTCTGAAAAAGACCTGGTTTTGATTACTGGTGTCCTGGGATGGGGGAATATGGGATGAATAGGTAGAAGGCAGGAGATTTTTAGGAGAGTGAAATTATTCCATGTGGATACATATCATTATATATTTGTCAAAATCCAGAGAATGTACAATATCAAGAGTGACCCTGATATAAACCATGAACTTTGGGTGAAAATAAGGTGTCCATGTAAGCTCATTGATTATAACAAATATACCATTATGAAAAGAGCTGTTGATAATGTTAAAAGCTGTGCAATATTGAGGAACTGGACTTGTGACAAGTCTCTGTACTTCCTACTCAATTTTGCTGTGAACCTAAAACTGTTCTAAAAGAATAGTCTACTAATTATAAATGAATACATACATACATACATGTCACTCATTCATTTTATTTTCGTTTGTGGTCATCCCTGTAGTACAAACCTGTTTGTTGAATGCATTGCTTTAAGATAGTGTGAAACAGCACAGTATAGTAAAGCCTCAAGGTCAAATCTTGGCCAACACATAGCTATGCAGGCTGCCACTCCATGGGTGCCTTTCATGTAGACTATGAAATGCGAGTCCTCTCCCCTGGAATTTTATAACATGGCACGTTGTTCAAATCCTTCAGATAACTGGATATATGACTTTGGTCAATACAGTTAAGCTTTTAAAATCCTTGCTGTTCCATTTCTTATAAAATTGGGATAACATATATTTCATAGAACATATGAAGAGATGCCCGAAAGGGTTCATTTCTATGTGGGACAGAGATCCATTAAGATAAGTGATATCTAGTCTAAAGGTTGTCAAAAATGTGATTTACTCATTAGAGTAAGTCCTTCGGGTTTCTTCCTTAGGCTGGAATTGGAACCATCTTGGAAGAAGACATTCATATCTTCTATTTAAAAAAAAAAAAAAAGTGGTTAGGTTTGGTGAGTATGAACAACAGACCAGGGACTGAGAATTCGAAGTCAGGTCTAACTTTTCTATGTTACTTTTGATATTTTAGGTTGCTTCCTCTTGTAAATAGAAGCAGTTAAAACCTTCACTCTGAAATGTCTCAGTGCCTGCCTTAGGAGATGGTGAGCACATCACAGCCCATCTTGGGGAGAAAAAGACCCACAAAGATTAGGTGATGGGTAGCCTAGAAAGAGGGGAAGGGAAGCAGGCTAAGTATGAGGAGGTGGTGTCTGCAGCTTGAAAAACAGAAGTTCCTTGGTTGTAGGAGAAGAAGGGCCACCGCTGCACAAGTCACATACGCGTGAAAGTGCCGACACCAAGTGAGGTATCAGTTAAGACCATTTGCTTTCCTTGGACAATATTTTTAGGTTTCTTAGAAAATGCTTTCTGTCCTCCTAATTGGACTGTTCTTAAATATAAGATAAAGCTCCTTGTTTTGGTAATATTCCAAATGCACTTTTATATGAAGTATCTTCCTTTGACTTCCCGGAATAATGGAACAGAGTCGTGGTATCTGTAATACAGTTGTGAATATTTTAGAAAAACTAATCCAAGTGGAGGGTAGATTTATGGACTATTTGGAGCCTAATTGTTTTTATATAATCATCATGCACTGGAGAAAGAAATAAATCAGAAAAACGAGAAAAATAGTGTTCTGGTTGGCCCAAATGTTCGGAATCCTCCCTCATTAACCAGACAAGAAAGTGTTGGAAGGCAGCCTCTCTTCTTATCCCAGTCTGAAGAAACTTGCTCTATTTATTATGCACATATTTCTTTTTCTAAGAGAGGTGATTATTTGTTTAAAATGACACCCTACTAGGATGAATTCTGCTTGGATTGACTGAGGGAGTACAGAGTAAATCCATACAATTTTATCAAGGACTTAAAGCAAGATCTGTGAAAAGTAATTTACGCACAAATAACCAAGAGTTAACTGCATTGGAAACATTATATTGAGAGACCTCCAAATTTCTACAAAAATGACTGAATGACATTGGCAGATGGGCATGGGTATGATTCCACTGGATGAAATCTCAACTTCTTTTAGAAAGGAAAATGTGGAGAATTTAAGGATCCATCAAATCTGTATTGATTCTCAGGAAAATGGAAGCAGGCACAAATTTTAATATGACCTAAACCATGACCCTCAATATGAATCCTATACGTCTTTAATACACAAACACTCTTTGCCAATAAATACATTCTTAAAGCTATCTGTTCAGTCAAGTATTTACTGAACTCTATTATGCACTAAAACATTGTGTAAAAACCGGGGATAGATAGAATTGTTGGTTAAGACAAAGTCCATCCTCTCTTGCGGACCACTTATCTTTTGGGAGAGACCAAAAAAAACCAAATAAATAGACCAAAAATAATGAAGCAACTATAAATTAGGATCTATGAAGCTAATAAACAAGGTACTAATGTTAAGAGTGAGTGTCTTTCTGAAGATTTGGCCTTTCTGAGAGCTAAATGATTGGAGGAAGCTGAGATCCAGAGGAATTGTTTAGGTAAGTAAAAGGATAGTTTTAGAGATAAATCCTAAACTTACTTTATGCAATTCTAAAAACTCGTGTAGGAAGTACTACTGTACAGGGACACCTGGGTGGCTCAGTCAGTTAAGTGTCTGCCTTCAGCTCAGGTCATGATCCCAGGGTCCTGGGATGGAGCCCCACGTTGGGCTCCCTGCTCAGTGGGAAGCCTGCTTCTCCCTCTCCTTCTGCTACTCTGCCTGCTTGTGCGCTCTCTCTCTCTCTCTCTCTCAATCTGACAAATTAAAAAAAAAAAAAGTACTACCGTACACTACCAGGGTAGTAATACTTAAACTTTAGTGTGTGTCTGAACCACCTCCTACAAGGCTTGTTAAAACGCAGATTCCTGGGATCTATGTTCAGGGGTTCTGATTTAGTAGGTCTTAAATAAGGTCTATAAATGCACATTTTTAACAAGTTCCCAGATACTGCTGTTGCTTATTGACTTTTGGAGCACACTTTGAGTAGCACTACTATAGGCCTAATCCTTTTTGTGAATGCATTGCAGAGAGGTAGAGGTTAACAAAATCAAGGTATTTTACATTTGCATTAGTATAGCTTACAAGTCTTTTGCATATACATGATTTGATCAATATAATTACCATATTAAGCAGAAAAGGCAGGGGTTTTATCTCTGTGTTATTCGTTTAGTCATTCATTCACTCAACACGTATGTTCTGAGAGTCTACTAGGTGGTGAGCACTGTACAAAGTGTGCTGGCATTATGGTCGTGGGCAAAATGGACATGGAACTCAGAGTTCAGAAGCAGACATGAAGCCAATTATCTCATAATGTATATTTCTAACAATCATGTTATATAGATGACAAGTAACAGGAAGAAAATGTACTAAGAGAGAGTAAACTCTTTTCAGAAGGAAATTTTTATATGATGAGGTCCAGAATTGCCTCTGTGAAACCTCCCGGGTTATGCAGTTAGGAGTGAGAACGACATGGCGATCTCCACGTCCCAGCCCTATTTCCTTTCTACAGAGGCTGCCTCTCAAGATGCACAGGGTCAGGAAGTCACAAAGTCAGGAAAAGGATAAGCACTCAGATCAGGAAGTGCCACTGTCTGGGACTGAATCTAAGGAAGATCCACACCCCCTGGATGGGACTTATTATGTCCAAGAGATCTACAGAGGGCAAGCCATCACATCGAGTAGCTGGAGATACATTATCAGTGGGTTTACGGTCTCCTACTTCATCAGGAAGCACTCATCCAAAATGCTACCAAAAGAGGGAGGACACCAGACATTTTTTGGAAACTCTACCACATAATAGGCATATTTTGTAACATATTGGTGCTTATTGTTCCCTTCATACATTTCTCAGGTTCCCAGAGGTTAAATAACTTAGTCAAGATCATACATCTCAATAGGAATGGAGTGAAAATCCATCTCTATCTGACGGTAAAGTCAGTCTGATTGGTAGCTTGGAGTTAAGTAGGTCCAGAGCTCTAAAGAAAAACAAACAAACAAACACAAAAACCACAAAAAGCAATGACTCCCAAGGGACCTGGCTTGGAGGTAAAGTCTTGTATCTGACACACGCATTGGGTGGAGATCAGTCTGAGCATTCATTTCAGGGATTTTCAGGTATATGTAAATGGAATCACAGGGAGGTGTTTGAAACAGATACTGGCACCAATAACTAAAGAATGTGATCAAGTCTGGGGTTTGGCCTTTATATATATATATATATATATATATATTTTTTTTTTTTTTTTTTAAACTAGTTTGCCAGGTCATTCTAAAGCCCACAATTCTGTTCCACCAAAGTAGCTGTTTTCAAGCATGACAGCAGAGCAGGAAAGTAGGTCATTATGGCTAGGAAAAGTACAGAAATAGGAAATTAGGACATATTTTAATATTTTTGTGAGTAAATAAAATTATTATTATCTCATGCCACCCAACTCATTTGTTCAAACATTCCATGCTTATCAAACTTAAGATACTATTTCTAAGAATCCTGATACTGAGAAAGACTGCCCTAGCTAACATATCTCAATTCTCTTGTCATCCTGGCAGATCTGCCTCTATAAATTGATTTTTTAATGTATTTTGTTCCTGGGACTTTATCTCTTACTGCCTTATCGCCCTTGAATGTACAGGCACACCTCAGAGATATTGCAGGTTTGGTTCCTGACCACCACAATAAAGCAAATATTGCAATAAGGCTAATCAAATTAATTTTTGATTTCCCTGTGCATATAAAAGTTACATTTATACTGCACTGTAGTCTGTTGACTAAGAAAAAATGTACATACTACAAATGCTAACCATCATCTGAGCTTTCAGGGAGTCATAATCACTGGTCACAGATCACCATAACAAATATAATATCAACGAAAAGAGTTTGAAACATTGCAAGAGTTACCAAAATGTGACGCAGAGGCACAAAGTGAGCAAATTCTGCTGGGAAAAATGGTGGCAAGTTTGACATGCTTGATGCAGGGTTGCCACAAACCTCTCATTTGGAAAAATAAATGCAACATCTGTGAAGCACAATACAGAAAAGTACAATAAAATGATGTATGCCTGTATATGGTTGAGGATTGGATACAGGACTGTCATCACCATGATATGAAGCATAGTGGATATATAGGTTTGATTAAAATGTCAGTGAACCTAAGGCACCTGGGTGGCTCAGTCGTTAAGTGTCTGCCTTCGGCTTAGGTCATGATTCCAGGTCCTGGGATCGAGCCCCGCATCGGGCTCCCTGCTCGGCGGGAAGCCTGCTTCTGAATCCTCTGCCACTCCCCCTGCTTGTGTTCCCTCTCTTGCTGTGTCTCTCTCTGTCAAATAAATAAATAAAGTCTTTTAAAAATAAATAAATAAATAAAATGTCAGTGAACCTCTCCTTGTTTACTCCTAGAGCCATGCAATAAGAACAGGATGCTAAGTATAAAGCCAACTATCAGATAATAGTTAAGAGTTTTTGAAAATAGAATACCTGATTGTAAAAATGAGAGAATCTCATGGTAGAATTAAAACATGAAGTCTAGGAAATCTTCTCAGAAATTAGAATAAAAGATGCAGTAAAAAACATGACAGGAAAAAATAGAAAATCAATCCAGGATGACCACTAACTGACTAAAAAAGTTCTCATAAAGGGGTTGTAGGAAACAGATGGGAGGAAATTTATGAAAGCGATAATTCAAGAACATTTTCTAGAACTGAAGAACATGACTTTCTAAATTTAAATGATTCCAGGTGTCTGCGTGTCTCAGTAGGTTAAGTGTCCGACTCTTGGTTTCAGCTCAGGTCATGATCCCAGGGTTGTAGGATGGAGCCCTGCATTGGGCTCTGCGCTGGGCATGGAGCCTGCTTAAGATTCTTTCTCCATCTCCCTCTACCCCACTCTCTGCTCTCTCTCTCTCCTTCTCTTAAAAATAAATAAATAAATGCATAAATAATTAAATGATTCACCAAGTGTCAAACACAACGTATTAAAACAGCAAACAAAAAGTTTTCACATTATTATGAGAAGTTACTGAGGATAGATATCTTACAAGATTTCAGAACAATAAAAATAGTTCAAAAACAAATACCATTAATCGGAAGAGTAGTGAACTACTCAGAAGCTAGGAAACAGCAAGCTAAACATTTAGGAGGTAATGTTCAACCTAGAATTCCACACCTCGCCCAAGCTGTCAATCAAGTGCTGATGCTATAAGAAAGGCAGTTCCATCCAGGAAAGGTGTCAAAGTATACACAATTGTCCCATGAACACACAGGTTTGAACTGTGTGGGATTTTTTACAGTACAGTACAGTAAACATATTTCTCTTTCTTATGATTTTCTTAATAACATTTTCATTTCTCTAGCTTACTTTATGCAAGAATCCAATATATAACACATGTAATATACAAAATATGTGTTAATGAACTGTGTATGTTATCAGTCAACAGTAGGCTACTAGTAGTTAAGTTTTGGGGAGTCAAAAGTAATAACAAAGATTTTCAACTGCAAGGGGGGTTGGTACCCTTTACTCCTGTGTTGCTCAAGAGTCAACTACATGTGTTTGGATTACTTTGATTAAAAGTGAACATTAATTATTTTTTATTCAAGTACAATTAACCTACAGTGTTTCCTTAGTTTTAGGTGTGCAATATAATGATTCAGTAATTTTGTACATTACTCAGTGCTCATCATGATAATTGTACTCTTAATCCCCTTTATTTATTTCACCCATCCCCCTACCTACCTCCCCTCTGGCAACCACCTGTTTGTTCTCCATACTTAAGAGATTTCTATTTTTTTGTCTCTTTTTTTCTTTGTCTTGTTAAAATCCACAAATGAGTGAAATCACATGTGATTTGTCTTTTTCTGACTGGCTTATTTCACTCAGCACCATATTCTCTAGGTGTTGTTGCAAATGGCAAGACCTCATTCTTTTTTAAGGCTGAGTGATATTCCACTATATATATATCCATTGTCCATTCTTCTGTGTATATGTACTTGGATTGCTTCCATATCAACATTATAAATAATGTTTCAATAAATAGGGCTGCATATATCTTTTCAAATTAGTGTTTCCATTTTCTTTGGGTAAATACCCAGGAGTGGAATGACTAGGTCGTATAGTATTTATATTTTTAATTTTTTGTGGAACTGTTTTCCACAGTGCCTGCACCAATTTACATTACTACCAACAGTACACAAGGGTTCCTTTTTCTGCATATCTTCACCAACATTTCTTATTTCTTGTGTTTTTGATTATGAAAATAAATTATTATTTTTTTAAAGATTTTTATTTATTTATTTGACAGAGAGAGAGAGATACAGCGAGAGAGGGAACACAAGCAGGGGGAGCGGGAGAGGGAGAGGAAGGCTCCTGGCTGAGCAGGGAGTCTGATGCGCGGCTCAATCCCAGGACCCCGGGATCATGACCTGAGACAAAGGAAGATGCTTAACAACTGAGCCACCCAGGTGCCCCGAAAATAAATTATTTTTTAAACAAGAGTTTTCAATTTGAATTTCAGAATTTTGTTTCTAAGGCTTAGTTCCATTTATAATCAGCTGTTACTAAAATTATCTGCACTTTAATTTACCCACATAAACAACTAGTTTACACACATAAACAACTATTTCTAAGGTACTTTCCGGTCATACTTATCATGATTATGCTAAAACCTCATGATATAAGGTGGGAAGAGATGACAAGAATGGTAAGTTCATCTTGTTTAATGAAATCTAAAATCTGGACACATCATGAACATGGCAATTGATGGTAATGGTGGTTATTATCCCTGTCCCCACCTTTTCCTACCTTCCCATCCACCATCAATTCCATATCTTCCCCCAGTCCCAAGTTCCTTGGTGCCATGTCAGAGGTAGTATGTTAGGCAGGATGACTCCTTGGTGAGCTCAAAGTGGCAATTCTTTAGTTCTTGAGCTGAACACAGAAACTAAAATTACATCCTGATTTAAAGTGCACCTAGTGAACTATTTTGGGCGAAGAAATCCAGTTGAGAAGACTATTCATGTTTGAAACCTGAACAATAGAGTTAACAATTTGCTGATAATTTGTAAAAAATAGGCAAGATTTATAGCCACTACAATGTTCAAAAAAATCTTCAGAAAGAAAAGGAATTTCTCTTGGTTTCTTACAGCTGAATTACTTGTACCTTTTATATGGAGTCCTTCAAAAATATTTCTAAGCATGAAAAATAAGCAACAAAGTAGAAAACACATTTCGATGAAGCAGGCTGGGTTGAACAAATTGTAAGAGAGGAACCTTAAGGAATAGTAATGATTCATGGACAGACAATTCAGAACTATTTAAATGTCTAGGACTGGAATAGAGCTGGAACTGAATAAGAATATTGGTCTTAAGACACCAATTTTCTTTTAACTAGGGGGAAAGTGGCAGTATAACAGATAATAAAAACTTTCTAAGACAAATCCAAGAGCATCCGAATTTTTAAAATCAAAAAAAAATTGAGCAATAGCTTACAGAGACTAGTCACTTAAAGGGACAGTTTACATTATAAGCACTTAAGGAAATGAGACTCAGAGGGATGAATTCACTTGCCCAAGGTCACACCTACGTTTCCCAAGGTCACATAGTTAATGAATGGCAAAGAAAGAATTAAAGCCCAGCTCTTCTGATGCTCATTGATCTTGATTATTGAACAAAAACATCATGCTGGGGACATTTGTACAGAGCTGAAGATACCAGAGAAGCTAGTAGGGGCTGGGAGCCCCTGGGTTGCCCTAGCCCCTGCAGGGGCAGTAGATGGATGAGATATAGGTTGTTTTGGGAGAGGAATATACAATCAGGAATTTTTTTTTATGCAAGCAAATCTGGAAAATTGATTAAAAATGTATTAAAAGAAAAGAACTTGAATTTGTAAGTCTACAATAATTTGTTGAGATTTATTTTCTTCTTGTTAATAAATATATAACTTATGCTAATTTTTTAAAAAGAGGTCGTCTAAATTTTATAGAGTTCAGGTCCTGCAGAACTTCGATCTGATCCTGCATCTGGGCCCTCAGTGAATGTTATTATTGTTTTAGTGATCACATAATTATTACCTAAATCTATCTGAAAAAAATTAAAATTAAAATGCTTATATTGCAAAATGTTGTTTTGCTCTTTTGCAATGGGTGAATAATAAATATTTTAGGTTTTGTAGGTCACACAATCTTTGCCACAACTACCCAACTGTATCACTGTACTATGAAAGCAGCCATAGACAATAATAAATGAATTAGTATGGCTGTGTTCTAATTCTAAAAACCTTCATGTACAAAAACAGGTAGAGGGCCAGCATTAGCCCAAAGGCTGTAGTGTGCCAGCCTTTCATCTAAAGTTACTTTAAATTGGCTTTCCCAAGCTCAGAACTACGGACATTTTGGCTAGGTAATTCTTTGTTGTGGGAGTTGGTCCCAAGCATCTGTTTAGCTGTATTCCTGACCTCTATCCACTAAATGACAGTGGTGCTCCCACCCTTTCCCCATGGCTGGACAATGAAAAATGTCTCAGACATTGTCAAATGCTCCCCGGGAGACAAAATCACCCTTGATTGAGAACCACTGCTTTAAATTAATGGCGCTCAAAATGTGTGTGTTTGGGGTTAGTGGGGTGGGGTGGAGGTGTTCATATCTGAATCACCTGTGTGGCTTCCCTCAGCACATCCTCTTATCTATCCCCTCCCCTTGAAGATTCTGGAATACCTGGGAGTGATAGTGGGCAGCAACAAGAAAGTCCTGCTGGTGATTCAGAAACACAACCGTGCCACCTTCATCCATATATAACTTCAGTTTTATTTTACAAACGTAAGACGCATAGCAACTATTGAATGCTTATATTGTGTAAACTGAGGCTCCCCTGTTTATGACTGAGCATTTTACTGCTCGCTTTGGTGTTTATATAGTCCGTCACCTCTAAAAATCTAAGCAGTATCCGAGGTAAAGTTCCTATTGATAAATATTTTATATGGTCTCACATTTTAACTCAAGATGTTAGAATAATAAAATTTGCAGAGGAGGACACATGGAATGCTCCAGATTCTATAAATATTGATCTTCTGCAAAATTCAATTCGATGTTCTCTGTAATTCGGCACCTTTAAAGAAACGGGAGGAAGCAAAGAGAACTGTCAGCATTGTCCGCTAGATTGGAAGACTGTAAACCATGGACAGGGAGAAAGTACTCGCTGGGATCACTTCTAGGCTCTGTGAATACGGGAAGAGTAAAAGGGCAAGCAAATGCTATGGTGGTCTGACCAACTTCATTTTGTTTCTACTTATGAGGGCAAGAGATATTTATGTCTGCATTTCATCTCCGACAGGTGGCAGGAAAGCGTTGGACGATACGTCTTGCCGGCGATTTTGCCTCAGTGCGCACGGGGCCTGGCACCAAGAGGCCAATCTACCCCTACTTGCCAAATTAGGTTTAGCTTTTAAAAACTCTGCTGTTTAAGGGCGTTGTTACCACGGAGAAACTAAAAGCTTTGTTCCTCGCGCTCTTAAAAAAATGCCCTTTCATAATAAATCTTTACACATTTGATTGCAGAACTCAGGGCTCTCAATTCCCTAAGTAAATAAATTAGAGATAATTCAATCTTTGATTATAAGATTTACAGTTCTGCTCCTTACAGTTTCCCAGGTGAGTGCTCTAGAATTGAGTCCAAGTGAACAGCACCATTAATTCTGATCCCAGTGTAAAACGGGTCCTAACAGCATGGGGTGCTAAAGCACACACCAGAGAACAAGAGCCAGGGAAAGAACCACCTCTCCCTTAAATCTTTATCCTTGTGCTTCCCAGCTGTGCTTCACCTACGTGTTTTCATTACTAGAGGAACCATGCCTTCCACAATTTTAAAGGCTGCACGGCATTTGTCTCTAAGCTGGGTCTATCTTCGTCAGATAAATAAACTATTTTTGAGCTGACTGCAATTATAATGAAGAGAGGACGTGAGATCTGTCTCCTCAGCATGCCTCCAGAAGAATCCTTGCCTTTCTCTGCAACACTCCTGAGATAATTCCAATATACATTATCTAGGGCTCAACAGCCTAGTCAAACAGAAGGACAAAGACGTCTGTGCTGGTAATTGCGTGGTACTGTTGAGACATCTGGGAAACTCTTAAGACGCTTATTTGTTTTTCCGGAGAATTTTATTCCTTGACACGTATGGTTACAGCTTTTGCTAACACTCAGCGCCAGAATCCTTATGACTAATTGCCCTTCAAGGGGCATGACTTCAGATAAGTAAAAAGCGAACTCATTGGATGAGTGCTCCATGAAGAAAATTTCCTTGTTTTGTGCCTGAAGACCTGGTAAGAGAGATTAAGTTATTTTTAGCTGTGAAAATTATGCCCGGTTCCACAACCTGCCTCTTTATAGCCATTAACAAGAGAAAAAAAACCCTCATAATTGGAGCCAGTTGCCAACACAAGCAAAGGCATTTCTTATTGGGCAGACTTTTTAAGGAAAAAGAAAGCTAAAAAGGATCCTCATAGAGAAATCTGGTCTTTAAATAAAGACATTTAATAGGACTGCTGGTTAGACTCGTTGTAAGCCAACTGCAGAGAAACACATGGTTGGCATTACAGGTCTCGTTCAATGATTCTCATTTGCAAGGTACCTACGAAAAGCCTCTAAGAGACCAAGTGCCTCTGAACTTATTTTACAGTTTTTTCCTAACCCCTGTACATAGCAAACCAAGAACAAATTTGACCATCTGCACCTAAGTTCATCTGTATAAGAAACACACAACCTATATGCAACTTAGCATATATGTATATGGATTTATACAATTGTGTATACATATATATTTGTTTATTGGCAACTGAATGTGTAATGAATGTGTAATGGCAGCACTGTGGCCACTGAACTTTTAATCCAGTAAAATACATTACATTAATTATTGCTTGGTTTAGTAACTGTATTGACTGCATTTGGGGGCACAGCTCCATTGCTACATAATGCCCTTCTTTAACAACTTCGGAAAGAGGCTTCCTATAATTAAAGAACTGAAGAGGAGAGAGCGAGAAAGAAAAAAAAGGAAGGAAGAAAGGAAGGAAGGACGAGAGAGAGAGAAGGGAAGGGAAAGGAAGAGAAGGACATAGGACGCAGGAGTACAAGCTGTAATCCCAACCTCCCCAGGGACTCTAATAGTTTCCCCACATGTAAAACGAGGTTAATGATGCCATTTTGCCATATCTATCAGAGCAGAGGATAAGATGAGGTGAGAGGAAGGGCTTTTAAAACTATGAAACACTCTCAAACTCCAAGTGGAAGCATAGAGCCCTGGGAAGAGTACTGTACTTGTATAAAACCAAGTCAGAAAAGGAAGGTAGGGTGAAGCTTGCTCTGATATAAACCTTATGCTCAACCAATCCTCATCAACTCTTACCTAGCTGCTTATACCACTCAAATCAATCTTTCACCACGTCTACAGTGATGTCTCTAAAATATTCACCTAACTGTCCTTACCCTCACTTACAGTGCATTACTTTTAACCTCAGCCAGCAGGCATTTTTAACACGATTCATGGGCTTTCTCACGGTTTGACCCATACCCCATTTAGCAGCTTTACCTTCCTCTATCACCTCCCTTGAACTTTGGTCTCCAGCAATACCAAACAACTTTTAGTTCCCTGAACACACTGTACCACTGCTATCTCTGTGCGGTTGCAAAATTTTCCTTCTTGCAATGCCCTTCCTCCCTAAGTCTTCCTGGGAAACTAGCAATTGTCCTGTATTTAATACCACTGATTCCTCCTCTGTGAAGCTCCCTTGTTCTAGACAAGCAGGACCATTACTCCTGCACAGTGTACCACTCTCTTTGGTATATACTTACTTTTTCCACTCTTATTTCTTCACCTGTGTCCTTTATGGCTAGACTCCAGTAGTCTTGAAACCATAGAACACATCTACTTTGACCTCGATGCCAAGTGCCTAGCACAGGGCCTGACACATAGAAGATACTCAGTTCATTGAGAGAATGGATGAATGAAGGAAGGAAGCTCATGCCTAAGCTTTAGAATTTCCCATTTGCTCCAGATCTCTTTTACATTACGGCTGCATATTGTACATTATTTTCCATATGCACCTTATCCCTTTATAGGACATAACCAGTGCTTTGCTCTCATCATAACCTCCGATTATTCTTTTGCATCTCTTTTCCCAAAACCACTAGGGCACTGCATTTTTGTTACTTCCCCCCAGAAAATAACTTCTGGAGCCCTAATCCTTTCCTGTTCTTTCACAATCTCCAATTTTCTTCACAGGTTAGCCAGGCCAGTGTATTTAGCAAAGATTCCTATGGCTTGATAGACGAATGCAAGATTCCCAGAACTCAACAAAGAGGACAAGTGGGGAGGGTGGGAGGAGAAGGAAGAACGTCCCATACAAACAAATGACATAGAGAATGAAAACCAAGACCTAGAATGATGTCTTCATCCATGTGCTGAAGACAGGATAAAAGTAGTTTAACTCAACATGATAGCAATAATGCTGTCTACCCCCTAATTAAGATAGTTATTATGTAAGCCTAAGCCCTTTAAACAGTATCTTCAATCTAGTGAAGTTTTATTTATTCCTCTAAATACAGACATTTAAAAAAATACTGCTTAAGAAAAGAAACAAAACAAAACTAGGGCCATCACAACCACCAGCCCCCACCCTCAACAAATAAAACCATTTCCTTGGATCAGTTAAACCAACACACTAATCAAAAAGATCGAGTAATGTCTTCATGTATTTGTAGACATAATCTAGTCACCCAGACTGAGTCATCTCAAGACCATTCAAGACCATATGAGTAATACACTTGTGTAGAAAATTCACAAAAATAATTTGACCTCAAAGTTTAAGTACCTCCTCCTGGTTTCTAAAACACTGTATTTCCCAGATATTCAATTTATACTGTTTCTTTTTAGTAAGAGACCTAAAAGTTAGAGGTCTATGGCTTATATGCATTCAATATCCGTATCCTAAATATTTATCAAACACTTAATAAAGCTATCATATTTCTAGACCCAGTAAACTATTTAACCTGGAGAGGACCTTAGAAACCATCAGATCCAAACCTGTTATCCTACAGACTGAAAAATGGAAGGAGAAAGAGTTAATTATCTAAAGTTGTGCAATGGGAAAAATGGGATTAAATTCAATCTCTTGAATCCTAGGCCAGGATATTTTCACTTACATCTTAGGGCACAGAACAAAACACATGATATGCTAAGCCACATGCACAGTTTACACATATACATATAAAGAAATATAAATATTTACTGCCAAATAAAATTAATTCAGTTGTTGCTTCTAGTATAATAATGAAAGAGAAAAACTTCAGTAAAGTATTTTTACTAGCTACCATCTCAACATGCTACTTGATAACTCAGTATATTTCATGTTAATATTTTTTTTTATTTTGTATGATTTTGAATTTTAAAAAGGCAAAAAATGATCACAAGTGTCAGTTGATGCCTCCTTAGGGGTTAGGGAATGGGGCTTCTCAAACCAAAGGCACGTTCCTACGACTGCGTTGGAAAGGGCTCCCTCTTGTGTTATTTCAGAGTTATAGAGTCTTCTGCCTTACAAACGGCCCTCCTTTCCTAAAGAATTTCTTTTGTTCCTCTCCCAGAGAAAGGACACTGGAGTCTAGAACATAAAGTAGCTCTCCTCTCACGCACCTCTTTGCGTGTTGCGTGTACCGAGGATGAATTAAAGCCAAGTATGAATGGCAAGTCTTCATATTTATTCCTGACTTGGTGGGCTGCATTCAAAATAGTAATCCATTACCTCCCAATCCAGAGTACACAAAACAACTGTAATTTAAGAAAACAAGAGGAGGGGAGGGGAAGAGAGAGAGAGAGAGAAAATAAAATCTACTTTGATTGTATTTTAGTTTCCTGGTTATCAACATTAACTGTCTTTCCTTTTAATGTGACGTACCCTTATATTCTCCTTCACTTTCCATGAGATGACTCTTCCATAGCTCACCCCTCCATGGCAGGCAGCCTTCAAGAGCAGTGCTTATACACAAACTCATTCATATTAAATGAATAAGTCATTTAATTGGTTTTTCAGGAGCAGTACCAGACCAAGCTCGCTCTGTTCCTCAGTGTACTATTATCAATTAATTAGTTAACATAGTTAATGCAATAACCCAGTCAATAAATCCTTTTGGAACCTCTCATTTCCACTAAAAATGGTTGGTAGTGTAGGGAATGCAAGAGTGGAGAAACTATTCCCGCTCTCAAGGAACTTAACCAATTACTAGAAGATAAAAGATGCGACCACAAGTGAAATAAGACAACTTTCATCAAGTGACACACAGAATGTCATAGTTTCAGAGGAAGAAAACCGTTTCTTAGACTATGGAGCTCAGGGAAGTCTTTATACAGAACGTGGTATGTCCCCCAGGGCCTGGAATAATGAATACACTTCCAATAGTGAGATATGAGGAAGACTCCTATGGACAAGAAAAAGTTGAACTGAAGATGGAATCCATTCTGGAGTTGCTGGAATAAGAGTATGCATGGAGATGCCGCTGATAGGCACGGGGTAGGCTAGAGGATTTGCAAAGAGGCTACAACAATGCAACACAAGGCCTTACCAACCTTAGCATCCTGAGTGTGTGGCAATCGTGACCTTGGTTTTATTTTCAGCCTCGTACCCTCCGCATCAGCTGCACTAAATGGGGCTACAAAAATGAACTAACAGTGAAAAGGACAGTGAGTCACAAACACATTCCACGTTGATATTTTGAATAGACATCCTAATGGCTTATCTATTGATCTATCTGCTCTTAATTCTGCTTGGCTGTTACTTTTTTTTAAGCGACATTTCCAAATTACTTACAAATATCAGTTATCTGCATTAAGGAAACAGAACTGTGGGACAGATAATCCAATTGTTTCTTTTAGTCTTTGGCATACATTACAACAAGAATTTGAAGAAAAGAATTCATTATTCCCAATCCATTTTTCTCAGACCCATGTTTAAGCTAATGGGCTCTCCCTTATAAATACATCAGACTATCTGGTACTGAAGTTTTCTTGAACTGTCTGCAGAGGGAATGATCCACTATTGCTAATGGACATCACTTCCTTACCATCACGTTCATCTAATTACATTACTTTACATTAACAAAATGGAACATTTCTATATGAGCCCTAGGACAAGAAATGTCACCCCCCAATCCATGGCCTGGTTCCAACCAAATCCTATTGGGATGTAATTCTAATTTAACATCTTAGTTCACTCCATCCTTGAGATGGTGTCCTTTGGCAATCTCTTCATATTTAGTTTCTCGTTCTACTAGATTGTATTTTAGTTTCTTGGTTATCAATATCGAATATGTTTCTTTTTCATTGGATGTACCTTTATATCCTCCTTCACCTTCCATGTCTCCTCCATGCCTCGTCCCTCCATGGCAGGGAAACTTCAAGAGTAGTCCTTATAAATAAAAGCTGAACGGTGGTTTGGAGTTAATGTTACTGATAAAGCAAAAGGGGACAATTTTAATGAAAGAAGCCAAGCTTATTTGTTTACCTTAAAGCAATAGGCCAAGTTCTTCCACATAATACAATACAGTCATCTACCAATGATCATCACCTGACAGCATCAAAAGCAACCTGTCTCCTCTCTGAAAACTGACAAAAATTGCTGCATGACAAGGACTCCAGTGGTCTGTAAACGATGGACACAACGCATTCTGCACCACAGGCGCCCTGTAATGGGTGACACTGCACAATGCCTGTTGGTGGAGAATTTGCCTGTGTCTGCGGGCAAGTTGTAGCAAGACTAACAGACCTATAATGACTAGGGAAATTGAAGCAGTCATCAAAAATCTCCCAACAAACAAAAGCCCAGGGCCAGATGGCTTCCCAGGGGAATTCTACCAAACATTTCAAGAAGAACTAATACCTATTCTTCTGAAACTGTTCCAAAAAATAGAAATGGAAGGAATTTTATGAGGCCACCATTATCTTGATCCCAAAACCAGACAAAGACCCCAACAAAAAGGAGAATTATAGACCAATATCCTTGATGAACATGGATGCAAAAATTCTCACCAAAATACTAGCCAGTAGGATCCAACAGTACATTAAAAGGATTATTCACCATGACCAAGTGGGATTTATCCCTGGGCTGCAAGGTTGGTTCAACATCCACAAATCAATCAATGTGATACAATACATTAATAAAAGAAAGAACAAGAACCCTATGATCCTCTCAATAGATGCAGAAAAAGCATTTGACAAAGTACAGCATCCTTTCTTGATCAAAACTCTTCGGAGTATAGGGATAAAGGGTATATACCTCAATATCATAAAAGCCATCTATGAAAAACCTACAGCGAATATCATTCTCAATGGGGAAAAACTGAGAGCTTTCCCCCTAAGGTCAGGAACACTGCAGGGATGTTCACTATCACCACTGCTATTCAACATACTATTAGAAGACCTAGCCACAGCAATCAGACAACAAAAAGAAATCAAAGGCATCCAAATCGGCAAAGAAGACGTCAAACTCTCACTCTTTGCAGATGACATGATATTTTATGTGGAAAACCCAAAAGACACCACCCCAAAACTGCTAGAACTCATACAGGAATTCAGTCAAGTGGCAGGATATAAAATCAATGCACAGAAATCAGTGGCATTCCTATACGCCAACAACAAGACAGAAGAAAGAGAAATTAAGGAGTTGATCCCATTTACAATTGCACCCAAAACCATATGATACTTAGGAATAAATCTAATGAAAGAGGCAAAGAATCTGTACTTGGAAAAATATAAAATACTCAAGAAATTGAGGAAGACACAAAGAAATGGAAAAACATTCCATGCTTATGGATTGGAAGAACAACTATTTTGAAGATGTCAATGCTACCTAGAGCAATCTACACATTCAATGCAATCCCTATCAAAATACCATCCACTTTTTTCAAAGAAAGGGAACAAATAATCCTAAAATTTGTATGGAACCAGAAAAGACCTCGAATAGCCAGAGGAATCTTGAAAAAGAAAAGTAAAGCTGGTGGCATCACAATTCCGGACTTCAAGCTCTATTACAAAGCTGTCATCATCAAGACAGTATGGTACTGGCACAAAAACAGACACATAGATCGATTGAACAGAATAGAGAGCCCAGAGATAGACCCTCAACTCTATGGTCAACTAATCTTGGACAAAGCAGGAAAGAATGTCCAATGGAAAAAAGACAGTCTTTTCAACAAATGGTGTTGGGAAAATTGGACAGCCACATGCAGAAGAATGAAACTGGACCATTTCCTTACACCACACACAAAAATAGACTCCAAATGGTTGAAAGACCTCAATGTGAGACAGGAGTCCGTCAAAATCCTAAAGGAGAACACAGGCAGCAACCTCTTTGACCTCAGCCACAGCAACTTCTTCCTAGAAACATCGCCAAAGGCAAGGGAAGCAAGGGCAAAAATGAACTATTGGGACTTCATCAAGATAAGAAGCTTTTGCACAGCAAAGGAAACAGTCCACAAAACCAAAAGACAACCGACAGAATGGGAGAAGATATTTGCAAATGACATATCAGATAAAGGGCTAGTATCCAAAATCTATAAAGAACTTATCAAACTCAACACCCAAAGAACAAATTATCCAATCAAGAAATGGGCAGAAGACATGAACAGACATTTTTCCAAAGAAGACATCCAAATGGCCAACAGACACATGAAAAAGTGCTCAACCTCGCTCGTCCTCAGGGGAATCCAAATCAAAACCTCAATGAGATACCACCTCACACCAGTCAGAATGGCTAAAATTAACAAGTCAGGAAATGACAGATGTTGGCAGGGATGCAGAGAAAGGGGAACCCTCCTACACTGTTGGTGGGAATGCAAGCTGGTGCAGCCACTCTGGAAAACAGTGTGGAGTTTCCTCAA
Organism: Zalophus californianus; assembly: GCF_009762305.2. Classification (NCBI taxonomy): domain Eukaryota; kingdom Metazoa; phylum Chordata; class Mammalia; order Carnivora; family Otariidae; genus Zalophus; species Zalophus californianus. The sequence goes on along the minus strand of NC_045596.1, from coordinate 166,169,871 downwards.
AAAGTTGAAAATAGAGCTACCATATGATCCAGCAAGTGCACTATTGGGTATTTCCCCCAAAGATACAAATGTAGGGATCCGAACGGGTACGTGCACCCCAATGTTTATAGCAGCGATGTCCACAATAGCCAAACTATGGAAAGAGCCAAGATGTCCATTGACAGATGAATGGCTAAAGAAGATGTGGTATATATATACAATGCAATATTATGCAGCCATCAAAAGGAATGAAATCGTGCCATTTGCAACGACGTGGATAGAACTGGAGGGTATTATGCTGAGCAAAATAAGTCAATCAGAGAAAGACATCTATCATATGACCTAGACATTGGGGAGGGTATGTGCTATGGTGAGTGCTGTGAATTGTGTAAGACTTGTTGAATCACAGACTTGTACCTCTTAAACAAATAATACATTATATGTTAAAAAAAAAAAAAAGAAGATAGCAGGAGGGGAAAAATGAAAGGGGGGGAATTGGAAGGGGAGACAAACCATGAGAGACTATGGACTCTGAGAAACAAACTGAGGGTTCTAGAGGGGAGGGGTGGGGGGATGGGTTGGCCTGGTGATGGGTATTAAGAAGGGCACGTATTGAATGGAGCACTGGGTGTTATATGCAAACAATGAATCATGGAACACTACATCAAAAACTAATGATTTAATGTATGGTGATTAACCTAACATAATAAAAATAATAATAATAAAAAAATAAGAGACTCCACCCTTGAGAAGCAATTTGGGTTCAGTTTAAATGCTGAGGAGGAGAGGAGGAAGTGGTACCAGTTCCTGTAGAGTTATCTCAGAATTACTCCCATTACCATGACCGCAATAACCAGTTATCAGATCTGAAAGGTGCTAAATATTCTGGGGTAGCACAGAATAATTGGTCAGACAGAGCAAACAGACAGGCATACACATACATACGTGGCTTAATTTCAGATATTCTCACAAAAAAATTAAACTTTAGAGGTATGAAAATAAATGATTTTATATTTGGAAAGATTTGGGATATCATTGCATTCTGTACTAATTCTTAGCATAAACAAAGAATAAACAAAATGTGATTTTTTTTTTAAGCATGACTTTTTGAACAGATCATATGCAAGCAAGTTACGGGACTGATCCCTTCAGATTTAACTTTAACACAAGAATCATGGATCTGTTTGTGGAAACATTCATTGGATTCATCCATTTTCCCAAGGGCCTCTCTCATCTTTTGATGTTCAAATCATTCCCTTCTGATTAATCCATCCATTTTCTCAGTCTTCAAGTAGAATAACTCTCCCAGAGCCATATTCATCGGTGCCTGTGTTTGTGATTGCAGCAAATCGAAAACCATTCTCCTTAACTACATGTAATCCTGCCTTTGAAAAATGTGTAGTTTTACTCTGCAATTTTATTGGACAGGGATAGTTGATTAGGTTCTAATTTCATAAGTGACCAGTTTATTAATGAATATTTTAATATACAACAGCTTTTCTTCCCCAGCGAATGAAAGCACAGAATTCATTCACAGATAATTAATTCAGGGAAATAGAGGACCTTCCACCTCATCTAGATAGAGATTTGAAACGGAGATATGGACTCCTAACTTTTCCTTTATAGCACTGCCTGCCTCTATGTCAGGAGAGATCCCCCCAGTCCCATCAGACACTGGGAATTTGGGGATAACATTCTGGTCATTATACTGAAATTACAAATGACACGTTGGAGCCTCACAGCTCAGGAAGCTTGAGACTGGATTGAGTTCAGCATTGGTCTCATTATCATTTGCCTTGGGTTGTTTATTGGTGTAATGACAGTCATGTATTTATGCCAAAAGCATGAATAACAGAGTAGCTTCTTATAGCTATCATAATTATCATCTTTCCTAGGAAAAAAAAAGGGCAATTGAGGAAGCAGAGGGGCCATCTCTGTTAATACATGCCTTAAGCACCGAAAACATTATCTGAAATCAAGATTTAATGAATGCCGGTTGTTTCCATTTTCCTTTGGGGATGAGGGGGTTTACATTTTCATCATAACTAATGTTGGCACAAATTGTGAGCTCAACAAAGTTTTCATCTTCTGAACTACCTTTTCATTCCCTTGTGAAAAAGAATGGAAAGTCTTACACCACCCGGTCCTGTGTGGCTTAGTCACAGAGATATGGAATAAATAAAACGCAAAAGAGTTCAAGTCTTTTGCTTGCTTTTCTTGAAAAGCCCTAAGGGGATCCAAATACACAGTTTAAGGCAACCATATAACCATCTTCTCTTCCTTCCTGTTCTCTTCCATTATATTTCTGCCGCTGCTAAGATGCACCGCTCTTAAAAGGCCCTGAACAGAACGATTCTCTACTCCAGCCCTTAAACTTTGCTCGCCCCTGTGGATCACTTCTAAGTTATTTAATTCAATTGGTATGTCCTAAATCCTCCTCCTTTTCCTGTAGTATCTCCAGTGCTCTTTCAACCCTGTTCCCAATTTTTGCATCGCAAACTCTCAAGGCTGGTAGAGACCTACAAAGAGGGGAAAGGCCTTCTGAAGACAGGAAAGAAGCCGGGGAGGCAAAAATCAAACTCTCTTTGGATGAAATTGGGGTGTTGGGAGGCTGGGGACACTTAAAAGTTAACCATCTTCATCTCATGTAAACATATATCAAATATGCAAAAGTAATCCATAGTTGGTGGCTGAAAACAATGTTGGTCACTTGCTGCCTTTATTTATGCTACAGGTACAGGAGAAGCTGTTCCAGAGGCCATGTGTTAACGGAGAACCTGCAAATATGAACATTTAGAAAATTTCCCTCTCTTGAGTCAGCTCAGTGTCCCTGTGCACGAAAAACTGTAGCTCTTAACACTCCGCACCATGATTCCTCAAACCATGGAAATGTGTGAGTGCGAGTGTGTATATACATGTGTGGGTGTTTGTGTAAAAAGACAAACTAAATCACTACTCATACAATGTCAGGGGTGGAAGGATCAGTAGAGATTCTTTCATTTACACCCATCCCCACTCATTGTTTTAAAATTCGGAAATTGGGGGCCCAGGAAGATTGTGATTTGCCCACAGAAAATGAAAATTTCCTGAGTTTGGATTCCTTAGTTCCTAGGGCACAAACCTGATATGCAGGTCTGTCCTCACTGGGAACACTGGAAGACGCTGGCGAGGTGGTAGCCTGGGCCCTGAGAGGCAATGGGCCACAGGGACATCCTGTTTGCACATCTCTGGGCCCACATCCCTTCAGCTTAGACTTCCAGGAGAATGGCCAGGGCCCACTGCCCAGCCCTCTAACAAAAATGGAAGGCAACATGAAGCCCTTGGAGATGCCAAAAGAAAAGCATAACCTTACAAGTAACCCTTACCTCCAAAATGGGCTCCCTTTTGTGCAGAAGTGGGGAAGGCAATGCTCTCCTGCTGGTTTCCCTGTCACAAAGGCTCTAGGATTCATGATAGAGCCCACTGACTTTGTTCCTCCTTTAAGAAAAGGAAAACTGGCAACTCAGAAAGTAGGTTGTGTAAAAAGTTGTCACTATCTAATAAATGAAAGCACAGTCCACAGAAACCTCTAAAATGTTTTTCGTCATCCCTAGAGCAGTTCAGAGCCTTTCTCGGTGTCCTTTAATTTCATGCCATTTTCCTAAACCAAATATTAAATTTCCCCCTTGAAGTGAGAGCAATAAATCACCAAGGAGAGAATTGGCAGTTCTTATGAAAAAACCTGAGGTAAAAAATAGAAGTGGACACCTTTCTCCTCTTCCCGTTCTGGCCCCACATGCAGCTCGGTGGGCCTGGGCAGTCCTGCGGAGGCCGTTGAATCTCTTCCCCGGACTGGGAGACTGTGCAGTGTTCTGGTGTTCTGGTTATTGTTGTTGATGTTGTGGTGTTTACTTCGTTTGCTTTTCTGTTCTTGTTTTGCCCTCGCAGGAACAGGTGTGGGTGTTTCAGTTTCCTTGTTATTTTATACCTCAGAATCATTTTGATGTAAGTCAATAGGGACCACAAACAGATCTATTTGAAACAACCCAGCAGTCGCTTTGATTCTATTGTCCTATCAAGACTTTGTTTTAAACTTTTCAAGAGAGGCCTTTTTATGTCACATGTGGATTTATTGTTGTTTTGCACAATTATATAGTAGAGACTCTCCAGTTTTCAAAAATCCTGCTATTTGGTAAATAAGAAAACAATGATGTATCTAGCTGTCGGCAACCTGTTAACTTTATAGCACATGCCAAATCATTTTTGCATATCCAATTTGGAAATATGTTTATTTCCAAATCAATCCCTTGATGCAATTCTTCAGACAAAGGAGAGAATCTGCTTTTTATTTAAGGGCAAGAAACAGCTGTATTTTTAGGGGACACTATGCAGAAAAGTGGAAGAGGCTTTCTCCTGAGCCTCATTTTAGCCCAGCACCGAGAGGACTGGATTCAGCTGACATTTGGGGGTTAGACATAAAATATTTATGTGAGGGCACCTGGGTGGCTCAGTTGGTTGAGCGACTGCCTTGGGCTCAGGTCATGATCCTGGAATCCCGGGATCGAGTCCCGCATCGGGCTCCCTGCTCGGCGAGGAGCCTGCTTCTCCCTCTAACCCTCCCCCCTCTCATGTGCTCTCTCTCTCTCTCTCATTCTCAACTCTCTCAAAATAAATAAATAAATCTTTAAAAAAATATATTTATGTGAGTGAAGTGGAACTCTAAAAAAATTGAAGTGGACATATTTATTTTCCTGGTTTATACTCTTTGTTTCACAGGCACTAATTTTTAGTAGCTCCAACTCCAGTTGGGATTTGACCACCAGGATGAGGGCCTCGTTTCAATGGCTCAGCTGTCCCATCCCAGGCCTCTGCTTACGGGGAGAGTACTCCATGAGGTAGCACAGATTCAGAGCTCTTTTTCCTGGTGTTTCAGGAATCCTTAGCTGTAACCATACACAACTCCCTCTACCCTGACAAAAAGCTAAGGAGTTGAAAGCATGTGTCTGGTATTTTGTGAGGCAGCAATGGCTGGACTTGGCCCTGTGCCCACCGTGGGTTGTGTCAGTCTGTGAGGTCATCTTCACTGAGTGCCCTGGACCTACAGGAAGGCAAAGTCAGCAGAGGCCTATGGGATGTGTTAAAGACTGGCCAACACTCACTGTAAACAAAACCAAAATTTATTAAAAGTGCCAAATTTATGAAAAATTCCCCAACATGGAATTGGCCTGGGGTGGGCCTGAGGATGGGCCATTTTTTCAAGTTCCCTAAGCAATGCTCCTGACCCTTCAGGGTAGACAACCACTGGCGCAGCATTTCAGTTAGCTCATAGGAAGGAAGCACAAAGCTCTGCCCATATCCCAGCTATTGGCTGAGGGAAACAGCACTTTACTCGGTCAATGCTTTTCCCCCGTGCGTCTCTGAAGACAGAAAAGAAAGTAACAAAATAAAACAGTCTAAATTAGAATATGAGGGATTTGGATTAAATATAAGAAGGAAGGAGGGTATGTATTAAAATGTATTACCTCAGGGATATTGTGCCACATCATTTTCTAGAGTGTCTCGGAGCAAGGATGAATTTCCATCTGTCTTCAATGTGTTTCTAATGGAATGCCTGGATGGTATTGGAGAGTAAAGCTCATTCTTTTAGACAGGGCTGATTTCTGCACTCATTCATTCAAAACAAATCAAGTATTTCCCAACTGTCTTTTAATGTCCTAAGGGAGGCCACTCGGTTGGAAGAATTATTGGGTGTACATGTTGTGTTGGGACCTATTTTAAAACCATGAGAGGCTGTTCAGTAGTTTCACTAAGCATATATTCTCTTAAGCCAAACTGCCTGGTTTCAGTTTTTCCACTTATTAGCAGATAGGCATGATCCTTAATTTCTGTATCAGTTTACCTGTAATGGGGATGATGATGAGGAGGAGGAGGAGGAGGAGGGCAATAGCACAATCCTCATACAGTTATTCTAAGAGCTCAATGAGCTAATATAAACAAAGTATGCAAAGTACTTATGCCATGCCTGGAACACAAGTAGACACTTGTGCAAAGACTAGATTTTTTTTTTTCATTAAAACTCAGTTTAGGTTGCTTAGATCATAGAAAACTCATTACATCCGGATTTATATTTTTAATTGCAAAACTCAAATATAGGCTCTGTTTTGTGTTTCTTAAGCTAGTATAAAGTACAAGTCACCCTCGAATGAACAAAATCTTAAGGGTTTGAGGGAAATAGAGAAATCATCTAGAGAAATGGTTCTCAAGCCTCGTTGCACAGTAGAATCACTGGGGGAGCTTTTAAACAATGCTAACCCCCAAGACCCAATCACAAATAAACAATCAAATACCAGGCTTTTTTTTTTTTTTTTTAAAAAGAAAGCTCTACTTGTCATTCCAAAGTCTAACACAGATTGCAAACCCTTGGTTAGGAAACATCTTCCCTGATAGGCAGAAATTTCCTCAACCAACCTTTCTTAATATTTCCATTGACAGAAAACTCATTACTTCTCATAAAATTGCATACTCCTTTAAGTTTAAATAACATGAGCTAACAATTCGGACTGAACAAATTCAGTTTATTTTCAAGTTCCTCACTTCCTCAAATTGTTGACAAAAGATTTGCTCAATGAAGTGATAAATGCCAAATATAATGAAATATTTCTGCAAAGTCTCTACCCTTTCAATATTGTCACAGTTAAATGAAACAAAATACTTTTAAAAACAATTGAATTCATTTGCAATATATAACACAATTATCATTTTAAATGAAATGACATCAGGTGGTATTTTCCCTTTCAAAGTTAAGAACCTACCTTCACATAATCAATTTCACATATTTCTTTTAGAAATTCATTTATTCATTTATTACTATTTGTTTAATAAACTATATGTAATCAGGAATGAGCGTCACACACTGGCTATGAACATTAACAAATTACAAAACCAAAGTCTGGGTTCAAATTTTTATATTTTCTCAGTATTTCACAGCTTTCTCCTTGTCCTGAACTATTGACAGTATTAGGTTATATTAACAATTAGGACAATGGGGCGCCTGGGTGGCTCAGTTGGTTAAGCGACTGCCTTCGGCTCAGGTCATGATCCTGGGGTCCCAGGATCGAGTCCTGCATCGGGCTCCCTGCTCAGCGGGGAGTCTGCTTCTCCCTCTGACCCTCTCCTCTCATGCTCTCTCTCTCTCTCTCACTCTCTCTCTCTCTCAAAAAAATAAATAAAATATTTAAAAAAAAACAATTAGGACGATGTAGAGTTGACCTAATTGTTAAATAGACCTACTGATATAAGAATCCAGAGTTGTAATTCAGGTAAATTAAGGACTTGAGGTGGGGGTTGGGAGCGGGATTTATTATTTCCTTTTCTTTGAAAAAGTGAGTTCTAGCTTATTTAAGATGTGATTTAATTTACCAGAATGTAGTCCACATACAATTTCTGGAGACATTGATCAAGTAAACCAAAACCTGCCAGCAACTGAGAATACCTGTGCTGGGATCATGCTTTAAATACCGGTGGGTATTGCATTGCGGCTGGCTGAGAGGATAGAATGAGAGAACAGGACTACCAAAGGTTATAGCCATTTAATTAAATGAGAGCAGCTGATCCTTGTCAGTGTGGTTCAGAGGAAAGGCAGAATTTGGTCATTCTCGTGAAGGACATCCACAAGGGCAAACTCAAGGAAACGGCAGATCACAAAGAACACTGTCACTGATGTCTCTTAAAGGTGATTGTTGCAATGTTCTCAGAAAAAAATACTATTAAAATTTTATTTTTCATGGCAGATTATCAGTGGGTCAGGGGTTATGAGCACCAATGATACAAGTCATGACAACCCTCATCAATGTATTTAATAACACTGCTACTTCTCCAGAACCTTTAAAGCACAAATTTTGGATCTGACCTTATCCTCTCTAGTTACTATCACTAAGTATATCTTAGAAAAATTTTTGGATTTTAGCTCTCCCTTGCTCATTGTATTTCTAGATAGACTAGAAAGAGACCAAAGGAGCCAAAATTAATACAAAACAACAGAGTAAATATAAGTGAGAAAGTTTTTATAATAATCTTGAATGGAAAGAAAGTATTGATTGTGGTTTTAAACATTTCAATGGGCTTTTTTTCCTCGTATTTTTTTTCTAAATACTAAAATGAATCTATACAGGGTACACATTCTCTTTTCATTGCAAACTCAATTCCTCAGGTTCATTTTAATCTAGTGTAGAAAATTCAATCTTCATGATTTTCCCTAATGATATGCAGGCAAACATTAGTAATGCTCACTTAGACTTACATAATGCCGTTCTTTGACATAACACATTCTCAGGTTATCCTCACAGCAACTGTGCATTAAAGGAAAAGGTAGTATAAAGCAGGACCTTGGTCCTATTTTTTTTCCTTTTAATTGATACAACCTTGAGAAAGATCCCTACACTTTGTCCTAGGTTTCTTTATTTGTAGAAAAAGGGATTTGAATAGGTTATATATTACATTTCTTCTGGCTCTAACATTTTAAAATCTCTATTCTAGAGTGCGTTAAGATGGTGGTAAAGGCCTTTAGTAATTTGTTCAAAGTCAGGCATTTAGGCAGAAGTAGAGAAGGACTTAGGTCCCCTGAATCGTATTCCAAAGTGTTCCCACTAGGTTTGACTGCTTGTTATTAAGAAGGTGGAATTCAGACTTTGGTTTACTTTATTATTATTTTCTTTTACTCTTGGACAAAAGAATCTGTTTAAAGTCACACTATTATATGGGACATTTGACTGGCAACCATATGTTTCAAGTAAACAGTAAACACCAGAGTTTTGCATTTAGTTGTGAAAATCAGGGGAGAAGACTTTCTGCTCTGACCACTGCTACCAACAGCCACCCTCAACCACTCCATTTTAAGGACAGCTACTTCATTCGTGCTAAAGGAGCAGGACCTGATTATTCTTAATTCTCAAAGGGCAAACAGAAAAGTTTGCCTATATGATTAGATTGAAAGTTTCTCGGTTTCCTTGTTTATTTGTATTTGGACTAAGATTTCTTAAACAATAACACTTGAAGCTTATAAAGCTAATCCTTTGAAGAACTACTAATGAGAGTATTGTCTTCTCCTCCCCAAGGAGGAACTATGTGGGCAGGAACAGATCTTATTCTTCTCATACCCCTTTACTCAGTTTTCCTAAAGAGCAGACAGGCGAAAAATTGGCTTCCACAGGACAATGCTAAGTAGGAAGTGGGGCCATGGCATTGGAACAGCAATGGAGCCAGTTGCTTGGTTCATTGTGGATGGCTCACACTCTCCTGTTTCTTGTCTCCATGCAGAAATCTCACCAGGGAAGGATTTCTCCTGTAGGCACATTCTACCTTTCTCCTGTTCTATTCTAGGAGTTCAGTTGGAGGAGTAATGCTTTCTCCAATTCAACATTACTAGGGAGCTCCATACTTTGAAAGCTATTGGGAAACAATTTTTAACCTAATACCTTAGTCCATTTCTGTTTGCCTGCTTGACTATTATGTTAACGTGCTTACAAATACAAAAGATGCAAGAGAAAAGAGGTAATGCCATTAGCACTTCCAAATCAGCAGAAGCTAGCACAATTAACCACATTCTACAGCTGATGACTAGAGAGGGCAACAATATCTGCTATAAAAGTTTCCTAGAATTGGGGCGCCTGGGCAGCTCAGTCGGTTAAACATCTGCCTTTGGCTCAGGTCATGATCCCAGGGTCCCGGGATCGAGCCCCACATTGGGCTCCCTGCTGAGCAGTGAGTCTGCTTTTCATTCTCCCTTTGCCCGCCGCCCCCACCTCGCACATGCACACACACTCTCTCTCTCAAATAAATAAATGAAATGTTAAAAAAAAAGTTTCCTAGAATTGATGTAACAATCCTAGATTCAGAAGGCTGTGTAAGGATTTAAATTGCCATACATTTCTAACCTGGTCTAATTAGATATTAATGCCTTCACACCTTGTCAACTAGTTGGAGAAAATTAGACTCGGAAGTATCATGCCCCCCCCATAATTATCCTGATTTGTTTTGCTCACTTTATGTAGTAATATAGAGCAAGGTGGAAAACGAGTGCCCCAGCAGGTCAATGTGTATTACTTTACTACTCAGTACACATTTGTAGATCATAAACATGGTTCATTAGTTTCTCAAAGACAAGAACGTTTTCTTGTAGCAGACATTTCTGAAAGCGATAAAAATTACATGATCATTCTTGAAGAACATATAACGCTTACAGTCATAATAAATTTTCCATGCACATGTGCACATGTAACAAATAGAATAGCGATCTCACGTTAAAAGGAACTCTTGAACCACTTAAAGCTAGATGTCAATGCTTTCTTTAATTGTGATGAATTCTGTTCTCTCACCTGAGAAGGTGACATTTCATGGCCAATAAGTCTGGGAAATCACCTGGAACATGAAAAGATTTCCTGTTTTGTAAGCTATTTCCTGTAATGACCAGAAAGTTATGGAATAAAAGCTAGCTGACAATACAGTTGCTCTGAGCTTTGTGAATCACGTCAGGAAACCTATACTTTTGTTTGAAAACCCAGTCAAGAGCTCAGGTTCCCCTCAACATGGACCCATCTCAATGAACTGGTAAATCGGAGTGAGCTTCTAAGTCACTGGAATTGCTGTAACATAAGGAGGACTGAGGTCAGAGGATAAGCATGTGCTGATGACAATTGGTATTTATATGCTGCCCTCTCCTCTCGTAGCCTCACTACCAGTATAACCACTCGTACAGACACTCTGAATCATCAAAGGAACATGAACAGAGCTGAAACAGAGGGCTTTGCAAGAGAGTCTCACCTCTTCTACGGTTCCCCAGCAAGGCTCTGCCCTCCCATGTCACCTTCTCTGTTGATTTTCCCCTTCAAGGCTATTCTTGATATTTATCTTAATAAGACACCACAAAGATGTCCATGATAGAAGGGAAGGGCCCCAACTGTATAATCTATCTCAGGCAATGCAACAGACAATTGCGTGAAACTTCCAAATGTTAAAAGACAGCTTTGAAACCTGGGAAAAAAAGAGCAACTTTTAAAAACACTGTGTCATCATCAATTGCATTTTTAGATTTAAGTTACTTTGTAAAAACTGACAGAAGCACCAGCCTTACCAGTCCTAGATGCCTGGGTGAGGCTGCTCTGGGACTACATGAATGAAGCTGATGACTGTTTAAAAAATAATAATAAAGAAGGAAAGAAAAGAAAGAAAAAGGGACGCCTGGGTGGCTCAGTCGGTTAAGCGTCTGCCTTTGGCTCAGGTCATGATCCTAGGGTCCTGGGATCAAGCCCCAGCTCAGCGGGGAGGCTGCTCCTCCCTCTCCCTCTGTCTGCCTCTCCCCCTGCTTGTGCTCTCTCTCTCTCTGTCAAAGAAATAAATAAATAAAATCTCTCTCTCCAAAAAAAAGAGGTATTCTGTTCTCTTTCTGTGTTTTGGAACTTTTTTTTTTAATTAGAGAGAGAGAGAAAGTGCAAGCAGTGGGGGGGTGGGCAGAGGAAGAGAGAGAATCTCAAGCAGGCCCCTCACTCAGCAGGGAGCATGGCTCGATCTCACAACCCGTGAGATCATGACCTGAGCTGAAATCAAGAGTCTGGTGCTTAACCAACTGAGCCACCTATGCACCTTCTGTCTTTTGGACTTTAAGGGAAAATTGAGAATACATAAATCTCTTCACCTGGCCCATGATCCTATCTACAAACTTGTGAACTGACTAGAACCCCCAAATGTGTAGTTGAAATCCAGATCACTTACAACACATACACACACATCACAATAAAAAAAAAAAAACAAAAAAAAAACGAGGAAATTCTGGATTGAAAAGAGGGGAGATGTTTTTATTCTCCATTAAGTATGCCAACCAAGCCCTCACACTTGGTATCCATGATGAGATGTAGTGAAATGAACACTACACTAGGAATCTGAAATTAAATTACCTCTGGTTCTACTATTTGCTGTGTAACCAGCATGAGTTCCTTAATACCCCTACCCCCTGCTTTATAGCGTGAGACAATACTTAATTTACTTTCCTCAGAGGGTTGTTGTCAAAAATCAAATCAAGCAATGGATTAAAAAGTGCAACATATTGAACGCATAGAATGCTACTATTTGTTTTCTTTTATTCTGCTTCGAATAGTTTTACTTTCTTTATCCACAATATTTTATTTGTTTCTGCTAGCCCCAAGAGATGGAATAGGGAATATATTTATTAGTATATCCCTTAGCCCTGAAGTTTAGAAAACCAGGTTGATAACCATACTTAATTAAATCAATTTTAAGGGGAAAAAAAAAAATTAGCCTCTAGTTGTTATACTTGACTGTTCCTTTTTCCCTCCTGCCAAAAAAAAAAAAAAACCCTTTATGTATATTCATTTGTTATTCATTTAATTAGTCCAAAAAAATTCAAACCAGGCCTGTAGCTGAATTTAGAAAATTGGGTATGACTTGGTCTAGAGTAGATGACAGGCATGCAAATAAGTATAGTTATATAATAAAAGAATGCCAAAATATCACAGAAGCGGGGTGGGGGGAACCCCAACTTCCTCTGAGAGTAGAGAGTGAGTCTTTAAGGGAAGATAAGTAACAGACATTTAGCTAAATCCTGAAAGATAGGTAGGCTTTTCCTATGTGGGCAACAGTATTACATTTATATTCATCACTATTGAAACTATAAAATCTTCCCTTTCAGTAGTAAAGTAAAGGGTGAAATTATATGAATAAATATAGTGATTATCATTCGCAGTGGGCTAGGTTCTTTTGAAAGCAAATTAAGCACCGTCCCCACTCAAACAACTGAGCACTGTAGGCAAGTCTCGCTAAATGGTCTGTTTGGATAGAAATGATCCCACTGGTAGTAAGTACCAACACAGTCCAGTGAAAAAAATGCCTAGGATACAGATGTTCTGAAAGAGCCTAGAGGGAGAGGGAAGGAGAGGGAAGATAAGCAGCAGGGAGCAAAGGGGAGTGGGGGGTGGTGGGGAATGAGAGAGTACAAAGCTGAATTCTGACCTTCTGACCCCATGCTTCTCAATTCTTTTAGCCACTACACCGCATCGCTCCGTACCATCACCTCCTTCTAAGAGGGGTCTACAAAATAAGGTTAATTAATCAGGTTCAAGAAGGAAATGTTCTCCTATCATGAGTGATTCAAAATGAAAGCACATGGTAAGTTGAAATCATACCGCCTTGTGAGCTCAGGGGGTAGACATGGATAAACCTTCTATCCCCCTGACGCCATTACTTATTTATCAGGTGACACTGACAAGTTCTGAAAGACGGGAAGAACTCTTTCCTGTACGACCTTCTGAAAGAGCTCAAAGAGATGCATTAGAAAGGGTTTTTGTTCTTTATTTCACCTTGCCAATTTTCTGTAGCACTGAACTCAATAATAAGGTGTCAGATCTGCTCCAAATTAGTAAATCTTCCCTAGGAAGCTTTGGGATTTTCTTCAGAGAAACAGTTTCATGCTCCCCGAAACAGGCCAACATGTAAAAAAGATTCTCAGGAAAAGACATTTTCCAAATCCGATTCAAAACAGACACTTGGAGCCAAGGGGAAGGGTACCAGGTGCTGACGTGGGTGGGGAGGGGCCTCCAACAGAGACTAAACTGCCTGTGACAGGTGTTCTCTGCCCCATTTTCCCTCTCTCCAACCCTCACTTCTAATGGCCTGTGTCCAATTCTCTTCAAGTCTTTGAAGACACTTAGAACATCTCAGACTTGGGCAAAAGTAATCCTTTACTCTTTCCTATTCCTGAGGTCATAATGATAGTAATTCTCAACCAGGCTTATAAATTTCTAAGAAATGCAGGCCTTGGGGCCTCCAGAGAACTTTTGAACCAGTATCTCTGGGTATAAGACCAAGTGTATATGTTTTGAACGTTCCCTAGATGACTCTGATGTGTTCTGCTTGATAATTTTTAAAATTTATTAATGATAATAATAACAATAACTGATCTAACCACTATACTCCTACATCTAAAATCTCTTTGAAAGAAAAGGGACCTAGAGATAATTTAAAGATCATTAAGATGACCCCAAACCTTAGCAACTGTATGGGGTTGGGGCTATTCAAGGTACAGCCACACTTCGCTTAACCAAGCAAAGGTTAAATATTTTAAATTTCCCAAGAAAGAACATTTTATGATAGCTAATGTGCCAAGAATGTTGTGAATTTAACTCAAGCTATTTGTTGGAGGCTGTTGACAATCATAACTAGAAAAAAAAAGTAATTGGCCACAGAGGGCATCTCTTGGTCCACAGCTCAATTATTTTTTGCTTTAAAATTTGTAGAGCATCACATTTTCAGTGTGTTTGTATTGCTCTTCTAAACTTGCAACCTTTTTTATTTTAAAGGTCTGTGTTCTTATGCGAAGTGACTGCATTGGAGATTGCCTTGTACCAAAGAGACTTCCTTTCAAAGACTTAAATCAAATTAATTTAAATATAATATTTTATTTTATAGATGAGAAATACGGCAGTTACTGCACTTTCTGAATTTTCTTTCTCAGAGATAGCTGGTTGCCACTAAAATCTGGTCTCCTATTTTTCTTGGACATTATGGTTGACAAGCTAGACAAAATTTTCCAGACTCCTTTGCTTTGGGGCCTGGTTATATGACTATGATCTTGCCATTGGAATAGCAGTGGCATCTCCATCCTTGGTCACTGACCATCTGTGGTCATTGGTCATTGACCATTGTCTTCCTGTAACAGTGACCAGTTTCTGCTGAGTAGACAGCAACAATGACACAGGGACATGGTGACTTGAAACGTGTCCCTGATAGACTGTAAGGAACCCAGTTCCCCATTGACCTAGACAGGTCTCATTAAGGCTTGTGCAGGAGAGAGAAATAAACTGGTATGATTTTTCCTTTAAGCTATTCAATTTTTGTGTCTCTCTTTTTAATGTGTTAGTACCATTATAGCAACTTTGAAAAACCCCTCAAACCTTTCAGCTCCTATAACAAGGTGTTGAATGTCTTAAGAAATGCTCTGTAACCACAATTTGGAAAAAGGCCGGGCACACAAGACAAAAATAAAATTATTGAAAGAATATGTGCAAAAATGATTGAAATTAACTTACTTAAGGTCACATAGTCAATTGCTATGGAACTAAGCAGAAGCCTTATGTTTTCAATTGTTTTTAAGACATTCTCAAGTCAAATCTCACTCTTATCAAAAGAAATAAAAACATTGATTTTAGCCTTGTTCATACAATTTTGTCCCCCTATATGCTACTAAGAAATTTTGCTTGCAATATTCTTTCTGTTGTCATTAATTAGCTATCAACTAGCTAGTACTATCAGAGAATTGCTCTAGTGATGTTTTCATAGCAGACACATCTTGGTTTGTCAAATGTATTACAATTTCAAGGAAAAGCAAACAAGGTACCCCAATTATGCTTTGCCATTTGTCTGACACTTTCATTATTCTTGATGCAATTCCAATTGCATGTTGTCTTGTTGTAAAAGCCATTTGTCAAATTAACTTAGGAGGACTGGTGGAAAACAGAAAAAAAAAAATCTCTTCATCTACTTCTAACACCTGGAGAATCATCAGAGGGATATAATTTTGTCATCTTTCAAATTAAATCAGATTCTGGGCTTGTTGTTTCTGAAGTAATCCAATATAAAATGGAAGGGTTGCATCCATCCATGACCATTTAGAAACATGCTCAGTTTCATGGAAAATCAATTCCAACTTATAGTCATGTGGCTTTTTATGATGCCCCATTAGGATTTCTTTAATTTTTGTAAATCTAGTGACTTATTCATTTTGATGCTATCAAAAAGAAGACACCTTCAGTTTAATAAAATTCTTATCCAGGAAAGTGATTTGGGCTCTGGTCATTGTTCCTACAGATATTAGGAAACCCATAGTTCCTGCTTAGCACATAGCAAAAAGAAGAGGATGGGGGCAAAAAGCTTCAAGATCTTTTAAAAATGTATCTTTTCCATATTCTGAGACACCTCTATCACCATTTATTTTAATTTTAATTCCTTTCATTCATTTATCAATGAAATTATAGAAATGGGTCTATGAAATAATAACTGCCAGAGAGGAATTAAAAAAAAAAAACTGTTAGAAAAAATTATCAAATCAAGGATTAAAACTTGAAGGGTTTAAGTCTTGGTTTTTTAACTAGTTCAGTTTGCCACTGCTGAAAGGATCCTACTGAAGCTAACAGGTCTGAGAAGAAGATAGTGGGAACTGGACAATTTATTTGTTTGTTTATTTATTTTTCTATATTAAAAAAATTAACATATAATGTATTATTGGTTTCAGAGGTAGAGGTCAGTGATTCATCAGTCTTATATAACACCCAGTGTTGGGCGCCTGGGTGGCTCAGTTGGTTAAGCGACTGCCTTCGGCTCAGGTCATGATCCTGGAGTCCCGGGATCAAGTCCCGCATCGGGCTCCCTGCTCAGCAGGGAGTCTGCCTCTCCCTCTGACCCTCTTCCCTCTCGTGCTCTCTATTTCTCATTCTCTCTCTCTCAAATAAATAAATAAAATCTTTAAAAAAAAAAATAACACCCAGTGCTCATTACATCACGTGCCTTCCTTGATGTCCATCACTCAGTTACCCCATTTAAAAGGAAGCTGAAAGC
The DNA here is from genome assembly GCF_009762305.2 of Zalophus californianus. NCBI lineage: Eukaryota > Metazoa > Chordata > Mammalia > Carnivora > Otariidae > Zalophus > Zalophus californianus. The sequence continues at coordinate 166,153,293 of NC_045596.1, read as the reverse complement.
TTGAGTAAAACCAGGAGCAATTAATGTTGAAGAGAAAAATTGCAAGCATAGAGGGGGAGAAATATGCTCAGTACACAAGCCAAAGTGGAAAGAAAATATTACTTTTGGGGAAAAAAATTAAGGGCATATTTTTGGTGCCAATTTCAGTTGCAGGAAAAATATGACAACCTTGATAAGCAATTGGACATACAATTGGATGTTTACATATTGCCATGGACATACATGAGTTTTTCAAGAAAGTACCAGTTATAGTTTACTAATCAGTTCAAGAATTCTAGTAACACTACTCAGAGGTTTAGTTAATCTTTTTCATACAGTTATTTTTTTAGAGTTCTATTGAAAATTATTTCACATAGAGTGAAATTCACCTATTGAAAATGTAGTCCATGCATTTAATATATTCACAGGGTTGTGCAACCATCGCCACAATCAAGTTTAGGACATTTTCAACAAGCTGAAAAGAAGCCCCACATACATAGCGATCATTCCCCGTTGCCCACCCCCACTTCCCCCCAGCCCTAAGCACCCACTAACCTACTTTCCATCACTATGGATTTCATTATTCTGGACATTTCACACATAAATAAAATCATACATGTGGCCTTTGTGGCTGGCTCTTATCACTCAGCATTGATGTTTTCAAGGTTCACCCATGTCATTGCATGCACTAGTGGTTCATCATTTTTTTATTTCTGAATAATATTCCATTGTTTGGGCATACCATATTTTGTTTATCCATTCATCAGTTAATGAACATTTATTTGGGTTGTTTCTACCTTTGGGCCATTATAAATAATTCTGCTAGGAACATTTGTATACAAGTTTTGCACAGACATATGTTTTGACTTTTCTTGGGTATGTAAATAGGAGTAGAATTTCTGGGTCACAAGGTAATTCCATGTTTGACATTTTGAGAAACTACCAACTATTTCCTCAAGTAGCTGCATCATTTCACATTCCCACCAGCAATGCTTTCTCTTCATCTTCACCAGCACTTGATATTACTTTTAAATTGTATGCATGTCAGTGGGTATGAAGTGGTATCTCATTGTGGTTTTTTGATTTACATTTCCCTGAAGGTTAATGATGAACATTTTGTCATGTGTTTATTAGACACACAAATATTCTTTGGGGGAATATCTTTTCAAATTCTTTGTCCATTTTAAAATCGGTTTATTTGTCTTTTTATTGTTGAATTGTAAGACTTCTTTATACATTGTGGATACAAAGACTTTATTGGGTATATGATTTGCAAATATTTTTTCCCATTCCATGGATTCCTTTCCTTTTCTCGATGGTATCCTTTGACACACAAAAGTTTTAAGTAAAAGTATGAAGTAAAAGTTTGGTCATTTGTGCTTTTGGTTTTATATCTAATAAACCATTTCCTAATCTAGAGCCACAAAATTTACTCCTATATTACCTACTAGGAGTCTTATCGTTTAAGCTCTTACATTTAGGTATATGATCTTTTTTAAAAATTTAAATCTTTTTTTTTTTCTTTTTGAGAGGGAGGTGGGGGAGGAGCTGAGGGAGAAGGAGAGAGAATCTTAAGCAGGCTCCACACCCAGCATGGAGCCAGATGTGGGACTTGATCTCACAACTCTGAGATCATGACCTGAGCCAAAATCAAGAGTTGGACCCTTAACCAACTGAGCCATCCAGGCACCCCAGTCTGTGATCCATTTTGAGTTAATTGTTGTGTATGGTGTGAGATAGAGATCCAGCTTCATTTTTTTGCATGTGGATATACAGTTTTCCCAGTACATTTGTTGAAAATAATATTCTTTCTCCAATGAATTGTCTTGAAACCCTTGTTAAAATCCATCAACCATAAATAAAAGGGTTTATTTGTAAACTCTCAATTCTGTTCCATTGATCTATTTTCGAGTCTGTACCATACTCTCTTCACAACTGTAGCTTTGTAGTGAGATGAAAACGGAATCCTTCCACTTTGACCTTCAAGATTTTTTTCCTTTGAAACAAACAGCAAATTGAAATAGTTTATTTCTTCTAATGTGGATGTCCATTATTTTTTGTTCTTGCCTAATTTTTATGACTACAACCACTAGGACAATATTGGAAAAAAGTAGCAATAAGCAGGTATTCTCATCTTATCACTGATCATATGAGGAAAGCATTCAGCTTTTCTCTAGTATATATTATGCTAGCTGTGGGTTTTTCATAGTGTGTATCAGGTTAAAGGAGTTCTTTTTTTTGTTTTGTTTTTTTTAGATTTTTTATTTATTTATTTGACAGCGAGAGAGGGAACACAAGCAGGGGGAGTGGGAGAGGGAGAAGCAGGCTCTCCGTGAAGCAGGGAGCCCTATGCGGGGCTCGATCCCAGGACCCCGAGATCATGACCCGAGCCGAAGGCAGATGCTTAACGACTGAGCCACCCAGGCGCCCCAAAGGAGTTCTTTCTATTCCTAGTTTGGTGAGTGTTTTTATCACCAAAGGCCATTGAATTACATCAAATGACTTTTCCCCCCCATCTATTGAGGTGATTATTGTTTTAATTCTTTATTCTATTAATATGGTGTATTAAATTTATTGTTTTGGGATGTTTAACCAACCTTGCATTACTGGGATAAATCTTAATTGGTCATAATGTATAATCCTTTTTATATGTTGATGTATTTGGTTTGCTATTATTTTCTTTTTTTTTTTGCTTTCTTTTTGATTATATTAAAGATGACCAAAAATGGTACTTAATGCTACCAGGCAATTAGGTCTTTAAGAAAAGCCAGATTTGTAAGGGGCGCCTGGGTGGCTCAGTTGGTTAAGTGACTGCCTTCAGCTCAGGTCATGATCCTGGAGTCCCAGGATCGAGCCCCACATCGGGCTCCCTGCTCAGCAGGCAGCTTCTTCTGCTTCTTCCTCTGACCTTCCCCCCTCTCGTGTTTTCTCTCTTATTTTCTCTCTCTCTCAAATAAATAAAATCTTTAAAAAAAAAAAAGTCAGATTTGTGACTGAAAGGAAACAGTTTCTTGGAAACTCTCATTGTTATGGCTTAAATTTCCTTTTAAAAAAATAACTTTCCATAGGTTAAAATTAGCATTTTCACAAAGCAGAGTCACTATATGAAATATTAAGAGTAAAACAAAAAACATGAATAACGAAGAAGTTCAATGTTTTATTAGTAAACTATCTTCCTGCAAGGCTGTTGCTTCATTGTATAAAAATAGCACCAGCAAGTGCAGTATATTGCAAAATTAAGGTAGTATTGTTCTTTATTTGACACATTACAACTAACAAACCTTTCTCTACTGCCAGTTATTTGACCCCCATTCAGCGATAGATGTAAGCTTAAGGCTTAATGTAACAATATCATCCTTGAATTACATAATTTTTATAACTAACTTTTAACCAAAGATAATTTCAGGATTCTGAATATTATAACTGGAGCATAAAAATCAGAGGGTGTTGCAAAACAGATGCATGTTGTGTTTTTCTGCAATCATTATGAAGTTAAGGGGTATTTTCTTCCATTAGCATTGTTGCAAGTAGTTTCTTTCTCCACTGGTATTGCTAATAGTTGCTATTTTAAATCCTCTGTGTACCACTAATCTAAGACAACTGTGCTAGATTAAGTTGTTTCATACTAGTTTATTTAGGGGTTCCATTTTCACTCCTCAATAGATTTTATGTATTTCTCATATGCTTCTTCACTCATTAATTCATCCAGTTCTGAAGGATTACTGAGTGCTATCTTGATCAGCCAACCATCTTCATAACAAGATTTGTTGACAAGTCCTGGATTTTCTGCAAGAGCTTCATTAATTTCAGTTACTTCTCCTGATAGAGGAGAATAGAGTTGACTAGCAGCTTTCACACTTTCCAAAGAACTAAACTCATCTTGTTTGTTCAGTTTTGTCCCAACTTCAGGCAGACTACAGTAAACAACATCTCCCAAAACTTTCTGTGCAAAATTGCTGATTCCCACTGTTCCAATACCATTTTCTGTTGTTATCCATTCATGTTTGTGAATTTATACACGAGAGCAGAGCAGAGCCCGCGCACAGTGTCCGGAGGGCGCCCGCCCTCAGCTCCCAGGGCAGCGGGAGGCAAGGCATGGCGGGCACGGAGGCGACGCGCAGACTGCAGCCCACGTGCTCCGCTCCGCCCCGCACGCTCCGCCCCGCCCCGCACGCCTCACACGCCCCGCACGCCCCGCACCGCTCCGCAGGCAGCGTCATGTTGCATCTGTATTCAAAAAGGATGTTTGTCTGTGATTTTCTTTTTGTTGTGTTGTTAACCTTTGTCTGGTTTTGGTACTGGGAAAATAACAGCCTCATAACATGGGTTAGGAAGTGTTACTTCCTTTTCTAATTTTTTTTTGGAAGCGTTTGTAAAAGACTGGTCATCATTTGTCTTTAAATGTTTGATACAATTTACCAGTGAAGCCATCTAGGCCTGCCTTTTCTTTGTTGGAAGTTTTAAAATTACTCTTTAAATTTTGTTGCCTGTTGTAGGTCTTTTTAGATTATCTTTTCTTCTTGAGTAAATTCTGTTAGTTTCTGTCTTTCTAGAAATTTGTCCATTTCATTGAAATTATCTAATACAATGGCATATGACTTCATAATATTCCCTATTACAACTTTTATTACTGTACAATCAGTAGTGGTGTCTCTTTTTCATCCCTAATTGTAGTAATTTGAGTTTTCTTTCTCCCTCCTTCCTTCCCTCCCTGTCTCTCTCTCTCTCTTTCGGTGAATCTAGCTAAAGGTATATCAATTTTGTTTGATCCTTTCAAAAAAACAACTTTTGATCTCGTTGCTTTTTCTCTTTTATTTTATTTCTTTCTACTCTAATCTTATTATTCCTTTCTTTCTGCTTGCTTCGAGTCAGTTTGCTCTTTATTCTGTAATTCATAACCTGGGAAACTAGGTTATTAATTTGAGATTTTTTTTTTTTTACATATGAGTTTATAGCTATAAATTTCCCTCGAAGCACTGTGTTATCTGCTTCCTGTAAATTTTGGTATGTTGTGTTTTCATTTTCATTCCTCTCAAATTATTTTGTAACTTCCCTATGTTTTTTCCATTAACCTATTGGGTTATTTCAAAGAGCGTTATTTAATTTCCACAAAGTTGTGAATTTCCAAAATTTTCTTCTGTTGATGTCTAATTTAATTCCAATGTGGTTGGAGAACACATTTTGTATAATTTCAGTCCTTTTAAATTTATTAGGTTGGTTTTATGACCTAGCATATGGTCTTGCCTTGAAAAGAATATGTGTTCTGCTAGTGTTGTGTAGAGTCTTCCAGAGAGGTCTTTTAGTCCCCATTGATTTACAGTGTTATTGAAGTTGTTATTCAAAGAGGAGAAAAGATTCTCCTGGTTGTTCTTTCCATTATTGCATGTAGGTGTTGAAGTCTCTGACTATCGTATTATAATGTTTGTTTCTTTCTTCAATTCTATTAGTTTTTTCTTCATGTATTTTGGAGCTCTGTGCTGAAATACATTTCTGCTTAATATCATTATATCTCCTTCATATATTGACCTGGACAATATCAAATATTCTTCTTTGCCTATAGTAACAATTTTTATCTTAAAGTCTATTTTCTTATATTAGTATCTCACTCCAGTTCTTTGTTGGCTACCTTTTGCATAAATTATATTTTTCTAACTTGTTTCTTTTAACTTGTGTCTTTTAATATAAAGCATGTTTTTTTAGATTGCCTATATTTGGATCTTATTTTTTCCCATTCTGCCAATTTCAGACATTTGATTGGTGAACATATTTTCATTTAATGTAATTACTGGTAAGGGACGATTTATGTCTGTCATTTGCTATGTTTTCTCTATGTCTTTTGTCTTCTTTATTCCTTAATTCCTGGTTTCTTTTTCATTAAGTTGATATTTTCTAGTGTACCTTTTTTCATTCCTTTGTTTTACTTTTATTGTATTTTTAGGTACTTTCTTAGTGAGTGATTGCCCTGGGGATTACACTAAGCACCCTAACTTAAAACAATCCAGTTAGTATTAATATTAACTTAATTTTAGTAGTATATAATACTTTGCTCCAATGTTTCAGTTCCCTCACCACTCCTTTGTACAATCATTGTCATCCAAATTACATTTTTACATGTTATAAGCCTATAACCAATTTTAAAATTATTGCTTTATGCAGTTGCCTTTTAAAACAGATTGGATGGGGTGCTTGGGTGGCTCAGTTGTTAAACGTCTGCCTTCGGCTCAGGTCATGGTCCCAGGGTTCAGGAATCGAGACCCTCATCAGGCTCTCTGCTCAGCGGGAAGCCTGCTTCTCCCTCTCCCACTCCCCCTGCTTGTGTTCCCTCTCTCGCTGTGTCTCTCTCTCAAATAAATAAAATCTTTAAAAAAAATAGATTGGATAAGTACAGTGTTACAAGTAAAATATGTTTATATTGTTGCTCATAACCCCTATATATTACTTCTATTGGTGCTCTTTATATTTTTGTGTGGATTTGAGTTACCATTCAGTGTGTTTTCATTTCACTCTGAAGGACTTCCTTTACTATTTTTTTTGTGGAATAGATCTGTTATAAGTTATCTGTTTTTATTTTTCTGAAAATGTCATAATTTTTCACTCAATTTTGCAGAATTTAGCTACCTATAGAAATCTTGATTGATGGTGGTTTTCTTTCAATACTTTGACGACGTCATCCCACTGTCTTCTAGTCACCATGGTTTCTTTCTTTCTTTTTTTTAAGATTTTATTTATTTATTTGAAAGAGAGAGAGAGTATGAGCAGGAAGAGGGGCAGAGGGAGAGGGAGAAACAGATTCCCTGCTGAGTGGAGAGCCCGACGTAGGGCTTAATCCCTCCCTGATCTCATGACCTGAGCTGAAGTCAGATGCTTAACTGACTGAGCCACTCAGGCGCCCCTCACCATGGTTTCTAAAAAAAATAAATAAATCATTCTAGTCCTTGTAAAGATCCCTTGTCTGTGGTGTCATTTTTTTTCTTGCTCTTTTCAATATTTTCTCTTTTTGATTTCATGATATGTCCATGATATGTTTAGGTATGGATCTCTCTGATTTACTTTACTTGGAGTTTGCTGAGCTTCTTGAATGTGTTGATTAATAATTTTTTTTATCAGTTTAAGAAGTTTTTGGTCATTATTTATGCAAATATCTTTCTGCCTCTTTCTCTATCCCTTTTCTGGGGCTCCAATTACACATATATTGATACACTTAATAGTTTCCAACAAGTCTCTGACACTCTGTTTATTTTTATTTATTCTTTTTTCTTCCAGCTCCTCTGTCTGGATAATATCTACTGGCTTCTTCAAGCTCACTAATCCTCCTGTAAGCTCAAATCTGTTCTTAAGCTCCTCCAGTGATTATTTCAGTTATTGTACTTTTTAATTCCAGTTTCTATTTTTTAAAAAAATAATTTTGTCCCTATACTGATGTTCTTTATTTGGTCAGACATCATTGTCATACTTTTTTTTTTGTTTTCTTTTAGCTCTTTAGACATAATTTCCTTCAGTTATTTGAGCACATTGTATTTATAATTGCTGATTTAAAGACTTTGTCTACTAAGTCCACAATCTGGGTACTTTCAAGGACATTCTCTTTTTTGTTTGTTTGTTAGGTTTGGTTTCATTCTTTTCCTGTGTATGTGATATATTTTCTTGTTTCCTTGCATTCCTCATAATTTTAGTTGAAAACTAGACAGTTAGATAATATGTTATTTCAATTCTAATACCAGATTCCTCTGTCCCCAAGGTTTGCTGATGCTGGTGTGTTGTTGTTGCTGTTGTTTTCTTATTGGTGCTTATTTGTTTAGTAACTTCCCTAGACTAATTATAGATTCTGTGTTCTCTGCAATGTGTGGCCCCTGAGTTGAGTCTTCTGTTAGCTTTTTTTTTTTCTTAAGTTCTTGTTTTTATTTTTAAATCTGGCTTCTTAGGGGTCATGCTTGGGATCAATATAATTTAATGGTCAGGCAGTAACTGGTCAGAGTTTCTTAAATGCCTTGCTTTTATATTTATACCCTTTGCCAAATGGATCTATATGAGAAGGCAAACCTTCAAACTACAGTTTACAAGGCAGATTTAGCTTTCACTTCCTGTTTATTCAAACCCTCCAAGTCAGTCAGAGGGAGTGCCCAGTGACTTCTTTCCTAGATTTTTCCTGGGCTTTCTCACAGCTGTTTAGTCTCCAAGAAATATGTGGAAACTTTTCAAAATTCCTTATGATTTTCTAGTTCTGTTGGGTTTTCTTTTTAAATTCCCAGCCAGCCTCTTGTTGGCCTCAACTGAAATCACAGCTTAAGACAGCGGAGATGTTGCTGGGACTTGCCTTTGTTTTGGTAAGAATATGGGGGTAGACTTCCTCTTTCCCATTTTCACTGAGCTGAGCTCTGGATCAAATCACATAGCCACCATGCTCTGAGAACAGAGATTTCCCAGGGAGCTGCGAGTTTGGATAAAACATTGGCAATATTGTGGGGATGGTGTTTTTAAAGAAGCTCTAAGTAAGTCATATCTCTCCATTGTCTGCTTTTGGCTATCACACCACTAATAACAATAGCCCCAAGTTAAACCTTCACAGACTTGCCTCCCCTAACATAACTGAAATTTAGTAGTTTCTCTTTGATAAATGATTTTCAGGTTGTTCTGTGGTGCTGGTGAATTGACAAGTGTATTGTTAAATGATTAGTTTTGGTTGTTTTGCCTGTATTTTTGTTGTTTTAGAGGGAGAGTAAGGTCACCAAGGTTTTTACTCTGTTATTCCAGAAATTGATGTCCTCATATAATTTATAAATATGATTTGGCATGTTATTTAATTAATCTATCATATGTCTTAAATTTACAGCAGATATATGGTCTACCACACACACTCACAGCTGGATACAGGGCCAGAATCTCAGGTCATGGCAACCACATTCTATGCCAGAAAACTGACACTTCCAGTGACGAGTGTCTAAAAACCTATAACTTCAAAATCTGATACATTGACCCTTTATAAGAAATAATAATAAGAAATCTCTCAGTGATAAGCCATAGGCAGAGGGAAAGTAAAAGGAGAGTTTCATGAATACTTGGTGATTGGATCAGCTATCCTCACCTTTCCTCCTAGAAAGTCCCATTTCTGTGTAACAAACTACACAGAAGTTTTGTGTGTAACAAACTACATCCAACATAATGACATAAAACAACAACAATTTTCTTAATGTTAAAACTTCAGGCAGGGATCAGCTAAGATATACCATACCACATAGGGTAGCTAGTGGCTTGTCTGGTATGGTGGTTCGACAATGGTATTATTCAATGCCCAGTGCCTTTGTCGAATGACTAGAAGGCTGGGCTCTGCTCAATCACTCTGTCTTTCTATCCATCAAGTCTCAAGGTTTCTCCATATGGTCTCTCCTGCAGAGTATTCAGACTTCTTAACTTCATAGATCGGAGGTCTCCAGAGGGTAAGACTAATGCTTTTAAAAGCTATGCCCAGAATTAGTTTAGTATCACTTTCACTGACTTTATTAGTCAAAGCGGTCACAGACCAGCCCATGATGAAGGAGAGATAAAATGGAATGCACCTCTTTTTTTAAATTTTTTTATTATGTTATGTTAATCACCATACATTACATCATTAATTTTTGATGTAGTGTTCCATGATTCATTGTTTGCATATAACACCCAGTGCTCCATGCAGAATGTGCCTTCTTTAATACCCATCACCAGGCTAACCCATCCTCCCACCTCCCATCACTCTAGAACCCTCAGTTTGTTTTTCAGAGTCCATAGTCTCTCATGTGGAACTCATCTCTTGAAGGGAATAACATCAAAGAATTTGATGCCATCTTTAATCTGTCATGTAGCCCGTCTCTGTTTGAAAATGAGATACAAAGAAGTTAGCAAATCTCTGGGCTTGAGAATGAATGCATCTCTGGGAATTTCTCATTTAAAGGGCTTCTGAGACATTCTTAATAAACCGGAGAATTCGGTTTCTTCAGTCAGACATTTTCTAGATTCATTGAGTGTGACAGTGGCATTCCCTTTGGAGAATTACTAAAGCATCAGCAACAGTGGGATGAAACCTGCACTTTTCAAAGATATAAGGGGACATAGCCACACAGCATTTGAAGAGATTTCCAAAGATGATGTATCTTTTTAAGAATCCATCAGGTACACTCTTTGCTGTACCCATAACAGCAAGTGCAGTCATCCCTGACATACAGTATTGGTGTAAATGCTATTTTTCTTCTGCTGTTGGACTACCTAGCAGTACGATCTCCCCAGCTCAGCTTCTAGGATAACAAAGCCTTTAGGAGGAGAGTGACTTCACTTCCTTAATGTTCCTTTGCTGGATTTTCTTAATGTTCCATCTCTTTTCACACCCATCTGTACTGGACCTGGGACACTTATCTTGATTAACTCATAAGTTTTGTCCATTACTAAACTCTCCACTCTTTCCTTTTCTAATCCTGGGGTATCTTACCATGAATATATTAACATATTTCTAATCTTAAAATGGAAAAGGGCTCTAATACTCCACTTCCACTGAGCATCTCAAATGTAGTACATACTTTGAAACAAAAATAGAGGTCTATTTATTGATTGTCTTATAGGGGGAAACAGATACCCACCTGACAGTATCCATTTTTTGATTCTTAATACAAAAGATCATGTCCCTTCTTGGACAGTAGCATTAATTTCCCAAAGGGTAGTTTTCTGTGTGGCAGGAGGGGGGTAGATCTCAGAAACACAAGAAGCAAATTCATCCTCACCCACCACTGAACCTTCCATGCTTCAAAAGTGACTAATATTTTCAAGGATACGATACTGGTAGCACTTGTTGTAGACCAGAAGCAAAAATATCACAAGTATAACATTAAATAGTAGATATTGTTTAATATTGAACTTTTACTATGTTGAAGGCATTGTACTCTGTACTGGGTACATAACAGAAGGCAAAATAAATATGCTTCCTAAAATCATGGAGTTGAAAGTGTAATAAAAAGAGAAATAATGGCACATTAGAGACACTGATAGGAGGTCAGTGTGACTGAGGTAGAGAGAGCAGAGGGGCAAGGGCAATAAGGCCAGGTTCAAGAGGAAAGTATATGCCAAGCCATGCACAGCCTGTAGGCCATGGTAGGTATATCCACATAAGAATGGCATAATTATAATTACATTTGAGGGCAGAAAAAAAAGTCATTTTTTCTGAAATGTAGATGGATTTAATTGGTGCCAGAATGGCTCTTGAGAAGACCAATTACAGATAATATTATTTTCCAAAGGCATGTGATGGGTTAAAATCTATAGTAGTTGATGATTGCTTGAATGTATGGAATATGATAAGGAGATAGAGATGTTAAAAACTGCTACAAGAAATTTAATGTTGACTCAATTCACTTAAAATTGCTTGATGCTAGATCAGATATAGTGGAGGTACAGAGAAAGGGAGAAAAAGTGTTAAGAGACTGCACAGTTTCTATCTTGAGCAAGAAAATGAATGGTGACCCTACTCTCTGAGACTGAGAACTCTGAATGTAATTTGACTTGAAAGATCTCCCTTGGGTATGTTCTTTGTGACATTTGAATGGAAACACTAGGTGAGTAGTTGAACATATGTGGAAATAAAAAGAGAGGTTTTGACCTGAGATGTAAACATAAGAGTCATTAGATTATAAATGGTAACAGAAGCCATGGCCATAGTCAGGATGGCCTGAAAAATACATAGTGTGAAAGTGAACAAGTAAAATGGAAACCTTCATTATTAAGTATTTTAGCATGAGCTTATGAAAGGATAGAGAAGGACCACAGATAGTTAGAAAAGCATGAGCTGTCAGAGGCAAAGGAGACAAAATGTTTCAAGAAAAATGTGGGCAATAGAGTGGCCCATAGTCTCTGCTCATAGAGACTGAAGACAAGACAAAGAAGACTGATTAAAAGACCACTGGATTTAGTAGCATCAAGATAATTGGGAAACTAACAAGAACAGTTTCTAAGGAGTGGTGTAAATAGAAGCCAGATTGGGGTGACTTGAGAAAATAATAGGAAGCAAAGAAATGGAGACTGCCTGTGTAACAAAGATTTTTAAGGCAATTGGCTATGAGAGTGAGGAGAAATGCAAGGTGGTAGTTGGAGAGAATTGTTGCATTTAAAACAACAGTGTCTTAAGTATGAACATGTTCAATAGTTGATGGGATGGATTTATTGGAAGGTAGAAATTCCACAGAAGGATGAAACATAAATAATTTATAGTGTAAGGATCCTAGGAAGATGGAGATGGGATGCTAATCACAGGAAGAAGCACATCCTCTACAATGTAGTAAGAGATAATGGAAAACATGATTGAATCTACAGAAGTAAGAGCAAAAGTTTGAATAAATTCCAAGTGAGTTCAGTTTTCTCTGAAGTAGGTGGCCAGATATAAGTGGAGTTTATGTCGAAAATATTTGTGAGGTTGCAACATGACTATCGCTAACACTGCTGTGCGATATATAGGGAAGTTGTTCAGAGAATAAATCCTAAGAGTTCTCATCACAAGGAAATTTTTTCTTTATTTTTTCTTCTTGGTTTTCTTTTTTATCATTTCTATATGAGAAGATGGATGTTAGCTGAACTTATTGTGATAATCACTTCACAATATATGTAAATCAAACCATTATACTGTGTGCCTTCAAGTTTTACGATGATGGGTATCAATTATTTCTCAATAAAACTGGAAAAACAAATTCATGAGGGAAAGCAAATAAACCCAATTAATGTTGAAGAGTTCTTGGACATTGCAGATTTTCTTTCTTTATTTTTTTGAAGATTTTATTTATTTATTTAGAGAGAGAGAAAAAGAGAGTGTGTGAGCAGGGGGAAGGGTAGAGGGAGAGAGATAGAATATCAAGTAGACTCTGCACTGAGTGCAGTGACTGATGCAGGGCTTGATCTCCAGACCTTGAGATCATGACATGAGCCAAAATCAAGAATCACCTATTAACCAACTGAGCCACCCAGGAGCCCTGGACATTGCAGATTTTCTATTGAAGTTGCTGGTTATGACTTTATAGTAATATCAATAAATCATGGTTTGTGAATTTACCCAGTATAATTTGCACCCTTCAGTGCAGAGAAAAAATATTGTTGGGTTCATCTTGAGTAGGGGTGCTGCCAGATAAGAATGACAAAACTCACAAGAAGGCAAGAGAATTGATGGTATTGGCAAAAATGTTACTAAAATTTTGAACTGTGGAACCTAAACTAAGTAAATGTAGAAGTTATATTACAAAGCAGTAGTAATCTAAACAGTATGGCACTGGCATAAAAACAGACACATAGATGAATAGAACAGACTAGAAAACCCAGAAATGAACACATAACTGTATGGTCAATTAATCTTTGGCAAAGGAGGAATGAGTATCCAATGGGAAAAGGATGGTCTCTTCAAAAAATGGTGTTGGTAAAAATGATCAGCTACATGCAAAAGAATGAAACTGGACCACTTTCTTATACCATACACAAAAATAAACTCAAAAGAGATTGAAGACCTAAATGTAAGATCTGAAGCCATAAAAAATCCTAGAAGGAAAGCACAGGCAGTAATGTCTCTGACATTGGCGATAATGTTTTTCTGGATAGGTCTCCTGAGGCAAGGGAAACAAAAGGAAAAATAAACTATTGGCATTACACCAAAATAAAAAAGCTTCCAAACAGTGAAGAAAATAAACAACAAAACTAAAAGGCAACCTACAGAATGGGAGAAGATATTTGCAAATGACATATCTGATAAAGGGTTAGTATCCAAAATATATAAAGGACTTATAAAATTCAACAGCTAAAAAATGAATAATCCAATTAAAAATACGCAGAAGACATGAACAGATATTTCTTTAAAGAAGACATCCAGATGGCCAACAAACACATGAAAAGATGCTCAACTCATCATCAGGGAAATACAAATCAAAACTACTATGAGATATCACCTCACACCTGTCAGAATGGCTAAAATCAAAAACACGAGAAACAACAGGTATTGGGGAGGATGTGGAGAAAAAGGAACACTCCTACACTGTTGGTGGGAATGTACACTGCAATAGCCACAGTGGAAAACAGTATGGAGGTTCCTCAAAAAGTTAAAAATAGAACTACCTTATAATCCAGCAATCACATTTCTGGGTAAATTTACCCCCAAATCACAAAAACACTAATTCAAAGGGTTACATGTACCCCTATGTTTATAACAGCATTATATACAATAGCCAAAATATAGAAGCAGCCAAATGTCCACTAATAGAGGAATGGATAAAGAAGATGTTTTCTATATATACACACACAGAGACACACACAACGAAATATTATTCAGTCATAAAAAGAATGGAATCTTGCCATTTGCAATGACATGGATGGAGCTAGAGAGTATAATGCTAAGCAAAGTCAGTCAGTCAGAGAAAGACAAATACCATGGGACTTCACTCATATGTTAAATTTGAGAAACAAAACAAATGAGTAAAGGTGGAAAAAAGAAAGAGAGAGACAAACCAAGAAACAGACTCTTAACTACAGAGAACTGATAGTTAATAGAGGGGAGTTGGACAGGGGGATGAGTTAAATAGGTGATGGGGATTGAGGAGTGTGCTTGTCATGATGAGCACCAAGTGGTGCATGGAGTTGTTGAATGACTATATTGTACACCAGAAACTAACATAACACTGCATGTTAAATCTACTGGAATTAAAGTTAAAAAAACAAAATAACAGAAAAAGAAAGATGGGAGTGATGAAATAGAGAGTTTAGAATTTAAAAAGAGTAATAAAACTGGATTCCCTGATGGCTTTTACAAAAAAAGAATAGCTTAGTAAGAGAAAAGATTTTGATCAAATCTTCAGTGATTCAGTGATTTGTAGATTGTGCTTGTCTATTTCCTGTTTGACTACTTACAAATTTTGGGATGGAGGGCAGGTGAATTGTATGGAACCCTGGGGAAGGGCCAGGTGGGGATTTGGTGTTTGGGGTTTATGAGACCTGGTTTCTTTCATATACTGTAATCCTCATAAAGGAAATAAGGAGAGAAGATGATCTCATGATCCCTACCCATAAGTAAAAACATCAGAATCATGAGGGCCCTTTTCCAAACTCCGCAAATCCCACACATACCAGATTGCCCCCCGCCCCCACCAAGCTTCAAGTATAAATGGCTTACTTCCGGAACTTCTTGCCCCAAATTCCCCACTGAGAGTCACTGTTTTAATTGAGTCACTGTTGCTGAGAGTGGTATGTTTTATCCCTCAGTGATGTTGAGGAGGAAAAAAAAAGTTTAAGAACTCCAACACTACACCAAACTGCTAAAGATCGAACAAACTCTGAAGTGCATCTTTTTAGACACATTCTCCCGCCCTTGTAACTCCGTATCCTCCACACATAATATAATGCTTTGCATATAATAAATGCTCAACACGCAGGTCTTGAATTACATTCCAGATTATATGGAATTTATAATCCAATTATAATTGGCTTAATTGCCAGCTCTGTTGTATAATCTGAATGTAATTACATTATACAACAGAGCTGACAATTAAAATTTCTTTCCTTTCCAGCTACCACACTTTGTTTTTCTTTTTCTTTTTTTTTAATTTTTTATTGTTATGTTAATCACCATATATTACATAATTTGTTTTGGTGTACTGTTCCATGATTCATTGTTTGTTCATAACACCCAGTGCTCCATGCAGAATGTGCCCTCCTCAATACCCATCACCAGGCTAACCCATCCCCCCACCCTCCTCCCCTCCAGAAACCTCAGTTTGTTTTTCAGAGTCCATCATCTCTCCTGGTTCGTCTCCCCCTCTGACTTACTCCCCTTCATTCTTCCTCTCCTGCTATCTTCTTCTTTTTCTTTTTTCTTAAAATATGTTGCGTTATTTGTTTCAGAAGTACAGATCTGTGATTCAACAGTCTTACACAATTCACAGTGCTCACCATAGCACATATCTTCCCCAATGTCCATCACCCAGCCACCCCATCCCTCCCACCCCCGACCACTCCAGCAACCCTCAGTTTGTTCCTGAGATTAAGAATTCCTCATATCAGTGAGGTCATATGATACATGTCTTTCTCTGATTGACTTATTTCACTCAGCATAACACCCTGCAGTTCCATCCACGTCGTTGCAAATGGCAAGATCTCATTCCTTTTGATGGCTGCATAATATTCCATTGTGTATAAATACCACATCTTCTTTATCCATTCATCTGTCGATGGACATCTTGGCTCTTTCCACAGTTCGGCTATTGTGGACATTGCTGCTATAAACATTGGGGTGCACGTACCCCTTTGGGTCCCTACATTTGTATCTTTGGGGTAAATACCCAGAAGTGCAATTGCTGGATCAAATGGTAGCTCTAATTTCAATTCTTTGAGGAACCTCCATACTGTTTTCCAGAGGGGTTGCACCAGCTTGCATTCCCACCAACAGTGTAGGAGGGTTCCCCTTTCTCCGCATCCCCGCCAACATCTGTCGTTCCCTGACTTGTTAATTTTAGCCATTCTGACGGGTGTGAGGTGGTATCTCATTGAGGTTTTGATTTGGATTTCCCTGATGCCGAGCGATGTTGAGCACTTTTTCATGTGCCTGTTGGCCATTTGGATGTCTTCTTTGGAAAAATGTCTGTTCATGTGTTCTGCCCATTTCTTGATTGGATTATTTGTTCTTTGGGTGTTGAGTTTGATAAGTTCTTTCTAGATTTTGGATACTAGCCCTTTATCTGATATGTCATTTGCAAATATTTTCTCCCATTCTGTCGGTTGTCTTTTGGTTTTGTGGACTGTTTCTTTTGCTGTGCAGAAGCTTTTTATCTTGATGAAATCCCAATAGTTCATTTTTGCCCTGGCTTCCTGTGCCTTTGGTGATGTTTCTAGGAAGAAGTTGCTGCGGCTGAGGTCGAAGAGGTTGCTACCTGTGTTCTCCTTTAGGATTTGGATGGACTCCTGTCTCACGTTTAGGTCTTTCAACCATTTGGAGTCTATTTTTGTGTGTGGTGTAAGGAAATGGTCCAGTTTCATTCTTCTGCATGTGGTTGTCCAATTTTCCCAACACCATTTGTTGAAGAGACTGCCATTTTTCCACTGGACATTCTTTCCTGCTTTGTCAAAGATAAGTTGACCATAGAGTTGAGGGTCCATTTCTGGGCTCTCTATTCTGTTCCATTGATCTATGTGTCTGTTTTTGTGCCAGTACCATACTGTCTTGATGATGACAGCTTTGTAATAGAGCTGGAAGTCCGGAATTGTGATGCCGCCAGCTTTGCTTTTCTTTTTCAACATTCCTCTGGCTATTCGGGGTCTCTTCTGGTTCCATACAAATTTTAGGATTATTTGTTCCATTTCTTTGAAAAAAGTGGATGGTATTTTGATGGGGATTGCATTGAATGTGTAGATTGCTCTAGGTAGCATTGACATCTTCACAATGTTGGTTCTTCCAATCCATGAGCATGGAACATTTTTCCATTTCTTTGTGTCTTCTTCAATTTCTTTCCTGAGTATTTTATAGTTTTCTGAGTACAGATCCTTTGCCTCTTTGGTTAAATTTATTCCTAGGTATCTTATGGTTTTGGGTGCAATTGTGAAAGGGATCGACTCCTTGATTTGTCTCTCTTCTGTCTTGTTGTTGGTGTATAGGAATGCCACTGATTTCTGTGCGTTGATTTTATAGCCTGCTACTTGACTGAATTCCTGTATGAGTTCTAGCAGTTTTGGGGTGGAGTCTTTTGGGTTTTCCACATAAAGTATCATATCATCTGCAAAGAGTGAGAGTTTGACTTCCTCTTTGCCGATCTGGATGCCTTTGATTTCTTTTTGTTGTCTGGTTGCTGTGGCTAGGACTTCTAATACTATGTTGAATAGCAGTGGTGAGAGTGGACATCCCTGCCGCATTCCCGACCTTAGGGGAAAAGCTCTCAGCTTTTCCCCATTGAGAATGATATTCGCTGTAGGTTTTTCGTAGATGGCTTTTATGATATTGAGGTATGTACCCTCTATCCCTATACTCTGAAGAATTTTGATCAAGAAAGGATGTTGTACTTTGTCAAATGCTTTTTCTGCATCTATTGGGAGGATCATATGATTCTTGTTCTTTCTTTTGTTAATGTATTGTATCACGTTGATTGATTTGCGGATGTTGAACCAGCCTTGCAGCCCAGGGATAAATCCCACTTGGTCGTGGTGAATAATCCTTTTAATGTATTGTTGGATCCTATTGGCTAGTATTTTGGTGAGAATTTTTTTTTTTTAAAGATTTTATTTATTCATTTGAGAGAGAGAGAGAACGAGAGATAGAAAGCACGAGAGGGAAGAGGGTCAGAGGGAGAAGCAGACTCCCTGCTGAGCAGGAAGCCCGATGTGGGACTCGATCCCGGGACTCCAGGATCATGACCTGAGCCGAAGGCAGTCGCCTAACCAACTGAGCCACCCAGGCGCCCTTGGTGAGAATTTTTGCATCCATGTTCATCAAGGATATTGGTCTGCAATTCTCCTTTTTGATGGGATCTTTGTCTGGTTTTGGGATCGAGGTAATGCTGGCCTCATAAAATGAGTTTGGAAGTTTCCCTTCCATTTCTATTTTTTGGAACAGTTTCAGGAGAATAGGTATTAATTCTTCTTGAAATGTCTGATGGAATTCCCCTGGGAAGCCATCTGGCCCTGGGCTTTTGTTTCTTGGGAGATTTTTGATGACTGCTTCAATTTCATTAGTGGTTATAGGTCTGTTCAGGTTTTCTATTTCTTCCTGGTTCAGTTTTGGTAGTTGATACCTCTCTAGGAATGCACCCATTTCTTCCAGGTTATCTAATTTGCTGGCATAGAGTTGCTCATAATATGTTCTTATAATTGTTTGTATTTCTTTGGTGTTGGTTGTGATCTCTCCTCTTTCATTCATGATTTTGTTGATTTGGGTCATTTCTCTTTTCTTTTTGATCAGTCTGGCCAGGGGTTTATCAATCTTGTTAATTCTTTCAAAGAACCAGCTCCTAGTTTCGTTGATCTGTTCTACTGTTCTTTTGGTTTCTATTTCATTGATTTCTGCTCTGATCTTTATTATTTCTCTTCTCCTGCTGGGTTTAGGCTTTATTTGCTGTTCTTTCTCCAGCTCCTTTAGGTGTAGGGTTAGATTGTGTATTTGAGACCTTTCTTGTTTCTTAAGAAAGGCTTGTATTGCTATATACTTTCCTCTCAGGACTGCCTTTGCTGTATCCCAAAGATTTTGGACAGTTGTGTTTTCATTTTCATTGGTTTCCATTAATTTTTTTAATTCTTCTTTAATTTCCTGGTTGACCCATTCATTCTTTAGTAGGATGCTCTTTAGCCTCCATGTATTTGAGTTCTTTCCGACTTTCCTCTTGTGATCGAGTTCTAGTTTCAAAGCATTGTGGTCTGAAAATATTCAGGGAATGATCCCAATCTTTTGGTACCGGTTGAGACCTGATTTGTGACCTAGGATGTGATCAGTTCTGGAGAATGTTCCATGGGCACTAGAGAAGAATGTGTATTCCGCTGCTTTGGGATGGAATGTTCTGAATATGTCTGTGAAGTCCATTTGGTCCAGTGTGTCATTTAAAGTCTTTATATCCTTGTTGATCTTTTGCTTAGATGATCTGTCCATTTCAGTCAGGGGGTGTTAAAGTCCCCCACTATTATTGTATTGTTGTCAATGTGTTTCTTTGCTTTTGTTATTATTTGCCTTATATAATTGGCCGCTCCCAAGTTCTGGGCATAGATATTTACAATTGTTAGATCTTCTTGTTGGATAGACCCTTTAAGTAGGATATAGTGTCTTTCCTCATCTCTTATTACAGTCTTTGTTTTAAAATCTAATTTGTCTGATATAAGGATTGCCACCCCAGCTTTCTTTTGGTGTCCATTAGTATGGTAAATTGTTTTCCACCCCCTCACTTTCAATCTGGGGGTGTCTTTGGGTCTAAAATGAGTCTCTTGCAGACAGCATATGGATGGGTCTTGTTTTTTAATCCAATCTGATAGCCTGTGTCTTTTGATTGGGGCATTGAGCCCATTTACATTCAGGGTAACTATTGAAAGGTATGAATTTAGTGCCATTGTATTGCCTGTAAGGTGACTGTTACTGTATGTTGTCTGTGTTCCTTTCTGATCTTTGCTGCTTTTAGGCTCTCTCTTTGCTTAGAGGACCCCTCTCAATATTTCTTGGAGGGCTGGTTTCATGTTTGCAAATTCCTTTAGTTTTTGTTTGTTCTGGAAGCTTTTTATCTCTCCTTCTATTTTCAATGACAGCCTAGCTGGATATAGTATTCTTGGCTGCATATTTTTCTCGTTTAGTGCTCTGAAGATATCTTGCCAGTCCTTTCTGGCCTGCCAGGTCTCTGTGGATAGGTCTGTTGCCAATCTAATATTTTTACCATTGTAGGTTACATATCTCTTCTCCCGAGCTGCTTTCAGGATTTTCTCTTTGTCTGTGAGACTCGTAAGTTTTACTATTAGATGTCGGGGTGTTGACCTATTTTTATTGATTTTGAGAGGGGTCTCTGTGCCTCCTGGATTTTGATGCCTGTTTCCTTCCTCACATTAGGGAAGTTCTCTGCTATTATTTGCTCCAATATACCTTCTGCCCCTCTCTCTCTTTCTTCTTCTTCTGGGATCCCAATTATTCTAATGTTGTTTCGTCTTATCGAATCACTTATCTCTCGAATTCTGCCCTCGTGTTCCTGTAGTTGTTTCTCCCTCTTTTTCTCAGCCTCTTTACTTTCCATCATTTGGTCTTCTATATCACTGATTCTCTCTTCTGCGTCATTTATCCTAGCAGTTAGTGCCCCCATTTTTTATTGCACCTCATCAATAGCCTTTTGGATTTCGACTTGTTTAGATTTTAGTTCTTTTATTTCTCCAGAAAGGGTTTCTCTAATAACTTCCACGCTTTTTTCAAGCCCAGCTAGTATCTTTAAAGTCATGATTCTGAACTCTAGGTCCGACATCGTACTAATGTCCGTATTGAGTAGGTCCCTGGCTGACGGTACTACCACTTGTTCTTTTTGCTGAGGTGATTTTTTCGTCTTGTCATTTTGTCCAGAGGAGAATAGATGAATGAGAGAACAAAATGCTAACAGGTTTACAACGTCCCCAGCAAATATACTGTATACAAATCCGAAAAGACATGAAACCAGGGGAAAAGAAAGGGAAAGAAAGAAAAAAGAAAGAGAAAAAAAAAAAAAGGTAAAAACAAAAACAGAACAATACAAAAAAAAGCAGAGTGTGATCAAATATGATCAGGCTAGTGCATAGATCAGTGCCACACACTAGATTTTGGGCATATTTTGGTCTGTTAGAAAAAAGTGCCTCCTAAAATTTTAAAGGAAGAAAGACATATGTACAAAATAAGGGTTGCTACAATGAAGAGATAGAAGATGACTGTAAAGATGAGAATTATAATAGATTCTATAAAAGGACTTGATAAGATAAGAAGTTGTTTGAAAAAAGAAAGAAGATTAAAAAAAAAAAGAAAGAAAAAAGGGAGAGAATGTGATCAGGCAGGAGACTAGAACAGAGCCATACACTGGTGATTTAGGGTATATTTTTATCTGTTAGAAGAAACTGTATCTCAAAATTTTAAAGAGAGAACAACTTATATATATATGCCAAAAGTAAGGGTAACTACTATGAAGGGATAAAATATGACTCTAAAAATGAAAAATAAAAAATGTTTTTTTTTTTTTAAAGAGATTGATAAGATGTTGGTTGAAAAAGGGAAAAAGAAAAAGAAAAAAAAAAAACAGTTAACAAAAATTAACTTTGATGAACTCATGAATCATGGTAAAAAAAAGCCATGAAGTCTATGTGCAGTATTCCCCTAGCGCTGGAGTTCTCCCGTTCTCCTTGATTGGTAAACTTGGTCTTGGCTTGCTGGCTGTTCGTGTTGATCTTCTGGGGGAGGGGCCTGTTGCTGTGGTTTCCAAATGTCTTTGCCGGAGCCTGAATTGCCCCGCCCTTGTCGGTCCGGGCTAAGCAAGCTGCTCGGGTTTGATCTCAGGAGCTTTTGTTCCCTGCAAGCTCTCCGTACAGCCTTGGAGGACCAGGGCAAAAATGGTGGCCTCCCAATCTCCACCCGGAGGAGCTGAGAACTCGGGGCCCCGCTCCTCAGTGCGCCCCCAGAGAAAAGCAGTCACTCCCTTGTCCTTGGTCTCCGGCAGCACTCCGTGCTCACCCTGCCTGTGACCGAGCATTTGTATCTGCAGCACCCGACCCCGTGTGGAGTCCTCAAACCCAGCAGATCCCTGCGGTGCGTTCCCGCGCCGCTCCTCCCCGGGAAGGGAGGGGAGTCTCCCCGGATCTGCCGCCTGTTGGGTCCCTGCTGCAGGAACAGTGGCCCGACTGGGCCGCGGATCAGTTTATGGCAACCGCAAGCTGAGAGCCCGCACCTCAGCTCTGTCTCTGCAGCTGGCTTCCCCGATCCGATACCTGGGAGCTCTGGCGCACTCAGGCTCCCCTGGTCTTTCTGTGACCCCAAGGGTCCTGAGACCCCACTGTCCCGCGAGGGTTCCACCCCCGCTTAGCCACTGGAGCGACGTCCCTCAGCGGAGCCAACTTCTAAAAGGTCCGATTTTGTGCTCCGCGGCTCTATCACTTGCCAGAAGCGGACGGCGGAGGCCCCTCCCCCGCCGTCTATCCTCCCAAATATCGCCTCGGATTCACTTCTCCGCATGTCCTACCTTCCAGAAAGTGGTCGCTTCTCTGTTCAGAGTGTTGTTGCTACTCTCCTCTTTAATCTCCTGTTGAGTTCGTAGGTGTTCAGAATGGTTTGATCCCTATTCAGCTGAATTCCTGAGACCAGATGAAATCTAGGTCTCCTACTCCTCCGCCATCTTGCTCCCTCTTATATCCACACTTTGTTTTTCTAATATTAAAATAAAAAAAAAACACATGATGGACATGGAAAAACATAATTCTGAGTCCTTCTAGCAACACTTCACTTTTCCTCTACCTCCGGCCATTTCTCTCTCCTTCAGCAACTCTGAGTCATTATCCTGGCCTCTAGACATCCATCCCAATTAGGACCAGTTGTCCAAATCAAACTTTCAAGAGCTTGGCTTCAGGCTCCGGGTTCCATCTTTCTCCCCTTTCTTGCTTCTAGAAAAATTCTGATTCCCTTAAACATCTGTTTTTTTTCCCAGCCATAGCGAAACTCTGATTAACCTAAATTATACTAGGTTGGAATTCTTGATAGCTTTTATAAAACTCTTTTGGAGATATTTTCATTTTTAAAAAAAGGGAGTATAGAAAGAAGGAATGAAGGAAAGAAAGAATGAAGGGAGGGAGAGAGAGAGGGAGGAAGGAAGGGGAAAAATGAGGGAGGAAGGAAATGAAATAACAGTATGAGCCTGAAATCTTATAGAACCAATAGAGATGGACTATTTGAAATATTGGAAAGGGTAAACTGAAGATTAGATCTCATAATGAGATCCACCTCTGCAACAAATACGGTTGAAGTAACAGTCTCAAGGACATGCAGAGGCAAAACTATATCCCGATTTCCCCAGCTTTCCTTTGCTTTGTCACATGACTAGATTGGGGATTGCTAGGTGGACTGGCCATGCTTTATTCCTCCTATCACCATCCCTATCACAGTATCCAGGACATAGTAGTTAATAAGTAAATTCTTAACCAAAAAATAAAAAAAGTGAAGTTTATCAATCCCAGAGGGGTTTAATATGGGAAGTTTCCAAAATTTAGACTGTATCTATACCTCAAACTTTACAGGAAGTTTCCAGTTTCAAATAACAAGCTTCAAAGTTTTTATAAATAAAATTTATGGAGCTCAGGACTACCCTGTGAAGAATATACTATTATTTTCTCCATTCTATTTTTAGGGAGAGTGGGGCACAGAGTGATTAAGTAACTTGCCCCAAGTTCACAGACAGCAAATGGTGAGACAAAGATTTGAATCTTGGGGTTTTGACTTCTGAAGAGTTTATGTCTTTTCGTTTTTTTTTTTTAAGATTTTTATTTATTTCTTTGGTAGAGAGATAGCGACAGAGCTAGTGGGAAAGAGTATGTGAGCAGGGAGGAGAGGGAGAGCAGGCTCCCCACTGAGCAGGGAGCCCGATGCAGATCTCGATCCCAGGACTCTGGGATCATGACTGAGCCAAAGGCAGGCGCTTAACCGACTAAGCCACCCAGGTACCCTGAAGAGCTTATGTTCTTAATCAGTACACTATATGCCTCACTTTAAAATATGTTCTGTGGACTTCAGGGGTGCTTGGGTGGCTCAGTCGTTAAGCGTCTGCCTTCAGCTCAGGTCATGATTCCAGGGTCCTGGGATTGAGCCCCATATTGGGCTCTCTGCTCAGGGGGAATCCTGCTTCTCCCTCTCCTACTCCCCCTGCTTGTGTTCTCTCTCTCGCTGTGTCTCTCTCTGTCAAATAAATAAAATCTTGAAAATAAAATAAATAAAATAAAATAAAATAAAATAAAATAAAATGTTCTGTGGACTTCAGTCCACATATGGCTAAGTATATCTGGTTAAGTACCTTGTTTGATATAACAAGTATCATACATATATTTGTATGACATACATACATACATATATATAACATATATTTGAAACAAAACTTTAGCCCAATTCCTCAATTATTGGTAGAAATGGGAAGAAGCATGGTAGAGATCACCAGATAAAACAAACCAGTGCTGAATGAGCATTAGGATTTCTTCATCATCATCACTGACATTTAAATGTGGCAAGATTTGGCCAAAACTACATACATTGTCTTATTGAATCCTTGCAACAAAACTCTGATATAAACATTTTTATAATATTCTTATTCTACAGATAAAAAACCTGAGACAGAGATTACATAACTTGTCCAAGGTCACACTGCTGGTAACTGACAGATCCAACCTCAAGAGGTCTGATACCAAAGTATGTATTCTTAACTAATAAAGTACACCATTTCCCTGGAAAAACTGCTAGATAATTTTAATAGCCCTTACAAAATACATAAGTGTACCGAACAGAGTGTTCTGAGGAGAGTTCTGATTTCTATGTCAGAATGTGCCAGCCTAAGTCACCTGAAGAAAGGCTTGCTTTTTTGCCATTAATGCCATTAATGCTTAAGTGCAGAAGGATTTAAGCTTATCATAAATTTTTCGTCAGTGAAAAATTTGTCACTGTAGAATCCTCAGGTCCATGAAATACGGAGAGGAGCACGGTACTAGCAGTGATGCTGTAAACATATGTCAATACTCAACAGCATTCAGTGAAGTAATGATCCCTAAGAAGACAAGCGATACTGAAGAGGGAAAGGTGGTGAGCAGAAGACTTAACTCATGACTCCATAATCCTAGCTCTGTGCCTGTATATGTATGGGAAAAAAAAAAGGGTAAGAAAAAGATACACTGTGATTGATGATTAAGGGAGAAAGACTATCTTAAACATCCTCAAGCCCTGCATTTTCTCTATCTGCCTTCTTTCCATGCCCAAGAGAAACATTTTGATGTTCCCCATCTTCAAACACAATGAATCACACAGACAAGGTAAATAATCGACATATTCTGTTGGCAGCCAGCAAAGGATGATCTGTCGGGAGGCTGAATTTCCCAAGATCCTGTGTAGAATAAATCTCATGGAAATGCTTCATTGATCATATTAAGTGCCAGTCGAAAGTTACAAGGTATTTCATTGGTAGAAGCTGCCTGTGACCATCCAAACTGAAGCTCTTTAATTTGTTTCTTCTAAAGAGGCTCCAGAGTCTCATAAAGGTAGCATCAAAAATTCTGCAGAGGCTCTAGAGTTTGATCTCAACTTGTAGCGATATATGTAATTACTGAATGTGGGGGAGAGCAACATATAAATATTGAAAAGAAAAAGGATGATGAAGGCTGCAAGAATTTTATGAAGTTATTATAATAGTTCTATCTGGTTGCCCATATTCCAGTGTTCAAGTAGAACTAAAGAGATTCTCAGGATCCTGAAGATTTTAACAGCTTTTCTTTAGATGGCTTAACATTTTGATGAAGCCTGCTGTGTTATAGTATCAATCATAACTATTTATGATTCCTGCAGTACAGCAGTGAAAGAGGCACAGTTCTAGCTGCTACACGCTAGATCATCTGACTATAAATGTGTCGTGTTGCTGTAAGAAATCGCTGCGGAGACTACCTCTTCACCAAACCCATTCGCTCTACTTCCTGCTCAAGCAGCAAGCCTTCCTTCCTCAGCTTGTCCTGCACTTCTCTGTGGCCCAGTGACTGACTGACTTCTAACCAAAGCTGTATTTGGTTTATGTGTGGTGGTTTCCTTTTCTGCTGCTATTACTGAAATTTGATTCAAAGTTTTTTTTAATCAGAAAATGAGTTATTACTTTTATCAAAATATGTAGATACTTATGTGCGTGTATATATATATATGTATTTTATTCATTATCAAAATTTTATCTATGAAAAAATGTTAAGAGGAATGTAAAAAAAAAAAATCCTGGGAAATAACTACCGCCAATACATGAGAACATATTTCCAGACATCTCTCTGTGCAGACGGAGAGACAGACAGACAAACAAAGAGAAGCTCTTTTGCACTTGCCACCTCTGATTTCTCCATCACAATGTCACCCCCACAGTGCCCCCTAGGAGGCTAGAACACTGTTCTAAGGAAGTGAGCCTGATCGATTTGGCAAAGTTTCCAAATCTTTCAGCTTTTGTTGTTGGTGGTGGTGATGGTGGTGGTATTTACCTTTTAATATGTTCCTCTTTCTTCTTTTATCAATTTCCTATTATAGTAGAGGAAGATTTAGCATTTTTATTCCATCTTTCTCTCAATCTTGCTCCTCTTATCCTAACATTTATATCACAATTTCCAGCTAAATCTTAATTCAATTTTTAACTTATGACCCTAAAATGTTATTTACTACTAATTCAACCAATGCATTATGATTATGCTTTGTTTCTTATATTTTTATTACCTTTTGGGGAGTGAATAATTCTCTAACATTTTCCACTATTTATCATATATCATATATAATAGACAATATATATAACATATTACAAGATTTCTTCCAACACATCTCTAATGTTCTCTCAAAATTATTTCTATGTGATAAAATGTGCCAGATAATCTAGCTATTTTTTTCTTTAGCCAGCTTGACTCCACACACTCCTCCCCCCGCATACACACACTACACCAGAGTAACCTGTTAATCAAGCAAGGATGTTTATTAAATCTCCTGCTGTAAGAAGAACACCATGAGGAAGAACACCACATTGTCAGTGTCACAATGATATTTTAGGCAAGAAAACTAAGGGGAGAATATTTCTAGGGCTTTGGAATTTCAGCTCAAATGGTTTAAGATTGGGAATTTACTGAGATTAGGTGATGTTAGTGAAAAAATAGGTCAGAACAGGGAGACAATGTTTTTGGAGTGAGTCTTGACATTTAAGTTCTCAAAAAAGAAAAAAAAAAAAGAAAAGAAACAAGGGAAGAAGGAAGGAAAGAAAGAAGGAAGGAAGGAAGGAAGGAAGGAAGGAAAAGAGAGAAGGAGAAAAGATAAGAAAGAAATTAAACTTCTCTGCATTTTTTCCTCAGGAATTTGCTGGAGGATGTGCTCCACCAGAAGGAGGTAAAAGGAAGCCCCAGGAAACATTACGATCCAATACCAGACAATAACGAAAAGAAGCTCCAGAATGTCCACCACGCTGCAAGCTCAGAGAACTGTCAACCAGACAGGAGAAAGAGGAAGGAGGGCTCTAGGAGGGCAGTCTAAAGAAATAAAGGAAAAAGGGGAGGAAGACAAGAAGAAAAGAGAGAAGGAAGAGAGTAAGGGACAGAGGATGGGAGAGGGGAGGGAAGGAGGAAATATTGAGGCAATCTATGTCCATCCAGCTTAATTACCAAGACTAAGAACTGAGACCCTATCTGTCCAAATAACTTTGTCCAGGAAGATAATGCAAAAAAAAAAAAAAAAAAAAAAAAAAAAGCAAACCCTAATAAGTAATGTCACTGTTTACTTCTGGAAATTCCTGGAAACCAATTTGTCTATGCAAATACTTCTTTTCATCTGGGCAAATAGCTCTTCAGTCAAAAAAAAAAAAATAGAAAGAGAGAACCACTAATTTATCAAACATTTATCATTCTGGTGGAGCACATCCTCTAGCAAACTCCTGAGGAAAAAAATACAGAGAAGTTTATTTCCCTTCTTATCTTTTCTCCTTCCCTCCCTCTTTTCTTTCTTTCCTTCCTTGTTTCTTTTCTTTTCTGTTTTTTTTTTAACTCAAATGCCAAAAAAATTATTCCATGTTTATGTTTGATTGTTATGTGGGCTGGATATATAATTCTAGAGTAAAACTATATCCTTCAGAATTTTCAAGTCAGTGTTCTATTGTCCTCTAGTTTCCAGTATTGCTTTTGAAAATCCCAATGCCCTTTGGCTTATCTCTTCATAATGATGAGCTCTAGATAGACCTCTTTTCGATCAGTAATCTGTAATATGGGCAATTAGTTAATCTTGTAGACCCTGATCTTTCAGTTCTTGGAAATATTCCTTAATTAATTCTTTATAATTTTCTCTTCTCCATTTTCTCTGTTCATTATTTCTGGAACACTCACTTACCTGATGCGTATTTTTTATCAATTGTCCCTAATTCTTACCCTTCCTTCTCTTATTTTCCATTTCTTGCCTCTTGATTGTTTTCTCAGAGGTTTTGTTGTTGTTTTGTTTTGTTTTGTTTTGTTTTTTTAACAAATGCTTCCTAGCTTTCAAATAATGGTTGGCATCACTATTATTCTGTTATAGATTAATAATCTTTGTAGATTATTTTCTCTTTCTCTTTGTAGATTAATAATCTTATTACTTTATTGAAATTTTAGTAGAAGTTCAAGGAAAGGAGATATAATAGGTTTTCAATTTGACATGCATAACCAGAAGTCTATTTACTACAAAATTTTGTATGTTTTTGTTTTTTCTCTATTTTTTTAAAGTTTAGATTATGATGTAATAAGGTCAAAATTTGCCTATTTTATTGATTTTTAAAATAAGTAAGTTTGAATCTCTCTCCATTTTATTGTTTTTCATTTTTCTAATTCATAATTTATATTAATTACTGAATTTCAGCCCCTTGCCTTCCCTAGAAATATAAAAATAAATTAATCCAACATTTAGAATAGATTCACTATTTTTCCACTTATTCTTGTTTACTAGTGACATATTTAGGACCTTAACGGCTCAGCTGAGCATAGTACTAGTAACTCACCATAAATTTGTATATATAATATCCTCATTATAACTATTTTCTAAAGAGTTTGCAATTGAAGAGTGTTCCTCTCTGACCAGAGATTTAATTAGGACAGTGTTTTAATTTTCAACTCTGGAAAGTTTTCTTTCTTTCTTTTGACATTTCATATTAACTAATATTTCGATGATATTGTATTGCAAAAATGTGTTTTGCATAATTTTTGCTTCTTAAAATTTAATGAGGTCTTTTTCTTGATCTCATAAGTCAGTGAACAATATTGGTTTTTTGACACAATTTCTTGTCCCTTCCCTTACCAATTCCAGCTGTGCGGTCCAGAAGACACTTTTCCAGAATGGCAGTCTGTTATGTTTCCTGCTAAGGGTTTTCCTTTCCCGAAACAAAGAAAATCCATCTCCTCCCCAACTCCTTTTTTATTTTTATTTATTTATTTATTTATTTATTTTTGCTCTGAATGTAGATGGTATGCTGATAGCAAGAGTAACCATATTACAACCCTGAAAGAAAGGCTAAGAAAATCACAGAAGAAATCTAGTGAAATCTTGAGATTTGAACCCGCATCAGTTACTTTTTTCATCTAGACTTCTTGTTATGTGAGGAAAAAGAAAAAACAAAAGACAAAAGCAACAAGAAACCCTTTGAGCCTGTATAGGCATATTTTAAGTTACTCGAAATAATTGTATACTAACGTATGATGACTCTTGATAAAGTGTTCCATTGGCACTTTTTTTAAAGAGTTATTATCTGAAGTATTCAAAATGTTAACAGAATATTTTTTTCATCCTTTTGGTTTTAATCTTTATCTCAATTTTACTTTGGTTTATGTGTTGACTAGATAGTGCAAGTACCTGGTAGAAAATTCAAAAGGACCAGAGCAGTACACATGAAAAGTAGACCTCTTTTTAACTCTGTCTCCAGCCATGCATTGCACTGTAACAGTTTCTAATTAATATATAAATATTCCTAACTACATAAGAAAATGCATTATACATATAATATTTACAGAATGTTATGAAAATACACACACTGTTCTTTACCTTGCCTGTCACTTGATCTTCTTTCCAAATGATATCTATTTCATTGTTTTAAAATAGCTACATACTCTTCTATTATATATGTCCATTACATTTTAACCAAAGCCCTATTAAGAGTATATATGCTTTGTAGCTAGCATATAACTGGAGCTTGATTTTTGACTGTAGAGAGCAAACTAGACTTATAGTTTGAGTTTTGTTTTTGGCTCAAAGTAACAGGTATCTCTGGCTTTAAACATATGAACTTCCTTATCTCATGTATTTGGGAACTTAGGTGGGATAATCAGGGCTCAATTATGTCATCAAGGACCCATGACCTTCAATCTCCCCACTATTCCATCTTAGCAGTGATTTCATCCTAAATTTTATTCTCCTTATAGTTTTAAGATGACCTATAGCAAGACTATAATTTCTTCCCTTTGGTGGGATGGGCCCAACTTAGACCATATGCTCATGCGTGGACTAATAACAGCCCTCTAGGCTGTCCTAGTTGGTGTCTGATGTTTATTCACATTATCCACTAGGGGATAATGTGAATATCTTTAAAATAACTGGGTTCTGTTAGGAAAGAGAGAGTAATAAGTATTAGAAATGCAACCAGATGTCTATCATATTTTTTCAATTTAAAGTACTTTGACTTTAAACAGAAAAGTATGGGGCCACCTGGGTGGCTCATTCAGTTAAACATTGGACTCTTGATTTTGGCTCAGGTCATGATCTCACTGTTGTGAAATCAAGACCCATGTTGGGCTCTGCACTGAACATGGAGCCTGCTTGAAATTCTCCCTCTCCCTCTGGCTCTCTCTCTTTCTCTTTCTCTCAAAAAAAAAAAAAAAAAAAGAAAGAAAGAAAAAAGAGAGAAAGAAAGAATAGAAAACTGTATTAGTTCACATGGTTGACCTTAAAAAAAAAGACAAAAGAGCCAGCTGTTTTACCAGCAAAATGAGTTTATTCAGGAGTTACAGAGAATTGCAACTGGGGACAAGCAAACTATGACAAACCATAGGCAGGTCTGGAGAACAGAGGAGAGGGTCTTGCTTTTATGCAGGAAAGGGTAAAGCTGGGAGGAGAATGTTTCAAAGAGTTCAGGTGGTGGCTTTCATTGGCTGAGTGTGGCAATTTCTCACTGGGTGGGCTAGCTGTAGATCCATTTTTAATGAGGTTTTCTTTATTTTCACAACACTAATTCTCATTCATTTCGTTTCTATCTCACTTTTTTGTTTTTATCCTTCTTATTCTTAGTGCTTTACCATTTAATTAATGAACTATATTGTCATTTTTTTCTATAAATATGAAAGACATATCTTTTCACTATTTTTCTTACTAGTTTCTTTCAAATAAAACATTAATCTATATGGTTCTAATAATATCTGACACTTCATTATATAAATGTTATATAAAAAATTTGTATTATATAAAGAAATTAGCAGGCTTTTACTTTTTCTCATGCTACTAACTTTCTAATTTTTTCCCACAAAGTGGGACTTTAGTCACTATTATTGATTATCTATATTGCATATGTTATATGTGAAGAACTATTATTTTTATATTTGCTTTTGTTATTGCTGCACAATTTAAAAAAATGATTTATGATTAATGCTATGTTGAACTAGTTTTGGTTCCTTTTATGCCACAGACTTTCCATTCATGAGTTCTGGTTTGACTGATCATGTGTTCAGTAAGAATCTATCTGAAACTTGTTTTTCTAGAAGAGTAGCTGGTTCAGCAAAACAACAACCTAACATCAGTTTGGTTCATTTTTTTTCTCCCTAGCAGGGGCTTGTACAATAGGTATATTTGCCCAGGATCTTGAATCATTAGTCAAAGATGCGAAGAAGCAAGGACTGTGAGGAACACTTTGTGTTTCCAGAGGCCAGAGAACCAGAGAACTGAGAGTAATGCCCATGGCTGGAAGCAGCTGTGGGACAAGCTGATGGGCCCCGTGTTGCAACTCCCAACCTGTTTCCTGCCTGCTTCATAATCCCAGCTTGTCAGCATTCCCGGTGATTCTGTGAGTGACCTAATATCTCACTAATTTTATATTTTGCTTAATCATTCCTAGTTGGTGTCTGATGTTTAAAACCAAAGCTTCCTAAAGTGCTCTGCACTGATGGGGCTAAGCTTCCAACCCTCTGCTGTTTTTCTGTTTGCTTTGGCCTCTCAGTGAACCATAATTTTCACATGCTGCTCTTCTGCACTGGAAAATAAATATCTAACACTTTCCCCAGTGGTCTGATAGCCAGTCCTCAACCCCAGCCCTAGGCTCTTTAAATCAAAAGGTTTTAGAGGGATTTTTTGTCCAAGGGTTGCTCTGCATGTTTCCTATGGACATTTATTTTTATGCAGAGAGGTTGCTGGAAGCCAACCTTCACTGAACTACCTCAATTTCTCTCCATCAGCACTCTAGTGTAGAAATTTCTCAGAGATTCTCAGATTTCTCAGGATTCTCAGCAGAATCCTTCACCGGTTACCAACACTCACGTCAGTTTTTTTCCCCTCTATATTTTTATTCCATTGACTGTTTCATTGATGATCCAGATTGTGGACAATTCATCTTACTGTATCATCAGATTTTACTTCTCAGTCATTTAGTTGTGCTACATGAAGTAATGAGTAAAATAACGGTATGTTCCAGTTGCATCAATACCGAGCCTATAGAGGCTTGTACATCGTTTTAGACTGGGACACCTTCTGACGATGAACTCAAACTGCCTTTGCACTTGTTGATGAAAAAAAGTATAAAGGGGTGATGTACATGTTGAAATGAAACCTGAACCCTGATTTTAATCCTTAGATTTCAAGATGATACATATTACAATCCTTGAAAATCGGAACCACCACTTTCTGTAGTTCGATGATTTTAACCAATGAATGTATTGTGACTTGCACAATGCTTTCCTCTTTGTTTGGAATTTTGTCTCACTTGCCTTCACTCTGCCCCCAGGAAATCTCTCAACCCCAAGATTCACTCTCCTCCCCATATCTCTACCCTAAGAACTTTTTAGCCTAGCCAATAAGAAATGAAACTCATACCCTCATTCTCCTCAACAAAATGTCACTTTAGAATTGTCTTTGTGGTATTTTCCCTTGCTGCAGTCTCCCGGGACTCTGCTGATTCATATCATCACAGGTTTCTTTATGGATAGAGAAGGCCTTCCATTCACCCCACACAAATACATAATATTTGGGAGCTAGAAAAGAATTTCTCTGTTACTTCAGATCATTTTCATTAATTCAAGATTTAAATTCTCATTTTAATATAAACTCAACGCTTCCTTTTAGTATTAATTTTCTCAGTTTCCTTAAGCCACTGACTGAGTCATAACTCATGCTCTCAATAGTATTCTCTTTGATTCCTTATTGACCTATTTCTGTCATTACTAACAAACACAAAGCTCTCTATTTTTATGGCAAATTTTTTTGCTAATAAATTTCAAGAGTTTCGCTTGTATGTCAACCTAGGAAAGAAAGACAGGAAGCAAAGCCAAGCAGGACAAAAATAAAGAAGGAAAATTGAAAGTCAATATTTCTGTAATCCTAGATGCAAATCCTTTCTTAAATTTTAACAAATTGGCTTCATAGCTTGGTAATTCAGGTAGCATATATGAGAGTACCAAAAAATTTCCTCTCAAAGATCTTCTCCACAGATCCTGTTAATTAAACAAAATGTATAAATGATTCAGTTTTGTATTTAAAAAAAAATATGTTCTTAGCCAATGCTTTTCTTATGTTCCTTATTCCATAGTTCATCATTCTCCTAAGCAATTTACATAATTCCTCAGAATGTGTTTTAGGGAATTTTTTAGTGTCTAGTGTCTTATTTATAATAACAGACAATTTGAAAGATAACTAATTTGTAAGTTGCCCCCTGTTTACCTATAATAAGGCCAGACACAAATCCTCCAAATTCCTATTCTCGGCCTTCTAAAGGGTTACCTGAACTACTTGTTCCCACTGATCAGTCAGAACAAAATGCTTGTGAACCATTTTGATTAAATGCTCTTCTTCTCCTAAGCCCCTGAAATTTGGCTCCCGCTCAGCCTGACCCAGCATACAGCCCCTCCTAAAGGATCCTCCCAGAAAATAGGCTGGCCTTAGGATAAAACCTCTGCTGATCTAGGATCCCCATCACGCCACTCTCCTCCCATTAATTTTAGCCTTGTTTTCTCTTCTCTCTTAAAGAAAATTCTTGGGGCACCCAGGTGGCTAAGTTGGTTGAGCATCCAACTCCTGGTTTTGGCTCAGGTCATGATCTCAGGGTCATGATTTCAGGGTCGTGAGATGGAGCCCGGAGTCTGGCTCCATACTTAGCAGGGAGTCTGCTTGAGATTCTCTCCCCTGCTTGCTCTCTCTCTAAAATAAATAAATAAATCTTTAAAAGAAAATTCTTTTGCCTAGTCCTTGAGGTGCTAGTTGATCTTATGCCACAGCATTCTTCCTATTGCAATAAACCCTTTCCCCTGTAGTAGTGTCTCCCCCAACACTTTCTCTCTTGAGACATTCTTTCTGAATGAAGTCTCTCCTTAGTAAGTCCGTTTTTTTTTTTTAATTTGGCAACATGTACTGTGAAACTCCTTTATAACAAGAACTAACATTTAATGGAACCAGCTCTGTTCCCTTGGCCCATCTCTAACAGAGCAGTGTGGGTGGCTAGGAAGGAAGTGAGGCTGGAAATGTAGGGGCCAGGTGGAGAAAAGGTGAAAACCCTAGTTTACAAACCAGGAGGTAGAGACTGGATCTGAACATTTCCAGATTTTCCCCTTCCCCTTATCGATGAAGTGTGTACCAGCTGACCTAGAAATTCCTCAAATTTTTCTTATAATCCTGGGAATTGATCTACAGGAAGTCCCAGGGACCCAGAACTGACTCCAGCAGTATTTAGAGTGGAGCAGACAAGAGCCACGGGATGGCGCCAAACACTACCTGGACAAGGACAGATTGGCGAATAGGGATGGCTCCTGGTACTGCAGCTTTTTAGCTAAACTGCCTCAGTTATTTCATTAACTTCCCAATGATGCTAATCTGCATTTTAATTGTTGGACTTCACTAATCATGTTATGGCCTTTATAAATTATATTTATGAGGTACCTTTTTAATGGAAAATTCAAATAAACATAAATAGGATATCTATTCTCAAAGTGTTTATATTAGTTGGAGATCAAGGTATGAACCCATGAAAATAGCTGTGGAGTAACAGGGTAAAATCATGTATTTAGGGCCCAAGTGGGATACAATGCCCCCCCCCCCCCCCCCCCCCCCCCCCCCCCCGCTAGAAGTTGAGCTCCTTTGGGAGCTCCTCTCAGGAAAATCATTTGGATATTTTTGGTCATGCAAATGTGATGCAGAAAGTACAGAGGATGCCTGAGGAGCTGTGGCTCACAGAGCTGAATTGCTGGGAAGAATAACAATATAAAGGGTTGCCTTGGTTGTGGTGAAGGCTGTACATTTAGATGAGTTGTTTCATGAAAACAACTTTTCTCGAACATTTTAACAGATCTGCTCTGAGAAATATATTTTACATTCCACGTGTGATCCAGTACTAAACACACAGCTTTTTCACAAAATAATTTCAGTTATTGCACAGATATTTTTGAGAATTTCTATTGCTATTTTGTGTTTTGTTTTAATGCCTATAGTGAACTATTATATTGACTTAAAGCATACCACTGGGTGGTGAAGGACCAACCCAAAACAGACTACTTGCCAAAGGATTATTTTGGCAAAAAATTTGCCAAAGGGTTACTTGCAGAGGATTATTTTGAGCTGAAAGCAGTTAAGAAACTTCAAACACAGGAGGAGCTCTCTGTCCTTCCCCTTTCTGCCTAAAAGCAGGGCATAATTTTTTTTTTTGTAAAGGAAATTTACATTTGTAAAGGAAATTTCCATACAACTCATCATCTGAGACTGCATAACAAACCTTACCAATCAACTCTTATTTACCTTATTTACCATATATTTCATGTCATTTTCCCACAATTTACCCCATTCCAGAAGCCCAGACCCTTCTTTTCTTTTGTCTAGTCTCTTCTCCATACATTATCACCCTTTCTTAAAATGATACATAAATCCCATGATTAGCTACTTCTTTAGGGTTTTCAATTATTTTCTGTGAGGACTCCTGTGTGCATAAGAAATAAACTTTTCCTTCTATTAATCTGTCTTTTGTCAGTTTAATTAACAGGCCTCAGTGACTCAACCTAAGAGGGTAGGGGAAAAATTGTTTTCTTTCCCTACAGTTGTAATCTATAATCTTAAAACAGCAGCCTTAGAAGAAATGTTTCATTTCCAACTATAGATTTAGAGTACAACTTATTTGTCATCCTTGTGGAGATGTATTTTTGTTCAAGGAGTTTCTCGTGGGAGATCTAGAAATGACTCAAAGATTGCAGGAAGGACATGCAGGCAAAATCTTTACCCTGCACTTCTTGTCCCACCATAGAGTACCCATTTTATGACATTCAACTTGGAATGTGCTCCTGGTGTTATTAAAAATAATCCAGAGCACACTAATGGTTGACTGGCTTCTTCTGCTTAACTTGTCTGTGTAGGTGTAAAGGAAATCTTGTTAATGTGGGAGTCACTGTAGAAGGCATCAACCCCAGAAGAGAAACAATGACCAGGAGAGAAACATTGACTTGAAAGAATGTGGAAAAGCAGTCGGGGCTTCTGGAGAGTGAGAGTAAACTGAGCACATATACACAGAGACTGTGGGCTACAATCTAAGAGTCCACAAGAAGAAGTCTGAACCTGTGCTTGCAGAGAGTAGCCATTTCCAAAAGCATTTTTAGTTTTCTTGGTGACACTTTCTTATTTACCTGAAATTTCCACGAAGTCTTGTAAGAACTTACAAACTGATCTTACTTCTGTGAGGAGAAGTTATTTTAAGGGTCTCTTGCATGCCTGGGATGGGGCAGAGTAGCCTGGAGCAGTGCCTTATCCCCTAAGACCAGAGGGACTGTAACAGTCGTGGATATTAACAAAGGCTGATGGGACCTGCTAGAGCAGTCATCTAATGCAGGTCAGGCCCCTGACTACAAGCCAGTGCCATGGTGGCTTGATAAGAAGCCAACAAGAGGATACCCAAGGCCTTGTTCCTCAGCACAAAAGGAACTCTGGGATATAACTTGGGCAGTGGGTTTCTGTGCTGAAAGGCAGGGCACCTGAATTACTGTAACTTATACAATAAAATTTAATGTTACTGTATAAGCTGGTGAAAAAGCATAAGTTCTATGTTTGTTTGTCTGTTTATTTTTTTCTTGGTGCCAAGTAAATAATGCAGCCATCAGTTGCTCTTTGAGTATAGAGGAGCATAACAGGACCAGCTTACTTCTCAGAATTTGGACTCTGACTACAGTAGGTGCCCTTTGATAGGGCAACATGGAGAAGAAATGCTTCACCAATGGACAGGTGTTGGCCATAATTTCAGAGGCAGGGTCTTATGATGACAAATGTGGTTGCTCAAGTTTACCAGTGCAGGCTGCATACACTTGAGAACATCTACTACCATCACTATCATCATTAGCTCCGGCTAGTGCTGCAGGTCAGAACTAGAAACACAAACAGTGTAAACTCTCCCTGTCTTTTAGTTTCAGGTACTGAGCTTTGAAAGTAGAATCCAAGTCCCTAATAGATAAGTTTCCAATTTAAGCATTTGCGGTTTCAATTCACAATAGGTTACTAATTGAGCAAGGGGGAAAAAAATCAAGGCTTTCTCATTTTTACCAAAACTCCTAAATACAAAGTAAAGGGGAAAATACCAAAAGATGTACTGAAGATATTTCAAACTCTTTCCTAGTAATGTGGTCCAGATCATTTAGACTAATTTCCCCACTGAGAACAACTAAATGACATATTAAAAGATTTCTTACATCTTATAATTATTTAAGATGTGACACATACAAAGGATTGTCAGGATAAAATCAAAGAGAAAGAAGGAATCTGGAGAAGAGGACAGAAGCCATTTTTTTCCTGTGGAAGCATCTGTCTACCCAGGAACATTTGAATTTTCTACTGGAAAGTTTTATAACCCATGGAGAAGACAACCAAAGCCCAGAAATACCCTAGTTAGGGAGTCCAAGAGGTGACCTTTACATATTAAGTTGGGTCTGCAAAGACCCATCCTCTCAAATTAAGAATGAGCTAAAAATAAACCCACTTCTGCTGACAAACTCTATGGGGTTTCTAGAAAAGTTGCCTTCATCCTAATTAAGGGACAGAGAGGGAATCATGTCCTAGATAAGCTGTAAACCAAAGCTGACCCTTATTCAGATTTGAAACTAAATTCATATCACCTGAGTGACCAAACACAAACAAAGCCAAACATATACACACACAAAAAAACCTTTAGATCTTGAATTTAATTTAAAGTGATTAGAACTAATAGTTTCCTGAGGGGTCCTATGTAGAAATGGACTTTTATCCTTTATCTTAGGCCTTAAAGAACTCTCAGAAGTATTTTTTCAGACAATGTAACTAAGCACATAAGGAAAAAAGAAACCGTGAGCAAGAAGCATCAAAAACAAATATACAATCTGCAAACATTTCTTATGGTAGAAATATCAAACATAAATAAAACATAGATTATAAAAAGGTTATACTATGGGAAAAAAAAAAGAACTTGCAGTATCTTCCCAGAAAAGGAAGCTATAAAAAGTAATCTAGCATATTAGAAAAAATGCCAAATTGAAATTCTGGAAATGAAGATTAGATTACAATTTGAAATACAACAACTCAATAGATGGATTTATAAGCAAATATAACATAATGAAGAGCAAATAGTGGAAATAAGCCAGAGGAATAATGGAAAATAAGCCAGAGGAAATTGTACAAAAAACAGAATAGAGAAATGAAAAGATGGATCCATAGAAGTTAAGAGATATGAAAGATAAAATGAGAAAACAAAATATATATTTAATTTCAATTCCTTCATAAAGGAGAAAAAAGGGAAAGGCAGCATGTGAAGATGATGACAGAAAAATTTTCAGACATGATAAAAGACATTAAAAAATCCCAATGAATCTCCAGCAAGTAATTTTTAAAATTTTACATCTAAAGACATTATAACAAATGTACAGAACTCTAGAGACAAAACTAAAATCTTAAGCACAGTCAAAGAAATGAGAGATCATCTTCAAAGGCACAACAAAGGTAGATTATCATTGACTTCTCAGCAGCAACAATGAAAGTCAAGAGATAATGAAATGATATCTTTAATTTGCTGAAAGAAAAATACAGTTGACTCTTGAACAACATGGGTTTGAACTGTGCAGATGTATATGATTTTTTTTATACCTAGAGTACTGTAGATGTATTTTCTCTTATGATTTTCTTAATAACATTATCTCTTATCTCACTTTATTATATTAGAATACAGTTTATAGGGGCACCTGGGTGGCTCAGTCGGTTAAGTGTCTGCCTTTGGCTCAGGTCATGATCCCAGGGTCCTGGGATGGAGCCCCATGTTTGGCTCAGTGGGGAGCCTGCTTCTCCCTCTCCCTCTGCCTCTCTCCCTGCTCATGCTCTCTTTCTCTCTGTATCTCTGTGTCTCGAATGAATTAATAAAATCTTTAAAAAGAAAAGATACAGTATATAATACATATACAAAATATGTGTTAGTCAACTGTTTATGTTATCAGTAAGGTTTCAGGTCAACAGTAAGCTATTAGTAGTTAAATTTTGGGAAGTCAAAAGTTACATGTGGATTTTTGACTGTGTAGGGGTCAGTGTCCCTAGCTCCCACATCATTCCAGGGTCAACTATACTGCCAATTGGAAAATCTATGCCCAGAGAATGAACCAATTGAAAGGTTATTTTATTTTCAAATATTATTATTAACTTTTTTGAGTTTGATTGTGGAAAATGGAAAGGAGGTTTAAATAACTAATACCAGGCATAGAAAGTGGATGCAATAGACCAGAGGCCAGCAAACTAGGGCCCACTGGCTTGCTGCCAAATTTTGTAATTAAAGACTTACTAGAACATAACTGTGTCCATTCATTTATATGTTGCGTATGTTGCTTTCATAAGACAGTGGCAGAACTGGTTAAAAGAGCTGTGACAGAGACCATATGACTCTCAAGCCTAGTATTTTTAATATCTTGCCCTTTAAGAAAAATAAGTAAATTTGGGGCACCTGGGTGGCTCAGTCCTTAAGCATCTGCCTTCAGCTCAGGTCATGGTCCCAGGGTCCTGGGATTGAGTCCCACATCAGGCTCTCTGCTCCACAGGAAGCCTGCTTCTCCCTCTCCCACTTCCCCTGCTTGGGTTCTCTCTCTCGCTGTGTCTCTCCCTGTCAAATAAATAAAATCTTAAAAAAAAAAAAAGAAGCAAATTAAATGCATTACAATGAATCTCACAAAGAAAATGTGCAGAAATAGCAAGAGCCAAAACAATGCATAAAAACCCACTCCTTGATGGAAATTTCAAACTATGCATGTATTATATAAAGCTGCATATATAGGTGGTAAAACTATAAAGAAAATAAATAAAATAGCTATCACAAAAGTCAAAAGAGTCATTTTTGCTGGTGTGAGGAAGGACATTATGATCAGGGAAGAACTCAAGGGTTATGTGTGTGAGAAAAATGTTGTGATAATAGTGATGTTAAATTTCTTGGGTGGCAATTACAGGTAAGTTTGCATTATGATTTTTCATTAAACTAGACACATATGTCTTCTGG
The DNA here is from genome assembly GCF_009762305.2 of Zalophus californianus. Classification (NCBI taxonomy): domain Eukaryota; kingdom Metazoa; phylum Chordata; class Mammalia; order Carnivora; family Otariidae; genus Zalophus; species Zalophus californianus. The sequence continues at coordinate 166,112,395 of NC_045596.1, read as the reverse complement.
ATTGTTATGGACTGAATTTTGTTCCCCCAAAATTCATATGTTGAAGCCCTAACACCCGTGAGAGTATACTTGGAGATAGGGCCTTTAAAGAAGTAATTAAAGGGGGCGCCTGGGTGGCTCAGTTGGTTAAGCGACTGCCTTCGGCTCAGGTCACGATCCTGGAGTCCCGGGATCGAGTCCCGCATCGGGCTCCCTGCTCGGCGGGGAGCCTGCCTCTCCCTCGGACCCTCCTCCCTCTCGCGCTCTCCATCCCTCATTCCCTCCCTCAAATGAATAAACAAAAATAAAATCTAAAAAAAAAGAAGTAATTAAGGTTACACTAAGTCATAAGGATGAGACCCTAATCCCACAGGACTGGGGTCTCTTCTAAGAGGCCGTGTGAGAATACAGCACCAAGGTGACCATCTGCAAGCCAAGGAGAGAGGTCTTAGGAGAAACCAACCCTGTCCAGGGACTTCCAGCCTCTAGAACTGTGAAAAAAATTAATTTCTGCTGTTTAAACCACCCAGTCTGTGCTATTTTGTTATTACACCCTAGGAGACTAATACATGCACTTTCTTGTTTATAAGTTAAATTTTACAATTTTAAAAATGCTGATTTTTATACAAATTTTATAGGCATTTCACACACACACACACACACACAAATTTTAGAGTGTCATTTTCTAAATACTATTTTTCTAAACAGAGAAATATTTACCAATAAGCATTGGGAACCCTTGCTTGCTTGGCCCTGGGAGGTGTCCTAGCAATTTGTTCACACAGTCACATGTTTTTGGAAAACTTACAAACCTAATGTAACTGTAATGTAGTAAGATTGACCTACTTCATTCCTTTCCTTGTGTCAGTTGGGTTGCTTTGATGTGTCTGTGACATTTTGGTGATCTGGCTAGTCACAGTTAAATTTAGTTTGGGTTTATGGGACATATTTTTTTGGTTCCCAGTCACTTCTAGGTATAATCAAGTGATTTTTAGTCATCTGTGGGCATAGTTTGTATCATGATAAGGATGTTGGTATCATAATATGGAAGTGCCCACCAGAGGAGTTATGTAGATAGTGAAAGAGAAAAACAGTCTGAGATATATGAACTGCAAGCTACTGTGTGGGATTTTTTTTTTCTTAATCATTTCCTATACACAGTTATAAGCAGAGGATTCTGTTCCACAGCATCTAGTAAAAAGAGTTGTCTCGCGTCAAAAATATATTCATAAGCAGCACATACAATTGTAAAATTGTATTTTTTTTCTTTTTGATGGAAATTTTGCAAAACAGAACTTATCTGAATTCTGGTTTGTAGGGCTTAATTGATAGCAGTACTACAAACAGCATCCACATTTGTAACAGCTCATGTATAGACGCAACTTGAGAAAACATTCTCAAATTTCAGAACAACCCTAATAATTTATATGGCATTACCAACACCAAGGAAGCAGAGAGACTATTCTAAGCTACCGATAACAAATATGTTTTGACTAATGATGCTAGAGGAAAAAATCATTTATCTCTTTATAGAGAATGATATTTTAAAAAAATTTTTATCATATGGAAAGGTAATCAAATAATATGCAGCAAAAATGCAGAAAAAGTCATTATAGAGATGTGTTAAGCTGGATTATATCATATTTGTAACATTACACAAATTTGTACTTTGTGGTGATTTCTTCTCATTCTAAAGAAATACTCATTTTTGTCCTAAGTTTTTCATTCAGAGTGTTGTTTTAAAGAGCATCCTTCTAAATGATATAAGCATTAGCCCCCCAAAAAATCTGGGTCCACTCTAATCTAAACCATCATTCTGCTGCTTTTTCCTTTCTTCACTGATGGATGGTTCCATATTCTCTGTGCTGAGATACATTTTTTCTGTAGCTCTATTTTGTCTTTACCCAGTAACCCTATTTATGAAATTACTGTTACGCATTGATTGGCTTTGGATTAGTTGGTGTTATCCTTTCCGTGCAAAGAGCTGTTTTCCACACATTGAATCTCAAGGATATGACCTTCAATTATGTCTCCCATGACAAAGCAGTTCTAAGCTATCAGTAATACCAACCTCCTAAGTCTTTGACTTCACACTCTTGTGTTTTAATGGCTTTGGTGTCTTCTTATTCCATAACAAAAGAATCCTCTATGTCCTCATCTGTTTTTACTGCTATTTTAGTTCCCTTGCTACCTCCATCTAATCATCTAAATGAAATAATTTTTCAGTTTTTATTTCTGTCTCTTTTCATCATCTTCTTTACAAATATGTTATTTCCCATATTGAAGTTATTTAAAGGCCTTAATCCCAAGATTCCAGTTAAAAGCTTAGAGGTGGAAACAGGTAAAAAAGTAATCTCAATTTAGACCTGTCAGTCAAACACAATTTAATTTACTTTTCTTTGCATGCTTGAAATAATTTCATGGAAGATAAAGGAATTCTACCTGTTACTAGATGTTCTTACTTGAAAATAATGGGAAGTCTTCAAGATCACCCAGTAATGAAGTTAATCTACCATATACAGACATGCAATCAAACTCAAAAACTTGGCATCTACATTCCTTTCTGGTTTTCTAAGCACTTTGTGCCCAGTGCTGAGTTAGGTGCTACAGTAGATATTAAAGAGATGATAACGTGATTGTTGCTTTTAGCAGGTAATGGTCTAACTAGGGAAAGTGGTATGGACGTACGAAGTAACTAAGACAGGTGAAAGTCAGTATCAAGGTAAGCAGAAAGAAGACAAAGCTACCTATGAACTGAGGCCTTAGAAATAATTTCAGAGTAATAAATTGGATTGGAAAGGATTTCACAAATAAACTTGAGTAAATAAAATAATAATATGATATACCTGGAGATCAAACTGAACAGTACTGACAACTTACTCACCTTTTCAGGTCCAATTCAAAAAGCACTTATACCCAGAAGCCTCCTTAAGCTCCCTAGTCAGAAGGAATAGCTCCATTTCCTATGTTTTCTTCCTTCCTTCCTTCCTTCCTTCCTTCCTTCCTTCCTTCCTTCCTTCCTTCCTTCCTTCTTTCCTTTCTTTCTTTCTTTCTTTCTTTCTTTCTTTCTTTCTTTCTTTCTTTCTTTCTTTCTTTCTTTCTTTCTTTCTTCTTTCTTTCTTTCTCTTTCTCTTCTCTCTCTCTCTTTCTCTCTTTCATTTTTAGCTCTCTTTGTTTCTCTTGAAACACTTGCCAAACATAAACATATATGTCTATTATACAATGAGGCAGTCTTCTTCACATTGACTATGAACTCCAAAATGGCACAGATTGATTTTCATCTCTGGACTCCATACATAGCATTGCAGTAATAAGGTAAATAGTGAGTACATCAATATTGTGTAGTAAACAGACTCTTTTAATTACATGTGACTGAAACCCAATATAAAAAATTTTAATCTGAACTTGAATGTATTGGTCCATGTAACTGAGAAGTCCAAGAGTGGGTCTGGCTTTAAATATGTCTTGATCATTATGCGCAAACAATATTTGTGTTCTTTCTCCTCAACACTGAAAGGAATATGGTCAATTGCTTTATAGCTCATAATCTCTCTAGAAGACTAGTTTGTCTCTTACAAGTCCATAGCCATCTCATGGAGGGATTCTGATTGGCTCACCTTGGTCAGGTGACCACTCTTAATAGCTTCATGGGAATGAGCAAGATAGTGACTGGTCATGCCTGGCCCCTTGTTCCCACTGTGGCAAAGGATGGGGTGGAAAGGATAGTTCCTAGGACTGAAAAAACCTGCCTGGGTAAGAGCAGTGGGTAGACCACAATAAAAGATGTCTGCTATATAAAGTTATAGTAGGCTAATTGATTTCAGCTACAAATGAAGAGCTTGATATTTGTATGGTAGATAACAAACATGCAATAGTCTCTTAATACTGGGGAAGACCTATTGAAAATAAAATGGTGAAACAATTACAGTGGCTGTAATGAGCACTATGGATTAGCCAGTGAAGACAGAGATATCAGAATACTAATCCAAGTATAAGGATCTGAGAGGTTAGACTGTCCAGCAGTCAATGGAGATGGAGAGATGTCCATTTAGAAAGTGTGATAGAAAGATAATTAAGATTAAGTGACTAAATATATAAGTGATAAGAAGGGAAATAAGCCATGCTGATTTCAAATTTTTACGTTTGACAGATATTTGGGAAGAGGGTAGAGGAATATGTTTTGTTTCTAATAAAATACCTTAATTAGATGAATGTTCAGATATCTCAAAGTATATGTTCTTTGAGCTGCTTGCAAGACAGAATTTCAGCTTGAGTAAAAGGTGAGAGGACAGAATAGAGGAGACATTATTGGTATTAATTCGGTAGTTGAAGCCAGGGTATTGAATGAAGGCACTTTCTGACAGAAGTTCAGGAGTATGAAAATTGAAAATTGTGGTTGGATTTCACCTGAGGGAGAAAAGTCCTGTAAAATATATGTATTTCTGTTCTATTGATCTTTGTGTCTCTCCTTTTGGCTGTAACACATTGTTTTGATAATTGTAGCTTTAAAGTAAGTCAGGGAGTGTGAGTTCTATAACATCATTCTCTTTAAAAATTGTTTTAGTGGGAGTGCCTGGGTGGCTCAGTTGGTTAAGCGACTGCCTTCGGCTCAGGTCATGATCCTGGAGTCCCGGGATCGAGTCCCACATCGGGCTCCCTGCTCAGCAGGGAGTCTGCTTCTCCCTCTGACCCTCTTCCCTCTCATGCTCTCTATCTCTCATTCTCTCTCTCAAATAAATAAATAAAATCTTAAAAAAAATTGTTTTAGTTATTCTAAACATGGGCTTTCTATGGGTTTTCCATGTGAATTTTAGATTCAGCTTTTTAATTTCTACAAAACGAAAGCCTGCTTGAACTTTGGAATTGTATTGAGTCTATAAATAAGTTAGGAGGGAATTGACATATTAGCAATATTCAGTCTTCTAACCTATTAGCACAGTATAGCTCTCCATTAATTTAGGTGTTTTGTTTTGTTTTGTTTTTTTGTATTTCTCTCATCAGGGCTGTGTAGTTTTTAATCTACGAAATCTATCACATATTTTGTTACATTTATCCTTAACTCTCTCATATTTTGGTGCAATTGTAAATGACAGCATTAAAATTTCAATTTCTAATTGTTTATTGCTAATATATAGAAATACAATTGATTTTTGTATATTGTCTTTGTATCTTAAATTCTTACTAAACCCAATTATTAGTTATAACAGTTTTATTGAAGATTCTTTGCCCTTGTAATTTTGTACGGAGATAATTATGCCATCTGTGAATAAAGACATTTTTACTTCTCCAACTATATATGCCTTTCTTTTCTTTCTTTTTTTGCTTTATTACACAGGCTAGGTCCTCTATTACAAGTTGAAAAAGGATAGTGAGAATGAATATTCTCACCTCATTTCTGATCTCAAGAGTAAACATCCAGTCTTTAATCATTAAGTATGGAAGATACTTGTAAACTTTTCACGATGTTCTGGTTTTTGTTTGTTTTTTAGATTTTATTTATTTATTTATTTGACACACAGAGAGAAAGCACAAGCAGGGAGAGCTACAGACAGAGGAAAGACTCCCATTGAGCGGTGGAGTGGGAGTCTCAGCATCTCCTGCTGAGCAGGAAGACTGATGCAGGGCTTGATCCCAGACCCTGGTATCATGACCTGAACCAAAGGCAGACACTTAACTGACTGGAGCCACCCAGGTGCCCCTTCATGATGCTCTTTATAAAGTTGAGGATATATTGTTAAAATCACATATGTAATTTAAAATTTTCTTGTAGCCACATCAAAAAAAAAAAACAGAAATGAGCAAAATTATTTTTTAAAATACATTTTATATAAGATAAAAACAGAGAGGGAGGCAAACCATAGGAGACTCTTAACTCTAGGAAACAAACTGAAGGTTGCTGGAGGGGAGGTGGGTGGGGGGATGGGATAACTGGGTGATGGGCATAAAGGAGGATATGTGATATAATGAGCACTGGGTGTTACATGCAACTGATAAATCACTAAATTCTACCCCTGAAACTAATAGTACACTATATATTAACTAAACTGAATTTAAATAAAAAATTTAAAAAATACATTTTATTTAATCCACATAGTATTGGTTCAGCATCCAATCAACATGAGCATAATCATATATTTTGTACTCATCTTTTTTTTCACACTAAGTCTTTGAAATCTGGTGATTACTTTATACTTGTCACACAGCTTTGGACAGGCACAGTTCAAGCAGACAATAGACACACATGGTCATTGGTCACCATATTGTATAGTGTAGGCCTATAGTTTTCTTTTCTTGAATGTCTTTGTCTCATTTTGGTACCAGGGTAATGTTGGCCTCATAGATAAATTGAAAAATGCTCCCTCCTCATCTATTTTTCTGGAAGAATTTCTGTAGAATTGGTATTATTTCATCCATAAATGTTTTATAAAAGTTGCCTATTAAGCCACCCAGGCCTGTAATTTCTTTGTTGGAAAGTATTCAATCTCTTTAATAAATATCGGACTTTCCAGTTATCTATTTCTCCTCTAGTGAGCTTCGTTAGGAATTCAAGGAATTTTTTCATTTCATATAAGTATCAACAAATTTGTTGGCAATATTTGTTCATCACGTTCCCATATTTTTTTTTAATATCTGTAGAACTTATAATAATGTCCCTTTTTTTCTTATATTGGTGATTTGTGTCTTCTCCCCTTTTCTTTTGATCTATCTAGCTAATGCTTGATCAGTTGTTGTTTTTATTTGTTTCATTTTTTTCTTTTTTAAGGATTTATTTATTTACTTGAAAGAGAGTGAGAGCTTGAGGGGGGGTGGTAATGCGGGAGGGACAGAGGAAAAGGGAGAGAGAGAATCTTAAGCAGACTCCACACTGAGCACAGAGCCTCACGTGGGGCTTGATCTCACGACCCTGAGATCACTACCTGAGCTGAAGCTAAGAGTCCAACTGCACCACCCAGGCACCTCTAATGCTTAATCAATTGAATTGCTCTTTTCAAAGTATCAGCTTTTGGTTGATTGATTCCCTCCATTGTTTTTCTGTTTTCAATTTTAATAATTTTTGCCCCATGATTTCCTTTCTCCTGTTTGCTTTGTCTTTAATTCTCTACTCCCTTCCCACACCCTCCCTGTTTCTTACAGTAGGAGCTTTGATCATTGATTTGAACTGTTTCTTCTCTTCTAAAAAAAAAAAACTTTAAAGCTATAAATTTCCCCCTAAGCACTGCTTTAGCTGTATCCCACAAATTTTGATATGGATAATACTGTGTTTTCATTTTTATACCATTCAAAATATTTTCCAGTATTGCTTGTGAGTTCCTCTCTGACACATGTGATAATTAGTAATGTGTAGTTTTATTTTCAAATAGTGGTGTTTTCCAGATATCTTTCTGCTATTGATTTCTATCTGTTGTGTCAGAGAGCATACTCTGTATGATTTCAGTTATTATGAATTTATTAAGGTTATTAACTGCCTTAGTGAATATTCCACATGCACTTGAAAAGAATGTGTATTTTGCTGCTGTTGAGTCCATGGACTTATTTATCAATGTCACTTAGCTCATGTTGGTTTTATAGGGTTGTTCAGGTCTTCTTTATTTATACTTACTGATTTTTTTTGTCTACTCATTACATCAGTTATTGAGAAAAATGTTGAATTCTCTAACTATAATTGTGAATTTTTCTATTCTTTCCTTTCAATTCTATCAGTTTTTGTTTCATATATTTTGCAGCTTTTTTGTTAGGTTGCTACCACTTAAAACTGGCATGTCATCTTGGTGAATTGACCCCTTTATCAGTATAAAGTGTTGGTCAAAATGCTATAAAATTCATAAACTTTTAGGTAGTTTGTATAATAAAATCAATTATATACTGACCCCAAAGTTGATTTATTTCAGGGATTATTTATTTCTCATGCATGATTTAGTGGATGAGTTTATTGATTACAAAAGCAAAACATTTTTTAAAAGCTGCTGGAATTTTAGATCACTTATATATTTAAAATATATGAAACTTAATTTTAACAGGCATAAGTATAAAATTCAAACTTAGAATTCAGACGTGGGAAATGGACAAGTTATGTTCTCGTTATACTCCTCAGTGGCCTATAGAACCTTGTACTTATCTCCCAATTCTCTGTTTGCTGATTTCTCTCTTATTATACATAATCTGGGGCAATGAGTCTGAATCTCTAGTGTCCAGCCCAATAGATCAGAAGGCACTTAATAAGGTGTAACTTCATCAGGCTTTCTTCACTTTGCAAAAGATTTTCATTTTCAATACTGAGCTATCTTAAGATATCTCTTTGAGTCTTATGCTACAGAGTAACAACCATCCTGGTTGGTTTGTCCACGTTTCGGCATTGTCTACCTCCTCCAAACCCCTCAGTTCTGGGATCATTGGTCACCCTATAGCTTCTCAGGTTGCATCTGAATGTTAAAAATGGAAACAAAATGATGTGACTCAAGAAATACTTGTTAAGTTATAAGGCTGATGCTGGTTAAAATTATGCAAATGATAATAATTGAGTCAGGAAGTTCATTAACATGTTTTTTTTAACTGGGACGTAGAGGTCTTCAAAAATTACAATTTGGGGCACCTGGGTGGCTCAGTTGGTTAAGCGACTGCCTTCGGCTCAGGTCATGATCCTGGAGTCCCAGGATGGAGTCCCACATCGGGCTCCCTGCTCAGCAGGGAGTCTGCTTCTCCCTCTGACCCTCTTCCCTCTCGTGCTGTCTGTCTCTCATTCCCTCTCTCTCAAATAAATAAATAAAATCTTTAAAAAAATTACAATTTGAATAAATGATGATTATAAACTTCATTTTTATTTTCCTGTGGAAACTTGTCTCTCCTTTGTGAAAATAGTGTTTTCTATGACTTGTTTTGGTTGACTTTTGATTCACAGGATGTAGAAAAAGCAAAATTGAATTTTAAAATGCTGTTTCTCCTTGGCTTTACACCCAACCAGGTGAAAAGTGGAACACAAAGTTAAGAAGCCAGTTGGGTGTCTGATTAATGCCATACAGCACATATTTGACAGATTTGTTTCCATTATGTGTTAACCACTTCCAAGAGAAAATAGGCTTAATTTTGTTGGAGCAAACTGATAGAATAAGCTGTTTTCTTTGACAGTGATTATTCATGACCTTACTTTCCCTTCTATAAACCTCAATTTCAGTACTTTCCTTTGTTTTTCAGCAAAGTGTTTTTTTTTAAATATTGTAGCAGGAATTATGCAAATGTAAATCACATCAGATCAGAATTTTTCCTTAACAGCAAGAACAATGTTCTTGCTAGCAAGATAAGTGTTGATGTCTTTAATTATCCTTTACTACATAGCAGCCTGAGAACAAAGTATCAGGCTGCAAATAGAAACAATCAACTAGACCAGATACGTTGAGGACTAGATTATTAATTCAATTCATGGAGGAAAAAGCAGTTAATTACCTTATAAAACCAACTTTGTCGGTCCCTTATGATTTCAGATGTATTTGAGATATGTAAGCTGATATAATCATCATCTGTATCTTTCACAAAACTACTAGATTCCAACAAAGGTATGGCTCTGGCATAATTGAGAAACAATTCCAAGATGGAGAAGTCAGAAGTTGCTGCTGTAGAGAGAGACACTAAGAACACAAATGAAGAATGACTGAATTTTCACAGCCATTTGTTTTTTTCTCCTTCTCATTTTTAAACCAAAAGATAGATGATAAATAATAATGCTCAGTTTCAAAATGTTTAAGGAGTTAATTGAAATATGCTTATTAAGTCCTAATTTCTTCATGAGCATGTCAGTTTAAGAGGGTTTAGAAATCAAAGGAAAATCAGGTATTAAGAAAGCTCTATGTTCAGGCATCTTGCCCACCTTTCCACTGTAATAGGTATTGTATTCTCTTTTTTCAGGTACAAATGAAGAGATTTTACAGACTCTTCAAAAATAGCCAAAGATATTTCCTTTTTCCTAAAATTACTGACAGCAATAGTTAATATATATTGAGTGCTTGGTATATGCAAGATTAAACATGCCTATGAGGGACTTACTATTATTAAACCAAATTTTTAAATTAAAAAAAATGTCTTAGAGACTGTACAAGGACCCATAACTAGTAAATGGAAGAACCAGTTGGAAGCTCAGGGTGCCTGAACAAAGCCAGTGTGTTCTACCTAGCCCTCTCCACAAGGAAGGACTTCACATGCATGTACGGAAAACTGTGTGTCTACATTTTATGCTCACATGGATCCCAAAATTGGGATATTCATTCAATTTATGAGCAGACTTCTGGGTTTATTTTTAAGTCTTAACATTATCCCTAAATATTTAGTATTAAATTGTTGTGTCTTATGCATGAGATAAATTTATACCAAATTTCCAGCTTAGAAAACAGACACAGGAAATACACAAGTTATATTTTCCCTGTATTCCTCTATGTCCCATAGCATTCATCACACATAATTAACCAGTCTTTCACAAAACATGTGTAGGCAGTTTATTATGAAATGAAGGACTTTGAGATAGTGACCATCAAAAACCAAATGGCTATAGACAACCATTTGCCATTGATACCTAATACATCCTAACCTATAGATCATGAGCTGCACTCCTTATTTTGTATCCAATCTCACTAGCTACTGTACTGATTCTTCACAGAACTTACTGCCTTACATGCACTGTTGCTTCTTCTGGATTTATTTATAGGCACATAACATCCCTGCAGTCATTTCAGTTAAGTAGTATCTATAAAAAATAAGTTGTGTTGAATTGCTCCAGTAAACCTCAGCTACCTTGTGATAGAACTTTTGGCTTCATAGGTTGGTCAAATTAATGACTTAAGAAAATTATTTGAATATGTGTTACTTTTGAAGATACTCTCTTCTCTAAATCTTATCTAGGATGATCTGAGGAGGCTTAAGGTAGGATCACACACCTGCAGATAAGACTTGAGGTTTAGTCTATAAAGAATATAATCTGTGCCTCAATGTTTTCATTTCCTTAACTCTTACTGTAAATGGTGTGGGTAGTTATTTACTTAATGCTTGGCAAAATCTGAATTAAGATCAACATCCAAACAAACATCAGACATATAGGAGAGACAAAAGTAAAGCATTCATTCTAATGGAAAGAAGAAAATCAAACACACAATTATAAATGATAAAGGAAAGGTATAATGTAGGCCTGCACTCTTCAACATGGTAGCCAGTGGCTGTAGGTGGCTATTGAGTACCTGAAATATGGAGAATTTTCATTAAGATGTGCTATAATATAAAATACATGCTAGATTTAGAAGACTTGATATAAGGAAAAAATTCTAAAATATCTCATAATCAACTTCTCAATAATTTTTGTATTGATTTTATGGTGAAATGATATTTGGGACAATTTTATTGAATGTTTTGAATATTTTTTTAGTGTGACTACTAGAAAAGAGAAAAGAGATCTATTTTTCAACCACAATGACCAGAGGAATCTTAACAGAGGAAAGGCTGGAGAAGGAGACTCTATAAGATTCTAGGAATGTATATAGAAAGGGAAACTCCACTTCTGAGGACCCTACACTGTCTTGGAAAAACATACCTAAGCAAATGATCATTATGTGGCTCATCCCTGTTTAGAATTGGTATGTGGAGCTGTGCAAATAGACTGGTGGAGGAATAAATGATGATGGACAGAGAGTCCTGATAACAGTAATGATAGGAGATATTTGAAGGGGAATATGCCCAACTCTGCATAATGCACTTCAGATACTGTGACAGAGTATCTTATTTGTTCATAAAATGTCATTTTCTCTCCAGTTTGGTGTGGTTTCCAAGGTGATAATGTATACTTCCTTACCCCAGTAACTGGGTTTGGCCATGTGACTTGCTTCAACCAATCTAACATGTACCAGTTCTGAGTGGGGATTTCAAAATGCATTACCTAGTTCTGCTTGTGCTTTTATAGTACTATCACCCACATGAGATGACCAGACTCCTTCAGCCTGGATTCAGAATGAGAGACACAGAAAACAAATTTGAACCCAAGCCAATCCAGCCTGGTTGAGCCAGAGCCCACACACAAAACATGAATAGGAAAGAAATATGTGTTCCTATAAGCCAGTGGGATTTGAAAGTTATTTGTAAAGCAGCATTATTTCAGCAGAACCTAGCTAACACATATGCATAATATGGTTATCTTCACAATGATTCTATAAGGAAGATACTGCTAGCTACCACACAGAGATTAAATACCAAAGTCACACAACTAATAAATGTTGGGAACCGGATTTCTGGAATTCGAGAGGTTTTGACTTCAAACTTAGGCTATATTGATACTTGAGGAAAACTACTCTTATTTTACACATAATGAATATGAGAATTTTAGTATTAGTATTATAATTTAATATTATATAGAATACTTTTTTAGAATTTGCATATATGCTTTGTACTGCTGGTTATAGATTCTCCTCAAAGTGTATGTTTCTTAAAACTTGGATCTTTGCCTTATGCCTCTTTGTATTCATCACAATATTGAACTTAGCACTTGGTATATGTACACTGATATGTTTATGTATACTGATAGGAAAAATTTATAGACTGACAGATTGATGTATTGACATTTTTCATGTATTCACTGATCATATAACATGACAGAGGCTATTATCACCAAGCAAATTAGTCTTTGTGTCTATTCTTAAGGGCTCAATAAAAGTAAGAATAACTGTTAGTCCTGAGACCTACTCTCCCTCATGGGTAGGCCTAAGCTTTTGGCTGATGGCTTGTGATTTTGTGTAAGGAAGAGTAACAGACAACAAGGACACAGCAACAGAAAGCTACACTTTTAAAGAAACACAGATTCAGAATCCATTTATCTATAAATTCTAAGTAAATACAGTAAATAATGTGATGAAAAATGAGACTTTCTATATCTGATACCCTGCTTCCTTATAAATTTTGTTTCCAAAACATCAAAATCTTTTATATGAAGAATTATTTTTTTTTAAAGATTTTATTCATTCATTTGAGAGAGAGAGAGTGCACAAGAGTGGGTAGGGTCAGAGGGAGAAACACACTCCCCACTGAGCAGGGAGTCCGATGTGGGACTTGATCCTGGGACTCCAGGATCATGACCTGAGCTGAAGGCAGTCACTTAAACAACTGAGCCATCCAGGTGCCCATATGAAGAATTATTTTAAATGTAGTACATTTTTTTCTCTTAAAATTAAAGAATTCCCCATTAAAATTTTTGCCAAAATTGAAGTGACAGGTCAACAATCTATATTCCAAAGGAAAACTATTTCCAGATAATTTTCCCTTTATTTTTTAAATTGTGAAAACTGTGTATTTATCTTTACTATTATTCTACAGTTACTGTCTAGTGTCCTTTCATTTTAGTCTGAAGGACTCTCTTTAACATTTCTACTAGCTACAAACTCCCACAGGTTTTCTTTATCTGGGAATGGCTTTATTCCTCCTCCCCCCCCCCTTTTTTTTTTTTCTTTGAAGGATAGTTTTGCTGGATATAGAATGCTTGATTAAGACTTTTTTTTTTTTTCTTCTTTTGGCACCTTAACTATATCATGTCTGGCCTTTATGATGAGAAATTGGTTGGTAATCTTATTGAGTAGATAATATTTTTATTGATACACTTCAGACAGATTGTCCTATTAAAAATGTATTAAGATAAAGGAGATAAAAATGAGTTACTGATTAAAAAATCAGTCTTTCATTGGATAGAATTTCTAGGCTAAAAGGAACATTACAGGTCCTTTTTCCAATCATTTCGGCTAACAGTATGTGAATATTTTATTCAAGGACTTTAGTGATATAATAGAAATTTTTAAGATTTTGAATGCAAAATCAGAATCAGTTACATGCCAGGAAGATTGTGTACTATCAGGATTTGATTACTGCTGCTTTGTAGGTTAAGCCTAATTTATTTAAGGGCAGCTAATTAGAGTCTACAAGTCAGAAAAGACCCCTGGTCTTTCTTACCTACCCTGAGCTATAGCAGATATCAATCATGGCATTTTCCTACAGAGGTCATATTCAGCTTTAGAATATTTCTCAAAACATATTCTTTACCCTCCTATATTATTCCTAAGAGTTTATCTTTAGAGTGAAGAGTGAAAGTTTCTATGACCATCTGAGATCTCTCTATCACTGCTAGCCTCATATACATTTACCCTACTGGTTACTCAAGAGATCAGATTGTGATGTTGGGTTCTGAATCCACCTGATTAGGCCCAAGCCCCCTTCCTTCCTCATTTTATACCTTCATTTACCAAACAACAAGAACTAATTCAAAACAGCACAGAAGTCAATAGAAGAGTTATCATAGATTTTCTATTTACTCCTTTTATTAATCAGTCTCTGCTTACCCTAAGAATGTAAGGGAAATAAAAAAAAAAAACAAGGAGGCAATATACAGATAGTTAAACTATGTGATTTGACATCATATGCTCTTTCCTATTTGTTTCTTTTGTTTTTATTTCAGGTGTGGTATTTAGTGTAACACCTTTGGTTATAAAAAAAAAAGATATGGCATTTTCATGTCTTCAGGCATCTGTTTGAACTTCAGGAGATGCCATGGGGGACTGACAGCTCCATATTTCCAACTTTAGGCAAGTGTAGACAGAGACAGACCCGAGGCGAGAAATAGGTAAACAGGGGATGTAGAAAAACAGGTGCTGAATTTGTTTTCAACCTAGCCAGCATCAAATGTAAAGAACAAAGATTCCTGACCTGAATGAAGATGTTGGTACCTTCAGTATCTATGATTACAAAGCAGAAAAGGACAGCATAGAGGGTATGATGAGAAGAGGGTGGAAGGAGAGGAATTACACAGAAAATAGTTTTCTTGAATTTCTATCCCACTTTTTTGTTGGTGGGATGCAAAAGGAAGGACATACGACTAAACACAGTATTCAATTTGTTTCCCTAAGATCCCAAACTTTTCTAGAACAACCTTCTATAGGGCTTATTTTCTTTCATAGCTATAAGGTATTTTAGAATTAGTCTGAAGCAATCCATTTGGTTTTTTTGTTTGTTTGTTTTTTGTTTTGTTTTCTTTTTAAGATAAGGACACCAAGGTTACTGAATTAAAAGATTTACCTCAGGTCATGAGACTGCTCACAGGCTCGGCTGGAACTGACTCCCAAGTAGTCCTTCTCATCTGGGACTCATCTGAACCACAGAGAGGATAAAAAACTGTGTGTGACTATTTACTCAGTTCTCTAAGGAATAGTACATAACGAGTATCATTATAGAGTAATAAGAGAGAAGTCAATTCATAACATTCAATGGATGGCTTAGGACATTTAGGGCTTAATTCTCTTGAGGAATTGAAAAAGACTGTAATAGGACACTATCACCATTTGGCTTCCCCCAGTCACAAACTATTTGAGAGCTGATTCACAAATTGTTTGGGGGTTGATCCATAATATGGAAGCCACAGTGTGTTTATAAGAGTTATAAAATTAAAGTATAAACTTTACAGGTTAAGGCTGCTAGAAGATTCCAGACTATAAACACAGGCTGTTTTATCTGTGGCCTTGAGTTGTGATTAATTTTAGATAAGCAGTGGATAATACATTTAAGGAAAATCACCTTTGCTCCACCTTGAAACAGAAGCATAAATTTTGCTTGTGTTCTAGTTTTTGTAATAATAGATTTGCCATAAAATGTCTCCTAAATAGCTCAACACTGGAAAGGCTGGCTAATAAAGCATTTTGTGTGATTATCAGAAAAGACGAAAATGCCACAAAACTGAACAATTACTTGCAAATAATTGTCAGAAACTTTTTTTCCTAAAGGAATTGACTCTTTTCCTAGGTAGGGCATCCAGAACCAAAGGTGTAGGGAAGCAGCCATCTCTCCCTGTCAGGACATGCTGATGACACTCAAGGAACAATCAAAGGTAAACATAATCAGGAACAAGAGGCAGAATTCAGCAGTGGACAGGGCCGAGAAGAAATTCAGGTGCATCACTCTTGTGCCAAAGGATCACTTATTTTTCTCTTAGTTTGTCCATGGATAATTAAGAATTTGCAAGGGGAAGAAATAGTAACACTCACTGAAGTGAATCCATCTTTATGTATGATTCCCTTTTAATGGAGGAGACCATCTTAATTATTCGGATGCCCTCACCAAAGCAAGTTTTTTATTTAATCTCTGTAATAACCACTTATTTTAATTTAAATGGCATCGCGTGTCAAAGGGGAGATCAGATCGTTTTTGAAAATATGCTAGTGTGGGGTTTGATGGAGTCTGAGGCCAGTTTAGCATTAAAAATGCTGAGTCACAAAGCAAAGGTGGTATGAGTTGTCTGAAATGAGAAAGCGAAATCAGGATTGAGGATGAGGGGTCCAGAATTGGTCACTGTGGCATAAAAATTATTTTGAGCTGAGGCTATTTGAGTTCCTAAAATTCCTAATCTGCCTGAAAGCAGAGCTTCTCAAAAGGACTCAGTCATCATAAATTGTCTCCTTGAGAACAACTGTAATCTTATCTTCTGCAAGATGTGAAGTGGGCACTGCACCCAAATTAATATTGTCACAGACTATTCTATCTCCCATCTATTCCCCTAAGGGTCTATTTATCTATCTTTCAAAAAAGTCATTTTTTTTTCTATATGTGCCCTTCTCCCCCTTCTAAAAAAAGTCATTTCACCTTCCAGAAGTGTCTGTATGCACCTCCCCATCTCCTGTTAAGATGGTATAAAAGCCCCAAATTTTAACTGTCTCCTTAACTGTTTCCACATTTTTCTATAAATTCCCATGTACAGGTATGTGAATAAAACTTTTCTCTTGCTAATATGGCTTTTGTCAATTTAACTTGCAATGCCCCCATCAGATAACTTCAGAGGGTATCGAAAAAAATTTTTCCCCCTGATCAAGGGCACAAAATCAGATCATAATTCTGCATAATGTGGTGGCAGTCACTCCTTTGTCAGCTTCTACAATAAAGATGGAGAAAACCATCACTGTGGTCCCCTTGTCAGTTGACTTTACAGTAAGGGGTGATCATGTAGCATTGTCCTGACCAGCGAGATGAAAGGATACATTTTCTGGAATTCTTGGTTTTTGCTTTCCCAATCAAAGTGGCCAAGGCACCTGGGCATCCCCACCCTGTCTCCTCTTTCTCCCTGGAATGTGGATGCAATGTTTGGAGAAGCAACAGCCATCTATTATCTATGAAGGGACACACATGATGACAAAGGCAAATTTCTAAAGATAAAACAAGAAACTAAGAAGAGAGTTTGAGTCTAGGGCCCTGATGACATCACTAAACAGGTAACCAACACTATCAACTGTCTGCTTCAGGACTTTATGTTAGGAGACAAAAATTCATCTCCATATGTTTAAGCCACTAGAGTAGCATATACTGTTAGGTTCAGGCAATGGAAATCCTAACCAACGAAAAGTTAAGACACAAACCGGATCCCAGGGACCAGAATCAGGAAGGATAGGGAGAGTCTGGGGACCTTCAGTAGTTCATTGCTCTTGCTGGTTTCTTCTGTCCCTCCAGTATTTTACCAACTCTGCATCTTTGCTCCCCTTTAGGAGCCTGATATAAGAGAAGGGAATAGCGTTAAGCAAAGTGCAGTGGCTGAGTCTCTCCAGATTCTTCTGACTGCGGCTAGTGACTGGGCAGAGAAAAACATCCTCCTGACCAGTCCTCTCCTTACCTGCTTCAGAAGAGCCTTTGAAATCCTGTAACAGCATGTGAGTAAGTGAAGTGGGTAATTACACTGCTTGCTTTTACTTAGAGCCAAGAGGGCCATTTATACTTCTTATCGGACCTTAAGAGTGGCTCTTCTGCTGAATGCTGGAAGCCTAGAAGGAAAGGAAATTATATGGAAATACATATAAAATATTTCCTCAGGACGACTCTGCAAAGTGTGTGGTAAATAGAAAATAAGCAACCTATATAAAAATACACTTATGCTGTTATTCCCACCCTGGCAAGAAGCAGTTCAGGGGAGAGACTGGCTCCCCACTAGGCATGCAGGTGTACTCCAGGTGACACTTTGTAAGACACTGAAGATTCCTGAATTGTCAACATAATAAAGTGAAATAAAAATTAGAAGTGCTATAGGGGAGGAAAACATTTCCCTTCCTCACTTCTAGTTTCTTTGGCTGGTCTGATAATTAAATTGACATAAGACAGACTAACAGGAGAAAACCAAATTTAATTTTGTACATTTGGGAGCCCATAAAAATATGAGACTCAAAGAAGTGACTAAAGCAGGCAGCTTTTCTACCTTTTAGACAAGGAAACAATAAATCTGTGAAGCACTGGCAAATGGGGTTTGGGCTTGGGGTAGCAAATTAGTGAAGTAGTAACAGGTTTTGTTTATACAGCCTTCTTGTCCTTAAATTCCTTATCTCTGGTGGTCCCTCCTGGTTACAGGAAAGGTTAACTTTCACGTGGGAGATTTATTTCCTTCTCTCAGAGGGACAAATGAGGTCAGAGTATCCTTCTTGCACTGGCTGTTTCTTAAGTAACATTAATTCAAAATAATCAATATGCCAAAGTGGCATATTTGGGGTGGTATATTCTGCTCCCCTTCAGTGCACATAATTTCTCACACTCAAATAAAAGAAACACAAAGCCCTTCTTTCTTTAAGTCATAAATCTGTGACTTGAACATACCCTTCTTCCCTCCTCCACCAAAATCTAGGTTTCTCTGTGACTGAAATGCAATATTTGGTTAACTTTCTTTTTTCTTCCCTTCCTTCTCTCTTCCTTTTCTTTCTTTCTTTCTTTTTCTCTCTTTCTTTCTTTCTTTCTTTCTTTCTTTCTTTCTTTCTTTCTTTCTTTCTTTCTTTCTTTCATTGAAGTACAGGTGACATACAACATTATATTGGTTTTAGGTGCACAGTGTAGTGATTTGACAAGTCTACACCTTATGTTATGCTACCCATAAGTGCAGCGACCATCTGTCACCATGCATGATTACAATATCACTGACTATATTCCCTAGGCTGTGCTTTTTATCTTCTTGTGGGTAACTTCTTTTTGTATTCGTGATTGCCTTCTCTGGGTATCCTCTCTTAGGATCACAAGATCCTTGGAGATCTTAGTTAAATTAACATTTATGGAATGCCTACAGTGAACTAGATTAAGGTACTGTATTAATAGCCTTATTAAACTATTGTTAAAAAAACATGACAACAGGCCTAAAATAGGCTTATTCTTTCTTTCTCTTTTTTTTTTTTAAGATTTTATTTATTTACTTGAGAGAGTGAGCAAGAGAGACAGAAAGCATGGGGGTAGGTGGTGGGTGAGGAGAGGGAGAAGCAGACTCCCTGCTGAACAGGGAGCCCAACGCTGGGCTTGATCCCAGGACCCTGAGATCATGACCTGAGCCGAAAGCAGCCACTGAACTGACTGAGCCACCCAGGTGCCCTAAAATAGGTTAATTCTAAGCCCCATGTCACCAAACCCAGACTTTAACAATTACAGTTTTGCCTCTTTCAGAAATGAAATCTTAAACCAGTTAAGCAGGAATCACCTGATCAGCACTAATTAGGTTATCTGCCAGGTAGACCCCTGCCATTCCCTAAAGGGAAGTAACCTTGCAGGAACCAACCCACTTTTTTGTCCAGTGTAACTCATGTGTTCCTGCTGCCTTCTGCCTCTAAGTCTTTCATTTGGTATAGCTCCTTGGAGCTTCTATCTGTTAGGTTGGATGTTGCCCAATTCAAATCTATTTGTTTTCAAATAAACTTCAAAATTTTAATATGCTTGAGTTTATCTTTTAACTCTCTATACTGGGCATGGTGTAGTGGAAAGATGTTGGGGGTGTAGTGTATTTGGTGGGAAATGTGGGCTAGGGAGGATGTGAGGCAGGGGATCTGGGTGGGAGAAGAGACAATAGGAGGAAATAGGGTGGAGGAGTGGGTAGAGTGTGTGGGGCAGCGGGTATAAGGACATGTAAGTCAGCAGAAGACACTGCATCTAGCACCACACTGGAACAGGTAGGTGGGATCCCAGTTCTCTGGGGAAAGAGTCATTGATTGAATAGCAAGGAACCTAAAAGAAAGTGTGAAAAGTGAGAATGGGTCAAAAACATACACAAATGTTGGCACTTCCAATTTTACATATTACCCAGGGGAAGGCTTTGTTGAGTTCCATGACTGGAATCCAAAACCCTCTCTCCAAACACTTCCAGCATCTCCCTTCCTCCCTTCTTTCTTTCTTTTTCTTTCTTTCTTTCTTTCTTTTTCTTTCTTTCTTTCTTTCTTTCTTTCTTTCTTTCTTTCTTTCTTTCTTTCTTTCTTTCTTTCTTTCTTTCTTTCTTTCTTTCTTTCTTTTTCTTTCTTTCTTTCTTTCTTTCTTTCTTTCTTTCTTTCTTTCTTTCTTTCTTTCTTTCTTTCTTTCTTTCTTTCTTTCTTCTTTCTCTCTTTCTTTCTTCTTTCTTTTTCTTCCTTTTCTTTCTTTTCTTCTTCTTTCCCCTTCCTTCCTTCCTTCTTTCTGATTTTATTTATTTGAGGGGGAAGAGGTAGAGGGGGAGGGAGAAGAAGGACAAGCAGCACCAATGCAGGGCTTGATCTCAAGACCCTGAGATCACGACCTGAGCTGAAACCATGAGTCGGAAGCTTAACTGACTGAACCACCCAGGTCCCCAAACACCTCCAACATTTTTAAAGGAAAAAAAGAAACAAAAACACAGTAATTTGCCTGGGAGCTCATCACATCAGCGTGGCAGCAACTAACCTAGCCACACTCCCAAAGGGCCATGCTGTTGAAGATATTTAGCTAAGGAAACCAATCACTGTAGAATAGTTTCTGCTCAATGAAAAATAGTCATCATGGGCAAGATCAGTGCTTATGGTGAAAAGGCTTGAAAAATATCTTTACCTAAATTTTACTCCATGCTGACTTCACACTTACCCCACCCCTAAAAAGTTTATGGAAGTAATTTCACTAACACTCTACCAAGGAAACTAAAATTATAATAGACAAATGGCTTTAGAAGAAAAATAAAAGCACAGAGGATTTGAATGAATGGCCCAAATATCTTCCTTTCTGCCTAATGAAATTCTTAATATCAAACCATAAGAAATGCAAATGTAAGGTCTGAAGGGGTTATAGGTCATAGCTGGGGCTACCTGATACTGCTAACTCTGAGGAATTCATAAAACCTTTTATGACCTGAATGGAGCTTGTGAAGCCTTTTGTTTGTACCACCACAACTGTGTTTTGAAATGAATTAACCCTGGAAAGGGTAAGTCGTAATAGGCGTGGTACTACAAATCTAATCAGGAAAATATTTAACCCTTTCTCCTTGGTAGGGTAGAAAAAATAATTTTTCCTCTACCTTTCTGAGTTCTTGGCAGAGACACAGGTAATAAAAGAGAGATTAATTTTATTACAGGTAATAAAAGACAGATTACTAAGAGAAAAACAAACAGAAGTTTATTAACATTTATACCCCAAGTGCATGAGAGGTTAACCAGGGAAAATGAGTGACTCTCACTGATAACCTAAGCCACCACCTTAAATACCATCTTCAACTAAAGGCAAAAGAAAGAAAAGCATGGGGGAGGGGTGGAGAACGAGTTCTGGGAGGTTATCAGGAAAAGCACAGTAAACAATGGTAAGGGTAGTTATGCAGATTTAAATTGCTGCTTTCTCCACCGATAAAATTCTCTGGAGATTTAGTCATCCTTCTCTTTCCGATAACAGAGAGGGAGACACCCTTACGCCCAGAGATTCCTTTCACAAATACAAATTTCTCTTACAGAAGGATAACTTCTCTTGCCTTCAGAGCTTCTCCTGTGTCTGCTGTTTCTCAAAGTCATCCTTAAGCCAAAGAGGTACGTTTTGGAAGGGCATATGCTGCTCCCCTTCAGCCCCAGGATAAAATATGAAGCTATGTTTTGATGTCATGGAAGCAATAATAATTGCAAAGCATGGACGGAATATTTGTACTCCTTCATTTTTGGTGGGGTACAGTAGCACAGTTTTAGGAATCTGGTAAGGACAGAAGTAGGAAGAAGGGAACCTTGGATATTTTTCAACATTCCTGTTTTTTCTTAGCTGTTCCCTGATTCTTCAAGAGGTTTGTGCTCTACATTATATGTTAATACATAGAAAAAATAATGTAGAACAAATGTAAGACTTGCAATACAAAAATGATTTACAGAGAAGAAGTACATCTCTAGGAAACCATTTTCTCAGCTTTCCCCAAAGTTTCTGGGAATTTATGAAATGATTTTGCTGATGAACCTTATTTTTAGCTATACCCTATGGCAGTCTCCTTGCAAAAGAAATGGGAATTCTGTTTATGCTACAGAATTTGAAGTTCTGCACAGCAGTCAATAGAAAATAATGGATATCAGTTACACAGCTGGAACTGCTGACTTGATCAGATTTTATAACCCTCTTCTCTGGGGGTCTTTTTAATAAGTCCATGGAGAGTAGTGTCATGTGTTTTATGGGAATGCTCCAATGTTTTATTCTATACATAGAAACAAGTAACTAAAGGCAGTTTGACCGCCTGACAGTAACTCAAATTCCTAAATACATAAAAATTAATGAAAAACAGACACAGAATGTTAGATCTTTTATTAGGTCTGGAAGGAGTTGTTACCGTTGGTTTCTGGGACTTAAAAGGTACTTTGATTTCTTTTTTTTTTTTTTAATTTTGTTCATCTCTCTACTCAGAGGGAAATTAGGAGACCTGCTGCTTTGGACAAGGCCCGACAGTCTTTCCGCCTCCTCTCTGATTTGTCTTCTCCTTGACCACTCCTTGCACTGGAAAGGATCTGACTTCTAATCTGATTTTATCTGTAAATCTCATCTAATTTTCTCTCTGTAAATTGAAGGTAATAAAAGCATCTACTTACAGGTAAGGTTGCCATAAGGATGAAATGAGATACTACATGGAAAGAATTCAGAGCAGTGCCTCCTGCATTGCAAGTTCTTAAAAATGTTGATGAGTCATCAGTTCAAGCCCTGCTGATTCTGTCACCATTTCTGATCAATTTCGAGAATGATCTTAGCAAAAACAACAATTATCAAAGTGTACATTCCTCATTTCTTCATTGTGAAATCCTGAGAAGAGGAGACTTTGCTCTTCTTTTCCATTTCTTTTTATTAAATTTTCAGGTTTCTCTTGGAGTGCTTCTTTAATTTTGCATATACGAGAATTGCCTGGGGACAGGGAGGGTGGTGAAAATGCAGATTATCAAAACCTGTCCCCATTCTCAAGCAGTTTTTATTCAGTAGACTTGGATGGGGGCCCAGGAATTTGTGTTATTTTTTTTTTTTTAAGATTTTTATTTATTTATTTATTTATTTGAGAGAGAGAATGAGAGATAGAGAGCATGAGAGGGAAGAGGGTCAGAGGAAGAAGCAGACTCCCTGCTGAGCAGGGAGCCCCATGTGGGACTCGATCCTGGGACTCCAGGATCATGACCTGAGCCGAAGGCAGTCGCTTAACCAACTGAGCCACCCAGGCGCCCCCCAGGAATTTGTGTTATTAACAACCTCCTCCAACTGCCATTCTCAATCAGGTGATCCACAGAACTCTCTTAAGGAAGCACAGCCTCAGAATCTATAGTTCACCTTTGAACAACCTGGCTTTCAACTGCGTAGGTCCACTTATATGCAGATTTTTTACAATACAGGACTGTAAATTATTTTCTCTTTCTTATGATTTTCTTAATAACATTCTTTCCTCTAGCTTACTTTATTGTAAGAACACAGTATGTAGGACAAAGAACATACAAAATACGTGTTAATCAGCTGTTTATGTTATTGGTAAGGCTTCTGATCAACTGTAGGCTAATAGTTAAGTTTTGGGGGAGTCAAAAGTTACATGCAGATTTTCGACTGCACAGGGTTTGATGCCCATAACCCCCGTGTTGTTCAAGGGTCACCTGTTCTTTAGGGCCTGACAGTAGGATCGTTGAATTTATTGAACTGCTACTAAATTTGATTTTCTCAGTTCATTGATGTGTTGAGAACTCTTTGTACTTTCCAAGCTCTTTAAAGAGATTTTAAAAACCTCTACCTTTGCTTGGGTAGTTCTCAACTCTGCCTAGCTTTCCTGGAAGATTCCCAGTGGAATACTCAAACCATCATTTCAGAATCCATGGGTCATCTTCCAAAGTGCTCAGGAGGAGTTAACAGCTTTCCAGGATCTTCCAGTCAGAGCCTTGCCACCTGCTGGGTTTGGATGCTGGAATGACTCAGTCCTGTAGAAAGCACCTGTGTGCTGGAAGTTGACGCTTGGCTCCCACTGCAGGTGTAGACAGGATTGCCGAGTTTCTAGCCATATTTTCCTGTGAAAAGCATAGAAATGACTCAGAAAATACTCCTTCCACACGCTCTCCTTTGTCTCTGTTAAAGTTTTAGCCTCTTTCTATGATAATAGGTTAAAAAAAAAATGCTTAGGTCTCTTGAGTCTTCAGTTTCTGTAGTGTTGGGGAAAATAGTAACTATAACGTATTATCAGTTTTCTTGGTCATAGAGACCATCTGCTACATCTTGAGTTTTTGGTGGAGCCTCTACATTTTTTTTCATAGTAGATATAAAATTGCCTTTTCTTCTCATTCAACTAAAAGTAGAATCAATTAAAAAATCTTGGAGATATGCTGCCTGCTCACAAAATCTAAAACGTGGCATATTACCCTCCTTTCCATATGCATTCAACTCCCCTAAACGTTAAAGGCACTTAGACACTTGCACGACAAGAGAACAACACCGTATGTATTTAAACTACATGAAAAAAAGGAGAGAAATAGCTGCTGTGGTCTTCTCAAAGTTTTATTTTTTGTGCATTTTTTATTTATTCATGTCACCAGACAGATTTCTAAATACAGAAGCAGCCCGTCTCCTATGTGTCATCCTCCCCATGGTATATCTAATTAAACTGCCATCAAAGTCTGTGTTCACTCTATTATGCCAAGGTTACCACTGCAGGTACTACATGTTGACAGTATCTTTCTTTGCCCACTGCCAGGCATTTGGGGAGGAACCGGCAACAGTAATCATTTAGAAATAGATTTTCATGACTATTATTTCCTTATTTTTTTATAATCAGTATTTGCTGATTTTGAAAATATCACTGTCAGCAAAGATAAATGAATAAACACTTGAAAAAAGTAATATATTTAGAGGTGACTGGGTGACTCAGTTGGTTAAGGGTCTGCCTCTTGATTTCGGCTCAGGTCATGATCTCAGGGTCATGAAATCGAGCCCCATGTCAGGCTCTGCACTGGGTTTGGAGACTGCTTGGGATTTTCTCTTTCCCTCTCCCATTGCCCCTCCCCTGCTGAAAAAAAATTAAAAAAATATATATTCAGGAAATTTTCTTGTATATAATAGAGTTTGATAGACAGTTAAAATCAACATTTGCATATTTCTCTGGCTTTGGATCAAGTGCCCAGCTTGTGTTCTAAAGGTGTCCATGTCCGAACACCTACCTTTCCAGTCTGTTTGCCTGATGCTAATATATTTACTGTTGTTGACTTCTGAATACGGCAAGTATTTTGTAACCCTCATGTTTTTCTTCATGCTAATTTTCAGTTTTAATTTTTTTAAGTCTAAATCCCACCTATCTTTAGGACTCAGTTTGAAATAAAGTTTATCTTAGACCTCAGCAGGCCAAAGTGATTTCTCCTTCCCCTTGATTCAGCTGACAAGCCCGTATAACCCTTATCATAGATCATCTTGCTTTGTTACTCATCATCTGCTCATCAAAAGCATTTTCTGCGCCACCAACCTGAGGAAGAAGAAAGGTACTCAGTAATTCTGTGCATATACTTTCTCCATGGCAAGGGCTCACTGTCTGCTCCTCAGCCTCTGGGCATTTTACTGGAGAGGGGGCAGAATGCTCTTAACTCTCACAGGGAACAAGCAGGCTGCGTTGGGAGTTTCAGAAGCAGGGCTCCTTATCTGGTCATTCTTTGTAAATTTTCTTTTTCTTTTTCTTTTTTTTTTTTTTTGCCTTCACTGTTACCTCTCTATTACTGCCATACTGGAGCTCTATTTACATTTGCTGCTCTGGGCAAGCAGGCTGTCTGTCCCCATTCTCCACCTACACACCATGCCGCAGACTCTCCTTACTGCTCTGGCACAGCTCCTGGCCCGGCTGGTAGTTCCACACCTTTGGGGATGCAGGGCACACTGGGTTCTGTGGCTCACCTGGGGTCTCTACCAGGTTTGTCCATATCCCTGCTCCTACTTTTCCAGGTAGTAAGGCACTGCTGGGGTCCCGCCCCACTCCTTGCCTTGAGTAACCTGGGTGCCTGCTGCGCTACACTGGGCATGCGGGTTTCTTCCTCTGCCATCATCGCCCTTCCCTTCCCTTCCCTTCTCTTTGCTTTCTTATCTATCTTCATTCCACTACCAGATTTCCTTCCACCTGGACTTGTAGATCCATGCATACGTCTGTAGATGCAGAGATGGACACTCACCCTTTGGGAGGAAGAGGTGTATGGATGAACATCTATCTCAGTAACTAGAGTCCCCACTTTGCTCTCTGTAAGTCCCTGTGCCTGGTGGACTCTAAATAAATAGGAGTTGAGGTCAATCATTTCAAAGCTCTCTCAAAACCCTCACAGCAATTAGAGCTCCTATTTATTCAGCTTCTATTAGGCTGCCATGTTCTTTACTTGAATTATCTCATTAAATACTTAGAGCATTACCATGGGGCAGAGATTCCTTTTTTCTATTTTATATGTAAGGAAACAGACTCAGAAATTAATTAACTTGCCCCAGGCCACACAGTTAATAAGACTCAGAGAAGAGATTCAAACTCAAGTCTTCTGACTCTGTGGTATGTGCTCCATTTCTGTTCTGACAGGCTGTTCCCAGATGAGGAGCAAAATTCCCAGGGAGGTTTAAATGTGTAATTCTCAGTTTATAAGGTCACGGGTTTAGCTCCAGAAGGGTAAAGTCTCAATGTTGGACAGAAGCTACCCAGTTATCTGCACACTTGGACCAAAACTGTTAAAATTTATAAGAAGTGCTTTATTGTTGATTAGCGCATTTAATTTTTGTAGAATTACCTGTTTTTGGAAACCTTAAACCACGTTGAGATATTTTCTTCTCGCAGTCCCAGAGCTGTGTTTTCATCCATGGATTTGGCTTTTGACCCAAATACACAGAGTATACCATCCCGTCTAGCAGTTTAAATGGAAATATAACTCTCAGGTAGGTAATTTGT
Source organism: Zalophus californianus (assembly GCF_009762305.2). Taxonomy (NCBI): domain Eukaryota; kingdom Metazoa; phylum Chordata; class Mammalia; order Carnivora; family Otariidae; genus Zalophus; species Zalophus californianus. Next base: position 166,085,262 of record NC_045596.1, on the reverse strand, counting down.
CAGCTGAAGGTTAATGATAGCAAAAATGCTAATGATCAAATGGCAATTAACTGTATCATATTTTTAAACCAAACTCCCTTAAGAAGTATTACTATATAATTCCGATCTAGGAAACCTTCATCATCTGCTAAATCTGTCAGGGAGACCTTCTTTCTTAGCAGCAACATGTTTGTCTTCTATCTTTTCTCTGTTTGATTTCATGCAAGCTTCATAAATCATTTAGCAGCTGCAATTGTTGTCAAAATGTTTTCGTTTTGAATGTAAATATTTATAACTATTGTTTTATTTTCCAAAACAAAGAAAGAGAACTGTATTGAAAACAGCAACTAGGACTGCCAGTGCTTTGAACTCAGCCAGAGACGGAGCCCCCACTGTGGGACCAGGATCCCCCAGAGGCCCTTTCCCATGTTCTTGCTTCTGCTAGGTCAGAAGCTCGAGTACCAAAAAATTGAGTTCAAGGATTCCTCAACCTAACTGAATTGAATGAACTCAGTCCAGACCTGGCTTTGCCCTGGATAGGTGGTCTTCCTGCCAGATGAGCACATGGGCATTTTTTTCAAGGCATTTCGTAGCATTTCAAAGACCTTGAGAATTGATATCATTCCAATTTTTATAAGAGAATATGGTTCATATGGGAAGAGAGTTAAACAGGGTCATACTAGACCCTCCTTTCCACTGTCCTCCCAATCTCTCTCTTCTCATTGGGACACTTGTGCCCTATGAGCCAGGCAGGCTGTGGCAGTTGTTGGCTCTCAGCAGCCAGGCACTCTTGTCTTCCTCCTAGGAATCAATGCCCTAAGAAGGATTCATTCATCAGATTTGCCTACAAAGTTTGTTTTCAAAAAGAATCCAACGTGACTTACAATGGAAGTATACAAACTGCAATGATCATAAAATAATGAAAACTTACAGATGGGGAGGAGAAAACTAGATACATGTAGTTCATATAATAGAGATACTGCAGGTGAGCATCAAAGTTTCCGAGCTTCCAGAAGCTCAGAAGGAGAATCACTATGTCGTGCCCAGCATTCATATTGTCACTTTCTAATAGTAAAAGCAACAAGTTTTTTAAAATAAATTTTGAAGCTGAGGAAAGCATAATTCTCCAGATTGTCAAAGTTATTTTTCCTTTTTTTTTTTGCATATTCCATTTCAGTCTTTATTCTTGTGGAAATAGCCTTATATTGCTCCATTCATAGTATTTGTAAAATTTCATGTTTTCCTTCTCCCCTCTTCAACACCCATGTAACTATATGTCAGATGAATTTTGACAGAAACTAGATGACCAGCAATTCAAAAGCAAGCCCCCAGGAGCACCTGGGGTGTTATGTTCAAGCTGTTGCTGGAGCAGAAACAGAGGCAAAGGCAGGGCTTGGCTCTCTGCTTGGAGCAATAGTTGCCAACCTTGAAGGGTCAGTAAGCCCTGTGTAGCTTAGGAAAGCTAGGGAAATTCTCCTTAGAAAATACGCAACCACACAATTACAGATTTCTTTTCATGTAATTTTAGGAAGTTGTAGAGCCTAGATTGAAGATATCTGATACAGAATTAACTGCAGTGGAGCCTGCAAACAGAAATGAGCTTTTCTCAAGGCAAAGCTGGAAAATAATAGGCAAGGCCAGAGATAGCCCTTGGAATAGCAAGTAAGGGGGAGTGTCTCAGAACCAATGCTTTGTGTGTCCGATATAATGGCTACAGGCAATCTTGAACTGTGGCTCCTAACACTTTGATTTCAGGACCCCTTTTAGGTGCTTTAAAATTTTTGAGAACCCCCCAGAAGTTTGTTTTTTTTTTTTAATGTAGGCTGTAACTATCGATATTTACCATATTGGAAATTAAAACTGAGAAATTAAAAATATATGTTTTACCCTTTCATTTAACAACAATAATAAATTTATTACATGTTAACATAAATAACATAGTTTTTAAAAAGTCGCTATATTTTAAAAAATAGTGAGAAAATGCCATTGTTTTCCATTTTTGCCAAGCTCTTTAATGCCTGTGTTAACAGAAGACAGCTGGTGTTCATGTCTGCTTCTGCATTCAATCTGTGGTGTTACGTTGCTTTGGTTGAAGAAAATGAAGAAAATCCAGCCTCATGCTGACATATAGATCGAAAAAAGAGGAGTATATTAGCCATCTTTTCAGTTAATTGTGAATATTCTTTGATACTATGCCCAAAACTTGACAAGTGATAGTTTCTTAAAAGAAAGTCCCCGCTGGATACACAAACTGAAATAATCCTATGTATTTTTTTTCCCCATGGTTACATTAAAATCCAACCATCTACCTTTCAGTTTAAATGTTAATTTTACTCTTGAATGCTTTGGACCCCTCATACCCCCTGAGGGAGTCCCTGAGACCCAAGTTCACATAGGTACAGTCCTGAAGCGCTCCTTCTCAGTCTGCACACACTGCTGGGCCAACAAGTTCTCCTTTTGTGGTTTTCTTCCCCTGTTCCAGGCAGCACACTGGCCTTTTCATCCACAGTTAGCTAACAGTTAAATATAGAGTATGTGCAACCACGGAGTGACCGTGATCATGCTCTTGGAATCCATAGAAACTCCAGCACAAGGCTCCAGGGAGAGACGTGTTCTGATATAAAGGAAGAGAAAAGACCAGAAGGCAGAGGAAGGCAGACCCCAGAAGCAACCACACCGGGAAGGACTCTGCCTTAAACGTGTGTGATGGTGCACGCAGTCCTGAGGACTGGGGTGCAGACAACTGGGGTACAGAGGCTGAGGTAAATGTGCTAAAACACAAGCTTTGCCTAATGCTCCACGGAGTTAAGAATGCTTATAACTTTTTTACCTCCCAGTTATTTGCAAAGCAGTTAGGATAATTATTAAAATACTACTACTAGATAAGTGTTTAGCAAAGCTGTTGAATAGACCACGTGTAGATTTTTTCTATCATTAAAATTTCTTATAGTCTAAAACTTTTTTAAATTAGTAATTACATTGATTTCCTTTATTGAAGACAAAGTTAATCCCTATTTTAAACAAACGAATTCAGCACTAGTATTTTCTCTTTCCTAGACTGGAAAGTTCCAATACTGGATTTTCAAATCTGAGTTTATAAAATCTGGAAGGTCTTCATCTCCCTGCACTTAATAATAGTCTCTAATAAAATGTGAGAAAGCTGGAGCCATTCATGCTTATCATTTCTTCAGGAGAGTCTTGCCTTCCGGTCTCAGAAGACCGTCAGGACTGACCTCTCCAGAGACCAAGGCCCAGGTGGACTGGTAATAACCGATGCAAAGTTCGTCTTCCAGATGTGTTCCTTTGCGGCCACAACATTTCATTCCAAGAAATAGACCCTTCTGACCAAGGACTGGGCTCAGCCGAGGTCCCTGGGTTTGCAGTGGCTTTGTTACTTGTTGTAAGATTCTTGTGTAATCTTTGCCAAAGTCTTCAGACACCGAGACATTTATTCGCCTGAAAGTCTGCAAAGAAAAACAACCTGTTCTGCGATTGTAACCTCAGCCAGGTCCGGGGAGCAGACAGCCTTGGCGCACGCGGCACAGGTGGTGCCCTGGCGGGGCGCACCGCGCAATTGCGCCCAAGTGCAGGAGGCAGGGCTCGGTGGCAGAGACCAGGGCAGGCTCGCGGTCCGATTGGTGGGAAAGTGGAACACCCGGTCTCTGAGATTACAGCACCCTCCTCGCAGAGCTTATTATTTCTTTGCTTTTCAAGCAAATGGATACCACTTGCTACTGGCACGTTATATCTAAGTACCTTCCGTATCCCTGTTATGCAACTAATTTCCCCAAAGGAAACATAGTTTGAAGTGTCTGGGGCAGCTGGAGGAACAAGGCAAAAAAGCACATTCTGTGTGAAAGCCAAGCTGGCTTCGGTGCAAGCAGCACCCAGGCACGGGGAAAACTTGTGTTTCTTCCAGATGGTTCCAGGCTCCAGGGACACGGTTTTGGTCTCTGTCAAGTTCTGTATTTTCACTGTTAATGACTCCAAGGTGGGTAGGGGTGATGTGTCGGCAAAAACCACGATGATAAGTCCTGTTGAGGCACCTTTTCTGGAAAGATCAGGCAGCTGCCTTCTGCTTCATATGCCGGGCGTATCTGGTTACCTGTGTGCTTCCCCATTCCCCAGGCCCCCGGTGGGGAGGAGCTGGAGTACGCACAGTTCCCAAACACCTTAATGAGAATGCCAGTGTGGGGCCGTCATTACTGTGAACATCTGTGAGCTGTAGAGTTTAATTGAGCTACAGCTAATGTTTATCGTGTGTGGAAAGAGTAGCGGATTAACGGTTGTTTGATTGTCTTTACATGGTTTCTTATTATCTTTCCCTTTCTCTTGTGATGTTTTGGCAGAAGGTACAAAAAGGAACAGAAGCCCCAAGATCAGGCATCTAAGTTATCTAATTTGGGTTTGCAAACAAAGCAGCATGGGAGGTTGTTCTTACAGGCTTCCTTAGGAATATATCATATAAAATTTAGGCGGAGGTGGAAAAGCAGTTAATCAGTGAGGAAATGTTAGCTCCTTCCCCCCATAGCAAAAAAAGATTTTCTAGAAAATTCATCATAATTTCCCAAGTGGTATCAACTTTGCACTCTCATTTCCAAATATGCTTCTCTTGAATAAACTGCTGTCGAGCCAAAGAAATGAATGTACATGAATTTTTTGTATTAAACTAAAGGGCTCCGAATTTTGTTTTAGACAAAAAAGGTAAATTATCTTTTCTTTCTTTTTTGTTCCTTGACAAAGCTGAGTACAAATAAAATTTTCATGATCTTAGCTTCCCTATAGTGGCCATTTCTTTGTTTGCAGAATGCTATATGCCATATCCTGTATTCCATTCTTGACAAATATTCTAAGGCTTAAGTCACAAAACAGGCCCTTTTCTTTTCTTTTTTCTTTCTTTTCTCCTTCCTTCCTTCCTTCCTTCTTTCCTTCCTTTCTTCCGCTTTTCTTTTTTCTTTCTTTTCTCAGTGTGACTTGAATCTGGAGGCAATTTCCAAGTTGTTTTTCAGTAAGAACATTCCATGTGTCGAAATTTTAATTCCATTTTCATAAGAAATTTGGGTGCATGTAAGTATTCCAACTTTAGACTTCAGGCTCTTCTTTTGTGCTATAAACCTGTGCTCATAGCTGCAAAGAAAGAAATTTCAGCATTTTTGGTAATCTTCAAAGAGCATTCTTTTGAAAGAACTCTGTGGAAGACATGCATACAGATGTGTGCGTTCAACTTTTTTTGTTGAGTGAAAAATACCCTACAAGTGGTATGCCAAGGTAAACAGATCTACATAGGGCCTAAACTTCTTCCTCTCATCCATAGTCAGAGCAGTGGCCTCTATCCATACCAGCCTTGGCAGCCTAACCAGTCTGCCCTCCCACCACCACGCCGCCCCCCACACACCCAGTTCCTCGTCCAGGTGCATCCCTCCCCTCCCCCAGCACAGAGCAGAAGTAGCATATTTCGGCAAGAGGCCAGGTGATGCCTTTCTATTTCTCCTCAGTCAGATGACAACAAAACCGAAAGCAAACACAATCAGATAAAAGAAGGAAAAAAAACCCTTTAGAATAAAATTCCTTTGGTCCAGGTAGGTATTTTTCCCTTTTATTCTAGCTAGCAATTTTCCTAGAGAAACCTGAAAAAAAGAAGAAAATGCTGAAAAAGACATATGTGATTGAAATTAGCTGTTATCTTCAGGATGCCACTGGATTGCACATGAAATAATGAATTAAACGAAGTAGAAACCATGGCCCGACCTGGAAATGTGTTTTATGCCTAATGTAATTAATCTCTATTGAAACAGCTAAGCCATTTAATTTGTGTTGCATGAATAATGAAATGAAAGGGGCACGTATGAATTGACTTTTTAACCAGCAGAGAAGATGCAACCTCCAGGCTTAAATATTGATTCGGATTTTCCTGACGACTCTTTAGATTTATGGATCTCAGACCCAGTTTCTTTCTCTCATTGGTCAGTCACAGATTGGGCTTGCTTTCTAGCCATTTCTAGTCCATCCAGATTTATTGGAAACAAAATCACAAAGGATGTTTTTGGACAGTGACTCAAAGCCTGGTGGCTAGCTCAGATAGCTGTTCGCTGCATAGCCTTTCCCTGCAAAGCATTTAGCTTTCGCCTTTCAAGATTTCCTTCCTCTTAATATTTGAAGAGAGCAGGAAGGAAAGTTATCCCACAGGGATTGTCATTTGATCTGTCCCTCTCAGAGCACCATGCTCCTTTGCCAAGGCTGGTTTGGCCACATTGGCCTCAGAGGAAGAGGAGTGCCAAAAAGTCCTCAGCATTTAACACCGTTTTACTGAAGACTTAGTAACAGCACATGATGACTATTAATAAAAGACAAGCTTAGTGCTACATATCCTAGAATCTGGCTACTGTGTGTTTCTTCTGGCTTCCCCTTCTCCTTAGCCCACCACCTGTTACAGGCACTGGTCTCATCATACCCCGTGTCCAAAAATTGGGGCAGACATAAGAGAGTGAGGGGTTGAATAATATTTCTCAAAAACAAATAAGAATTTTCTGGAACAGTCCAATCTAGATTCCCATTTCAAAATGCAGGAGAAAGGTCATTTGAAAGGGCACTGATTTTTGGGAATGTCTGTTACATCTAGAAATGTGCCTCTTTAGAAAACCTTTCTTTCCCTTTGCCAGCCATCTCCTTCCTCAGTTTGGGCTCCCATCATGACTGGAACAAACATAGGCATTCACTGCTGAGTCAGTGAACAGGGCTGACGATCATAGTCTAGAAAAAAATATAGTGTTCAGGTGGAAACAATAGTAGAGGCCAGAGGCAAGGAAAACCAGGGATCAGGGGAGCGATGTGGTGGTGTGTAAGCTCCTGTAAAAGCACTCTAAGTATAGGCTGATCGCACAGTTACTGAGTGGATTTAGCTCCCTAGAAAAAGCAGCCTTTAAAAGTATAATTTGAAAGCATCCAAGTCAGGCATCTGCATTCCAGCCTTAAGTCTTTCAGTATAACAGTTACAGCAAAGGACAAGGTGATCACCCTGCTGACTCTGGGCCAGAATAGCAGGCCAGGGTTCCAAGGGTCCACAGAGTTCCTGCACACCTCTTTTTTATCATCGAGGCAGCTTCAGAGGTGGAAAACCACCTTAGCACTCTCTGTTCCACCTTCCTTTTTCGTTCCCTTCTCAGCTCCTGGATATTGCTCCTAGGAGGCCAAAGTGCCCTAATGCTTTTCTTAAACAACCCTCCAAGACCCACGTTTTCTCCTCAGTGGCATCCACTTCCTCATCAGACAAGCTTGCTTTGTACCTTTCCTTTCAACTAGCTACTGGACAGAATAAGACCTAAATAAATATATCAACACAAGGGGTTAGTCCATTTTCAAGGTAATTTTCCTTAGTTGGAAGAAATAAGTCTTCAAATGTAGCAGATTAGGCATTAAGATTGGTTGATATTGCAGAGAACAGGGAAGAGCTTTGTATCCTCTCCCATGCTCAAGCAGGAATCACCAGTCTTGGGCATACCATTCCCATCAGGAAATGACCCGTGAAGAAGCCTCTAGTCTGTCCAACACACTTAGCTTTACCTCACTCATCATCACATGTGTGACTTTACGGGAAGAGTTCAGGTAAGAAATTGCAGCCCCCTGCTTGCTGTCTGGCTTGGATCACTCCCTCTGAAGAAAGCTAGCTACCATGTTGTGAAGGCGCTCACGCCGTCCCGTGGAGAGGTTTATGATTAAGGAACTGAGCACTCCTGCCAACAGCCATGTGAGTGAACCATTTTGAAAACAAATCCTTAGGGGTGCCTGGCTGGCTCAGTCAGTAGAGCATGTGACTCTTGATCTCGGGGTTGTGAGTTCAAGCCCAATGTTGGGCTGAGAGCTTACTTTAAAACAAAACAAAACAAAACAACAACAAACAAGAAGAAGAAAACAAGTCTTCAAGAGCTAGTCAAGTCTTCAGAGGAATACAGCCCTAGCTGACATCTTGTTAACAACTTCATGAGAGCACCTGAGCCAGAACCACCCTTATTTTTGACCCACAAAAATTGTGAGAATATAAACGTTTGTCATAGTAAGTTGTTAAGTTTTAGGGCAATTTGTTGCATAGCACTGGCTAACAAACTTTTAAAGAATATATATTATATAAAAATACATAAGTACAAATCTTCTTCCCAGTTCCAAAAGGATTTGAGGCAACATTATGAGTTTTATTTGCTCAAGGAATGACCAAATTTTGTACAGTCCTTTATATATTTATTTATTTTCATTTTTTGAAGATTTTATTTATTTGACACAGAGAGAGAAAGAGAGAGAGAGCGCACAAGCAGGCAAAGCAGCAGGAAGAGGGAGAAGCAAACTCCCCACTGAGCAGGGAGCCCAATGCGGGGCTCAATCCCAGGACCCTGGGATCATGACCTGAACCAACAGCAGATGCTTAATGACTGAGCAACCCAGCCACCCCAGGTATGTTAGTTTAAACAAGATATTTACATGCCTCTTTTATATCACATTGTGCTACAATGAAATTTGAATTTTCTTTAAAGAATGTAAATTATATTTTTACCTTCACATTTTTGCCTGTTGCTTGGAAACTAGAAAAAGCTGTCATACTATATTGAAACAGAACTTACTAATAACATATAAAATTAGACAGGTTGTAGTAAATTACATGTGGTTAAAGTTTAATTAAGAAGGTGTATTCTTCTTTACTTTTTTGGTTTCTTTTGTGAAATAGGTGTTTTCTGTAGCTATTCAGAAAAATAGAAGGCATTTATAGTGGTTTGGCTTCATCTGAGTGGTGAAGATTTGCTTAAATTAAAACAAACAGATTTTCCACCTTTCAATTATGGTGTGTTTCCTGATTTGAACCAAATAATCTAATTATCCTTAATTTTATCCCTCATTTGTAGAAAATGAGAAATCTGCAGCAGAAAAAGTCAAGTGAGGTCAAGAGCAAATGGTATACAAAGATGTCCTGCTTACGTCAGAAAGGACACACTGGAGCAAATGAATACCATTCTTTTCTTGGCTGGTCCACTAGCAGCTATTCTGTCTCAAGCAAAAGAAATTGGAAAGTTTCTTCCTAAACAGCATATTCCAAGTATTTTATTCTTTAAATAACCTGATTAATTCATTTCTTCTTTTTAATCTTGGAATCATGTAATTTGTAGCAATTGGAAAAGAATAGGTGTACTTGTTATTGATCCACAACTTAATGGTTTAAATAATAATAAAATTTTATTATCCCACACAATTTCTGCAGGTCAAAAAGTTGCAAACAGTTCAGCAAGGTGTTTCTGGCTCCAGGTCTTTCATGAGGTTGCAGCCAAGATGTCAGCTGGGGCAACAATTATCTAAAGGCTTGACTGGGATTGGAGGATACACTTTCAAGATGGCTCCCTCACATGGCAGTTAGCAGGAGATCTCTTCCTCATCACTTGGACCTCCATAGGGTGGATTGCTTATCTCACGACCAGGCAACTGGCTTTCCACTGAGTGAGTAATATAAGAAAGAGGAAAGCAGAGTAGTAATGTTTCTTATAACCTATTCTTGGAAGTCACAAACCATCTTTTCTGCAATATCTTAATGGTTGCATAGGTCATCCCTAGTGAATGTAGCTTTGAGAAGGACACCGTGTATATGTACTCTATAGTTTATAACTGCCCCAAAGGGACCTGGGGGAAGTGCTCATCCTCAAACCCATTAAATTTGTTTTTCTGTAAAATATATGAGTATTTTTATTAGTTCATTTTTTTAACTTAAATTAACCTACACTAATTTTTTCCAGGATTCTTTGGATTTGAGGATTGTGGAGAAGCTATTACAAGGTGGTACAATTTACCTTCCTTTTGTTTTGGTTTTTTTTTTTTTTTTACTTGTATGCAGGTCTACAGCTAAGTTATCAAACCACTATTTTAATCCAAGTCACTTAGACAAAGTACACTCTATTTCTAATGAGCAGTCTGCTATAGAGAGTTTTTATGTAGAATGGTTTTATTGCATAGATATTAGACATAATTTAAAAGTACTACCTTTAGTAAATCTTAGATGTTTTACTAAGCATTATAAAAGCATTCAAGATACAAAAATGTTTAATTATAAAAAAGTCCTTGAAAAAGCTAGAACTCTTTGTCTTGAAATTTTCCAGGTTATCACACCTTTATTTACAGTCCAAAGATGTATATCACTAGCCATAGCTACTCGCAGTGAAAACAAAGAAAATATGCAGTAGACTTGGAAGCAGTGAAAGCCACTTATTTCATTTACAATTAGGAATGATTCAGGAAACGATCGGGAATGTCAAAGCGTGCTGTGAATTTCTTTCTTTCTTCTTTTTTTTTTTAAGTACAAGCTTTTAGTAGAATGATTCTGTGTCTTGAACTCAAATGGCTGTTTTGAATCCTTACTTGTGTTTGACCTTGGGCAAGTGACTTAAACTCCTTGAGCTTTAGCTATAGATGGGAGGTGATACCTATCTTGCAGGTTAATTAAAAGGATTAGAAGGAATTTTAGTAACGTTACTAATACAGGTCCTATCAGCTTGTGGGGGCTCAAAAAGTTAGCATTTATTGTTAGGTAATACCATCTCTGAAAATTTGGGAATAAAGTTTCTAGATATTGAATCATATTTAAAATACACTTGGGAATTTGCCTGTAATAGAATCATATATTTATTGATTTTTTAAAGAGACCAATCTTTCTGTAAGGAAACTATGACTTTCAAATGACCAATAAGTTGGTCTAGATATTTAAAGATTAAGTTAACCTTGACTGGGGTATAACACACCCATGCCAGCACCCGGTACCCGCAGCTCTACTGAAAGAGAAGGAAAGTTTTCCTGGTCTTTTTCTCTGTCTCTCTGAATTCACTTACAGAGAAAGGAGAAGCTGGGCTGGTGCCAGGGACAATAAACCTGCATTTCTCCTTAGATACAAGTGCAGTGTTTACAAGGTTAGATATCTAGTACAAGACTTTGACATTATGTAATACAACTTTTGTTGTGTTAATGTACCTCATTCACATGCTGATAAGACTCCTCTTGCTGGTGGCAAAGGGTTACCTTTAAATTAATATAAAGGGCAGCTGTAAGTTTTAATTTACTACAACCTGATCAGCCCAATGGATGTGGTATTCTCATCATAAATTTAACTATGGTTACATTGCTTGGGCAGATAATTAGAAAGCACACCATTACTCCTACACTGAGTACAATATGCATTTTGATTTTTAGCCATAGTTATTTTAACAGTTTAAAGAGTAAATTAAATTTACAATGCAGTTCTCATCAAGGTGCATGCAGTGATACTCCATCATAGCGACAAAGGACAGGGGAGATAATCTGGCTCAACCCCTTCATTTTATCAATGAGGAAATTGCTCTTAGAAGGGAAGGGATTTCCTTGAGGTCACACAGCTGAGAAGCAAAGCTGATGTTGTTCTCGTCTTCCCATCTAATTCTCTTTCCTCTCTTACATCAATACAGAGTGAAATATGGTTAACATTCTAATGGGAGAGCCTGGGTTTCTTTATCTCATCCATTCACACTTTCTTTAAATAAATTAAAACATTCTGCCAACTTTTCTGTGTAGTTTATCTGCGGAGTAACCATAGCATTTATTGAAGGGCTTTTGGATAGCAGTTTCTTCCTTTCATTTTGTGTCCTCTAGACCAAATCCATATTATCTCATGCAAAGACCATGACAATGAACTCATTTTCCTATTTCTGCTATCTCTCTACTGCATTCCAGCATGAAAAATACCCCTGGTAAACTCATTCATTCCCTTCCATTACAAGTGTCCTTCGAAGTGTTGGGCATGCTGCAATGAATAACAAAGAAACCAAGACCTATGTCCTCTTCACAGAATCCTGAGAACTCTATTGACATTCCCCACACAAAACTATTCTGTGCCTTCTATTGTTTGCTTCATGGAGCTGTGCCTGACCACAGTAGCCCGTGGAATCTTCAGTACAGTCCCCTTCCGCACTGCAATCATTGAAGTGCTGGTTATAAATAAATAAATAAATAAATAAATAAATAAATAAATAAATAAATAAAAGGCTTCTGGACTCCATCTCAGATCACTGAAGCAAATTGCTGGGTTAAAAATCTGCTTTTTTAACAAGCACCCCAAGTGATTCTTAGGCACGTCAAAATTTGAAACCCACACGTCTACAAAAATGAATGTTGGCTCCATTCACTGGGCCTGTAGCATATGGCTATTTGTCATTTCAAAAGTGAATAAAATATTTTGTCTATTGTATGATTGGCTTCTTAATCATAGTGGCTTTAAAAGTACATTTTTTCTGTACATCTCACAGTGCCTAGCACCATTTATTGAATATATTAGCTATTCAATTTATTAAATGATTCTATAATTACATGTGAAGTGACATTATTCATTCTTGGTACACATTTCTCCTCAGGAAAGCAGCACAGAAATTTTAATTTTTGTTCTTGAAATGTCAATTTTTCCAAAGTTGCCAAAACTGAATAGAAGCTCTGTGGCGACACTAACATGACTGTAGTGGTTGTTACCTCTGGTGGTGGCCCTCTTCTCTTCGTGCCCACCCTGGACTTACTGGATGTCTCCGGTACTTGCTCTCAGCTCATGGGCTTTGTCTTTGGAAGCTTCTGCATATGGAAGAGAAAGCATGTAACCTTGGTGGCCATCTTGCCACCTTGACAGCAACCAACCTTATCATATGGCAGATGCTGCAGAAGGCAGAGATGGAAAGAAACAGAGTCCCCAGTGATCACAGTGGGTTGTTGAATCAAACCACCCCTGAAGATGGCTTTGCCTTCAGTTTTCCAGTTATGTAAGGCAACAATTCCTTTTTATTCTTTAAGTCACTTGGAGCTGGGCGTTCTGTTACATGGAACCAAAAGCATTCTGAGTGACACAGGTAAGGACCATGTTTATCTTTTTCACCGCTGCATCTCCAAGACCTGACACAGTATGCAATACAAAGTAGACAAAACTAAGATATATTTTTGAGTGAATAAGCAAACTTCAATTGCACACTCTTGTTTTCCTAGCAGACTAAATAATCACAGCACATTCAAGAAACTGTCATGGTTTGTTAGAGAACATGGCTCATATCGTTCAGTATGCTAAGCTACACATCCATGTGTTGAATCTATACTGTATTCCAAGTGCTGTTAGCTTCTGGGGATATGGAGGTTTTTAACAGAGAAGATGAAATGAATTAATGTTTCCTGACTCCCTGAAATTGTCCGGGCACTGGGCAGAGTGCATTTACATAGATTTTTTCAATTAACCCTCACATAAGCCTTATGAGATATATACCATTGTTCTTATCTTTTTAAACAAACAAAATGATCTCGCGGTGAGTAAGTGATTAGACGAAAATCACATAGCTAATATGTGGGGAAATTGACATTCAAACTCAGGTTTCACGCTTCCTCCTATGCCACAGTTTGGTGCCTGAGCCCAAGAACCCCAGAGCCTTTCCACCCTGGCTGGAGGCCTGGAGGGAACAGGGCCGTGGCAGAAAAGTCTGAAGTTTCACAGTTGATCCTCTGCAGAGGGAACTCAGTAACTCATTGTTCCAAGGTCATCGAAGGGAAAAATAGAAGCCTTTGCCTCAGAGAAATAATCATGTTTGTTACTCACAATGGTTTTTGTCTTATTTTAAAATTTAATTGGAGCTCGTTTTTAGCTTTTGTGACTGCCAAATGACCAAGAGGTCAGTTGCCCTGCTGTGGGGTTTTTAGCCAATTCATAAGAGCTATTTTACTTGACAAGGGTCCTGTTTTAATGGGAAGGGTTGTCACATCCTATTCATATCCTGTTTTTGATTGCACTGCAGCCAATTTGGTTAAACTATTCCCCTGCCCTCAATATTGTCCCTTCCCAGATTTTTCTTTTAGCTGCCCCACTTTGATATGCAGGGAGAACTGGTCCTGGTCAAGCTGTTTCCTGCTTTTTTGGATTTCCCCCAACACCTGAGTGTGCTCTTCGGCGTCCAGCAGTGTGGAGCGTGCCAGACTCCACGGCAGCTGTGCAGCCAGCTGCTTTGGGATTGCAGGCAATATGGGTGAAGACCTTATCAGCCCTGGCTTCCCAGCCGCCACCATCAAACCCCCTCCCCCATTCAACAAGACCATTATGTGCTGTGCTGTATTTAGCAGTAGCTTCAATTTCTTCTCAGCAGCAGATGCCATTGTTCTATGGCAGACAAACGTCTTGAAACGAGTCTCTGGGCAGCCCTGCTCTTGAGTGCAGAGGCACATCAGCTTGGTGTTCCTTCTCGGAGGGGTGGGAGCCCAAGCTCGATGACTGCATTAACACCAAGAGACAACCACAGAGCATGGGACATCAGAAGTCAGACGAAGACATGGACAAAGGAGAAGGATGAATGGGAGAGGCGATGTGAAGAAAGGAAGGAGAGAAGGAAGGAAGGAAAAGAAGGCATGCAGCTTGTTGAGGTGTAGGAGGAGCATGATCTTGAGGAAAGGGGTCTCTTATCCTCCCTCTCAGTGCCATCAGTCAGGGCCTTTTTCACTCAGGTTTACTGGCTGAACCCATTTCCTGGTCTATCGCAGGCCTTGAAGTACAATAGACATCTCATGATGATTGCAGCTGATGTCTGGAATTAGTCTCAATTTGGTGGCACCATGTTCCTACGGTGAGCCTGGGGATGGCCTGATACCTTTTGATCTGCCACTTCCCCCATAGCCTCAGCAAGTTGACCCAGGTAATATGAAGAGGTTTCTGCGTGCTGTCCCTTTTTTATCTTCAGCTGCTTAATGGGACTGGTGTCTTATGCAGATTTCCAGGCCAGTGGTGCCCACAGAACTGCCACAGAACTTCGTGTGAATCAGGCCTCTTGGGGTTGTGCATGCACAACCTTCTGTATATGACCTGTGAGAGTCCTGTTTCCATACCCCAGCACCCTTATGGTGGGTGGAGGGGTTGGTCTCTTAATCCTAGGTCTTGGCTAACTTCTTTCCTCAACAAGCCATTATGTCTGCCTCATCTTATTCAAAAAAAGTGTTCGTTATGTGGTGCACATCTAGGATACTGGGTTTGGACTGAATCATCAGGCAAAATCCTCTAATACTGCTGCTTCCCACACCTCAACTTCCCATCAGGAACAGCTTTATACAGTAGCTGAGTCAGTTCTCCTCCTGGTCTGGCCCATATCCAATCCCTGAGTCTCTCCTGTCCCACAGGGGGGCCCCGGAGGTCGCAGTGGGACTGAGAGTCCAGCTACCTGTGCTGTTCTTCCCACCCATGGCCCCACAGAGGGCAGAATGATCTTTCAAAGCACAAACCTCTGCTGGCGGCTCTCCTGCTTAAAACTCTTCAGTGGCCTCCTAATGCCCTCAGAAGGAGAAAGAATCAAAAAGGTGAAATCAGAGAAAATATAAAAAATAATCCATTTTGATGAAAAGTCAATGTCCTATCACATAAAAATAACAAATCTCTGGCTAATTTAATTTAAAAAAATAAGAAAAGAGATAAATATAGAACTATTATAAAATATATTTACATAATGTTTATATAAATATATACACACATACATATGTATACAGTTTTATATATACATGCATAGTTATGTGTACATAAAATATTTTCTATATATATATATAATCTCAGTACTCAATTTAGACATCTTAATAAAATTTAACTATATTTAAGCCTTTTCATATGACTCAAGTATAGGAAGAAAATTGGAATACACCAACACTGTGAAAGAAATTTTTGAAGCTTATGAAAGAATAACCTCTCGGAAAGTTATCAGTGGGCTGTATAAGACAGTTAAATGTTCAGGAAATAGACAGTCCCTACCATTACGTGTTACCATTTAAATAGTTCCTAAAAGGGTACCTGGGTGGCTCAATCGGTTAAGCATTTGTCTTTGGCTCAGGGCATGATCTTGAGGTCCTGGGATTGAGCCTCCTGTCGGGCTCCTTGCTCAGCAGGGAGTCTGCTTCTTCCTCTCTGCTCCTCCCTGCTGCTCTGCTTCCCCCACCCCACACTCAAATAAATAAATAATCTTAAAAAAATTTGTAAAAAATGGTTCCTAAAGATTCAAAAGAAAGATTTTAAATTTCATTTTAGTATGGTTCTGATATTAAAATCTGATTAAGTTGTTTTAAACATAGAACACTTACGTTACTTATGTCACTTATCTAGATGCCAAATATACTAAAAAATAATAGCTTATTAAATTTCTCAGTATATTATAATATATTAACATACCAGGAAATCGATGTATTAGAAGAATAATATACTTTGTCCAGTAAGATTTAATATAAGAACATATGTTTATTTAAATATTAGAATACCTATGAACATAATTTATAATATTAGTCGATCAAAGGAAAAGTATGTACTTGATAGAGTTCGAATTTTATTCCAATTTTTTTTAAATAGTAAAACAGGAGTAGCGAAATATATCCTTAATATGATAAAAAAAATCACAAAACAATAGCAAGCATCTCACCTCCTAAGAATATTAATGGTATTGTTCCTAAGTCAGACATAAAACGAAGAAAGCTTCTTTTACTAGTACTATTATTATTATGAACATTTTACCCACTGTTCTGAAAATTTTAATCACTATAATAAGATAAATTGATTCTAGATTAAAAAAAGGAGAGCTACACAACCACATTTGTCAATTATTTCTCACTAAAACTGGGACAAGAAAGGGACAGCAGACATTAGCAATTCTTGCAAAGAGCTTTCTAGACAGTAAGAAATCAGGCACTTTTATAACCTGGTAATAAGAATGTGATAAAGCATTTCAAAAGGATAATTTGGTAATGGGTATATCAAAAATCTTGACTATGTATATGAAATTCTTGGATCTCAGACAAGCAAAAATGGATATATGCTTACTTAATGCAGTGTTTTCAGTACTTATATAGGCAGAAAGTGAGATGATGGAGATTTGTATGTGAAATATATATTATATAGATAGATCTACAGACAGAATAAGAGACAGCAACATGTTAATAGTGGCTCTGGGTAGTGGAATTGCTAAAGTAGGATTTTCAACAAGGTAAAATTCATGACTCATAAAAATATAAAATGAACACACGAACAACATTTTGTTCGATTTATGAAGTAATGAGAGAACCAGTAAGATATTAAGACTGGTTCAAAGAATGTTTAAGAAGAATGTTTAAGATATTTATAGGCAGGGCGCCTGGGTGGCTCAGTCATGATCCTGGAGTCCTGGGATCGAGTCCTACATCGGGCTCCCTGTTCAGCAAGGGGCCTGCTTCTCCCTCTAACCCTCCCCCCTCTCATGTACTCTCTCTCTCATTCTCACTCTCTCAAAATAAATAAATAAATCTTTAAAAAAAAAAGATATTTATAGGCAATTTAACAAAAGAACATAGGATATAATCGCCTGGCTCGAGACAAAACCGGTTAAAATTCTACAGCACAATATGGCTGGTGATGTTATCTTAGTCCTACGGGACAGAAATTATTTGCATCTCTACTGGACAAAAATCTACAAGTCAGCTTGTGATTTCACTAAGACTGGGAACTTTAACCAAAGTAAACAGTGAGTCGAACAAAGTAACTTTCCCTTGATCTATGCTGTCCAATATGGTGGCCACTAGTCACATGTGGCTTTTGAACTCTTAAAATAAGCCAGCCCAAATTGAGATGTGCTGCAAGCACAAAATACATGCCAGGTTTCAAAGAGTTAGTACAATAAAGTAATATAAAATATCTCATTAACAATTTTTATATGGATTACACATAAAATTGATAATATTTTGGATATATTGGGTTAAATAAATTTTACCTGTTTGTTTTTAGTTTTTTAATATGGGTATTAGAAAGTGAAATTATATAGTACTTCACATTATATTTTTATTGGTTCTAGAGAATCCTTCGGTGGGCCATTGCCCTCATCTGATGTGCCACCCATATTTATGTCTCATTTCTAAATTTTGAATAATTTCTATTAGTAGAAAAGGAGGTCATTTAATTTTTCTTCATTTTTTGGTAATTTTACAAACTATCTAAAATAGATAAATATTGATTTTATATTATGAGAAAAGATTGTTTCTTTACATCCCTCTGAATATAAGGTGTAAAACACCTAAGTCAGGTTGGAAAATAAAAAGCACACAGAGAAGGATTTTGAATAGGGTTCTAATGGCATGTTCAGCTATGTTAGTTCTAAAGTCCTCCTGTGAGTTATTCTCACTAATGATTTTAAGCAGCCAAGCATCTCTTAAAGTCTATTTCAGAGAAAATGAGAGCGGCCCCAGGTGTAAGCTAAAGCCTCATCTGGATGAGAAGGCGCCTCACTGTACATTACTCTGAGTAACACACTTTCTCGAGTAGCTATCAAGCCAGACGGCACAGGACTAATCGCACAGGTAATTCAGGTGCTGAAGTGAGTTTGAGTTGCAGAGTTTGGCTGGTGGAAGAGCAGGGGAGATCAAGATGTATTACACTTGGTTCCTAGAAACTTCGGATTGGAGGCTACCAGACAGTGGAAGATGGCCACAACCTTAGAGAGTGAGAAATCCCAAGGATCCTTAGCTCCTAAGGCTACTGTATCTTTATCCTGCTTGCTAGTCTGCATATGGCGGCCCTTATAGGTACTAATCAATGTCAACGGGTAACTCCTAGCCCTGAGGTAGACTCTTAAGAGTTAGCTTTCATTTTGTTGGTGTTTTACAGTGTCTTCCTATCTTTGGGTAAAATTTAGGGACAGAAAAGCCAAGGCACTGGGATTTGTGTTCTAGTCTACTATTATGCTGCCCAATGGTCAACAGTACAAACCTCTAAATACATGATGATGATTATACATTTAGAAATCAAGGTGACTTGCAATCTTGAACCTAATATCGTAAGTTTTCCAAACTATAAGCATTTTCTCTGAAGTATATAAAATAAAAATTACTAATAGTATTCCTAGTCCCTTGGGTATTGGAGGAGAGTGTAATTCATATAGAAAAATATCATTTATTATAAAACTGAGGTGGCAGTCTGCTTTAAAAATAACAAAAATAGAGGTGCCTGGATGGCTCAGTTGGTTAAACATCCAACTGTTGATTTTAGTTAAGGTCATGATCTCAGGATCATGAGATTGAGCTCTGAGTGGGGCTCCATGATCAGCGTGGAGTTTGCTTGAGATTCTCTCTCTCCCTCTCTTTCTGCCCCTCCCCCAACTCATGCACTCGCTCTCTCTCAATAAAGAAATAAATCTTAAAAAATAACAAAAATAATACATTATATCTTCCTCTTTTTTTAAAAAAAGAGTGAATTTTTTTCAGTTAAACATAATGGCAGAAGAGAAATCTCTTCTTTGAATTTGAATTTTGAATTTTAATCAATTGCCCAGATTTTCAAGTTCACTTAGCAAAATGTAGACCAGTCGAAGTAGAGACTGCTTCACAGGGGCTGGTTCACTAAAGCAAGCTAAAAGGACAGTGTCCTTTCTGTATACACCTCTGCTTTTAGGGACAAAATAAAGCAGATAAGGCAGCAGTTTCTGAATTGGATGAGCTCTGCTTCATGTAGCCTGGTAGAACCCACTTTGCTTACACCTACTTCCAGACATCCACTGGCATAATTCCATTTTCTAGTATGCCCCTCCATGTCCCCTAACCTCTTACCTAACCCCTGTCTTCCAGTCTTCTAATATAATGGTTCTCAAAATATGGTCCAAAGACTCTTATGGTTCCCGTGATCCTTTCAAGGTCATCTGAGAGGTCAAAACTGTTTTTATAATAATGCTAAGATCTTATTTACATTTTGCACTGTGTTAAAATTTTCACTGATGGTGCAAAAGCAATGGTGGGTAAAACTGCCTAACGTTAATCAGGACAGTGGTCCCGAACCATACCATTTGCATTGTCTCACCATTGTGTATTGTTTCACTTAAGGAATGCCCTGAGTAAAATGGTAAACATTATTAATTTGATTAATTTTTACACTTAAGTACATTTCTTTCTTTTTATTATTCTATGTAAAGGAATAGGAAGTACATGAAAAGGTCTTCTGCTTGAGGAAAACCCCTTGTGCAATGACGTTCTGGTACTGGTACATTAAAATCCATTAGCGCATATAGACTAGAATCCAGTAGTCTATATTCATACTGTTACATTAAAATCCATTAGTCTGCTTTGAATGGATCTTTTACCTATGATCTGGTTGTAGCAGCATGCATTGGTCACCTGAAAAATATTCATTCACTGAGTTATCCAAGTCTTCCAAATGTTGACTCATTAGATAATTCACAAATTTAAGAAACGACTGCTTAGAGAATTTTATAGGGGAAAGAACAAAAGAGAATATCCACAGTTATCTGAAAAGAGTATTAAAATACTCCTACCTTTCCAAGCTACACCTTTGTAGGAAGCCAGATTTTCTTCATATACTTCAACCAAAATAACATAGTACAACAGATTGAATGTTGAAGCACATATGAAAATCCAGTTGTCTTTTATTATTAGACACTAAACAGATAAGCAAAACATTAAATAAAGGTCTCTGGTTTCTCAATAATTTTTTAAGACTGTAAAGGGGTTCTGAGACCAAAAAGTTTAAAAACTTATGATCTTATCCATCTTGTCTCATCCTGGAAGCTTCTGTTCTTCTCCAGTACGCATTGTTCACTCCTCCTCTGATATCTTCTAACATGATCCTCAAACTTTAATATGCATGCAGATCACCTGGGGAAAGTGCCCTATAAAACTCAGATGCTGTTGTGTCTGGAGTGGGCATGAGCTTGGGTCCCAGAATATGCCAGTGTTTCTTATCCATACAGAGCACCCTTAAGCAGCAAGAGTCTGACCCATACTAGCTGCGCTATTCACATGATCCTCATCACTTGCTGCATTGTGACATCTGAGTTTTTGGTTCATTTCCAATATTATTATTATTACCATTTTTATTATTGTTTGTGCATGTTTTATCAACTCAGTGCTGGACACTAAGTTGTAAAGCCAAGAAATTTACATGCATTATCTCATTTAACGCTTGCAGCATTCTTACGAGGTAGATTCCATTACTGTTCCTAATCCACAGTTGAGAAGACTGAGGGTTAAGTCATTTGCCAAGATCATGAAGAACTAGGAAGAGCCAGGATTTGGTGTCACGTCCGTTTTACTCCATGGCCAGTGCTACTAATTACTGTATTATATGGACTTATAGCATTGTAATTCTCATAATATAATTTGTTTTCACTTGTATGTGCTTTGTCTTTCTATTTAAATTATATGTTACTTAAAACTCAGGGGTTATCTCACTCCCCTCTACATTTTGCCCACCACTCTTTTCAGAAATCTATAGTGACCCAATACGTATTATATTTGTGGAATAAATGAATCAACACTGTTACAAAAAAAACCCTGGCCCAAGTGGAGTCACTTATGTTAAGGTGACTTAACAGCAAACCCAAACTTAACACCTAACTGTAGTTTCAACCCCCACAGGATTGTAACCTTTAAGCAGCCAGCCTGGAATTTCCTGGTCAGCACTAGGAAATTTATGGACAGACCCTTTTCATTCCCCTTAGGCGGGCCACCTTGCCTAAAACAATGCATTCTTTGCGATCATTTCCCTTTTTTCACTCCCTCTCTACTTTTAAAAACCTTTCCTTTTCTGCAGCTCAAAGGAGCTTCTTCCTATTTGCTAAATGGGATGCTGCCTAATTCGTGAATTGATTAATAAAGCCAGTTAGATCTTTAAAATTTACTCAGGTGAATTTTTGTTGTTTAACAACGTAAATGTGCACATAAGATAATAACAAGTAACCCTGAAAGCCCAAAGCTGCTGTTCTTCCCATACCTTCAGTAAGACATATACTGTGAATTCTTTTCATATCTGGTAGTGAGGCTGGATCTGGACTGATGAATTTCTATTCTTTATCTCTAGTTCTGACCAAAACATAGGTCCATGATGTCTTACAAATGTATTTTCTCTTGTTCCAGCATTGTTAGATCTTTACCTCTTTTTCTTGTTCATCAACTAACAAATATTTAAAAATCAAGGAATTTCACAAAAAAACCCAAATCCCCTGCTCTGGCTGTAATGGAGCCTCCATTCCAAATGAGCCTAATTGTATGAAAGGAAGTAGCAGCATGGTTTACATTCTGCAGGTCAGCAGTGGAGGGCCCAGCATCCCCAATCCTGCCCCATCACTCGGGTTCTTACCCGCTACCTTCAGTCATTTTCCTGTGTGTCCCCAATTTTAAGATAGTGGTATGCTTTTATTTATTTTTTATTTTTATTTTTTAATTTTATTTGTTCGAGAGAGAGAGAGAGAGCACAAGCAGGAGGAGGGGCAGAGGGAGAGAGAAAAGCAGGCTCGTCCCGAGGCGGGGCCAATCCCAGGACCCTGGCATCATGACCTGAGTCCAAGGCAGAAGCTTAACTGACTGAGCCACCTAGGTGCCCCAAGTATGTTTTTAGAAATGACATTCTGTTACCACCAAACAAGATGTATGTCAAAGAAGCATGTTAAATTACAGACCATTCTACAACATAATTGTTGATAACTTTGTCTTAAATATCAGCTCAAATCTTTTCTTGATAGAATTTCATAATTGTCATGTTTTTGGAAGGCCCTGCTGAGGATGTCTTAGCTAGCCAGCTCTCTTGGAGGTTTTGGATTGGGAGAAGGAGGAAAAAGAGAGGAAGCAAATTCCCACCAGGAAGAGGTGAAAACAAGGGGCTAAACTCTGGAAACAGCATGGGATGCCTATGAGACCTGAAGGAAGGAGGATAGACAGAGTATTCAAATTGGGTAACTTTGAAAGTTATCCATTCTTTTTTTCCCTTAAAGTTCAAATCATAGTTTAAAGACTCTAAAAGGGCATTTGTTTGAAAGCTCAGGGTCAATTTTGCCTTTCTCTGAAAAGCTTCATCAAGAAGGCCAACTGTACTCTTAAGAGAGAAGAAAATAGCTACAATTAGCATTTGTATGGGCCTCTTAAAGTTTATAGAGCTCCTTTGCTTACATTAACTCAATTGATCTTCCCTGCAATCTAGTGAGGTAGGGATTATTACCTTCCTATTAAAGATGAAGCCACCAAGTCTCAAAACACCTTCCCAGGTGCTCAAGGTCACTTATCTAATAAGTAGGTAGAACAATATCCCATGCTCCCGCCCTTCTCTGCAGTAGCATTATAAAGGGCATAAGAACCTTATAAAAATATACAGTTAAGTTGCATATTGAACTGGAGCTCATTGAAAGTAAGAATTATAACTTTTGTCTCTGAACCTCTATAAACACAATTAAGCAAATATTTGATTACTCTAACCTATTACATTTAACATGATTTTTTGGTCACTACACTTACCTGTATTTAGAAAGGCTGCTTTCCATTCTCTGCCCTTCTTTGCCTTGAGGTTTAGTTTATTGCTTTTTAGGTGTTCATTGTTAGAGAAAAACAAACAAAACAAAACAAAACACCCAAAAACTATTCTGAGTCTTGTTAAAAGAGTAAGGCAGACTTTATTCAGAACTATTGTGATAGGTACAGGGACCACTGCAATGGGGTTTTGCACTAAGGAGATTGGGCTCAACTCTGAATATAACAAGGAAAAGTGGGAATTTAAAGCCAAGGAGCAGAATTAGGCAGGGGGTTGGAGTATGTGGAAGGAGGTAGGGAGTCTGGAGATGGAAAATTACTGAAGAGGGCAAGGTAATTCCTTACCAAACTATCCTAATAGGATTCTTGCTGAAGGCAGGCCAAAGTGCTCAGACATCACTTGGCGGATGGAGAAGGATGAAACGTTTGGTCAGATTATCGAGAGTGATCAGATTGAGGATGAAAGAGTCTGGCTAAACCAGCATGACAGGATTCTTGCTAAAACTGGGCTCTTGAGGACATACCCAAGCACAGGAACTAGTTGAAAAAGGGGCTCAGGTGAGACTGACTAGAGTTTGGTCAAGGAGAGATACTTTGTCATCATATTTATCAAATGAATAGTATTTGAATGGAGAATCAATGGAAACACTGTTGCCTTCTTGTTTTTAGTCCTATTTCTAATGAGTGTGTGTGTGTGTGTGTGTGTCTGTGTGTGTCTGTGTCTGTGTCTGTGTCTGTGTGTCTGTGATTGTATGCATATGTATTGGGAGACTGAAACCAAACACCAGGTTTTATAGACATTTATCCCTTTACCCTGATTAACATTTGGCCAATAGTTTTTGTTTTCCATGCTGTTGTCTTTAACCATAAAAGGAGACAACTGGCTGAGATTTCTAATGTCCCAACTAGCATAAAACTCTTATGAGTCAAAATTTTGCCTTCATACTTTGTTTGCTATGACAGCAGTGGGGGCTTCACAAAATGTGGTGAGGATGGAACTTTGTCTCCCTACCCCTCCCACTCTATAAGTCTTCCATTCCTTGAAAAGCACAACTGACATCTATAAAACGTTCATAAACTTATGTACAAACTGAATTTCAAGGCAGGTTCTTAGGTCCCCATTGTCAACTAAATTACCAACATTGAGGCTTTTCTATAGAAGTTCTGGGGTCACTATGTTCTGTAGTCCCCAAAAGGAAGCTCAGAGACATGTGACTGTGCATCTCTCCATAGCTGCCACCATGGGTCCTAAGAACATCAGTCTCCTTATATGATTGTGTTGAGGACTTCTTCACAAAATCACGTTTGGATCTGAGAGTATCCCCAGATGTCCAGAGTTTGCCAAAATCACAATGTTTCTGTATTGCTCTTTGGGCTAAAATTCTCATCCCTTTCCTCACGTTTCAATGATAAAATTGGGTACCATTTAGCAAATGTTTGCCATGTGCCAAACATTTTGCATATATTATCTCTAATCCTCATAAAACCCATGCCAGTTAAAATTATCCCCAAGTAACTAATGTCAGAATTTGGATTCAGAAAAGATGGATAGTCAGATCACAACTGGGTTTGACTCCAGGTCCGTTCATTTCCAAATCATGTGTTTTTCTGACTATATCACGCAATCACAGTGTTCTGGCCTTTTTGTGGCTACAATTAACATCTGGGGATCCAAAGCAATTCATCTCCAATATAAAACAGAGAAATCAGCAAATATCTCTTCTCTAGCATTGGGGCTTATTTATTCTGCTTACTGACTGTCCAGACTCAGACTTCACTGCCCCTCTCTGCTTCATCTGAAGGGGCTTAACCTCTTTGTGGCCAGGATGCTCAGGATCTCTCAGATTGCCTCAGAAGAGCTGGAATTCACTTTAACTGTCATTGGTTCATCCTTAACTCATTTTGCATAATGATCACTAGCCAGCAATAAAGCAGTAAAAGGAACTTCTTAGGAGACTCCAGTTCACTCATGTTTCATCCAACAGGTCCTCACATGGGAAGATTCCTATCCGTTTCCATGTAATTCAAGATTTTTGAACAGGAACAGACCCTAAAGATGATTTCTTCTATTCCTTCACTTTGGGGATGATTAAACCAAGGCTTAGTGCAGTGAGATGATTTTATTTACATGTTCCAAATAGATGGTGAAGGAGGACTGGATCGCAGATTTCCTGACCCACCACACAGACCTTTACCACAACACCACACTGAAACCCGAAGACTCCCCCGCAACTCATAACCCCGGTGAGTCACTTTTGCCTCTCTCCAACTCCAGCTGAACCAACAGCCAATGTGACCATGAGATTTTTTCAATCTGAGAGGAAAGCCTTACAAATGATAAGCCTTGATCTAGAGCCCATTGTCCTTGATCAAACTGAAAAGCACCCTGCTGTCAGACAACCTGGTTAGAAATCCAAACAACACAAGGCAGCCAGTCCTGTCAGCTAGAGACAGGCATCCTGCTGGCAAGCTAAATGCTATGAGGCAGTTACACTTTAACTTGTCTTAAAAACAAATGCTCTGAAGCCAAAAATTTATTGAACCACACAGAAAACAGTGCAGGGGTGTAGTCTACATATTTCCTTCTTTTGTCATTGGGAAATTTGAAGTTTTGAAGTTGAGGGAGAATAAGTGACTATAGCTGGGGCCCCACGTGAAGGGAAAGTTGGACGGGAGAAGCTGCCCAGCGGCAGACTTGATCTTCACTGGTCCCTGGGGACTTGGGTTGCACTCAGGTAGAACTCTTTTTAATTGGAGATGTTGGAGAAGTCATTTTACCAGCTTAGGACTTAACTTCCTCATTGATAAACTGAATAACTTAGGCCAAGTCATCATTGAGATCTTTTCAGTCCTTCAAAACTAAACCAGAGAAATTTAAAATTTAACCATTATCTTCCAACTGTATTTCATCTTCATTCCCACCTTGCATGCTCTTTGCCCCCTATAACCTCCAGTCTTTGCTCCCCTCTCATCATGTAAAGATGTGTGTAATTCCTCTTCTAGCCTGACCAGCCTAAACTGCTCATCAGTATTCTCAGTGCCCTTACCTCTTTGTCCTTCTGCCCTGCCAACTTTGTTAATTGCTATTATTTGACCAGCTCAGTCTTCTATTCCCGAGAAGCTAAGGGTTCATGGGGAAAAAAAAGATTTAGCTCTACTAATTGGACCTATTCCAAATTTATGATTTTCTTCACAAGAAGATTCTCTGTGCTCCTCAGAAGTTCTCTTAATCATTTCTAGGTGGTTTCCTCTGACATTCCCTACAATAGTAATATTTATTATTTTTATCAGTATCTTGCTTCCACTCATGATTATAAATTAGATGGCATTTTCTCCAAATACATTTTCTCCAAATACACAAATACACAAGAAATTTTACTGCACAAAGTCAACAACTATGAATTAAACACTTAGTATTACCAGGTACTGTTCCAGGTAGCAAGGGTAAAATGAAATATTTGTGTTCTTAGATTCTAGTAGGAAGAATGGAAACAGACAAACAAATGAATAAATAAAACTACAAAGAAGTTTCATTGTCTTGGTTGAATTCTAAATTGCTCAAGTATAGGGCCTGGTTCCATGATGTTGAGCACAGAATAAATATTGGGAAACTATAAGCCAAGTAAAAGTTCCAGAGCTTGTTTAGGACTGGGGATTTTTGGAGTGTATTAAGTATTGTTAAGTGCTATAGAGAAAATAAAGCAGGTAAGGGAGAATAGAAAGTGATGGGAGGTGGTAAGGTATATACTGTATATGGGATCATGAAGAAAAGCTGTATTTACAGGTGAATTTGAGGCAAATACTTGGAAGCAGTGAGGATATAAATCATGTAGATAACAAGGGAAAGAACATTTAGAGATAACTATAAGTAAATATGCTAAGAAATAAAGTTAGTGTGTTTGCAGAAGATCAAGAAGGCCAACACATTTGGTTTGAGGGAATGAGGGCTAGGATAAGATGTGAATTCAGAGAAATAACAGTGGGTTAGAGATTCAGGACCTTATAAGGGGCTTGAGAGGGACTTATACTTTTATACTGAGTAAGATAGGGAATCTCTAAAGAGTTTTGAAATAAAATAAAGGAATAATAAGAAGATAATACATTAATTTTATTTATTTTTTTAATATGCTGGACTTCTGTTTCTGATTATTACAGGGTAATTGGCACCAAACCAGCCCTCCCACCATAAGTACTCTAAAAATTAACCAAATCTATGGAACAGCTATTTTCAGATTTTAGAAAACAGATAGCATGGGACTTGGATCCTGGAAAGAAAAGAAAAGAATTAAGTGAGCCAAATAATTGTTCTGAATTTCTGCCCAGAGGCCCTTTCTCAATAATAGCTCTGGACTTTGGAGTCCATAGAAATTTGGATTCCATATAGGTCCATACTATCATACAGACTGTGATGGTCTTGTAGGATTAAGAACACATAAGTCAAAGTTTGGGATAGCTGAGGTAAATGGAATTTATAAGACAGATTATCAGAGAGGAGGGAACTTTGCAGAGAAGAACCTGAGGAAACTGATTTGGTGCCGCTTTACTCTTGGATGAATACTAAGCTTTACATGTGTAGTGCAAGATTTTATAGTCTTGGGTAAATAGTAGGTATAGGGAAGCTATGAGCCAAGTAAGGATTCTAGGAGATGTTGGAGTTCTGACCGGCTTAAGTAGAGAGAGTTGCTGAATTACACAGGCATTTAGTAGATATTTGAGAAAGGTTGCACCCCTGGAATAGGGCTACTGTACTCCAATAGGTGTTCTAGATTCTTCCATACAAAGCTTTGACAAATTCAGTATAATCAAAATAATCCATAAAAATCCAACACTCAACAAAGGAGGACAACAATACCTTAACACTCAACAATTGAGTATTTACAATGTCCAAAGAACAATTAACAATGCTAAGATTGCATTCATTTTTATGGTTGAGTAATGTTCAATTATATATATAATCTTCTTTATCCATTCATTTATGGAGGGACACTTGGGTTGCTTCCATATCTTGGCTATTGTAAATAATGCTTAAATAAACATGAGGTGCAAACAACATGGATGAACCCAGAGGGTATAATGCTGCGTAAAATAAGTCAGACAGAGAAAGATAAATACCATAAGATTTCACTCACATGTGGAATTTAAGAAACAAAACAAATAAAGAAAAAAGAGACAAACAAAGAAACAGCAGTCTCTTAAATATAGATAACAAATTAGTAGTTGCCAGAGGGGAGGTGGTTGGGGAATGGGTGACATAGGTAAAGGGAACTGAGAGATGAGCACTGAGTACTGTACAGTTGTTGAATCAGGCAGAACAAAGAAGACAGAAGTTTATTGAATACACTGCAAGGGAGCAGTGTGCAGGACAGGAAACGAGAGACTGGGACAAGGTGGGGTTGAGGGGCCATAGTTATAGGGTGGAGTGAGGAGTTATGGTAATGTATGGAATTTTTCCTTTTTTGGTAATCTTAGGAAATGTGCCTAGTTGTAATTGGGTCAATTATGGCCTATGGCTATTTCAAGGTGGGTCACTTAATGATCCTATTTGCATTCAGCCCAAGCTGAATGGGTCCTGTGGGTCCTTTTGCCTTATTCAAACTTCCATTACTCAAGTCTGTTGCCTAAAAGCAGCCTCTACAATATTCAAACTGCTAAAAACAAATAAAAAGCAGAAAATCTTAAAAGCATCAGAGAAAAAGGATACACACAAAACAAGAATAAGAATATCCACTTACTTTTCAATAGAAAAAAATGCAAACAGAGAATGAGGTGCTATCATTAAAGGAATGAAAGAATAATTTTTAAAAATCCATCAACCTGGAGTTCTCTAACTAGACAAAATAATCTTCCAAAATCAAAGTGAAGTTACAATTTCAGACAAAAGTTGAGAAAGTTTGTCACTATAGACTTTCACTGCAAGAAACATTAAAGGAAAATTTTCAATTGACAATGAATTTGACACTTATAGAACATTACCCACACAGGAACTGAACTACTACCTCAACTCATACAAAAACTAACTCAAATGGATTAAATCCCTAAGTGTAAGAGTTCAATCTATAAAATTCTTAGTAGAAAATTTAGGTGCAAATCTTCATAATCTTCAATTAGATAATGTCTTCCTAGGTATGATACTGAAAATACAAATAAAAAAAGAGAAAAAATAGATAAATTGAAATACATCAAATTTCTTTAAAAAAAACATTTGTGCTTTAAAGAATACAATTAAGAAACTTAAAAGATAACCTAGGAAATGGAAGAAAATATTTCAAATCATATATTTGATAAAAATCCCGTATCCAAATACCTAAGGAAATGTTACAGTTCATCAATAAAAAGAACACTAACCCAAATAAAAAATGGACAAATCATGTGAATGGACCTCCAAAAAAAACTTACAAATGACCAATAAGTATATGAAAAGATGCTCAGCATTAGTCATTAGGGAAATGCAAATCAAACCCCAATGAGATACCACTTTATACCCGCTAGAATAATTAAAATTTAGAAAGATAGGCAATAACAAGCACTGACAAAGATCTGAATAATTGGGAAGCCTCATAAATTGCTGGTTGGAAAGTAGGATGGTATAGCCACTTTAGAAAACAATCTGGAAATTCCTAAAAGTGCTAAATGTAGAATGACCATATTCATTCCACTGCTAGATATATGCCTAAGAGAAATGAAATCATATTTCCATACCAAAACTTGAACATGAATGTTTCTGACAGCATTACTCATAATAGACAAAAAGTAAAAATAACCCAAATATTCATCAACTGATGAATGGATAACATATGGCATATCCATACAATGGAACATTATTTAGCTAATAAAAGGAATGAGTATTGCTACATGCTACAACATGAATAAACCTTGTAAACTTTAAGCCAGTCACAAAAGACACATTTTTTAAGATTCCATTTACATTAAATATCCAGAATAGGCAAATCTATAGAGACAGAAAGTAAATCAGTGTTTGCCTAGGAATGGAGTTAGGAATGCAAGAATGGGAATTGACTGCTAACAGGTACAGACTTTCTTTTGGCGGTGAAGAAAAAGTTATAAAATTAGATTCTGGTGATTGTTGTACAACTCTGTGAATATGCCAAAAACCACTGAACTGTATACTTTATATGGATATATGGTATGATATGTGAATTATATCTCAATAAGGTGTTAAAAAATTTGTGGATACTGCTAAAGCATGTTTAAAGAGAAACTTACAGTTTTAGATTCTTATATTATAAAAAGGGAATTTAAAGTCAATGACCTTAGAGTCCACCTAAAAAGCTAAGAAAAGAAGAGCAAATTAAACTCCAAACAAGTAAAAGGAAAGGAAAAAATTAGGACTAGATCAAATATTAATAAAATAGAAAGTGGATAAAAATTAGAGAAAATTAATGAAACAAAAATTACTTTATTGAAATAATAATTCAATGGATAAATCCCTATTTAGAGTGATTAAGGAAAAAAGCAAGAAACAGTGAATTGCTAATATTAAAATGAAAGAGGGTACATAACTGAAAATCTTACACACATTAAACAATAATATGAAAATATAAACAACTTTATATAAATTTGACAACAGAAAGAGATATACACATTTCTTGAATGATACACAGGCACTTGTAAAATAAAAAATCTGAATTGCACTGTATCTATTGAAGAAATTGAGTTTATAATTACAAGATTTCTCATTAAATACATTACAGATCCAGAGAGCTCACTTCACTGGTGAGTTCTATGAAGTATCCCAATCTTACACAAACCCTTTAAAAAAAATAATAGAGGAAGGAACACTTTCCAACTAATTTTAAGAGGTCAGAACTTCTCTGATACCACATTCCAACAAAGACATTACAAGAAAAGAACAATATAGACTAATATTACTGATGAACACAACAAGCCAGAAGAATTAGTTACCAATCACATCAACATAATATGGGGAAAAAATCATGTGATAATCTCAATGGATGCAAACAAAGCATTTGACATTACTATGGACAGAATTGTGTCTCCCCAAAATTCATCTGTTGAGGTTCTAAACCCCCAATGTGACTATATTTGGAGATAGGATCTATAAGAAGGTAATTAAGGTTAAATAAGATCATGAGAGTAGAGCCCCAATCCAATAGGATTAGTGTGTTTATATGAACAGAGACCATAGAGCTTGCTTTCTCTCTCTTCACCAAGTGAGGACAAGAAAAAAGGTTGCC
Source organism: Zalophus californianus (assembly GCF_009762305.2). Lineage (NCBI taxonomy): Eukaryota > Metazoa > Chordata > Mammalia > Carnivora > Otariidae > Zalophus > Zalophus californianus. The sequence goes on along the minus strand of NC_045596.1, from coordinate 166,053,763 downwards.
CTAAGCAAGCCAGGAAAAGAACTCTCCCCAGGAACTTAACCCTGCCAGACCTTGATCTGGGACATCTTGCCTCCAGAACTGTGAGAAGATAAAAAAATTCTGAGTGAAGTATGAATAGAAGGAAACATCCTAAATTTAATAAAGAGTTTCTCTGAAAAAACTGCATCTCATCTTCATACTTAATGGTAAAATACAGAACTCTTTCATTTGGTAATAATAGAAATTCACCCAATCTCACCAGTTCTATCCTTCATTATACTAGAGATCCTAATCGTTGCAATAAAATAAAAGAAAAAAAAGGCATACATATTGGGAAAGAAAAGTTAAGACTTCCTATATTGGCAAGCATTAGGTTGCATACACAGAAAATCCTAAAATTCAGTTGTTCTAAAAACCCATTAGTGTTAATGAGTGAGTTAATCTAGGTCACAAGACAGAAAATCAGTAAAGTAAAACCAATTGTGTATCTATGCACTAGCAACAGACAAATGGAAAGTAATTTTGAAATATCATTCATAAAAACATCAAAAACAACAAATGCTTAGAGATAGATTTAATAAAGCCTGTTTACTGAAAGCTACAATATAATACAATGTGAAGAGAAATAAATGACAACCTAAATAAATGGAGAGATATCTATGTTAATAAGAAGACTATATTAGTAAGGTAACAAGTCTCCCTCAAACTGTCTGTAGATTCAATACAACTTTTGTGTGTTGTACAAATTGAAATTCCATTCCAAAAGTATTTTTTTGAAAATGCAAAAGATGTAAAATGGGTAAAATCTTGGAAAAGAAGAATGTGGAATACATGAACTACTTGATTTAAACTACTTGATCATGTAAAGCTATGGGGCTATTAAGATGTATACTGCTGACGTAGATAGATATGGATCAGTGAAACAGAATAGTGAGCCGAGTTACAGATCTGCACGCATATCGTCAATTAATTTTTGAGAAAAGCACAAAGGTAATTCAATAGATACTATTACATATTTCTTAGATTGGCCAAGAACACTGACAACACCAAATGCTGGTGAGAATGTGGGTGCAACAGGAATGCTCATTCATTGCTAATGAGAATGCAAAATAGTATAGCTACTTTGGAAGACAATTGGGAGGTTCGTACAAAACTGAAATACTGTTACCACATGATCCGGCAGTTGTGCTCGTTGGCATTTACTCAAAGGAGTTAAAAACTTATGTACACACAAAAACCTGCACGTGGATGTTTATAGCATTTTTACTTATAACTGGCAAAATTTGGAAGCAACCAAGATGTCCTCCAGTAGGTGAGTGGATAAATAAACTGTAACCTTGAGACAATGGAATAGTACTCAGCACTAAAAAGAAATGAACTATCAAGCCATGAGAAGACACAGAAGGACCTTAACCATGTGTTACTATGTGCAAGAAGCCAATCTGAAAAGGCTACATACTATATGATTCCAACTATGTGATATTCTGAGAAAAGAAAGACCATAGACACAGAACAAAGGCCAGTGGTTGCCAGGGGCTGGGGGAGGTGCCTTCCTTGACTCCACATCCCCACCAGCATTTGGTGGTGTCAGTGTTTGGGATTTTGGCTGTTTTAATAGATATGCAGTAGTAGTTTTAATTTGCATTTCCCTGATGATATGGGCTGGGGCAACTTTTCATGTGCATATTTTGTCACCTGTGTATCTTCTTCAGTGAGGCGTCTGTTAAAGTCTTTGGCCCATCTTTTAATCAGGTTTTGTTTTGTTTTGTTTTCTAATTGTTGGGTTTTAAAAGTTCTTTATATATTTTGGATACAGTCCTTTATCAGATGTGTCTTTTGTAAATATTTTTTCCCCAGTCCATGGCTTGTTTTCTCATTCTCTTGACATTGCCTTTCACACAGTAGAAGTGTTTAATTTTAATGAAGTCTAGTGTATCAATTATTTTTTCATGGATGCTGCCTTTAGTGTCATGCCTATAAAGGCACTGTCATGCCCAAGGTCATCTAGGTTTTCTCTTATGTCATCTTCTAGGAATTTTATAGTTCTATGTTTTATATTTAAGTCTGTGATCCATTTTGAGTTAAACAATGTCATTTTTATCAGTAAAAAAGTTGGAAAGAAATAACATAGAAGTAATAAATACTTCCTGTGCTTAGAAGTAGTATCTATATGTAAGCTATGGATCAAATAGAAAATCAAACTGAAAAATAATACTACATATCCAAATTTGTAGTATATTGTAAAAGCAAAACCCAGAGGTAAGTTTGCAGGTTAAAATACTTTTATTGGGAAATCCAAAAGGCAAAAAAATATAGTGTTCAACTTAAGATGTTAGCAAAAACTACACAGATAAAAAACCTCAAAGTAGAAAGAAGGGAAACTATAAAGAGGAGAGCAGAAATAGATGAAATAGAAACCAGACACAGTAGAGAGCCCAAAGCTGGGTCTCTGAAAACAAACATCAGCTAGCATGACTAAGAAAATAAGAGAAAATCACAAATTAAGAATTTAGGATTGTAAAGGAAGGTGTCATTATGGAAACAGCAGAAATTTAAAAGAAAAGTAAGAATAAAAATTGAATAAGTCAATAATTTTGAACAGAGACAAAATATACAAATTCATAGGAAAAAATATCTAATCAAAATTGACTTAAGAAGAAATAATGATTCCATAAAGACTATATATATTTTATTCTGAGTTAAAAGTTTTTCCACTAAGAAAATATCATATCTAAACAATATAATCAAATGCTACCTTCAAGGAACATATTCTAACCCTACAGCAATTCTTCCAGAGGAAAGGAGGGAACACTCTCAATCTCATTTTATGAGATTTTTATAGTCAGAAGACAAACCAGACAAAGACAGTCTTAAGGAAAGAAAATTGGAGGCCTATTTCATTCATGAACATATGTGTAAATGTCCTAAGCAAAACATTAGCAAACCAGATCCAGCAATGTTTAAAAGAAATAATGCATCACGACCAAGTTGGGTTTACGCTAGGAAAGTAAAGTTGAATCGTATTAGAAAATATATGCATAAAATTCCTTACATTAGTAGATTAAAAGAGTAAAACAATATATTTCAATTGAAGCCAGAAAATTATTCAATTAAATGCTACATATATTCAAGATTTAAAAAAAAAAATCAAGAAACCTGGAATAGGAAAAAAAAAAAGAAAAGAAACCACCTTAACCTAATAAAGCTTTAGATAAAAAAGCAATAGCAAAAGCCATATTTCATTTTAAACTGTTTGAAATAGTCCCTTTAAAAACAGGAGAGAAAGCAAGAATGTCTTGCAAAACTATGCAGCCGGAGGGTCAGCCAGCTTAAAACCCAGTCTCCACCTCTGTTGGGGTGGAGTTCCAGTGCAGGGGTCTCTAGGAGATGTGGGCTCTCATGGACTTACCCACTCACTCCTGGGTACTCACAACCCTTCCTCTAAGACTCTCCTCAACTCTCCTCCTACCAGTTGATCCTACCTAATTCCCTGGTCTCAGTTCTCAGGTAGTGATCTTCTAGGGAGGACTGCTCAGCCTCACCAGAGACAGTTTTTTCCTCCGTGAGCACCAGCCCTCCAGAACTGCTCTGAGGGGCCCCAACCGTGTGCCCTCTCACGTTCAGCTCTGTGCCTCTGCCCTTCTGTCCCCTTCACCCAGAGAACCTCCTCTTCTCCCTGAGCTCCCCAACACGAATCTGCTGAATCTTTCTGAAAGGAGACTGGGAAGAAGAGTCCCTGGGGTGGATGTGTAAATCAGCATGGAGGTCATTCCCAAAGGCATGTCCAAGAATCTTTTGACCATTAAGTGAAATCTTATATATGTAAAGGATATATAGTCTCCCAAGATGACTGAAAAATAGTATTTATTTGACTGTTTATTTCCTGGCAGATTTATTTTAAATTTTTTTTAAAGATTTATTTATTTTAGTGAGGGGAGGGAGGAGAGAGGGCATGAGGGGAAGGGCAGAAGGAGAGAATCTCAAGCAAACTTCCTGCTAAGGGGCAGCCCCACTATGGGGCTTGATCTCATGACTCTTGAGATCATGACCTGAGCTGAAATCAAGAGTTGGAGGCTTAAGGGACAGAGCCACCCAGGCAGATTTATTTTTAAAAACAATTCACCATTTCCACAGAGCTATTTCCACACAGAAGACATTTCTGTTGCTTCTTAATGCTCACAGTACTTTATCTATGCCTTACTGACAACCCTGATCACTTTTTACCTTTTATTATAAATTTTTTGTTAATAAGTCTTATCTCTCTGATTAAGCACTAAGTTCTCTAGTTAATCTACCTTTATACATCTCAAATAACCTTACCAAACATGCCAATATTCAAATAATGTTGGAATAAAAACTGATAAAACAACAGATAACATATATTGGATAGTTATTATGTTCTGTGTGCTGTGATAAGCACCTTACCTCTATTACACACAAGCACACCATTTTAGGTAGATACTATTAGCATTCCCCATTATGTGAAGAGGAGAAAGACACTCAGAAAGGTCAAAAACCAACGTTGTCCAAGGTGACATGACTGTAATGATCAAAATCAGTATTTCAGCTGAAACCATCATACAGTGGGTAAGCTTAACTCCTGTGCTATTATGTCTCCCTATCAACAGCCCTATAAGGGGCCGCAGTCTATATGGCAAAGCCCCCAGTCTTGAAATCAAGAACTTCAATAAAAACAAAACAAGACAAAACAAAGCAAAACACAAACCCCAAAACAGAACCCTTAACCTAGTTCTGCACATAACCACTGAGGCATATTTGGGAAATCACGTACCTCTCAGCCCTAGTCTCCTAAACTTTAAAATGAGGAATATTATAGGCCAGCTTGAAAGTTTCTTTCACCCTATGATTCTACATGCTATCAAACTTGTTTATCCATATTTCTCTAATACAAACACACTGTTACACAGATTCCATGCTATCCTTCAGGCATGCGCTAGTTAATCTTACCTCTATTCCTTTTCACTGTGTCTTCCCATTTTGAAACACCCTGTCACTTTCTCTTGGCTCCCCTATTTCCAGTCTCCTTTAAAATGTCATCTCAGCTTTATTTTTTTCCATGAAAGCCACACCAACCTATTTAAGTCATCATTTGCCCTAAAGGATATGGCACTTTCTACTTCATATTGTTCTCTAGTTGTTTATTGCATGCTGTTTTGTGTTGGCATCTAAAATGTAAGCTCAAGTTCACAAACTATGACTTTGCTTTTTGTTTTGTTTTGCTTTATGTTCTACAGCATGCACCACAATCATGGACATAGTATAAGAGCTCATTCACATTTGATTGTTTAATTTAGAAAAAAATCTGCTGCTTCATTAAGGGGAAATTCAGTGGGAAATTTCAAAGAGTTTACAGAATCAGTTAGAAGCTTTGATACTGCATTCTTCAAGGTCAAGATATACCAGGAGTGCGATTGAGAGTGAATTGTATTGAAGTCATGGCCTAGACAGTAGATCTCAGTCAATGTCTTCTGTTGGCAAAGCAGATGATATAAAATTGAATGAGATCAATACTTACCAAAATCAGCATTCCTGAAAAGAACATTGGCTTTTCCTAAATAAAACACACACACACACACACAACTTATAAACAAAGTCTACTATAAAAGGAAAACTAGAGAAAAATTAAAGTAAATTAAATTATTAAAATCATAGTAAAAGTAGTGATAGGCACAAATTTCCTTTGCAAACATAGTTTCTGGAGAGAAAAGATTGACAGCCTGGGCGGTCGGAAAGAGCTTGTTCTTGGGTCATTTCCTCTGTAGTCATGTCTGAATGGATACTGGCCCATAATTCATAATCACCTCTCAAAGGACAATCATTTCCACCTCATCTTCTCCTTAACTTATTCTGGGCAAATAAGCTCACTTTCTTCTTCACCAAGAAAACTGAAACCAAGAAAAGGAACTCTCTCCATTACATGGCTCTGTTTCCCCTCCTGCTGCCTCAGAGATTTCACTCTCTCAATTATCCTCGAATTATTCTCAATTGCTCAGCTATATTTACCTATGCCACCCTGCTCTCTCCCCTAGCAGCATTGAAGTAGTTTCAAAATCTCTCCTTTCTTAGTGGAGAGAAGTTGCTCCATCCTGTATCCAATTTCTCCTGTTCCAACTCTTCTCAGCTTCATTGCCAAACTGAATGAAAATTTTAAATAAAATTTGCTCTCTCTCTACTACCTATTATCTAGCTAGCCAGTTACATCTGATTCACAACATCAACACTCCCCTGAAACAGTAAATAGTGCTCCCAAGTTCATTAAGAACGTCTGTGCTCAAATCCCCTGGGTGTGGGAAGCAGCTTTGGGTTCAGGTAGTCTAGCCTGTGAATTCCAACTCCTGCTAGGCTATTTGACCTTCTGTGGCTGCTTCATTTCCACCCGTGTAAAATGAATACATGAAATGCTTCATCATGATGATTCAGTGAGGGAATGTGTATAATGAATTCAGTTCAGGTCCGAATATGCTGCCATTTACTGAAGGCTTACTATTGCTGATGTTTCCGTGGCTTTGATCCCATTGGTGCTTTCCTCCTTCTTGACCTTCTATTTTCCCTTAGCTTCTAATGCAGTGAGTTGTTCCTGCAGTGTTAATCACATACTTCCCTGATGAGTTCTGAAAATTTGAGAAATATAATGGGAATCAAATCAGTCAATACATAAGCTTTATTGCAGGAAAACTACTGCAGACTACCAAGGGCTAACAGGAGACTTCCACTACTTTTCCCAAGATCCCAAAGTCTGGAGTCACATGAAATCACAGCTCCCTCTGTTTTAGCCCATTGTAATTTACAACTGCAGAACCTTCACCTCCTACCCGCCCCCCCCTTACCACAGGCAGCTTGCTGCCTGGCAAAGGCAGGATGGAGAGAAGACGCTTGGCTTGTGGTTGTGTCAATCCTGGAAAGGAAAGAAAGTTCAGAAAGGCTTGATGAACCATGTTTACTCACTGTTGTCAATCTCACCAGCAGAGCAGTGAGTAAGGGTGTAGAAGTTCCTGTCTTGTGGGAAAAAGTAGGAAGGCCAGAAGAGGAAGAAAGTGGTGCATACAGCCATATTCGTCTGATTTTACTCCTCCTTGGTGAGCCACTCCTTTACAACTTCTCTTCCTCTTTCCTCCCTTAACTGCCAATCTTCTTTAGGAATTCACTCAAGCCCTCTCATTTCTGTGTGTATGCACTCTCAGTGTTTAATCTCACACATCCCCATGGTTTAATTATCATGAATGTTCTGGGGACTCCAGAGGCTGCATTCTTATTGCTGCGTTACAAATCGTCACAAATTTATTTATTCATTAAAGCAACACAGATTAATTAATTAGTTAATTAATTTGAGAAAGAGAGAGTGCCTGCGAGTGTGCTTGCCAGGGAAGGGGCAGAGGGAAAGGGAGAGAGAGAATTTTAAGCAGACTCCACACCCAGCCCACAGCCTGACATGTGGCTCGATCTCACAACCCTGAGGTCACGACCTGAGCCAAAATCAAGAGTTGGCCACTTAACCAACTGAGCCATCCAGGGGTCCCAAGCAACACAAATTTATCACAGTTTCTGTGGCTCAGAATTCTGGGCACGGCTTAGCTGGGTCCTGTCGATGCAAAATGACACACACACACACCCCTTTTAGAAATTCAAAAACAAGGGGGGGAGGGGAAGAGAATTTTATTTGAGCTCAAGTGAGGACAGCTGTTGCCCAGGATGCATAATCTTCACAAAGAAGAGAGAGCTCCAGAGAAGGAATGTTTAATACAGGGTTATATATTGTATATTTTTTTTTGTTACATCCAGAGTTGCAAATCATTGTGACAAAGGACATTTCAGGAAATCACAAGCTTTAACTTATACTTGAATATGTGCAAGGTTACAGCATTCAGAGGTATGGGAACAGGAGTTGGAGAGATTTTTACTCTTATCTTTAGTTTGAAATGTCTCTTTTAGGTTATTTGCTAATGAAGCAGATGTGCAATGTGTGCTTGGGGCAGCAATAGAGCCCATGCCTTCAAGTTTGGTGAAGTCATTCTGACCTTGGTAAAAGTTATAGTTTCCTAGTAGCCCAGGAATAGGACCCACAAACATTAAAAGTTGAAAATTTCCTTTATCGGTCATTGTCACAGATTCTCACCAGGCTGGCGTCAAGCTGGTGGCTGGGACTGTAGTCCCATCTGAGGCTTAGCATCCTTTTCTAGGTGCGCATGGTTGTTGGTGACCAAGTTCGGTTTCCTGCAGCTGTGGTTGAGATGCCTGTTTTCCTGCTAGCAGTTAACCCAGGACCACTGTCATCTCCTAGCAGCCATCCTCAGGTCCTTGTTATGTGGCCTTCTCCATAGGTTTTCTCACCAAATAGCAGGTTACTTCTTCAAGGCCAGCAGGAGACTCTCTCTGTTCAGCAAGGACCCAGCTCCTCTAGGACCCAATCTAATCTCCTTTTGATTAACTCGGAGTTAACTAATTAGTAATCTAGTCATGGAATTGGAATACCAGTGTACTCACAAGTCCCACTCACACTTGAGGAGAGGGGCTTATACAGAATGTGTGCACCAGGAGGCGGTCATCTTAGAGACCATCTTAGAGTTCTGCCTACTGCACTGCACAGCTCATGTCTTTCTTCCTTCTGAGCTCCTTTACACATGCACTCTTGTCTCTGCACAAATGCCCATTGAAAGGCTCCAGACAGAGGTCCCAATGGCTTCTCAAAACAACCCAACCCAAGTTGTCTTTCTTCTGTACTCTATTGTACAGTGAAGTCCGCAGACCTCACCATACCTGTCAGTCATACTCAGCCCTTCCATGAAAAGTAAGTTTGATCATGAGTGATTCACATTCATGGCACCTGAATGGAAGGACACAGCCCTCCTATTCTAACCAACAGTGATTGGACCAGGAATTTGTGCATATCCTGAAGTCAAGCCTATATGAATGAGAAACCAGCTACCGCTGGAGAGGGTGGGTAGCGATAAAAAGGCATTTCATATGGAATGATGGTAAACTGACTTTGTCAAAATTACATTTGCAGTAATATAATAATTCCTTCCTAACCAAGGAAATTATCTTTCTGAAAATTATCATATTCAGGAAAATCAGTAATACCATAATGCAGAGTAAGAGGGAAAATAATTTTAAATTGCCTTAAATATTCATATTAAAATGATGGTAAATAAAAATTTCAAAGACTCCTATCTTTATTAAAAAAAATTGGATGATACAGCATTAAACTTTTTCTCCTACCAGCTATGAAGAAAAGAATGAAATCTTGCCATTTGCAACAACATGGATAGACCTACAGGGTATTATGCTAAGTGAAATAAGTCAGACAGATAGTGTATGATTTTACTTATATGTGGAATCTAAAAAGCAAAACAAATGAACAAGCAAAACAAAGAAGAAACAGATTCATAGAAAGAACAATCTGGTGTTTGTCAGAGGGGAGAGGTGGGGCAGACCGATGAAATAAGCAAAGGGGATTAAAAGTTGCAAACTCTCAGTTATAATATAAATAAGATGGGGATGAAAAGTACAGCTCAGGGAATAAAGTTAATAATATGTAGCAATTTTTTATGATGACAGCTAGATTTATGATAGTATCACTTCCTAATGTATATAAATGTTGGACACCTGAAACTGACGTCATATTGTATGTTAACCACACTTCAAATAAAAAAAAAAAAGGTTTTGTAAACCTTTTTTTTTTTTTTTACTCTTTTTCCCTGAATCACCTTGTTTAGTTGTTTAAGAAACATTGCTTCTTATGTATGACCTGCCCAGGCAGATTTCCCCACAAGTTTTACCCTGGGGGTGGGGGAGATTCTTCCTTTTAAAGCTTTCAAACTAGCCTTTCTCATTTGACCTCTATGCTCTTGTTTTGTTTTTGCAATTCATGGAAAATTAACAGCCTGTCCTTTGCAGAAAATATTTTGATAGGGTCTGATCTTCGAGTTACAGCCAAGGTCTGGTCTCCAGTGGAGCTATTAGCAGGTGGAGCATAAATGGGGCTTGCCTCTCTGCACTATCTGCAGCTTCATTTAGCAGACTATACAATCTCCATGTTGTCCATCCACTGACACTTACATTTTGGATAAGACTGTGATGCTTCTGAAGTTTCCAAATACACCTATTGATCTTAGAGCTGCCTCTAAAGAAAGAATGGGGCAAAACAAAGTCAGGAGCAAGAAAACAATGCTTATAAGTCAGAAGCAATCAGTGGGCATCTGCTTAAATTTTACTGGGCTATTTCATTCTGGTGCCATATTCAAAGCCTTCTATGGTTTTCTTTTGTTTTTCCATAGCTTGCAAACAGAATGCCAATTTTGTAATGAACCAATCCTCAGGCTATATAACAATATATGCAGTTTATGTTAGAGGCATGCTTCAATTTGCCTCACAGATTGTGTTTCAAAGAACGGTTTGCATCAGATTTTCCCTAATTGAAATATATTTTAAATGTAGTAGGGATGGAATACTCTATAAGCAGTTAAGAGTATCTGAGTACTGAGAAAATAATTCTGGAACAGGAATTATGAGGCCTGTATTCTATTATCCATTCTGACACCACCCAGCTATAATCGTAGCTCTGGACAAATCATAACCTATAAAGACTTTATTTAATTAAGTATAAAATGAGAAGTTTTGATATCTAGACTCTATCCAGGTTTATAAATTCTATAACAAAGCATTTGATACATACCTATTTCATGATTTTTTGTTGGAGAATATTAGAATGTATTAAAACCACGGCTAAACTATATCTTCATTCATATATTCTGGAATTGGGACTTCACCTAATTTTTTTTCCAATGAGCAGAAATATTACCAAAGCTATGCTTCCTACCCTGGAGAGCTGCTTTATTATGAAACTCTATCTAGAAAATAATACCTTTGCCTCCACTAAAGATTTTGACAGAAACAAATCTTTTGACTGTAAGGAAACCAAAGGCTGCAACAATTGAGTCTGATCCCCGGGAGAAGATTCTCACTAGCAGGCAGCCGGACAGAGGCCTCCTGACATTCACTGCACTGAAGTCAATATGCAATTACAAAACAAACAAGAGGATGTGGGTAGTTTGGTTTAAAAGTGGATTCTTGGGGTGCCTGGGTGGCTCAGTCGGTTAAACAGCCGACTCTTGATTTCGGCTCAGGTCATGACCTCAGGGTGGTGAGACTGAACCCTAAGTCCAGCTCCAAGCCCAGCTTAAGATTCTCTCTCTCTCCCCCTCTCCATGTGCCCCTCCCCCTCCCCCTCTAAAAAACAAACAAACAAATAAATAAAAGTGGATTCTTAATCCCAAATCCAACTTCTCATGGAGGAACAGAGTCCTAAAGGCAGCATTCTGCTAGGTGAGCTGGGCTGTGTGGCTGTCCAAATCCTACTCACTGGGAAAGCACAGATCTCAGAGGGCTTGTGATTTCTTAGAATTGCCTATTATCTTGACATTAAATTTATGACAACAAGATTCTTCTTATGGTAGGTTAAAAATCATATGTCATATACAATATTGAAATCCAAATCCATATACAGTTTGAAATCCATGCATATAGCTAGCCAGTGCTATATATGTCTGCCCCTAGGATAAGTGCTTTGGATATAGCTATCATTGCAAAACGTCAAGCTACTGGCCTCGCCCAGGAACAACCTATAATACAGTGCCTAACATCTAATACAACATTGATGCTGAGGAACATTTCATGACTGTTGAAAGAATGGATAAATTAGTCTAATTTCATGTGACCCAGGAAAATTCCTTAAGCTCTCTTTGCTTTAATTACTTCATCTGATAAAGTGGGGATAATAATAATGCATATATTTAGAGTTATGGGGGGATTAAATGAATTAATAAAGAGAAAGTGTTCAATAAGTGTTAGCCTTTATAATTAGTTGGGACATAACATGTGCACATACATAAAACAAATAGAACTCTCAAAAAAATATAGAATTCTCAAGTGAAATAATAAATTACCCAATATAGCGAGTAGAAAATAAGGGAAGTACGTTGAAATGGGTTTACCTGGGGTGAAATAGATAAAGCACAAAGACAGAATCAAGTAAGAGAAGCATCAGTAGGGGCTGGAGTCCATACTTGGATGGGGCCTGGAAGGATGGACGGGTAGTGGCCAGACAGATGAAGTGTAACAGAATGGTAAGTTGTGAATGTCACCTCAGTATCAGTTTATAATACATGTGAATATTTAGGAATGCCAACCAACTTTAAAGGTGCCGTAGAAATCTACACACAGAATATCCTAATGAATATAATCCTGTGTCACTTAAATTATTGAAAAGACTCTTTCCTCATGCTATTGTATGTGCACCCACACAAACTCGCATGCCTCATTTTTAGAATGCATAGCACTTAATAGGTCCAAGGCACGTCTTTCCCCACATTTCAGGGCCAAGGAAAAAATATTATCTAATAATTGTGAAAATTTGTTTTTAATAAGACTAGATTGCATCCTAATATCCATCCAGATGTTCTCAAATATAACCAAGTATGCTAAAATATAACTAAGGTAAGACAAAACTGTACTGTCGTATTTGCATCCTGCCATAGGTTTGGAGGTAATCGTATCCCCAGCAAATGGATCAGCTGAAGGTATCAGCAGTGGTACTGGAAATGGAAGAGGAGCTACGTGATAAGGTGCTCATTATACTCCTAAGGGTCACCACGAAGAAGAAAAGGGGATGAAGTATTAACGTAAGAGAGAGTAAGGCTCTACTGGTGTCCCCAAGTATCATGATGTATTACATTTATATTTATTTGATGCCTATCATTTGCTTACTATATCACATGAATAAGATCCGGAACAAAGTAGAAATAAACCCATGTCCAGGTTAGTTGTCTAATCCATATTACGTGATTAAGTGGACGGCATCTTTGTAGAGTATGGAAGGAATTCACAAAGAGTACTCAGGGCCCATGTCTCTACTGGAAGGCAGATGAATGAAGGATTTATTAGTATAACAACTAGGACCACTCAGGCAATTGGAAAATCCTGCTGTTTTCTGAGAGGAAGCCAGGAGACAACTGGGCTATGACGAGCCCGTGTTAACAACCAGCTTCCTGCATCATTCACATGAGTCCTTCTGGTACAGTCAGAGAGATGTGCAGGCACCATTTGACCATGGCCCATTTTCTAATGCCTCCTTCAGGGCCATTTGTGTGCCCAAATACACACACACACCACACATACGCACTCTCTCACACACAAACATCCATGCCAAAGTCATCTCTTACTCTGGTACATGGGGAAATATGCAAGTGTTCCTCCAATCCCTCCACTGACAAGAGATGGGAGAGTTCCCATCCATTACAAAAGGAGGGACTGTGCATGAAGCTCAGCAAGGATTTGTCCGTGTCTTTCCAGCATTGCCTACTGGCTCTCTCAGCATCAGAACAGGGACAATCCTCCAGGCTGGAATGAAATATTCCACAAACAACCCAATAGTGTGGGTTATATATTTCATGCTCTCCAAGCAATTTTTATTTTCAAATGATAAATCCAAGCAAATACTTAATTGAACATCTAATATATCCCAGTGCTATATTTGCACCAAGCAATACAGAAATAAACAAAGGTGCATACAGCCTGGTGAGGAATATGGCCCCTGGTGAGGTAGTGAGTGCCTCACATGAGGGGTCCCTGGTGCCTCGAGAACATTTGCTAGGGGTCTGCTGCAGTCTAGGGGTGAAGCAGGGCCTTCTTGTGGAAGTGATTCTTAGCTCTAGGATGAAAGGAGTTTAGCTGAGAGACAGGCAGAGGGCAGGAATAATGGTGCTCCAAGCAGAGGGAACCAAGAGGATGAGCTCAGAGGTGAAGGGTTGGGGAGATGCCCCATTCAAAAATTCTAGTTCAAGAAAGGATTCTGTCTGATTATAAATCTGCTTCCTGTGAGTCTAGTAATCATGAACAGGTTCTCCAGCTCAATTATCCTTGAACAGCTGACAACCAAGAATCAGATTGGGGTCCTGGTTGACTGTTTGAAAGACCCTGTGAGTGCGCAAATGGGCTGGAATTTCCATCTTTCCTTATATCTTCATTTGGAAGAGGTGCTGGTTGATCAAATGTACATAAATTCAATCCTATTTTAAGGAGGACATGGCAGGAATTTTGCAATCAATCCTTTTTAGCACAACGACTTTATGAAGAGTAGGATGAAGATTTGTATAATGCGTTGCACCCAGTGCAGGCAGTGCCCCTCTTGTTTTACTGAGCCTCTTCTACAGCCTGCTCTGTGATTCATTCTCCTCTCCCCAGTGAACTTGCTTGTTCTCAGTCATTGCTGATGGCAAATCTCCCTCAAAGGCAGAAACATCTAATAAGAAAGAGACAAGAAAAGGGAACCCTAAAACGTGAGGGTAAAAATACTGAAATATTTTCTCATCTGTGTTAATGAGCTATTCACAGAAATAGCCCTTTCCAAGGGCTCCTCATTGGCCAAGAGTGAGCACCACTCTGGTACTAGGGGAGTTGGACTCCAAGAAAATCAGGGCACCTCTCTTGGGAGGTGAAGCAGGAAATACCAGGTAGAGAAAAGTCCTGTCGTCTTAAGAGCAACCCTAACATTAAGGAAAGTATCTCAATGGCATTTCTATTTTAAGAAAGCATTCAGAGCTTACTTGCAAACTGTTCTCAGCAAATATTACCTAGAATTCAAGATTCTTCAAATGCATCCCCATCTGGAGCTTGAACCTCTCTATATTTGACTGATACTGTTAGTAGTTAACTCAATACTCATTTTCCCCTTCCACCTGAGGATAACTATGACCGGTGTCTTCTACCTGCCCCTCTAGATCCTTCTTCCTCCCTTCTCCATCCTGATATCAGCCTCAGGATCCTGACCTATATGGACAACACCAAAAGGTTTGTCCTCTGGCTTCTGTTTGGCTTGGCCAATAGGGAGCTTTGGCAGATGTCAGAGGAAGGGTGGAGAATAAGTACAGGTTATCAGTCTCTTCTCTCTTGAGTTTGCCCTGGGCTGGTTGTATCCTTTAAGGAAGTTAACGCTCCTTTCAAAGTGGCATTCTATACTTACTCCAGCCCTTCTTGGTTCTTCTGTCACTCTGTCTTCATCCCTTTATAACTAAGGATGATCTGGCCCTAGTCTCGGGTTACTGTGTCAAGC
Source organism: Zalophus californianus (assembly GCF_009762305.2). Taxonomy (NCBI): domain Eukaryota; kingdom Metazoa; phylum Chordata; class Mammalia; order Carnivora; family Otariidae; genus Zalophus; species Zalophus californianus. Next base: position 166,038,657 of record NC_045596.1, on the reverse strand, counting down.
CTTCAGGGTGCCCTAGACCCAGCCATAGTATTGTGTGCAATCCAGTTATAGTCTTAATATTTTCACTTGGATGTGCCATCTTTTTCCTGTTGGATGCTGACTGATACAGTTATATTGTTATATACAGTGTACAGAGCCAAAATCTGTTCAGGATAACAATGTGATGATCTCAAAACCAAAGCCCAAAACTCAGCTTACTTTCCTCCAGCCAAGAGTAGTCATGTGACAGCTGAGGCCAATGAGAGGCAACCAAAAGTTGGGAGGGGGTGGGAGACTTCTGGAAATGTCCTTTAAAAGGAGATGGACTCAGGTGCTTTGTCTCTTTATCCTTTTACCTTCTTCCTTCAAGGACAGTAGACGCCATGCCCCCTTTTGAGCACGAGAATGAAAGCCGCGTGCTAGGGATGGAGGAGAAAAAGCTAATCAGTCTGGGAGCCTTATGGCATTGAAGTGGTCACAGCACCAGTCCTAGACTTCCAATTTCCAGATTACTCATCACATAAGAAAAACAAACGCACGTTTAGATGAATCACTGTGGTTGGGTTTCTGTCACATGCAGCTAATGCAATCCTAACTTATAACTAGCACCTTCCTCCAATTCTGCTTGCTTTATGCAGGCTGTTTATATAATCATCCTCCTTTTTTTTTTTTTTTTTCCCAATGTCTTCAAGTTTGAATCTATTTATCAGCTTCTCTAGTTTTTAACACTTCTTTCCTGCTTCCCATTTGCGGGTACCCTGACCTTGTGCATTTTCAGACTACCCACCTAGAAACTAGACCTTTTTTCTTGACTTAAGGATACTTTTTGATAAACCCTCTTTGAGTTCAATCTGCTGAAATAGCTCCAGAAGTCTAGACTCTAAGAAAAAAGTAGAACGTGGCAAGATAATGTAGTCGAATACTCATGGGAGTTGGAATCAGACAATATGTAGTTATTTCTCTATTACTTTCTGCTTTGTGACCAGGGACAAGTTAATAATCTCTCTTAGGGTCAGGTTTTACCATAAAAAAAAAAAATGGATAAGTTGGTTTTACCTATGCGATAGAGTTGTTATGAGATTCAAAATCAAATAAAAATGTTTTTCACTTTTGAAAAAACAGTTCCACAGTCAGCATACTAATTTAGGGATTATTATTGGGATCTTGGAGATACAATGCCAAAAGTCTGGGCAGGAGCCAGGATGCCTGGGCAAATGTGAGCCTAGAGGAGTCAGTTAACCTTCCGGTACTTCAGAGCCTCCAGTAGCTAAATAATGATATCATCTGCCTTGCAGGGTTTTAGGATATTCACTACCCCAAATAAGGCTTTCTCATGGGCACTTGACTTTTTTTCCCCCTCTCTGTTGAAAACATAGCTAGTGGTTTAATTGGAAGTGGTGGGGGAAGGGAGCATAAATAAATTAGTTCGGAAACTACTTCCTAATTACTGCAGGATAAAAGAATCTGGATATTTGTGGCAGGTGCTGTTTATTTCCTCCTATGGAGCTGGAAAAAGGAGGCATCTGGCAAATATTTCCTTTTGTCTGAATCAGGCTTTCTCTCTGATTCATTTGGCGCTCTCACTACCTGACCAAAGTCACGGCCAATTAACTTTGATCCACCAAGGTACTAAAGTCCTATGCACTATGTCCTCAGGAATTAATTTTAAAAATGAATCTCCATCTAGCTTTCCCTGAGAGTTGCCCACCAAAAGGACTTAGTAGAAGTGAGTATTGCACACGCACCTGATGTTTATGGCACCGAGGCCGGTCTGGTTTGTGTGAGCCGTGGGTGTGTTGTAGCAGTTCTAGAGTACTGCCCGCAGCCAAAATGCCTGACTTCGAATCCCATCTTCTAATTGTCATGACCATTAGTTACCTAATCTTTTCATGCTTCACTTTTCTCTTTTACAAAATAGGACTGATAAGAGTTCCTCTCTCACAAGTTTGTCATAAAGATTAGATTATAAGCAAAGTGCACGGAACAGTGTCTGGCATATGGTAAGGTTCCATGGGGTTTTCTAATTGTCACCCCATTGTAACTGAGGTGGGAATGTGGACCCAATGGTCCAGATGATTCATTTATTCAAGAAAAGCTAGACAGTGGATTTTCATTATAATTTTACATATTGACACACAATTTTAAAAGCCTTTAAAAAACAAATAAAAACCTTTAACACTGTACACACACCAAACAAAATATGGCTGAGGGTTGAAATCAGCCTATGGGCCTCTACTTTTTCTGTGGATTAGAGATACCAAGAGTAGATGTAAAATTTCATGTAATGATTCCCAAATTCTGGGTCCCTAATCCTTGGAAATGTCAGCTGGAGTCAGGGCTGCACCTAGATCTTGAGTGGAATAAATTGGTATGGGAACGAGGAAAGCAAGTACCTGCTGTGTGCCAGTTCTTTGCCAACACTTGACAAATAGAATTTTATTACCTTTTCACAATAATATGAGTGATGGTGTGATATTGATCTAAACTAAGAAATCTAGATTTGCTCATCATGCCTGTTTCTGGTACAGAGCTCCTAAAACCCTTGGAATTTCTGACTGTTGGGAGCTTGAGAGCTATAAAGCCGTCTTTTGTCATGTTAATGAGTTGACTTTCTGGACAGCTCCTAAAGCTAGGGGGCAGGAGAACCAACCATGTGACTAGAGGGTTGGAACTTTCAGTTCCACCGCCTGATGGCCGGTTCTGGGAGGGGAGAAAGGCTGGAGGTTGAATAGATCTCCAGTGGCCAAAAATATAATCAATAATGGCTATGAAGGGGCGCCTGGGTGGCTCAGATGGTTAAGCGTCTGCCTTCGGCTCAGGTCATGATCGCAGGGTCCTGGGATCGAGCCCCACATCGGGCTCCCTGCTCGGCGGGAAGCCTGCTTCTCCCTCTGCCTCTGCCTCTCTCCCTGCTCCTGCTTTCTCTTCTCTCTGTATCTCTGTATCTCAAATGAATAAAGAAAAGCCTTTAAAAAAAATAAATAATGGCTATGAAATGATAAAATCTAAAAAAGAGAGGCTTCTGAAAGCTTCTAGGTTGGTGAACATTTGGAGGTGCTAGGAGAGTGACTCTGAGATAGCGCGGAAGCTCTGTACTCTTTCCCCATATTTTGCCCTATGTGTCTCTTCATCTAGCTGTTGATTCATATCCTTTAATGTCCTTTTCAATCAACCAGTAGTCTAGTGGGTAAATGAGCTTCTTGAGTTCTGTGAGCTGCTCTAGAGCTGCTCTTTTTGGGTTCACTGAACCAGATCCTGTGGGATCTGATGCCATCTCTAGGAAATAGGATCAAAATTGGGTTGAATTGTGGAACACCCAACTGGTGTCCAAGAACTGGTGTGGGAGAAAAAAAAAAAAACCACTCTGCAATTGGTACCAAGGGTCCTTCAATAGGCCTTGTCATCATGCCTTCATAGATGAGAGAACAGAGATTCAGAAAGCTTAAGCAACTTGCCCAAGTTTGCACAGCCAAGATTGGCAGAGCAGGGATTCAGACTCAGATCTATCTGACACCAAAGCCTATGTTCTTGACCACTATTGACCAATTAAGCCAAAGAAAGGAAAGGAATATTTGCCATTGGTATAATAGATAAATTCCAACATCTAGTGGCTTACCTCAGAAGGAGGTTATTTCTCACCCACGTTAAAGCCTAAAAGTATTGATCTGATGAGTAGATATCTTCTGCTCTATCATTCAGAGACCCAACTCCTCTTCTAACTTGGCCTTATCTTTCACACATGGTTTCCAAGGAAGAGACTGTGGGAAAAGAGCATGGGGCATATTACATCATAGGTATTTATGGGTAGGGCTTGGAAGTGGCACACATCACTTCCAAACTTGTGCCCTGTCCCACATCTAGTCACATGACCGCACCAGGCAAGAGAGGAATCTGGGAAATGTAATCCAGCTATGTCTCAGAAAGGAGGGGGAAGTGGTTGGTAAACATCTGGAGGTTTCTGCCACAGAGATTTGTCTGTCAATAATCCTATCTGAGATATAACTTTTTTACTTACCTAGATCTAGTGGATTCATTCTGGGTGGGGCTGGGGGGTGAGTATTGAAATTAGATGATAGGGTTGTCCATGAGATGATGACGAAGTCTCATATATAACTATTTTCTCAAGAACATGTTTGTTTTCTTCTGTATTAGCATATTACAGAGGCCATTTCTTTCAGATAGTTTATAAACTTAAAAAAGTTATGATGTGGACATTTATTTAAATCCCATAATCCATCGTCAACAATAGTATTATGTAGTAACTCCCACTTTTAAATTGAATTTTAGTGCTCCACATTAACAGTTCACTAGAAAGAAATGACAAATAATTTCATGGCTCAAGAGCAGCAGACAGACGAGTTCAGCAAAAACGTGGTCTGGTATCATTGCAGGGGGTGAACAAAATGTGTAGCCTTCAAATTAAGGGTATTTGCTTTCCATCTTTCTAATTGCATAATGTAGCATTGCTAAGGGTCATTAGCCCATTGCTTTTAGATGAGCAACCCAATAGGATCTGTCTCTTTGTTGCCATTGTTCCTGGTTGCCCTGTGTTTGTTTTACAGCAGTGGGATCAGGAACCTTGCAAGTTTAAACTCTCTGCTTCAAGGTATGAACCAGTTTCTCACTCTCATTTAAAAGGAGGATGTTCCAGAGTACCTAATTTTTCCCTCCTTTGAGATTTTTCTTTCTTTTTACACTCTTCCAGGAAGAATTGCACTGTAGCCTCAGTTTATTGGAAAGATTTGTAAATGCATCTGGGATTTGGCTTCCTCACACAATGTCTTTTTTTAATGCATGGAACATCCCCCTAGGACATTGGATGCACTTAGCATAGCTGCCTCTGCATTAGCCACAGAGGAAGGGAGGGGCAGGATCATTGTCTTATATAACCTCTATCCTGGGGCCTAGGTAGAAAGAAGAAACTGGTAACATTAGGGCAATTTATCCTAATTCTCTAGGAGCCAGCCCCCACCCAAACTACAGGACATCTACTCCATAGCTTACTCTTCCTTGACCTCCAAGTACTCTGACCACTGTGGGGCTAAGAGCAGGGTGCCCCCAAATGTGCCATTTTGGCATATTGATTACTTCAAATAAAAGTTGTGTAAGAGATAATCTGTGCAAGAAGGACATTCGGACCCTCCTCTGTCCCCCTGAAAGCAGGAAATATGTCTCCCATGTGAAAGGTACCCTCCCTGTGCCAGGAGGTAAAGAGCCATCCTTATCACGAGAGATGGGAAATTTACAGCCAAGGCTCTGTGTAAACAACTCTTGTTATATTTTACTTATTGACTATTCCAGCCCAAAAATCTGTGTAGAATTCCTTACTCACTGAAGCTCTGAAAGTTCAGTTTTCTTTGTCCTGTCAGTTCCTCACAGATTTATTGTTTCTGTCGGAAAAGTATATAAACTGCCTGCCTTGGTCGTTTCTTCAGGTCTCAGTTTCATTACTGGGCCTCCATGCACACTTAATACAACTTTGGTTTTTCTCCTGTTGGTCTGTCTCATGCAAATTTAATTCTTAGTCTAGCTGGAAGACCTTGAGGGTAGAGGAGGAATTTTTCCTTCTCTACCCCACAGTATCAGAAAGGGAAGTTTAATTAAATGACAGGAAAAGCAAATGGCATAATTTGTTTAGCACTAGGAAGTAAAGAAACTGAAATTCCTGCCGTCCCTGTGAGGCTCATAAGAAGCTGTTCTCTGCATCACTTCTACTCACTGGAGAGAGGTATGATTTCATCTGAGTCCTCATAGGTCTGTGGTGCCGCCCTTTCACTGTCCTCTACCAAAAAATCATGTCAACCACCTATTCCAGAATACCCCAGACATTAACCATCTTTCTCTGCTGCTACACCTCACCCTGAGAAGGAGGGCCCAGCCCTCTGACTGCTAGCATGTGGTAACCCAAGGAGAAAAGTTCAGAGAACCCAAGGAAAAAAGTCTTCATATCCCCTTCCCGAGCAGTTCTGCATACTTTAAAATCATCTGCTCCTCACAGAGACTCTACCCTTACTCACTCTGAAAAACTACCCACGAGGCTGGCAAGTCTGAGATCAGGGTGCCCCTGTGGTTAATTTCTGGTAAGGGCCCTCTCCTGATTTGTAGACTGCCATTGTCTTGCTGTGTCCTCTCATGGTGGAGGTTCCAACCTCATGACCTAATTACCTACCAAAGGCCCCATCTCCAAATATCATCACTTTGGGTATTAAGGTTTCAACATATGAATTTGGGGAAAATATCAGCGTGCTGTCTAAAACAACAACTTAAAACCACAGTGAGATACCCCTTCACACTCACCAGGATGGCTATCATAAAATTAAAAAAAGAAAATAACAACTTTTGGCAAGGATGTGGAAAAATGGGAACCCTTTCACATTGCTGGTAGGAGTGTAAAATGTTGCAGCTGCTGTGGAAAACAATATGGAGGCTCCTCAAAAAGTTAAACACAGAATTACCATTTGACTCAGCAATTCCAGTCATAGGTATATACCCTAAAAGAACTGAAAACAGGTATCAAGCAAATTTTCATACATGTATATTCATAGCAGCATAATTCACAATTGCCAAAAGGTGGAAACAATCCAAATGCCCATAAATGGATGAGGTAAACAACATGTGGTTTATACACACAATGGAATAATATTCATCCATACAAAGGAATGAAGTTCTGATATATGTTTGCCACATGAATGAGCTTTGGAAATATTATGTGAAGTGACAGAAGCCAGGCAGGGAAGGCCACATACTGTATGAAATGTCCAGAATAGGTAAATCCAGAGAGACAGAATGCTGAGTACTATTTTCTGGGTGCTGTGGGGAGGGAGAAATAAGAAGTGACTGCTTAATGGGTATGGGATTTTCTTTGGGATGATGAAATATTTTGCAACTGGATAGAGATGGTGGTTCTACAACATTAAGACTGCATTAAATATCACTGAATTGTAAACTTTTAAATGGTAATCTTATATTATGGAAATGTTGACCAAGAAAAGATGAAGAATTAAAATAAAACAGAAGCATTTATTTGGGGTCTTAGAAGTGCAACTTGGGGAGTGCAGATTCCGGTAGCAACCCAAATAATCTCCCACTAGGGAGCAAAAGTCAGGGGTTTTTAAGGACAAAAAGGGAATGCCTGTATATATTGTTTACAAAGAATTTTGATTGGTGTTGGAGGCAGAAAAGTAATCTTGGCAAAACATAAGTGTTTGCTAAGGCTGTCACTAAGCAAAGGTCCATTACTGGAGCAAGTTGCAGGTGTTCCTGCAAAGTCCTTGAAATATTTGGGATTTGGACCAGTGCAAAATTTCATGGTTCCCCCCAGGGAGGACATGCAAAAAACTCACCTCCTTGGTGGTCTCTTGGCTCCATTTTAAAACCCAGTCACATGAGTGAGTACATTTTGTTTCACCTTTCACAAGATTTCACCTCGAAAAAACCAACCAAACAAAAAACAAACAGAAATGTTCTGTGTATATTCATAAACCCATGTGAATTTCTAGTCTGATATGTGACCAGAGCTCCCAACACTTACATTTCCCATTCCCTCCTTTTCCTGTGTGTTATAGACTGAATGTCTGTGTCCCCCAAAATTCATATGTTGAAATTCTAACCTTAAATGTGATGGTATTAGGGGGTGGAGACTTTGGGAAGTGATTAGGTCATGAAGTCAAAGCCCTCATGAATGGGATTTGTGCTCTAATAAAAAGGACCCCACCAATTAAAAAAAAAAAATGGGCAGAGGATCTGAATAGACATTTTTCCAAAGAAGATATACAAATGACCTATATGCACATGAAAAGATGCTCAACATCACTAATCATGAAAGAAATGCAAATCAAAACTACAATGAGATATCACTTCACACTTACTAGAAAGACTGTTATCAAAAAGACAAGAAATAACAAGTGTTGGTGAGGATGTGGAGAAAACAGAACCCTTGTGCTGGTGGGAATGTTGGTGGGAATGTAAATTGGAGTAGCCACTATGAAAAACGATATGGAGTCTCCCCCCCCCAAAAAAAATTAAAAATAGAACTATCACATGACCCAGCAATTCTACTTCTGGGTATTTATCCAAAGAAAATGAAAACACTAAATTGAAAAGATGCATGTACCCCCATATTCATTGCAGCATTATTTACAATAGCCAAGATATGGAAACAACCTAAGAATCCATCAATGGATGAATAAAGAAGATACACACACACACACACACACACACACACACACACACACACACACACACTGGAATATTATTTGGCCATTCAAAAGAATGCAATCTTGTCATTTGTGACAACACAGATGAACCTTGAGGGCATTATGCTTGTGAAATAAGTCAGACAAAGACAATACCACATGATTTCATTTATATATGGAATCTAAAAAACAAGACAAACCCACGCTCATGGATACAGGTTGGTGGTTACCAGAGGAAAGGTGACTGGGATATGGAGGGTGGATGAAATGGGTGAAGGGATCAAAAGGCACAAAATTCCAGCTATAAAATAAATAAATCATGGATCCCCATGTACAGCATGTTGACTACAGTTAATAATAGTGTATTGCATATTTGAAAGTCACTAAGAGTGAATCTTAAAAGTCCTCATGATGAGAAAAGTAGTTGCTACTATGTAAGGTGATGGACAGTAACTAGATTTATTGTGATCATTTTGTAATGTATGTTGTGAAAATTAAAAAAAGGAAACCTCATTTAGAATGGAGTTGGGAAGCCAGCAGGGGGAGCTTCCATGCCCTACCACTCTTCTTTGATCACAAACCCAATAGGAAGAGAGGGACCTTACAGGTGGACGCTACTTTACTATCCCAGCAGGAGCCAGGAAGGTTTCCTCCTCCCGCAGCCACAGCCCAATCAATGAGAGACAGTCACAACTCAGCCAATGAGAAGCCACTATACTTTGAACTCCAGGTTTACCCAATGGGCTTTTTGTTTACAACAGCCCTGCCAACTTCCCCTTTCCTCTCTATAAGTGCCTTCCCTGCTTTGTTCTGTGGCCTGGCCTCTGGTTTTGTCATGGCTTGCTTGTCCGGGATTGCAATTCTCTGCTATTCTTGAATAAACCCAGCTTTTGCTGGTGAAATAACTGTCAGTTTTATTCTTAAGATTAACAATATAAACATCAAATCTCTATGTTATATATCTGAAACGAATATGATGCTATATGCTAATTATACCTCAACTGAAACACAAAAGACTCCAGAGAGAGTCTCTCAGCCTCTCTGTCCCTCTTCACCATGTGAGGATATAAGAAGAAACAACAACCCAACAGAAAATTCTGGCATGCTGGCACCCTGATCTTGGATTTGCAGTCTCTGGAACTGTGAGAAATACATTTTTGTTGTGGAGAAGCCACTGAGTTGAGGGTATTCTGTTACAACAGCCAGAAGGGACTAAGACCTCCTGCCACCTCACCACCAGCCACAGTCCCCTTGGAGGAATACATCAACTCATCTGCTCATCTTTACAATCTTTACCCATCACAGACACGGTCTACATACACATGGTGGGCATGCTAGGAGCAGGGCAGTTCAACCCTTGCATTGGCTGCCAAAGATGTGCACACTGATAAATAGCTAAAAATAACCAGGGCAGGCAGAATGTTTCTAAATAGAAATGTGATACACTTGCAAGTGGGCATGAAGCAGAATGTGGCAGAGCCCCAGAAAGACAGCAGATGGGTGGTTTAGACACAGCTGCTGTCACTGGGGTGGACAGGCGTGCTGATTACCATAGAGATAAGGGGCAATGAGGATTTATTTGGGGAGAATGTTTCAGGGCATGAAGAGTATAGTCACTTCCCACCTAAATCCCAATAAAGGGATTATAATATCAGATTCAGGGTGATGGGATTGGAATTGCAAGCTGTTAAAGCACATAGCCTTAAGGTCAGGGATATTGGAGTATAGAATCCAGAGTATCTCATGGTGTCGAGCACACCTAGAAAGTAGTGACTGATCCCACTAGGGAATCTGAAAGGACTTAAGAAAGAAGTTTACATGTTAGAGGCATTTTTGCATTTTTTTTTCTAAAGTGGGGAGCAGAGAATATCATTTAGTCACTTTCAAGCAATTTTCATCTTGTCAGGCTCATCCTTCTCTTCACTTTCAGGAGGACTTCTGTGACATCATGTGTGTGTGTTTTGGGGGGCGTGGTACATGCACAGAGCCAGGTCTGTACCTGTCCTCTGTCTTTGCTAGCATCTACTGAGATGCACCTCAGTGCATTTGATCTTTGGTCATTTGCAAATTTTGTTCAAACTGCTAATACCGCCAAGGATTCTGTAATTTACTTAAAATTACATCAATCTAAACAGTGCGATATTGTGTTTAGTTCAAACCACATTTTAGAGCAGTCAGTTGCTGTATTCTGGGGCTCACACTCCTGGTATTGTAGGCTGGCACAGTTTATGGGTGGTTCTTAGTTTCTCCTTTTATTTGAACTGAACAAATACATGTTCACTTTATTCCAGGTGCTAGGAAAAATGCTTTGAAAATACTAAGTCATATTAATGCATGAATAATACTGTGCACAGTTTAACTATCTTTGTCTGCCATCGACATCAGAGGCTTTAGGAATTAGCATGATGGATTCTCATAGATTAGTGATATTCAATAGGTATAGTTTAGCTAGAATATCATACAGACACCCCTCACTTGCTTGAACATCTAACCAGCTTGGCAACCTTTTCTCTAAGGAAGAGCACTTAAGGCTTGATCTCTCTATGGTCCTGTGACCAGCTTTAGGATAGAAGATTCTGGTTATGTAATATAGAGTAGTCCACTGATGATACAATCCTGTCTCTAGACAGGATTTAATACAAAATCATTTTGATGAGCTTTAAGGACAGAAAGCTAGAATTCATCCCATTGTTTTATGCCTACTTGCCAACAAGTGTTTGTTTAGTCGATGTCCAAATGTGGGGAATAATTTAATCTAAGACTTTCTTTCATTATAATCCCACAGCATGATGTGGGGAGTGATCGCTAATCCTCATCCATCTCATACTTTTTGGTGGCTACCATTATCTCCCAGAAATAACCCAAACTGCCTTAAGGAGAATCAGTCAGGCTCTGACCTGTAGCAAGAGTAGTCCTCACACCATCAGTAGCTATACGCTCTTACCACAACCATGAAGTTGTGTGAGGACCTCTGCCTCTCAGGATTGTAACATTTCCTGTTTCAGACATGTGGGAAATGGTTCCACTGTTTGCCATTGGCATGTGGGACCTAATCGGTAGAACTTCTCTCATTCTTCCTTGCTATAGTGGCAGAGGGAGTGCTGTAATGCTGCTTGTTCTTGGGATCTAGAGAGAGCAACCATTTCTCCTCTGACAACCATTTCTCCTCCTCTGTGATGACCTAAGCAACATCTGTGAAGCTCCTAACCCCCCATCCCACACCACATGTGGTAGCCAGTGTCACAGGCAGCCCCATAACCTGTGCCTTCTCATAGTCACATCCTCCCGTAGCCCCCTCCCAGATGGCTCCAAGGTTGGTCTGTGAAACCGATAAAACACCACCACCACAACAAATTCGTATGTCCCTTCTAAGACTAGGTAATAAAGGATACGATGGCTTCCATTTTGATTGCTGTCTCTCACTTCTACGGTTGGACCAGACAACCCACCAAGAGGAAAATAAATTGTTTGTCATGCAAGTGCAGGATGGTCATGGCTCCAGGAAAAGAGCTGTATGGCCACATAAAAAAAGTTTCCCCAGGAGCCTGCTGGTAAGGGACCACCCACGGGGATCAAACATTTACCAAATGGAACTAGAAATCCAGGTACCCAAATGCCATTCTCACAAACTTTCCCCTTCATCAAGAAGAGAGATGGTTGTTGTCATTCTGTGAGTGGCAATGGTTCAGCAATTTCATAAATTCACAAACCCACCAAGTTCACCACTGGCCATGATTAGACTAAAGGCTTCAGGTATGTAAGAAGGTCATGGAGTAGTATTGAGGGTCTTCGGATCAGGGACAAGTACAGTTATGTAATGGGAGACTCTTGTCCTTATAGGTTCCAGGCCTGAATCTGGCCACTTACAGTGTGACTTTGGGAAAGTCATACAGTCTCTTGAAGTTTTAGCTTTAGCATGTGTAAAATATATGTAATAATCCATGCTCTACATACTTCATAGAGTTTCTGAGAGAATAAAATGAGTTAAAATTGTGTACAAGTGTCTGGTAAACTATGAAATACTATATAAATATAAAGAATTATTATTATTTACCCATACCAATTCAAAAAACCCAAATGTAGATTTACAGATCAGAAAGTCATTATGTGCTAAAAATATTGTTCCAAATCTAATTAAATTAGAACAATGGTTCATTTGTCGATTTATATGCTAAGTATCTAAATAACAATGCTATGGATTGTAACTAATGAACAGGAATAGGCCAAAATAATGAGTTTGTTACATAGCTAAAGCCACTACCTATATTTTAGCCAAGTCTTAAAAACAATCTTACTCAGAATCCATTTTTTGAAAGACTGGAAATCAGTGAGTTATTAACACCCTGATTGCTTAGGCCTCTTTTAAGCAGTGTTAAAATGTATTTAACCCTTTTATTTGCACTGCACTTTACAGTTTTCACAATGATTATCAGAAAATACTTTGAAGCTAACAAGAACACTTCTTATTCCCAATGTATATATAAGTGAAGAACTTGAGCTTCAGAAGGTATGAATGTCATTCCTAGGTCATACAACGATTATGTAACCAGTTTGGCTGAAATTCACTCGCAGGTTTTCACTTCAAGTTCCATATACTTTCTATTATACCACAGATATTGTCAACTCTATGGATGGGCAATCTTGATTGTTCAGCTTCTCGTCTCACCCTGGTCTCTCAAGCAGACACGCAATCATCCCCACTCTCAGCAAATCAGCTTAAATCTCCACTTCATTTTGGCCCAGGGGAAAAGAGTCACTAAGTTCCCTTTGGCCAAGTCTGAGCTGGGAAACCTTCGCAAATCATACTAGTTTTTGTTTTTGTTTTTTAAATATATGAAAGTTTCTAATGTCCCCATTCTTTGTACATTCTAGTATTTCATGGGTTTTCTGTGTAAATGAATTTAGCCCCAGGAGCTTTGAGGAGCAGGGGTCCCTGGTTTGTCCTAGAACTAGAGTTGGAGATGGTAGAAGGCATTCTGCACGCCCACAACATGAGCAGAGAGGGTAGCAAGGAAGGCTAATTCTCAGCATCTACTTCCCTGGCAGCCTCATGAATAGAAGAGAGAAGCTGAAATTTCCTTTTTCTTCCTTTCCTTCTCTTTCTTTTTTTATTGTTATTTTTAATGATCTGGTGTCTTTTTCATACGTGTTTTTCTAATAGCCTCTCCTTCATCCCCTTATCCCCTAGAAGCAGAGATTCACAATTTTGAGGAGGGGTGGGGGTAAAGCCTGCTTGTCAGATTTTTGTTTCTACTGGGTGTATTCTCCCCATTGATTTGATCAGTTCTTGTCTGAACGAGCTTAGTCTGGAGGACTGTGGTGTGGACACGTGCCCTGAAGTCTCGCACTCACTTCACCGGGGCTTTTCCATCCCCTGATTGGGAGTATAATCAGGAGATGGCCACATAGGCTCCCTTTTCTCCCATTTCTTTTCTGTTGCTGTTTAAAATAGAAAAGAAATACAGCTTCAATGCTTCTATTTACTCCACACAATAGAGATAAAGCCCATGGGTGGCAGATTTCTTCAGGGAATATAATCAGCCAAGAGTAGAAGGTGCTGCTGGAAGCATTTATTTCTGTCAGACAATTCTTCATTTGATGGGGGATGAGAAGAAATGGAAATAAGTGAACACATTCACGTGAGACCTTTAAAACAAAATAATGACTGGAGGATCAGGCTTGTGAAAGAGTGGGTATTCATTCTGTGGGACAGGGAGGGGGTCGGGGACGGATTGGATAAACACACACGCACACATCCCTGTGTGCAGACACACTGGCAGTCCTAAACTTAAAAATGAACTTGGGGAAAGCAGCTGTTTGTAGATCAGTTGTTGGGAGACACTTCTCAGAGAAACCATACTCAACAGCATGGTTAGCTGGCTTGCACAAGTCATAAGGGCCTATTTGAGCTCACGTGTTCTTGAACACTAATGATGTTAAGGATTGTGATATGTTACAGTGTCCCTAAAGGAAAGTGCCTTCAGCTTTTCTAAATCGGGAAGTTCTTGCTTTTATCCTTGGAAAAGCAAGGATTAATTACACGTAAACCACAGGGTTTAAGTGAAGCAGTAAACGTTGAAAGAATTCTAATCATGAGGAATTTTAAGTACAATTAGGGCTTGATGAATTTTGTATTTAAATTTAATTTATTCCAATAAATGTTCATTGACCTCACGTTATTATAAATTGGCCACAGCCTGTCCTCCCTCCTCTGTGATTCCCAGCTTGGACTTCAGTGAAGGCTGGCTTCAGGTGGATGCCAGAAAGAGGTATAAAAGTGTGGCTTAATTAGATATGGATGTTATGTTACTGGTTCAGAGGGACTTTTTGTCTCTTTTTAGAACTTTTCCAGTCTTATATGTTTGATCCTCAAGATGGTCCCTCAGCATCACACTCCCTTGGACAAGCCTGCTGCAGATGCTTGCTCTTCTGTTTCAGGGCTGGGGACCCCCACCGTGGATTCAACGGACATGTCGGCATATCTCGCTTCATGCCCTGAGCCCGAGGGTTTCCTAATTCCAGAATTTCCTAATTCCAGCTCACCCACAGACGATTTGTCTACTCATGGCCCAAGAAACCATCAATCCAGCCTGATCCAGTCCCCAGTTGCTTTTGAGGACTGATTTTGTGTTCACCCACCCATCCCAGTGCATTTAAAATAGTTCCATTTTGAGTTAATGGACATAATTCTAAGCCAGGGGAGAAGAGGTAATTTCCTCAAAGAAGATTGTCTCCATGATAACTCCAGTAAGAAGCAGGACCGTGGCTAAATTCTTGCTCTGTGGCCAACCTGGTCTTCCCGTGAGAGGAAAGCGCTCAGTTGGGTTTGCATGACAGAGCCTCTGAATGTGTTTGACCCCAAGATCTGCAGCCTGTCAGACTGTGACTCTGGCTAAGTATCTGTTTCCTCTCCAATCTGTCAAAACGCCCTCACAATCTCATAGTGATAAGTGAAAGTAAATGAGAATGTGCTTTAAAAAGTTAGAACTGAGATATAAATATCAAGTGTTGTTGTTTATGCTTATATCTAGTCCAATAATATAGCTTCAGTGAAATCCACTGATATATTATTTCCATCCACAGCCACATTGCTTTTTCTACATCACTTTATGTATGTGGCTGTGTGTCTAAATGCAGACATAAACGTATTCATAAAGAAGGATGGCTGTGACTGTGGTTATAAATGTGCTTTTAGCTTTTTTATCTCCCTGGTGCAGATGACTATGTGTCTTAAACCCCTCAAGTGAGCTATGTTTTGCCTTAAAAAGCGGGTGCTCCAAAAATAAGGCTTGGGCTGAGTCATCAAGCCCGGAGTTAGGGAGGGGATGTGATGGAGGAGGGGGTAGGGAGGCCTTTTCAGTGAGGATGCACTTAATAAACTGGGAGGACTTTGTCCTAGCGATTGGCAACCTGTGGCCCCCAGGCTATATTCCACCCTCTGCCTGTTCTGGAAATAAAGTGTGAGTAGAACACAGCCACCTTCGTTCATCGAGATATTACCCACTGCTGCTTTTGTGCTACAATAGCAGAGTTGAAGAGTTGCAACAGAAATTGTTTTTGGCTTAAAAATTTAAAATATTTGCTATCTGGCCCCTCAAGTCATTTGCTGACCCCTGCTTTTACTTAATACCTGCAAACATGTCATATTTTCCCCACTGTTCTATACCTTGATTAATTTTAGCAACCTAATACCCTAATGAGGTAGTTATGGTTTGTGTCTGTACGTCCAATTTGCTGATGAGGAAAATGAAGCTCAGGGAGGTCATAGGACTTGCCCCAAATCTGTCATCTAGAGCTAGCCAAGAGGGACCAGCACTAAGATTTCTCAGTCCTCTGTGTACTTGTACTCCACATCAGCTTCTGAATGGGAACCTTTCTGTTAGGTATGCTTGGGGGTGAATACTCTTTTTATCATCTATCTATCATCCATCATCTCAGCTTTCTTGAGGTAAGTAGAGATGAAGAATTGAAATACAAGTTATTAGGCCTGTCCTTCTGTAGACTCAACACTATCCTAGAGTGTAAAGAACACTGGTTTGGGAGCCTAAATCCTCGTTCGATCCCTAACTAAATGAGCGGCCCTGGGGAAGTCACTTGGTTCTTCTAGGTCTGGGTTCTCCATCTATAGTATAAATGGGTAAGTTAAAAAAAAAATTCTAGATCACTGACAACTTGAACTTT
Source organism: Zalophus californianus (assembly GCF_009762305.2). Taxonomy (NCBI): domain Eukaryota; kingdom Metazoa; phylum Chordata; class Mammalia; order Carnivora; family Otariidae; genus Zalophus; species Zalophus californianus. The sequence continues at coordinate 166,022,302 of NC_045596.1, read as the reverse complement.
CTACAAAATGCCTCGGTTAACCTCCCTCTCTATCACCATGTACCACAGCATTTCTTCACACGGTTTCTTGTAGTATTAGCAATCCCCAGTCCCTAGGCAGTGGCAGGTAAGTTGTACAGGAGCTGGGGAGGCAGCGGGCAGCAGGAGGGGATGGTGGTCCTAAGATCTTCTGTCCCTAGCTTTGTCTCTTCCCCCTTCCATAGGTCCCCTTACTACAACTAGTGCTTGTCCCTCACATTTCCTGGAAAATTGCAACCCTGCAAAGAGTCTGACGAGGGGGCTGGTGTCTGTATAAAAAAGGGACAAAGAGAATAGTCACTTACTTTGTTACCAAAGAGTCTTTCTTCTTTTTTTTTTCCTTTTTAATGGAATGTGCTATTTTTAAGTCCCAGTCAGCCTGCGAGTGCATGTGCAGCAATTGCCCTGAACACATTTGAATAATGTCTCCGCATCCTTCTGTGATGTGGTGCAGAACGACAACTTTGTACTTTGCATTTTTATTGTGATGAAGATATTTTATGACAGTATTTGAATCCCTACAAAAAAAAAAAAAAAAAAGAAATTCCTGAAAACAAGGCATTTCTAGACCACTGACACAGAAAGAAAGTGGCCCAGACCAATCCCCTCTTGGGAAGTTTGGGTTGGGATAGGGCTGGTCCCCCATGGCAGCAGGGAGCCCTGGGCAATCTGTAGAAGTTAGTGAACACTCCATTTAGAGCCTCCAGTGGCCCACTCAGCCCCCAGCCCCCACTGGCAGCATCAGGGTCAACCCCAGGGCAACGCCAGCAATTCCAAAGTCAGCTTCAATGCCAGGCCATCTTCGTTTCTTTCCATTCTCTCTTTTTTCTTTCCCTATTCCAGTTGAATTTGCCTTTTAGTGTATATCAGGCAGGTTCCAGCCAACAGAAATATTTTAGTAAGGGGAAAGAGAAGATATGGGAGGAGCTAAAAATTCAAAGAGAGCACTGTGAGATAACTCAGAGAGTCAGCAATATTGGACACTCCTATTGCCCCTAGACCTAGAGAAACCCAAGGTGGGGAGATGCCGTTACCAGGGCTTAGGAGCCAGAGCTACCCAGGGAAACCACGCCAATGGCAGGGGCCGCCAGTAGGAGCTGGGCCACAGGAGGATTGTTTGAGGGGAGCTGGCACCATGGGGGAGACATAGTCACTTCCAGAGATGCGGCCGAAAGCAGAGGGAGTGAGGGAATAAATTCCCTGGCCTCTCCCTTCCTTCTGCCCTCCAGTCTCCTGCCAGTGACTCCCATTAGTGGACTCAACAAATTAGCAAGAGAGCCTTGGAAATGTAGTTTTCAGGGTCAGCTTCTTATAACAAAAGTTATGCTAGAGAAGGGGGGGGAAGAAGAATTAATTTGAGAGAAACAGGCAAAAAAAAAAAAAAAAAGAAAAGGTACTTTGAACATTGTTCATTCTGTCAACTCTATTACCCTTAAAAAAGTCTCTGTTGTCCTGGGAAGATTCCCCTCTGCACCTAGGACATGCCTATAATTAGAGGTGACAGAAACAGAGCCAGGAAAAGCTGATATGTGTGCAGACCTGGGTCTAGGCAATGGGGGCGTGCAGTGCAGAGCCAGGGGTCACATGGACTTGTGTTGGTGTCTGGGAGTACAAACAAATGGGATTGGTTAAAAAGAGGCTGCAGCAGAAATAAAAATTATAGAAGATTCTTACGATCAGAAATTATGATTACATCGTGCTTCCTGGTGGCCAGCTCATAGTTGGGCTTGATGCCAGCTAGCAGCTAGTAGTGTAAGGAGCAGGCTTCCTGAGGGGGGGATTGGCATGCTGTGAACCCAGAATTTAGGCCTCCATCAAACAGAACAAGGCTTAAACCTTGGCCCCAGTCCAAGCAGTGTCAACCCAAGCCTGGTCCTTTACACTGCAGCAACACATCCATGCACAATGCCCTCCAGCCTTATAGAAGCCAGTTTCAAACACCAAACTGCGTTAAAACAACTGTCCAGGCTGCCTACCCAGTTTGCACCTAACCTATTGTTTCTTGGTCTTAACTTTCTGATTCCAAAGATTTGACTTTTTATTTATTTATTTATTTGAGAGAAGGGAGAAAGAGAGAGAGGAGGGGCAGAGGGAGAGTGAGAGAGAGTCTTAGACTCTGAGCTGAGCTCGGAGCCTGACGCAGAGCTCAATCTCACAACCCTGAGGTTACGACCTAAACCAAAACCAAAAGTTGGGCACGTAACTGACTGAGCCACCCAAGAGCCCCTCAAAGATTTGACTTTTATGTCTACCTCTGGCTCCTTCAGAACTGTTTTTCTCTGCTGCTTCTGGCTTAGTCCACTCTTGTCACCCTGGTACTCCCCATTGTCTTGGGAAGAACTCCCTGATTTGGCTCCTTGGCCTATAGAATGCTTCCCCTGTCCCTGTTCTAATGCCAACCCTCTGGCAGCCATGGCCAGCCCTCACCCTGCATGAGGGTGCATTCTGAAAAGCAAAGAAGCAATGTGTCAGGCAGGGAGAGCATAGAGTTTCTGTTGGGTAGGCTGGAAAACATGGTAGAGGCCAGGGAAGACTGAGGTCCCTAATTTATTCATCCTGGTCAGTCGGGGAGATGTGGCTGTCAAAGCTTCACAGATTATCCTTTTACACATATATCACAGGTCTCCTCACCAGTCAGCAATATGTGTGCCCTTCCATATATCCCAGAAATTCAAGGAAATTTGTCACATATCCTTTCCTTTCCAAAATGGCAGCCACTTCTGTTTTCAAGAGTTTCTTTGTTTGCTTGTTAAGAGATAGTAAGTCAAACCTTCTGTATTTAAATGCTAGTTCCACCACTGACTACCCTTATAACTTCAGAGAATCATTTAACCACTACAAGACTCAAACTCCACATCAGTAAAAGAGATATAATCTCCCTGACAGGGTTGCTTAAAAAATTTAAATTGAGCAATTCCATAATGAACTTAATGTAGCAAATGTCGATTGACATCATCATTACTATCATCATCATCATCATCATCATCATCATCATCATCCAAGACTGAGCAGTAAAAATAGTCTTCCTGGCTCTCCACTCCCTTAACACTTCCCACAATAACATTATCAGCTTGCTTTTAATGGTTTTTACAGATCACTGCCAGACAAAAGATAGCAGGTGTTGTATATGTCACTAAATTTAAAAAAAAAAAAAATTGTTTTTAAGTCCTCATTTTCACTGTCCCCCGTCAGTAATTCCTACATTTTTATTTCTTCTGGGTCTTAATAGACTTGTTGGCTTCCTATTTTTTATTTGGAAACACCAGAACTTTCTTGGCTCATCTCTACACTTGATCTTAGCCCAAAGGCAGAGAAGCAATTCTTGGCTCTTCTCTAGTATCTGTTAATTCTCTGCCTCACAAGAATCTGACTCTCCAGTATCTACGTTTATCTATGTTCTGGTTCATGTTTTGGTTTCTTTATGGCTTATCTGTAGCTGACCATTTACCTCCTAGGCGTCTCTCATCCTCCTACAAACTCAGCTTCCAAAAGTTCCTGAAGAGAGTAAAACTCACCTTTTCAGGAGTTTGAGGCAGAGAAAGAAGGCATTATTTATAAAATTCTCCAACATAACTAGCCTTCTGAAACTAGGTGTAAGCTGGCTATCAGCTGAGTCACATGGTGGTTGATTTCTAGGTATGTGTCCTTGTTTTTCCAGCATATTGTTCATCAGATCAGGCCTTGAAAATGTGGGTAATGAATTGACAAAATATTTGTTTATATTGGGGCAATCTTGCATTCCTTATTGGTAGTAGGATAAGAACACAGAACCTCAGACTCAGCCCAGTGGATTTCTCATCTATATGATCAAAAAAAGATTTAAAATCCCAGTATTTTAAAATAGATTGAAAATAGGCCATAAAGAGAAGAAAAGAGAAAGAAAGAAAACTGTAAGTTAGCTGTGACCCAATCTAATCCTATAGTTAAGAACTAAGTGGATGGGGCACCTGGGGGGCTCAGTTGGTAAGTGTCTGACTCTCAGTTTTGGCCCAAGTCATGATCTTGCAGTTGTGGGACTGAGCACCTTGTCAGGCTTTAAACTCAGTGTGGAGTCTGCTTCAGATTCTCTCTCCCTTTCCCTCTCTCTCAAATAAATGAATAAATTCTTAAAAAAAAAAAAAAAGAACTAATGGACATACTACCTAAATTAAAACTGTAGCTCCAATACCTATTAGTTGCATGACTTTAAACAAGGTTCTTAATGGCCTGATGCCTCAGTTTCCTCATCTGCAAAATAAATATGGTATCTACTTTACAAGATCATAGTGAGGTTTAGATTAATTAATACATGTAAAACACTTAGAACAATTTCTGACTGGCTCAGGAAATTAGTGTGACATATACAATCACAAAATCTCAGTGGCATCCTCATATGTCTGTGGATCAACTGGGGCAACTCGGAGCAGCAAGTTATGTCAGGGTGTGTCATGTTTCTCTCATCCTCCTTGGGCAGAAATAGTCTTCTACTTCTATGGCATGAGAAGGCAAACCCAAACAAGTAAGCTTCTTTCTTACCTGGTGATAGCCTGTTGGCCAAACTGTTCTTATGGATAAGCCCAAAATCAAGAACCAGGGAAATATATTCTTTTTTCATTGGTGGTGGCACTGTGAAATTACATGGTTAAGGACATGGATTTGAATGGGAGGAAGTATGAAAAATTGGGACCAATAATTTAGTTTACTACATTGGCACATAATAAAATTTAATTAATGTTAGCTATGGCCAGTAGTACTATCCCTAGACAATCTTTTTCTTTTTTTAAAGATTATTTATTTATTTATTTGAGAGAGAGAATGAGATAGAGAGAGAGCATGAGAGGGGAGAGGGTCAGAGGGAGAAGCAGACTCCCCGCTGAGCAGGGAGCCCGATGTGGGACTCGATCCCGGGACTCCAGGATCATGACCTGAGCCGAAGGCAGTCGCTTAACCAACTGAGCCACCCAGGCGCCCTATCCCTAGACAATCTTGAAAGAAGAAGTTTCTGCTTTTCTACTATGTCTATCTAATACCCTCTTTCTCTTCCTGAGCAATGCCTTCATGTACTCCCATTACTGGCTTGTTATGAAGTGACCCCTGATGGCTCCATGTTATTTAGGGCGTCTACAGCAGTGTCCCATGCTGGCTCACACTGGCAATACAACTTCTCCTATCAACTTTTCCCCTAATAATATTTAGTTGGCCCACATCCCGTTTCTCCTCTTCTCCAAGATAGGTGCAAGTTGACAGGGAATCTGATGAAAAGCTGGTAGCTTTATACATTAACACTGCAAGTGGTCCGTTTATTTTAATAAAGGGCAAAAAGTTTTAATGGCAAAAAAATCAGGTAATAGGAGAGGCTTGCAGAGGGAGACATTTAAGGATCTGGGAAACATGGACCAAAAAGTACCCTCAAGAGGATATCAAGTTGACTTCAGGGTGTCCATGTCTTAATGGACCTGGTGAATATGTTACCTTATATAGCAAAAGGGACTTTGCAGTTGTGCTTAAGTTAAGGAACTTGAGATGGGGAGATTAGATTTTTTTGGGGGGGGTCCAATGTAATCAGAAGGGTCTTTATAGAGGGAGGTTCTAGAATTGGAGTCAGACAGGAGGCAATGCGATGATGGAAGTAGAGAGACAGAGAGAGAGAGAGAGATGGGAAGATGTCACATGACTGGCTTGGAAGATGAGGATGGGACCACAAGCTAAGGAATGCAGGAAGCTTGTAGACGCTGGAACAAGTAAGGAAATAGATTCTCCCCTAAAGTCAGAAGGAACACTGCTCTGATGACCCTTTTAGGACTTCAGACATTCAGAACTATGAGAATAAATTTGTGTTGTTTTTAACCACTAAGTTTCGGCAATTTCTTACAGAAGCAATAGGATCCCTATCACTTCGGAAAAATGAAATCAGGCAATAGGCCATAGTCCTTATTCTCATATGGCCATAATGAAAACTGGAAAAGACCCAGAATTTTCTCTCTGCTAGGCCAAGAGACTTAGACTTCTTTTTTAATGACGCTAATGCAGTGCTTTTAATAAGACAAAGAGTTAGGGGACCAAGCATCTAGTCTCCATAGACCCCTAGCAAGCTGGCTGAAAGACAAACTTTCTTAATGTCTGTCTGTCCCATGTCTCAGCCTATCAACAGTTCTGTTGCCCAGTACATCTAGAGGGCTGGTGCACAGCCTTCTTTGTTTCAAAGATCATGACCAATGTGATCCGTTTCCTAGTTTCTTCTAAACATGGGCTTTTAGAATCTACATTCTCGGTATATATGGATTCTTCAGGGTGGAAGTTCTGTGACTGCCGAGGTCTGCCTTATGGATAGGCAATATAAGCAAGAAGTGACTTGTGAAGTGTGAAGGCTATGCTCATCCCTGCGACCTTATAGGACTTGGTTAATCTGAAGATGCTAGAAAATACCAAGTGGCTTACATTAGATGGATTTATTTCCTCTCTCTTTTAAAAGAAAAGAAAAACTGACACCAGGTAAAGAAGACTAATATGTAGATATGGTTAGTATCTCCTTCTTTCTGTTTCACCATCTTAGAGCATTGCTTCATACTCAAAGTTGATTTGTTGGCCAAGCCGATTGGCAGAGCTCCAGCCATTATCTCCATCTTTTTGGCAGGAAGAAGGAAAAAAAGGAAATGCAAAAGAGCATGCCTCTCAGAGGAAGCATTCCCCCTTTAAATTAGCTTTCTTGGAAGACCCCCATGACCACCACTTACATTTCATTAGCCACCCTTAGCTTTAAGGAAATTTGTTAAAAGAAATCTCCCCCTGCCAATCTCAATGGGGCATTGTCTCAAAGAAGAGCATTCAAATTCTGTTAGAAAGAAAGAAGGGGAGAATGAATACTGGTTAGACAACTGTTTCTAGCATAGTCTACCCCTTCGCTATCCAATATCCATAAAGACTATGCATAAAATACATTCACCACCTCCTTGAAAGAGTCATTTCAAAATTCTTATCAGATTGTTCTATCTAGCTCAAAGTCTAGATTCTATCTAGACAATGTGCAGTTCTTCGCATCAAATCTGGGTGTTTCTTCTTGTGATCCAGTTGCACATAAACTTAAAAGCAAGTTACCTGCTCTATCGACACACTGGGATGAAGAAAAAATGGGTATTGCCATAAAAACAAGCAAATAAACAAAACCCTTCTATTTGGAGAAGGGGAGAATGAGAAACACCAATCCATAACAATCTCAATTCTTTTTGGTAAAAATAGTAAGGACTCCTAGCCCCGCCAGTGGAGGATTTCAGTGGAGTGTGCGATACGTTTATCAGGCAGCCTCAGTTCCGCTATTTGGGAAGAACTGTCTTCTTTGTCTCTCTTTCTGTTGCTCCTAGCCCTGCATGCTAGAAGTCTTATGATTGCTCATCATCCTCTATGACCACCTTTGAAGTAGGTAGTGGAGGGCTGTATATCTCTCCTAGCCCACTTGCTGCTGGTGTAGTTTTGGGGCCCAGATATTGCTTTGAAGATAGAAAAGTCTCAGGCCCCTTGCTGATGGCGCTGTTTAGGTTTATTATGATTATTATCTTGTTTTCTCTAAAGTTGACCAGGCTTCCACTAGTCTTCATTGTCCACAAAGTAATTGCAGGCTAAGAAGAGCTTCTAAGCAGGAAGGGTTTCATCTTTTATTTACCAGCCTCTGTGCTCTGCTATGCCTTGCTTTCTCAAAATAATGGTCACTTCCTGGATTCATCTGAGCTTGGACAGAAATGTAATACCTTTAATCCTATGTTTTCAGCTGGTTTCTAACTTCCTATGAAAGGATATTAGTCTTATGTGCTGTAAATACAGCAATTTTACAGCCACTACTTATAACTGCTTCAATGTGAGGTACAAATGCATTTGGCTTTTTCAACCCTGCAAGGCCTAAATTATGAGACTCTTATTCCACCCAGCTTGCAGACTATAGGTAGGAATATCTCCTTCAGTAAACTGGTATTTCTCTCCATTTGTGTTTATGGTGTGGCGAGCTCTACTCTGAGCTTCTTTCTCTCTTGTAGGACTCTACAGAAAGCAGCAGGAAGAGGCTAGCACATATCAACATTTTTAATTTTCCTACCATTTTCCCAACGTCAACCTTGGCCAGCATGCAGTCTGATTTCCAAGGTATAGTAGGCAACAGACTGACAAAACGGTTCACCCCTGAAGTAACAAGGCCAGCATGGTTTTCAGACTACAATATTGGACTCCTTAATATCTGCCTCCCCACCTCCACCATTCAGTCAGGTTGGTATTTTGGGTTCTGTTTTCTCTAGCATCCTATTTCTAGCAACCAAATTCTGTGTCAATTATGAAATATGTTTCAGCTGAATGTAACAGAAAACTCATATAGGCCATATAAACGAGGTAGATGTTCATTTCTCTCTCACGTGAATGAAGTGGGTGGTCTGGGATTGGTATAGTAGCTCTAGAGACTTCATGGGACTAGGTTGCCTGTACCCTTCTGCTGCATCATCCTCGAGATTACCTCATTGTTTGAAGTGTCTATTAACTCTCCAGCCATCACCTTCAAGGTTCCCAGCAAGAGGAAGGAGAAGGGAAGAGAGGTGCTGAACAAAAGTAAAGCCTGCCAGCTGAGTCAGCTTGATTTAAAATTCCTTCCTCTGTGCTTCTCCCAGTGACTGTTACTTACATCAATTTGGCCACATCTAACTACATGGGAGCTAGGGAAATAGCTTAGCACATGGCCATTCAGAATAAAATTGGGTTTCTGTTAGCAAAAAAAGAAAAGAATAATGGGCAGTCAACTCTATGTTCTTTCCACATTTTTCCAGAAATCTTGTGATTCCCCTGCCTTGTCCTGTTAGGAATATGGCCAACACCCCATCTGCATTGTAGCTGATTGCCAGAGACTTAAGCTAAATATTTCCCGGGATGGGGGGGGCAATAATTGTGAGTCATCTGCACCTAAATGCTAATGCATTTCCTGTCATTTCCTGATAGTGGTGTGATGTAAGAGAGGGACAGAGGTGAAGGGGAGCCTCAGAAGGCCGCTGCTGCCAGAGGAGGGGGAGGGATAGGAAATGGATACCAGAGTCCATCTCATCAGTTTCTCTGAGGTGGCCTCATGCTGTGGCCATGAGCAGATGACCAGCTCCTCTTTCACATCTTCCTACCACGCTCAGGGTCACTGTTGAACAGTGTGTTCTCTGCCCTGTCTGTAACCCCCCCTGAGTAGCCTTCCAGATCACTCATGCTGCACCATCCTGCCTCTAGGAATATGGAGTGGGGCAAGAGGCTTGCTGGGCAGTGTCACATATTAGCTTCTTCTTGGTTTGTTAGGGAGAGGTGGTTTGACACAGGAAACCTAATGCCCTTATGGTGAAATGGTCACTGTACTCCAAGAATATCTTTCACACAGTGTTGTCATCTCTTAGCAAACAATACACCAGACCTGGAATATCTCACTTCCGACAATGGATTTGTCCCCAGCTTGCAGGACCAGATACTAGGAAATGGTCAGAGTCTGTGAGCACCCATTGGTTGGATATTCTGGTGCACTGTCCGGGACTGGGACACTTATTTCCCCAGCTGCTGGGAGTATTAGTGGCTGAAGAGTCTTCCCTGGATCCCTCTCTAGGATTTGCCTTTGGTCAAAGAAAGTCACTTGACGCAAGGTCACACTCCTTCCTCATGGGGTGGGAAGTTAAATAAAGGCTGGACTCCCTTACCTCAAAGCAAGAGAACTGCAAAGGACCATTCCAGCTCCAGCGTCTCTTGCAAGTCACAGGGAGATCTGTCCCTGTTGCTGGCAAATGATGACCCAACTTCTCCTATTGCCTCGTCCTGCTTCCCTCACTTCTTTTAGGTATTGATTTTGAAAGCACTTCTGTAGGAAAACTTCTGCACACAAATCTAAGTCTCAGTCTGTTTTTCAGGAAACCTGACTTGCTAATGCCTGGGAGGTGAGGAAGAAAGCAGAAATTGCCTTTCTGTGTCATAGTCCATTTGAGCCAGTGTCATCCCTTTTAATGGCAGTGCCTGGTTATCTTCACCAATAACAGCTTCTAGGGCTACAGACGACCTCCAGACTCCCTTGTTTCCTTTAATAATCTATAAAGGCCTGTCAAGAATTTATCAAGAACTTGTGTGCCCATTACATTTTTTAAAGGTTTATTTGTTTGATAGAGAGAGCATGCGCGAGTGGGAGGGGCAGAGGTAGAGGGAGAGGCAGAGAATCTCAAGCAGATTCCCTGCTGAGGTCAAAGCCTGACATGATGCTCAATCTCACAGCCCTAAGATCATGACCTGAGCTGAAATCAAGAGTAGGATGCTTAACTAACTGAGCCACCCTGGATCCCCTGTGTGCCCATTACATTTTTAACCTGTATCTCCCATCTGAGAAATTGATTCTGTAATTTTGTCTTATAAAGTTTATTAAAAAGTTTTTCTTAAATGAAACCCCTTTCAAACATTAAGGGGTACCCTTGCTTATAATGGAGTATAAACAATGCCCTGTGCCCTACCTATATTATAGGTAACACATAGATATTCTTTCCTAAAATGCACCCCTTTGTTTACACTAATGTTTATCAGCCCTCTATGAGAATATTATGTTGTAGGTGTAGGGAGGAATTGTACGATGTCCCCTAGGAGCTTGGAGATAAGAGAAATAAGATTAGCTTTTAAGGATTCAACTAGTAAAATCCTCACACAATGTTTAGAAATCTGGATGAGTAAATAAGAGACTGTCTGTAAATATGTGACCAAAGGATTTGCATTGTCCCCCAATTCCACACAAGGTGACCTGGATCTCAGAGATACAGGACAGGAGTGTGGTTAATATTTAGTAAGCAAAGATCTAATCAATTGCATTGTAATGCATGAACATAAAGGAACGGTCTGGATTACAGAAAGTATAGCTCAACAGGACAAAACTTGGCAGTGTTTTTCCAGCATTGTCCAAGCTGAGAAGACACTGAATCTGCAAGACAACCTTAATTTAATTACTAGAGAGGTGTTCTGTAGCAAAGGGCAGGAATGATTCATCATACCACGCCATGGTCTGGATAGAATCTCTCAAACTCTCCATATCTTTGCTCTAATTCTCTGCTTACCATGCAATTGAGAGTTATTATTTTGACCTCTCCAGGAAGGGCCTGTCCCCGGGAGGAGAAATGAGAATTCCTTTCATTGGATCAAAATAACTTCCACTGTGTACTGATAAGCTTTCAATCTCTTGATGTGTTTTGATTTTAATTTGGTTAATGTGAATCAGTGTCCCTGCCTCCATCTTGACTTCAGGACAATGACAAAGTTGGGCTCCCATGGGCACGGTGAATTCATCAAGGTAATACCATCTCATGAGATGACTTGGAAAAGAGCCAGCTAGTCTTCATCTCTTGACCGCTCACCTAGCAAAGTGGTCAGAGACCTTTGAAGAATTTATCTGTATCTGTCTACTTAATGGTTTACATCCAGGAAATGCTGAAATGCTGTACGTCATTGGCAACTTGGGGGATTTCTCTGTGATCCTGCCCTTCCAGATGGCTTGTAAAAGCAAGAGATAAAATGCCTCCTGGGCTGGAGAGATGTGTTACACGTATATCCTTGTAAGCACAGGCCTGTTCATTTCCACACTTGATATCATAAATATATAAAAATATTACTCTGTCTTTGACAAAATATTTCCTCCAACCACAGATGCTTGGCTGGATCAGGGAGCACTTCCCAAAAGCTTCAGGAAAGCTTGCATTAATCACACTTTCTTTGCTGGGCCCTTATGCTGGATCTTTAGACCACTGCTGTTCAACAGGCCCCAAAACCAGATTGCTCAAAGCACTGCACTCCCCTCGGCCACATTCCTCTTGGTATGACTTTTCTTCTGGCCCTGAACTCTTGGCTTCTTATCCCCATTCTGTCTGCCAAATCTGGCTTGCCCAGATTCAGTGCCCTTCTGGACCTTCCCTCGGTACTCTAGCCTCAGTTTCCCAAAGGCTTTATGGGCTAGCCTGCTCTCCCACTCTGAGTATTAGCTCGTCTCTGGTTTGTTATCCATGACTCAGCCTCCATTCCTTTCTTTTCTTAAGACTGGGGAAAATAATTCATTTTCCTGAAACTCAACCAGTTTGGGATTTTGTCTCCCACGTGGGAAAAACGAATGAAGTTGCTCCTATGTCCCACACTCATTGCCTGTAGGAAGGTAAGGCTGTGCTGCAGGACAGAGGGTCAAGTTGGCAGCAGGGTTAGTAGAGTGGGGGTTGTGGGACCTAGAGGCAGCACTGTGGAGCAGCCCCATGGCCCTGTTCTGTTTCCCAGCAACACCAGAGGAGTGACCCCTGACATTCCCAGGCTTTCCTACAAAGTGACAAATCTCATGCATTGCCTCTATATAGGAGGATAGTATTTGTAGGTAATGCTTCCTCTTCCTGCCACCCCAAATTTCCTATTAGATTCATTTCCCCTTTTTTTATCCCAGGAGAACAGGAGAAGGACGATACAGGAAAAAAAAAAAAAAAAGGAGATTGGGAGCTAATTCTTGACTTTGGAAGAATATAGGAAAAAGAACAAGTTTTCTGTATTCCTGAGACTATAAGTGATTCTCTTGGTTGAAGGAGGGGAAGGAATCAGAAGGGAAGCCAAGATAATTTAATATTGGAGCTGTCTAAGCCTTAGGGAGGAGGTGACTGAGACCCTGGAAAAGTCTGGAGACTCTAAGATCAGAGGGGATCAGTGACATCCCTCTGCAGCCCCCATCATTTCCAAGGAGAGTCCAGCAAAATGGAAAAATCAAGGAGGAGAAACCAATGGTCTTGCGGTATATCTGGGGAGGTGGGTCTGAGACAGATTTGCAATTTCTCACAGCACGGAAAGAGTAGAAACAGAAGAATGCCTCCCATGTGCACATGGCCCGTGGGGTCACAGCCCACTGTGCAGCTGGAATGAGAGGCTCTGGGAGGGAAAAACATGGATAAAAGAAGATATCAAACACCACATGCCCACCCTCAAACCTTGGCATTACATAAGATACTATATTAAAAGGCTTTTGACCTAACCGAAAGTAAGTTTTCATTATCTGGCAAAGTTGGAACTCAAAGTAGCTATTAGAATTAGTTACAGGAAATAAAGAAATCTAAATTTCTTACCAATCTGTGAATTTGTGGATTTAATATCACAAGCAATATGTTGGAAATTTGGGTTTCCTAGAAAGCCCCATGGAGTAATTTTTGCCAAGTCATACTTACTGGTGTAGGAGGAAAAAGGAATGGTTCTTCTGCCATAATTTGGCATACCCTTCCAAGGACTCTGTATTAGTCTGCTTCATCGCTATAACAATTAGTCTGCTTCATCTGCTATAACAAAACATCATAGGCTAGGTGGTTTCAACAACAGAAATTAATTTTCTCAAAGTTCAGAGGCTGGGAGTCTGATAATAAAGTTGCCAGCAAAGTCAGTTTCCAGTAAGGCCTCCTTCCTGGCTTATAGATAGCTGTTTTTCTTCTGTGTGTGTGTACATGTGAGGAGGGAGGGAGGGAGGGCAGAAGGAAAGGGAGAAGAGAGTGTGAGTGAGAAAGAGGAGGGAGAGAGAGGGAGAGACTGCTCATGTCTCCTTTCATAAAGACACAGATCCCATTGGTTTAGGGCCTCACCCTTATGTATGATCTCATTTAATCCTAACTTCCTCCCCAAAGGCCTTATGCTAAATACCATCACTTTGGGAGTTAGGGTTTCAACATATGAATTTTGGAGGGACACAGTTCAGTTCATAACAGACCCTAAGGATTTCAAACCACTCTGCAGAGTATGATGGACAATTCATAATGTTCCAAATGACCATTCACTATTCTTTATTTGCCCCTCCAAATCTTTCTCCAGCCTTCTCTTCTAGGTCTGGGCCCCATAGAGCCAATGCCCATGGACTGCTCATCCAGGGATGCATTGCCTTTTGGTTTCCAATTTGGTTTCATCTGTTAGGAGGTACTGACAGAATTAGAAAAGGGTAAGAAACTTTGGGGCATTAGTCCTCTGGCTCCTCTCCTATTAATAGCCACACGTCCTATGGGGCAGATCCCCACTTTCTGGGGTCTAGTAACAGCTCCCTCCTTTTGCCCCTTCAGCCTAGGTGTGATAATGCTTATGCTATTGCTAGTCTCTGGGTATTTTATGGTACCTTATTAGTAACACTGGCTACACCTCTGTAGAGCCCAGACCCTTCATTAAACCCTTTGAGCATGCCTGGACTCTGATTTATATAGCAACAATGTAAAGTTCTAATCAAGCTCCAGCTCAGCAGCTAAGGGGAGCTCTCCCATGCTACTGAGTAAGCTTCTTTCAGAGAAAAAACCCACAAGAGAGTGAGTTATTGACCACTCCAGCTTCTCTGAGAGGTTAACATGGCTTGACATTATGACAAACTCTCTCCTGTGATAGGATGGAGCAGTGTCGGATGGTTCCCCTCCATGCCTCTCTCAGGCCACGGAGGCGTTCAGTAAATGACCACAGCTCTATAGCCCTGCTATAAACATTACTTTAGGGAGGTGGTGTGATCCATAGTTGGAACCCTAGCAGACCAAATGGTAGGTAACAAGGAAGAGCAAAGTGCAACAAGAGCTACAGAAATGAACTCACCTCTAACCTCAAGGGGCTCACAGTTGAGTGGGGAGCTAAGGTCAGTAATGAGTTATAGTACAATGAGTATCAGAATAGAAGCATCTACTAAGGGCTTTTCAAGATGGAAGGGAAGGAGCACCTGCCTGCTTTATGCTGACTCTTGGACAAAGCGTAGGTCTTATCTAGTAAGAAAAGGGTGGGAAGGATGCTCCTAGCAGATGAGCGACATGACAAAGCCCCTTGGTGTGGAGGAGTGTAGGACATTCCAAAGCCACAAGTAGCCAGTCTGCATGCGAGGAGAGGCTTGCAATAGTCAAAGTACTCTTAGAAACTCCTTAGGATACTGATGTACCATTCCTTACTAAATCTAACAGAGATTGTTTCCCAATATTGAAACAAGATTGTGTGTCTTCATTTAAGCAGCAGATGAAGGAGTTGGCTTGAATTTCAAAGTCATGTTCAACAAAATGTATTTATCTTCAAGCCTTAGGCTGAGTGGTGGCACTCACACTAGGAGAGGCAAAGGAGTGAAGAACAGAAGGAGGGGGCTGGGCAGGTTTACAGCTCCCATCTCTCAGTGCATCTCAGGACAAATGTTCATCTAGCACAACAGGAACAAGGAACACCATCCGTTTAAATTATTGCTTCCTCTCGCTATTCCCGTTTCTCTCAAGGCAAGTCTGTACCATGGAATCTGCCAGGGATGTGGCAACAAATGACTGGACTGCAGAGTTTATACATGGCCTGAAGGGTCGCAGCTGGGAGCAGGAGGAGAGGAGGCACTGAAGAGGAAAATGGGGGAGTTGGTCAAGTGCCATATTGTGATACATCTTGTGTGCCCTGCTGTGCACTTTGGACATTGTCTTTTAAAAACTAGGGACCGAGGGAAGGGTCTGCATCCCATCCTGATGGGAGCAGAAAGGGGGGATTGAAGAGGGGTAGAAAAGGAGGCAGGGAAATCATTTGGCAGGAAGCTGGGAAACCCAAACTAGCAATAATCAAGATCTCAGTCCATAAGACAATCACTGGAATAGAAAGGAAATGTCCACTTCCAGAAATATGTGTGCGGTATATCTGACAGGACTGGATGACTGGTGGGAATTAGGGGGATGAGAGAGTGGGTTCAAATGACTTTTAGATTCTTGATTGGACAGCAGGAGAGATATTGGCCCTGAGTCAGTGAGAATTCCTAGGGGAAAACAGATGACTTCTCCAGTTAGGATAATTTGAGGAGGATTTGTTTTTGTTTTTTGTTTTGTTTTACAAAGCGTCTCCTTACAAAAGTATTGGCAAGGTACAGGGCAACCATGAGGGACTGTACAAGAAATTGGGGTGAGGGTCAAAGGGACAGGGAAGAGAACAGTTACTCAAATCAAGGGGGCAAGTCCTATAGAGCATTAATCTTCTGATAAGGGATACTGCCAGCCCAAGGGAAGGAGCACTAAGGTCCTTGTAAGTTCCTTAGAATAATGTCATTATCCTCCCACTCCCTCAACTTCCTGCTCAATAGACACATCCAAATGGAAACAAAGTGCATAGGAGCCTGTTGGTGGCAGTCTTTCAGGCATATCTCCAGAGACAGAAAGCAAAGTAGAAAAGTGTGGGAAGAAGATCTCATGCCAGCAAAAGGGGTAAATCTAAGATCTCCAGCCCAAGAGTTTTCATATGGATCAGGAGTTAAGTAGGAAAGCAGGCTTGCAGGAGAAAAAAACAAGTTTAGTTGATACAGGATGAAGATTGGGAGATGCTGGGTCCTCGTTCTAACAGGATCCAAGGAACGCCAGAAAGTCAAAACTGGATGAGAACCTAGTATGTGCCAGACCCTATTCTATGTGCTTTGCTTAACTTACCTTGTTGAAGTCTTACTACAATAGCTCAGTGAAACATTTTTTCCATTTTACAGTTAAGAAAATTGTGACCTGGTAAAAATGTGACTAGACTAACATCAAACTCGTAAGTATTACAAAGCAAGATTTGAATCCAGCCCTGCTCTGCTTTCAACAGTATGCTCTTTCTTGTCTGAAAGTTAATTAAGGCTGTGCAAAAAACAAGAGAGGATGGAAGCTCTAATGTCCCACTTCAGTGCCTACAATTATCCAGACAATTTATAAACAATTTCACGCACTTCACCTCCAAGTTCTGATCAATGTCTATTTTTTCTATGGCTTTTTTTTGGAGTGGTTCATTTACCCATCAGTTCCCTACAGACTTGAAAGGCCTCTTTGATTATGATATTTGGGGTTCTCTACAGCCTTGGGCTCCAATGAGAACAGAAAAAGGGCACAGAGAGAGGTGGGGTGAGCCACGTGACAGTACCTTGCAGGGAGAACCTTGCCAGGTAGGATCGCTGCAGATGGCTTTGCATTCTTGGCACCTGTGCAGTGTCTCCCTTTGATGCCAGTGGCCATGGAGAATGGCAAGGTGACCTATGTGTCTCATGGAGCTGATCATTCATAAGGCAGAAACTTAGCCTCGTGGGTGAACAGATTCTTGGCATATTCTTCGTGTGCTCTTAATCAGCCTGTGGAGGGACCGAAGGACCAATTCCAGTTATATTTGGTTGCTAGTTATAATCCTGCTTACAAGGTTTTCCTCTTCAAATTTGGAAGTTAACATTTAAAAAAAAAACACACAAAACCTCCCTCTTCTTTCTCTTCCTCTTCTTCGTCTTCCTCTTCTACTTCTTCCTCCCTTCTCCTCCTTCTTCTTCCTCCTCCTCCTTTCTTTCTCTTCCTCCTTTTCCTGCTCCCTTTTTCCTACCTCACTATATCCTACTAACTGGGTCAGTGTAAAAGATTCTGATCTATGAAATTTAAGCCCTTTGTCAAAACCTGCTGAATTTCTCAAACCATTGGGTACATGAGAAAGGGGAATGCAGATTACCAACCTCATGCCAGCACTTGTAGGATGGACAGACTGACAATGACAGCAGCTGAACTCAATAACATGTCAACCCAAAGTATAGTGGTTAGAGCCCAGGAAGCACTACAGGGAGGCTTTCAGTGAAAAGCATCCCTCTGGAAAGCAAAGAACAGATGGCAGGGCAGAGATGTGGTGGAAACAGGAAAAGCAATATGGTGGTGGAGTACTAGGAAATGAGCTTTATCATCTGTTAGTGCCATGGAAAAGTGTCAGCTAGGCATTGGGAGATCTCTCTGTGACCCACAGATTCTTGAGGATACCAGCCGTAGGACCTCCCAAGGCATGCTTGAGGGGGTTTTCTGCCCAGCAGTCGTATTTAGGGCATGTCAGAAACCCAACTGGTCCCGGAGAAAGAGGGGGTTATTGTCCCGGTGGCAGAGTGGAGATGAGACAGCATGAAGTCCATGTGGGTCTTGAGGTGGGATCCTAAAAACTGAATCAAGTGCACCTCTGGGCTTCAAATGGCCACCTGGAAAGGACTAGATTCTCCATGGAGACAGCTTAGGTAAACGGGTTTCATAGCCAAATGTAACTAGGAATTACCACATTCTTCTTGTAGTCTATTCTCTTGGCATTTTGTGCAGTATTTTCTGTTCATTACACTTCTTAATATTACGCTGTGGTAAGAGTGTCCATAATTCACATAGTCTCAGGAGTGCAGAGATAGGGGTGAGGGATGCTCCCTGGCAAGAGCCCATGAAACCGATCACGTGGAGAAATTCATGTCACACTATTACTGATTCAGATGGTACAAGCCTCTGGCATTTTTAAGGAGGCTGAGAAGAGAAAGATGTCTCTTGCTTGGATTGTAAACCCTGTCACTATATAAAATACACCAAGTGTCCTTCTTTTCAGATAATTTTCATACCAGTTCAGCAGGTTTGGGTGTATGGGAAGAGAATTTCTAGAAAGATCAACATTGCTAGTTTCGTTCATCATTATCTACCACCTCACACCAAGTGTTCACTCTGTAGATGGTACTTAAGATCCAGGAGCAAGTGGAGGTAAAATTTCTCCGTGGAAGCTACAAGTTGGGAGTCCTTTGTCACTGAAAATTATACACCAGCAGATTTTGGCTTCAGCAGCCCAAAAAAAGATGCAGTATGTTTCTGAAACTTAACATTTTTTTTTTTTCTTTCCCAGCCAGGTTGCAAAATATAGGTTGCTCTCTGAAAACAGTTATTTTCCCTACCTTTCGTTTCTGTCTGGGAAGCTGTATTTGACAAGCCTCACATCACGCATCACAGAATCTCATCACCTGAACAGCCGAGAGTCTTACTGAGATTGAAGATCCTTTCCTGTGTACCTCTGATGGTGAGGCTGGAATGAACAAGGAGGTGGCTGGAACAGGAACGTGAAGTCCCTTTGATGATCTAGAAGAGAAGCCGGGGCCTCCAGGGCACAACCTGCCAGTCACTCCATCTCTCTGTGTATAGACAGGAGCTGTGAGCTGCGCCTTTCCCCCTGTTTCTCCCCGAGCCCTGTCTCCACTGGCACAGCCTGGAGCCACACTTTTCCCAGATGCACCTTCTGCATAAATGGCACTGCAGGGCTCAAGCAAGAGCTGTCTTTGTCTTGGCTCATATTTGCCTCATCCTGTATTTCTTCTCCACGAGTTCCTCAGCCATACCTCCTGTCTTTCCAGAGCTCACTTCATCAACCTAGCCTGCCTGCGACCCCCGCCACCTTCTTTCCCAGGCTTCTGATGGTCTGAACACTTTCTCTTGGAAAACTGTCCTTTTCTATAAGTTTCCTATTGCTGCTATAATGGAACACTACAAATGTAGCAGCTTGAAGCAACCCAAATGTGTTATCTTACAGATTTTTAGGAATCCAACACAAGTTTTCTGGGCCAAAATCAAGATGTTAGAAGGGCTCAGTGCCTTCCTGGAGGCTTTGGGGAATAATCTGCTTCCTTGCCTTTTCTAGCTTCTGGAGACCACCCACATGCCTTGGTTCATGGCTCCCTCCTGCCATCTTCAAAGCCAGCAGTGGCAGGTTGAGTACTCACCTTACTTCGGTGATCGCATCTCGTTCTCTGCCTCCTCTCTCCACTTTTAAGATGTGTGTGATTTCACTGGCCCACCTGAATAATCCAGAACAACTTCCCCATCTCAAGTTCCTTAACTTGATGACAGCTGTGAAGAGCCTTTTGCCATGTATGGCGATATATGCACAGGTGCCAGGGATTAAGATGTGACCATCTTTGGGATGCCATTATTTGGCATACCACACCCGTCCTGACCCCATTCCTCGGGAATATTCTAGGTGCCTAACACTAACTTGATATACTAATTCATGATCAGGAAAGAATGGATTTATACCCCCCACACACACACAGAGATACATTGTGTTTACTTTTCTGCAGCTTTCTTCAATACCTAGCCCTAGGTAGTTTATAATATGGGAGTCTGAGGTACTTTGGTGGGCACAGGGAGGTGCCATTCTGTTTGGGGTAAACAGAATGCTCTAGCCCCTCAAACCCCAACATATTGACATTTGCTTATTCTGCCTAAGGTCAGATACATGTCCCACGAGATCTTCATTAGATCATGTAGCTTTGGGATCCACACTTGGCATCGCAAACTGGGACTGAGCAACATCATTGGATACCGGGTCATGTTATTTGCTTGTTCCAGCTGCCTGCTGCAGCAAGTCATTAAAGCAAAGGAGTTTTTCCATATGACATTAATTTCTAGAGAAGAATAAAACTGTGTTCCTCCTCTGGTATGTTAAGTTTCTTGAGGGTAAAGGAAAGTAGACATTATTGATCTCTGACTTTCAAGCAATGCATGCGTGCACCTGCGCACACACGCACATGCTCATTCATACACACTGCACATCTGTGCACATGCCTCTGTCACAGGCAGCACAGCAGTGAACACAAGCCACTTGAACTTGGAACATTCAGGATCAGCTCCTCCCTTTCTGTCCTAGATATCTCAGAGAGAACAGACCCAGCCCAGGAAACAAGGGGAGATGAAAAGTGTGGAACCTTTGAGAAAGGTGTACAGGGAAAGCAAGGCTATTGATCACTGCAGGATGAGAAAATGAAGAAGGATGTGGCACATTTCGTGATATTGATCTGACCTATTAGCAACAGTGACAGGTCACTCCATTCTCCCCAAATCCTCTCCAAGTTCCAAGCAAGAGTGCAGTGTGTGTGTGTGTGTGTGTGTGCACACGCGTGTAACAGAGACAGGGAGAGGAAGAGAGAACAGGAGAGAAAAGAACTAGAGAGAGAGGAATACTTGGAATGAAGTGGACAAGTATTTGGAATTGATCAATTTTTAACCGGGAAAATGGGCAGTTCAGTGCAGACCTGCCAAGTTCTTGAGAACTTGAAAAGCAAGTAGTAGTCTAAACGAACAGTGTGAGGAAACACGACAGTCTCCCAGAGGCACAGATACTGGCCTGCACAGCTAGATTTCAGAAGCTTTTGGAAGCCTCTGTTCTTTCTCCAATGGTTGTCATGCATGAAAGTCCATTAGAGATTCATTGTGGGAAGGGGAGGGAGCTCTGTCTTTGCAAGAATATCCTATTTTAGAAGAAAACCAGTACTCCTTGGATGGGAAGCTTACTTGCTCTGAAGTATTAATGTTATCAGAACTGATTTTCAATTGAGGGGGAAGCACCTGGGAGTGAGGAGGTTGAGATTATGAAGAAGGAATAGTCAGTGAAGAGCCCAGAGAAACAGAGGGAAGAGAAAAGTGATATGGGGAAAGAAGAATGTAATATGAGTCTGGCCAGGAAGACAGAACAGAAGAAGGGCTTTGTAATAACGACCAGGATTTGCACTGTGCTTCTTCCTCCTGTGTGCTGATAAGCTCCTTAACCTCCTTGAGACACCGTCGCACAACTTTCCCAACCCGGAAACTAGAGCCAGAGGTCTGGGTTGTTGTGGAGATTCGTGTTAAACATCTTCAGTGCCTGGTGCTTAGCAGGTGCCAAGTAACTGGCTGTTCCTGCCCTGGAGGAGAGACTAAGGGTGCACTGAGATCCAGGTGGGGAGGTTGGAAATGCTAACACCGATGATGGTCCTGGACACTCGTGAAGGAGGCCACATAGTCCTGTACCTCATTCACTCTCCAAACAATCCCTCAAAGTTGATTCTGGAAGAATTTTCAGGAAGGTTCTGACCCCATTTCCACAGAAGAAACATGAGCTAAGACAAGACATCACTCTAGGTATTTCCCCTTCCCCCCTTTTCCTGACCAGTTCTTTCTTCCTCTCCACAGGATCTTTCCCATCATGGATGGGAATTTGCATGATGTGATTTACACATCTCAAAAAATATTTCTCTTAACTAAGTTTTTTCCTTGCCTTTTGTCCCTGCTTATGCTCTTTGCAGCAAAACTCCTAGATCAAAAAAAAATTGTTTATTTTGCTGTCCAAAATTCCTCTCAGCCTATTCTCCCCGAAAGCTATTGCCATTAGGTGTTTGCCTCCAGCACTCCATGGAAATGGCTCCTGTCAAGGACACCAGTAACTTCCACTCGATAAATCTAAGGGTCCATTCTCAGCCTGCATCTCATGTGACACATGAGCTGCATTTGAACCAGCTGATCACACCCTGTCTGGCTTTCAGGATTACCTACTTTCTGCTGTTCATCCTACCCCAAGGCTATTTTCTTTGTAATGTCCTTTGCTGGTTCTTCCTCTTCTCCCAAACCACTTAATGATGGAAAGCCCCAGGCTCAGTCCTTTGTCCCTTCTCCTCACTATTTCCCCTCACTTCCTTAAAGATTTTATTTAGCCTCAGGCTTTATACATGATCTGTGCTGTTGGTTGTCTGTGTAGTCTCAACCCCAGATCGTTTCTCCACCCTCCTTTGCCCCAAGAGTCAGGCCGCTTCAGACAACATTTCCCAGGCCCGCTTGCTGACTGGCTTCTCACTCTGGCTGGTAAGACATGGAGTTTTCCATGGTTCTACCCCTCTCAGGGTTTCAGGCACACCATCCCCTCTCTGTTTCTCCATCAGACCTGAACGTAGTAATGGCTTTCCATCTTTGCTGCTCCCTTGATGCCCACCATGCCTTGTAAGCCCCTTTAATCCTGCCAACATCTCTGTAAATAGCTCCTTTATTAAATTCTTTTTGGTTAAAACCCTTGAATGTGTCACTGTTTCCTGCAGGAGCTTGCCTGATAACACCATCTGTAAGGCTGATGACTCTTAGATTTAATATGTTCAGCTCAGGTGTCCCCTGAACTCCAGGCCATAGATCCAACGGGTATATAAACTTTGTTTGGATGTCTCCAAGTTATTTCAGCCTTGACATGCCCCAATGTGAGCATATTGAACATAATATTGACCCCAAATCTGCCAACATCACTGTCTTTCCTATCTCAGGTGACATAACAGTGTCCTTCCAGAGCTTTATCCCCATGTCCTGGGAGTCATCTTTGGCTCCTCTCCTCTCACATCCCACATCGAATCCATCAAGAAAACTTGCTGGTTCAACCCTCACAGTAAATCCAGGTTCTGACCAATTCTCTCCCCCCAGCCATCACTCCCATCTCAGGCCAAGCCACCATGCACTTGGACCTGGATACTGTGATAGCCTCAGCAAAATGGGTCTCCTGACTTACACTCTGCCTCTCTACAGTCTGTTCGCAGCATGGCAGTCAGAATAATCCTTTTGAAAATTGAATTCAGGCCATGTCACCCCTCTTCTCAAGACTCTGCCATGGTTACCCATTTCCTACCAAGCGAGGGCTAAATTCCTTACTACAGTGTAAGAGGCCCTTCGGGACTTCCATGCCCACCATCTCTGACTGCACTCCACTCCAGCTACTCTGGATACTCTGGCCACCTGCTGTTCTTCAAATGTCCCAGGGGAGCTCTAGTTTTAAGGCTTTGACACCATCCAGATCCTCTGCCTGGACTTTTCTCCTCTGACATCTGCTTCACAAACTCCTTCACTTTCTCTAAGTTTTTTTTTTTTAAATCAAATATCACCTTCTTAATGAATCCGAGTCTATCCTGATCACCGTCTTTAAAATTGCCATGTAAAATCCTGATATTCCTGATGTCCCTTCACTGTACTTTCTGTTTTCTCATAGGACTTATCAGTTGTTAACAAACAACACAATGTTTGTTTTTATTGGATTTACTTTTGTATTTAATTTGTAATAATAGCTTGCATTATATTTGTAATGTATTTATTAGGTTCATTGTTTATCATCTATACTCTGTGCTGTCATTTAAGCTCTATGAGGACAGGAATCTTTGCCTGTTTTATTCACAAAAGCAATGCTTGGGACATAGAAGACAATGTACAGTTGTTGGGTTTTTTTTTTTAATGAATGGAAAGTAAGTGAATTAGGAACGTTTACTAAGGGCAGATGTACCACTCAGAGACCTATCTTCTCTTCCCACCCCTGTGTTCCTTTAACTGCACTATATATTCTACACATGATATATAGTCTTCCCTACATCCTCCATATATAATAGAACCTTCACTATATACACTATACACAATGTAGCCTTCAACAGCAGAGCGATGTGGTTAGTGGCAGTATCTACCAGCAGACTGAAAGAGTCCAGATCCCAGATACACCACTTACCTGTGATTGGGTAAATTACTTAACCTCTCGAAGGCTCATTTTGCTTATCCATAGAATAAAGTGCCAGTGCTACGTCTTCGGGTTATCACCTAGAGTAAGTCAGAAATATGCATGTGTGCATGGATACGTTACACTTAGCACAGTGCCTGAACCAGAGTAATTGCTCTGAAGTGCACAGAGGAGAAACACTGCAAGTGTGGGAGGTGGCATCTAATTTCATACACATTTCCAGGCTTCTAAAGAGGAGGTAACTCTATGTAAACCTCAAGATCATACCATTCCTTTAACACTGGACCTTTGGAAGTTGTTAGTTCCGTGATTAGCATTTATCCTTTGAACAGGTTAAAGACTTCATAAAACCCTATTCTTGGGGGTTACTGAGTTATTCTTTTCCTAGCCATTGGAACTAAGAGCAGTTGTTTGAAGTCTAAGACAATTCTTCCTATATCCTGAGACAATCCTGATCCAGACAGAAGAGTTTTGAGGGGATTGTGAGTAGGCTTTGGCCAGCTGCCCTAAAACGTGTGCTTATGGCTTTAGATTGAACACTGAACTCCTAGATACCCACTGGTCCTGCAACCTTGGATACATACCATTCACATGTGAGCTCCTGTTGGTCATTCCAGGACTGGATTCTGCCTTGAACTCAGGCCAAGTGATGGAGCCCAGACACTTGCCTGACTCTTGCAAGTATCCTTTCTGAGAATCCTACTCCCTTACAGTCCTAATTGCAGCCTAGGTTATTTTCCAAATGAATAGATTACACTGAACCTACCTCCACCATCTTTTCCTGAGAACCCTATGGAGGGTCCTGACATCCAACACCTTGGACATACTTGGATAACAGTGCCATTCTGGGTCATCAACTGTGACCTTTGACATGATCTAGAGCCTGGTCCAAGCCCCAGGCTTACCCACTTTCCTACTCATATCCACTGGTACCACCTGATTGGATTATGGGAAGAAGAGACGGGCCACCACTCATGCCAATCTGAAAGAAACATTAACATATCCCTGTGATAAATAGGAGTTGTGATGCCAATTAACTCGGGTTTCCACAAGGACTTATTAGATAACTAGTAAGGTGTTAATTGGTCCTGCATTCCAGAGTGCCCTCAAAGGTAAATTAAAAATTAAAAATTAAATACTTGCATGTTGCACGTGCAAATCTAAGATAAATCAGATGATGGTCCTCTGAAATTGGCATTCAAAATCTAAATTCCAAATCAGAATAATGCTTGTTATAATCCTGTCCTCTGCTGAGCTTTCTTCACAGCACAAAGTTAGCTTCAGACAGTAGAAGTGAATTATTAGGTAAATCTTCCCTGATTATCAATAGAAGTATTAACTGAATAAGTTTCCAAATAAATATATCAACAGACAAATGCCATCGATTAAATGTTGAATAAATGCTTAAAGAAAATCAATTTAGAGAGATATGAAATGCTTTTTCTGTGTTGCCAGCAGTCCGTCCTGTGTTGGCTTCACCATGCCTCACGGTTAAGAAGTGTTTTCCAAGTGGAGCCCAGCTCTTCTGCTGTACTAGTTAAACAGCAGATGGCTGGCGCCAATCTAGCTCTACTAAATCAGAAGGAAAAGGCTGTGATATACATTTTAACAAGTCACCACAAACAATTCTCAAGCATACTCTTATCTGAAGGGTTACTACATCAGTAACTAAAAGGTTATTAAAGAAGGGGGAGGAGGAATGAATGAATGAGAATGAATGAATGATAGAAACTAAAATGCCACTTTTCTTGCCAATGGAAAGGTTTAAGAAGCATTCTTTCCCTCAGAGGTGACTCCTTTCACCTTCCTTCCATTCCCCTGCAATTAGAGTGGACCTCACTTTGGGATGTGGGGGTTGCTGAGCCAGGGGCAGTGACAGTTCTCATCAAGCAGCCACTGGACTCTCATCTATCTCTTCTGGTAATTAATTCTACTATAGCAACACTTAATACAAAGGAGAGAAATCCTTCAGGGCACAGTTTTACAAGACATTACAAAGCCTAGTTGAAATTCTTTACCTTATTTTGAAAACAATCTTCCCTAAAAGGGTTTAGAAATATTTAAAGCTAATAAAAAAGCAGCTTAGTAACATGAACTTCTGGCTGTGGAATAATCCCAAGATGCATCCATGTCTATAGAAGCGTTTTAATTCATAGGAATCTTGACATGGGCTAAAAGAATCATGCTCAACGCTGGGTCTAGAATCAAAGATTTACATAAAATTAGAGCTGGACTAGAAGTAGCCAATGTTACATGATGCTCACTCTGGACCAAGCACTATTCTGGGAGCACAGGGAGGCTAACTGACAGCCCCCATGGTCACAGAGGCAGTTAAGCCAGGTTGTGAAGCATGGGTAATTTGCTCTCCACCCCTGCCCTGACTCTCCCTCAGAGAGCCATCCCACCCACTTAGTTTCCAAATGGAGAAAGCAAATCCAAGGAAATGTGCTGGGTGCAAGGTCACAGGGCCAGGGAGCAGCTGCGCTGTAGTGACATCGGGCTTCCCAGATCTTTCCTCCTACCCTACAGCGAAGTGCCTATCAACAACAAAAGCATGAAATCCCAAGGGGGGAAAGAACAGCTTGGAGTTCATGGACTCTTGCCCTCACCTCTACCCCAAGGAGATAGAAAGGCCTCATCTTTAAACTTTTTCTGAATTTCCTAAGGCATTTGTCAGGACCAACACTTCGGTTGCTTTTATCTAGCATTGAAAAACTCTTTTTTCTCTTTGGCTTAGCAGCACTATTCATGAGATTCTTTTCTAATTGGGAAATGTCCTTTAAATAAGAAAGGTCTGAAGTTGGGACTGCTACATCACTTTCTCTCTGTCAGGGTTTTGCTGGTCCTTCCCTTTTCTCAGGTTGGTCAGCTAGTAGGAAGGGCTGTGCTTCCTGCATCTGGGCATGCACACTAGAGAGGGAGGCTTTCTTCATCCCAGCACTGTGGTGGGGAGGACTAGAGTCCTCATAGCTCCTGGAAATCTAGCAAACTGAGATGCTTTTTCACTCTACACATGTTTGTGCTTTCACTTTGGATTTGATAGAATGAGATCCCCATACTTTCAGTTGGATTTGACCTTAATATTCTTTGAGCTTTTGCTAAGGCCCTCTTATAAATGATTGTCAAGCTTAAGTTGTTACAGCTAAAAGTAAAGCCACCAACTACAAGTTCACCAAACATTTCTTCATTCCAAGAGAAGCCATTGGTCAACTGTAGTTGATTATTTGTGTCATAAAAGGATTCCAAACACTTTTACAATCTATGAAGTATTTATTACTTTAGGTCAAATCTCATTGCTGCTAACTCCAAAATCCTTTCCATACTCTTTAGTGTAAGTGAATTTTGTTCTGGGAGAATGTTGCTTTAAAAATAATGAGCTGTCAAATGGAGCTTAGAAATCATTTAGTTTTGTAGAAATGTTCCCTGAACCAGCTATCCAAATTCAAGAAACACCTCTTTGATATGCAAATGAATTTAGTTAATTCCAACCTTATACTTTGGCCTTTTTCAGAGATGAATTCTTATCTCTGTCTCTCCTCAGTCTGCACACTTCCTTGGGTAATCTTGTCCAACAAGGACCTCACAGTGCACCTGTGTGCCACATAACTTTTATATGCTGATAACTCCCAAATAAATATCTCTCATCAAAACTCTCTCCTTAGCTTCAGTATGTTCAGCTGCCTACTTCATATCTTTACATGGATGTGCCTCATGCCCTTCAACACCAATCTTCTGCCAAAACATGTTTATCCTCTTTCATTTCTTATCCTGATAAATCTATGTAATCACCCAGTTTAGTAAATCAGAACTGTGGTGGCCAATCCCTTCACTTCTCTACTTCAAAACTGTTACCAGTCATATTGAATAATGTTGATTGTCTACTACACATATACATTCCCCTGCCCTATTTCTAGAAAACTCTGATTTTGTTCAGATTTCAAGCTACCACCTTCCCACCCAAACTTCCCCTCCCCCTACAAACACACACACACACACACACACACACACACACACACACACACAACCTTCTTGTTTCTGGGTAAGTGAATCCCACCATCAACTTCAGGAATATTCCTGATTGGCCTAACCATAAACCCATTTTCCTTGTCATTGATTGATTCAGGAATGGGTACATGACCCAAACCAGGCTAATGAGAATCAAGGAAAAGTTTATTAGGAGTTTCTGGGAAAGTTTGTCCCTATTTGCTGGGCAAGCTTCTGGAAATAATTCTCTATACGGATGACGTCATGCACAGGTAATAGGTCTAAATTTGCTATAACCATCTTGCTACCATCTTGAGAATAAAATCAACACAAAGAAGTGAGCACAGAAAATCAAGTGGACATCGAGTAGGAATCATGGTAAGCAACTCTGAAGTCTAAATTCTTTCTAGACTTAATATGTTGTTAGCAAGGAAATTTATTTATTGTTAGGGCTAGTTTGTACTGTTTATTTTCCTATTATTTGCTGCAAAAAGCTTCCTAAATGATTTATCAAGTCTTATCAATATCTAATGTCTATCTCCCCATCTCTGTCTCTAAGACCACTGTTTTAGTTCAGGCTTTCATCATTTCTCACTTGGATTAATAGAACAATCTTCCTACCTGGTGTCACAGCCTCTGATCTCAATCTACAGCAATCCATCCTCTGCAGTTGCCAGAGTGATCATTCTAACATTAAGAAAAAATGTTTAAAAATTTTAAAAAGGAGAAGAAATCTGCTTATTTCAAACTCTTCTTCAAAATTTCTTTAGGATTTTCCTTCTTCCTAATTTTCTTAACCACCAATTAATACAAAATGACTTTATGGTTTACACTAATTTGGAAAGCATTAAAAAAGGGTGGGATTAGAGAAAGAGAAAGGGCCAGCTTTGTTCCAGATCAAGACAGAGGCTGAGAAAAGCCCAAGAGAATAGAAGGTACAGCAGCCCCTTGGAATGACTCTGGTCCAGACTGGGTAAATCTTCAATCAGACCGTGTGGTTAGAGGCTAAGGCATGTGGACCCCACAGTGTCTTTTTCAAGATCAAGGTCAAGGCATGTTCCAATTACAATGCAATAGTTTAACTACATCCTGCTGTGCCAACACTGAAGACTTAGGAGGTACTCAACTCCCTCGTTCTTCACCACCAGCTCTGCAAGACTGGACCATGCAAACTAAATTCTCCAGAACAAACAGAAAAGTAGGAATATAAGAGTAGGGGATACAAACTTTGGCCAATTAATAAAGTTGTATTGCTTATAGGAAATTGAAAGTCCTTGGCATATTATTGATTGTCATTAATGATGGTACCCTAGATTTTTTCTTCAGTGATAATGGACAACTGTTGTTTTATTTTTCCAGCACCTCAATACCCACCTACCCCTTTCTTGGAATGGTCCCTTCTGCCTGGGACTATCACATTTTCAACACAAACTTTCATGTTCATATAGAACCCTGATGCCCTACCTTCATAGACTCAGTAAATTGTTTCAGAGGTGCGTCTCTGGCTCAAGCAGGGACAGTCAGGGGACTTCTTTGGGAACTTTTGAACTAGAATCAAGAGAGGATGTCAGTCTGTTTAAATGTCTAAACTGTACACTGTAAAGCCACTGGCAGTTAAATTTCCTGCAAAATAAACTGAAAAAGCAAGAATGTTGGTAAAAAGAGAGATGAGAGAGAGGGAAGAGAAGGGGAGAGAGATTGAGAGAGAGAGAGAAATCCAGAAAGAAACAGAGAGGAGAGAGGAGAGAAATGCTTGTTAGGGTCTAAGTTTTCTGCTAATAGTTGTTTCTAAGACCTGGATATATTGCTGTCCTTAAGCTCACTGAGATACTGAGCTCTTTATGACAAGTAATTCTCTCCCTTCTTCTCCATCTCCTTCTTCTTGCTTAAGCTTTTTCTACTTGACATTTATGACACTTGAAACCAAAGTAGTGCTAACTAATATGCCTGTCTCTTCTCTCACCACTTAACTCCATTCAGCCCATGCTGCAGGCATATGATGGCCTGGTTCTGTAGATCTTTCCAGCTAGATCCCTGGCTCTTCCAAGCTGATCTTCCCTCTCATGCTTCTATCTCTGTCTTGGCCCATGATTTCTCTGTGGTTCTTTTCCTGGAATACCCATGTGCTCCATTTGTCACTTCATTTCTGAAATCCCTTTTTACACCTCTGACTCAAGTTATACGCCCTCCCCATGCTCTTTCACAGTGCTCTGTGTATATCTGCACCATTATTTTTAAAACACTCTCCTATAAATGCTGCGCTGTGCCACTAACTTAGATGCTGAGGTCCCTTTAGGGCACAGGACTTCACCTGGCTTTCTTTCTCCAGCTCCTAGCAAGGCAGTCATTTGATAAATAGTTCTTGACAGACTAGTTCATCCAATCAATCATTCAATTGATAAAATAAATACTATACAGCAACCGGAGTGCATTTTACAATTTGTCAAATTAGCAAAATTTTTAAAATAAATAAATAAAAGACAAGATGCTGAGATTCCTGGAAAACAACACACACATAGTGTTGATGGCATGCAAATCAGTATATCCCTTTTGGAAATCAGTATGATAACAGACAGCAAGTGCTAGAAGCATGTTCAACATCTCAAGTCCAAACATGAAAATTTTTCCTAAGAAAACAATTCTATACAAATGGAAAAAATCATACATATATTTAATGGCAGCAATTTTTAATAGCAACAAAGTTAAAAGAGAAAAATTATTAAATTATAGTACATCATCTTGGTAAAATATTAGAGTTATTTAAAGTAAGAAGTGGAAGCCAGAAATTGGGAAAAATGCTGATTGTATATTAAATTTTATAAAGCAAAATTGCAAAAGGTCAAATTCATGATGGTTTTTAAATTTTCAAGCATGGTTTTCAAGCCTGAAAAGCAATAGACAGAAATGAAATAGTGTTGAGTGACGGAATTACCAGTATTGTATTCTTTCTCAACATTTTGTTTTAATTAAAAAGATGTAATTGCAATAGTATTTATTAAACAGAGGAAAACTTACTACTGTCCTCCATGTGATGAGTTCTTCCTAGTAATTCCTGCAAAGCATCCTTCTGAATGCAGTATGGATCCACATGTCAAAAAACTTTCTGACATGTGGAATTCAGTACATTCAATTGAGAACCATTATATCAACTCAGTCACAGTCAGCACGTTTGCATAATAATTTATGGACATTTGCCCTAACAATTGTGTGGGGATATGAAGCAGCTGTTCACCAGTTAGGCTTTGGCTTTTTTAACAAGAGGCGGACAGCAGTGGTTAATGAAAAACCAATTGCTAATAGATAATTCCAATTTCCCCTTGAAGTACATTTTGGTATTGTCAGTACACAGAGTGACTTAAATATGGATACAGATCTACAGCCTCATTCCTGCTTCACCCTCTGACTCTCCTCAGACCCCATCCTCCTGGGCTGGACATTGTGGGGAGACTGTTCCAGAGGCAATTTGGGAGTATGTTGCATAGGAGGGCCCTGGATCCTGTTTCCACTGATGGCAATAAATTATGAATCCAACAACATAGATCATGTAGTTTGTAAGGAGCTGGGAAGGAGAACCAGGCTCAGATGAGGCTGTGAAAGCTCCAGCCTAAAACACCAGAACGCTTATTACAGTTCTCTAGAAAGTAAATGTCACCCAAGAACAGGCATGGGAAGCCAACCAACCCTAAGATGGTGCCACTGCCAATGCTCAGGACCCGTGATTTCTACCTTTAGCTCGGTTATCTTTGTTGAATGGCTCACCCTCTTTAAACCTCAGTTTGCTCCTCTATAAGAAGAAGAGTTTGAAAGAAGAGCTCTGAGGCCCTTTCCAACTCTGTGATTCTCTAAGTAAAAATTGGGACTGGAATTATTTTAGACAGATTGTCTTTAAGTAAGCCCAAATGCATTGGGGACATATCTGTGATTGCTGAAGCCCTCAGTCATTTCTTCTGGGTATAAATTCTGAGTTTTAGTGCAAATTTGGAATGACAATGGGACTCAAATTAGAAATTGGGTAATTGGTGAACTGTGCAGTGAAATATTTTTAACATATTGCAAGTTTCAGTTCATATACCACAACTTAATTGAATGTGCCCTAAAGCCCTTCAATTAAAAAAAAAAAGTGCAGAAACTAGCATTTTCAAGATAAGTGTGGGACCTTAACCAAACTCTAAGAAAACAAAATGGTAAGTTTTTGAAAGGTTAATAACATTTTTCTAATCAAAGCAATAATGCAGATGTAGAGGCTATTTTCTTTTTTATGGTGTACAAGAGAGTTTGATAGTTCTATCTCAGGGGCAACCTGATACCCTCAGGAATTCGGTTAAGTAATGAGCATCTCTGCAACCATCTAGAGTAGGACCTCCTTTGGCAGAGCCTGTGGCTCAGTCTACTACCCGGTGAGGTGTGTTAGCACAGCTTGCAAGGCCCTGCACAACCAGGCTCCCTCTCCTTGCCAGCCCCATCTCCTGCTTCTCCGCATTTCCTCTCCTTTTCCGATCACAATGTTCCTGAATTCCAAGTCTTTTTTTTTTATGTTATGTTAATCACCATACATTACATCACTAGTTTTTGATGTA
The DNA here is from genome assembly GCF_009762305.2 of Zalophus californianus. Lineage (NCBI taxonomy): Eukaryota > Metazoa > Chordata > Mammalia > Carnivora > Otariidae > Zalophus > Zalophus californianus. Next base: position 165,989,672 of record NC_045596.1, on the reverse strand, counting down.
GTGTTCTATGGTTCATTGTTTGCGTATAACACCCAGTGCTCCATGCAGTACGTGCCCTTTTTAATACCCATCACCAGGCTAACCCATCCCCCCACCCCCCTCCCCTCTAGAACCCTCAGTTTGTTTCTCAGAGTCCATAGTCTCTCATGGTTCGTCTCCCCCTCAGATTGCCCCCCCTTCATTTTTCCCTTCCTGTTTCTCTTTGGGGGCAAATGTATGTTCAGGTAACTCTTCATCTTGGTTTATTTGAAACTGTCCTGGTTTTACCTGTTATCCTGGTTTAATTATTAATAGCACTCTGTTTTTATTCTAAAACTTGTCTCAGATTGGACACTCAATATTATTCTCATCACTGCAAAAGGTTACATGTGGAGAATTCCAAATTATTTCTAAACGGTTAGTGGCATAGTTTTGAAAAGAAAGCCAGAAATCATTAAGAGAAGCTAGAAGATCTCCAACCACTGAAGGTTATGGATAATCAGATCTCAGAGGGAGGTGGGTGGCAATGGGGTTCAGGGTGCAGCCAAGCTCGCAGTGCTCGGGTGTTGGTTATACACCTCCTTTCTGTGTGTCCTTGGATTAAGTACCTAACCTCTCTGTGCTCCAGTTTCTCACCCTTAAAATGAGGAAGAATTAATAGTGTCTACCCTTGTGAGATTCAAGAGTTAAAATAGGTAAAGGCTCTGCAAAGCCTGACATGGAGCAAGAACTTGATAGATATCAGTATTTATTATTGGATTTGTAGTTGAACATGATTTACCTGTGGATGAGATCCATTATGTTTTGATTCTGCTTCTTGTGTCTGAGTACCCCTTACTTTTCTGTATTCTACATGGATCTGGGATGTCACACCTTAAAAATTATATATATTAGCATCCTCATTACTTACTTACCTGAAGTTTTTCAATTGAGCAAATAAACAAAGACAAAGTCCTCTTTAAAATAAATAAAACTTCATTAGGGACAATGTAGGTATAGCACCTGGGCACACTGCTGAACTTGTTTTTTAACATAGCTGTCTTCCCTGCTAGAAGAAGCTTTCTACGAGCACAGGGGTGTTTGACCTAGCTGCATGTTTTGTACTTGACGTTTTGTCTGGTTCATAATAAGAACACAATAAGTTGGGTTTTTGTTGTTGTTGTTGTTGTTTGGTTTTTGTTTGTTTTTTGGAGAGAAGTTGGGATTATTTCCCAACCTAAACAAAGCTGTATTCTTAAGCACAGCTGTGTGGCCATGATTTAATGATTTTATGTTACAAATTTTTGAGATTTTTCACCCTGCAGTCACGAACACCTTGCCCTCTAAGAGCCAGCATCCTTTAGTCGGTTGATACAGAATAAGCAAGTTTAGCAGTTTATGTAGGAAACTTCCAACACCCCTTTAGCAAAGTTAAGGTTTGATTTAAGTTTGGAGAAAGGTAGGAAATTGCAGCAACACACTCAGCAGATTGAGAGAGGTTAGTTTTAAAGATGACATGAACTTTGCAAGCTAGGGTTGTATATTTTCCCTTTAGAGGCAGTATACTGAGTGATGAGACAACATAAAGCCTGGGGACCGACTTCATTCCTGGCACTGGCATTTACTTGCTGTGGAACCTTGGGTGAGTTCCTTGCCTTAGCGGAGTCCCCTAGAAGCCAAAGCAGAAGGCACAGGATTCTGTGCTCTCACTTCACTGGGAAGTGTAATCCTACTGTGGCAGGAATAAGGGAAAACGGCAAGAAGAACAGATATAAGGAAGTGTAGCCTGGGCTGATCATAGCTTTTCACAACAAGCTGATTTCTCTGATTAGGTAGATAGCTTTAAAGAAACAGTATGAAACTACTCCCTGATGGTAGGAAAGAAGAATTCATCTGCATTTTCTTACTTTCCATTGATCACAGTTCACCACTCCTGAGAGTTAATTCCCCAAACTTCTAGTTTGTCCGCGCATGGGTGACTGGTAGGCCTCACCCCTTAGAGGCCACAGGGAAGCCCAGGTAGGAGCCCAATGTGAGGCAGAAATTGTGGGGTCATGCCAATAAGCAGAAGGGAGGGCTGAGGAAGCCACTGCGGGTGCTCCTTTGGCCTGCAGGTGCAGAAACGGTATCAGTGACCTGGTTCCATGATGCCGAGAGCAATGTTGTCCTTTGCTAGAGCAGCTCTGGCCAGACAGGGCCTGGATCTCCAGTGATGTGAATCCACCACATTACCAGAAGTCTCTGTGCCTCAATGTCTTCATTTGTAACACCTACCTCACAGGCAATTGTGAGGATCGAGCAAGTTAATTTATGTAAGGTGCTTGGAACAATGCCTGGTACACAGAAAATATAGTCAAACATTAGCTATTCGTATCAGAAAAGTCACAGCGGGTCTTGTGTGTAACCAGTTCTCCCTTTCCCTATCCGTTTGTTTCCTCTTAGGAAAAAATTTGAAGGTGAAACTGTAAGGCTGAACTCAGTACTGAATGAGGCTCTCATTAGAGTCCCTCCTGCCCTGTGTCTCACCTGACACATCAGTGGATATGATACTCATGGGAGAGGCAGAGACAAAGCAAGCAAGTACCACTGAATAGCGACTAAACTCATCTTGGCCTTAGTCCCCGGGGTTGCTCTGGGGAAACTTACCAAAGCCTGTGAGTTCTTCTCACGGTCGCTACACCCACTGGCCTGCCTGGGTTTCCTCCAATGGAGTCACTGTTGTTCAGAAAAGTATCTACTAGAGCCTCAAAAACAGAGATGCAGGTGCAGCACGGGCCTAAAGCAGAGCTTTCATAGTGGGGGCTCTCTGGACAGACCTCGCTCACAGGGGCGCTCTGTTTGGGCTTCACTGTGTTAGTAAAGATATTTCACCTTGAACTTGCAGGAATGACTCCCTAAACAACAGGCTGTCAAGGAGCAGTTGTCTTTGTGGCATTGAAACCAACGTTGGAAATCATGGTATCTTCTATGAAAGTTCTTTCTTTCCTACTTTCCTTTAAAAGGAAACCAGAAGTTTCCACATGACAATAATTAGCTGGAGCAAAATAGTGACTTTGCACTTCGGACATGGAATATTTGCCACAGTCATCCCCGTTTTCTATTATCTGATCTGGCTGGTTTCATTCATTTATATTCCTTTTTATTGCAGACATTCCAGTTTTCAACCTGGGACCTAAAGTTTTCTGGGCTGCGATGGCCATTTATCATGAAAATTTAAGCTCTGGGACTCAAAAAGTATTTTAAAAATGATCTGGTCTGATCCCCGTGGCCCTGCCTCCAGCCCCGCAAACGTGTTCATTCAATAGTTGTTTGGTTTGGCTTTTCAGAACTGGAATAGCTTTTTGATTTTATTAATACTGTCATATATTTTCCTGGTTAAAAAACAGACATAAAGGAATTTTAAAAAATTAAAAAAAAAAAAACACATATTATCACATGACATAGAGATGCACTAGAAATTTTGATATAGGTCGGTGCCAGGTACTGCGAATGGCTCCCTGAGCTTGATTTAAATTCCCATAGCAAGTTTCACTTCATTTTAGAAGATGGAACTGTAAGTTGCGTATTTCTCAGGCTCCCTTAAACCTCGGGTTTCCCATATGATCCAGCTGCCCCCAAGCCAAAGCACAGTGCGGGGTCTGGAGGCTTGAAATGAGATGGAGCTGGAGCTTCTGCTGCGTCTGCAGTTTCCCCTGACAGCGGCCCAACTGTTGAATCCGTAAAGGCAGTGTTACCAGGCCCATGTTGTGTTCGGTCCACGCAGGGCACAGAGCACCCGCGTCGCAGGCATGGTGGCAGCGGAAGTAGTGGGTCTTGAGTGGTGGAAGTGGTGGGTCTTGAGCAGCGGAAGTGGTGGGTCAAGACCGCTGAGTGTGGCAGAGACAGCCGCTTCTAGGTGGTACGTTCTGCAGTGCTGTTTGGAGAATCATTATTGGAAGCTCAGGCAGGAGCCTGCTGCTCACGCTTTCCGATGACTTCGCAAGCACTTAATTCCCTGTGTTAAATTCCTCTGTGACTAAAGAGCTAGAGTGGACTCTGTTACGTGCAACTGAACCCTGACTAACAGTGTATTCTTACAACTTTCAGTATTCATGTTTTATAAGAGCAGGCTCCCTTTTCATATAGTAAATAAGGGAGGCGTCATTTTTAAATTAAACTTACTTTGTAATTATTTTTATTTCACACACAGTTGTAACAAGTAATACAGAGAGATTCCAGATACCTTTTGCTGGTTTCCCCATGGTACTGTCTTGGGAAACTATAGTACAATGTCACAACCAGGATATTGACATTGATGTAATCTACTGATTTTATCCAGATGTTCACTGTTTTACTTGTGCTCTGGTGTGTGTGTGTGTGTGTGTGTGTGTGTGTGTGTGTGTGTGTGTGTGTGAATGCAGTTTTATCACATCCAGAGGTTCATGTACCTATCCCTATAGAACAGTTGCAACACCACAAGGATCCCTCACATTGCCTTTTTGTAACCACGCCTACCTCCCCAACCTCCTCTCCAATCTCTGACTCCTCCAGTCTCTACTCTGTTCTCCAGTTTGGTGGCACTGTCATTTCAAGAATGCTTAATGAAGAGAATCACACAGTATATGTTCACTCAACATAATACCCTACGGAGTCATCCAAGTTACTGGGTGTATCAGTAGCGCTTTCTTTTTTAGAGCTAAGCGGTAGTTCACCGTTCAGATGTCCACAGTTTGACCACTCACCCACTGAAGACATGGATTTTTCCTATGTCTGGCTATTGTGAATAAAGCTGCTGGAATATTCATGTGCAGATTTTTGTGTAAATAGAAGTTTTAATTTCCCTGGGATAAATGCCTCAGAGTATAATTACTGGTTCATATGGTAATTGCATATTTAGTTTTGTAAGGAAATGCCAAACTGTTTTCTAGAGTAGCTGTAGCATTTTACTTTCCCGCCAGCAGTGTATGAGTGATCCAGTTTCTCTGTACATTTGTCATCATTGGGTATTATCACTTTAAAAAAAAATTTAGGGGCACCTGGGTGGCTCAGTCAGATGATCACTGGACTCTTGGTTTTGGCTCAGGACATCATCTCAGGATCGTGAGATCCAGCACCGAGTCAGGCTCTGCACTCAGCATTCAGCCTGCCTAAGATTCTCTCTCTCCTTCTGCCCTTCACTCACCACTCGCATGCTTGCTCTCACTCTCTCTAAAAAAAAAAAAAAAAAAAAATTAGCCATTCTGGTGTGTGTTTAGTGATATCTTTTTGTGGAATAGGCACCATTTTATGCCAATTTATATAACACTGCATTGTAATTTCCATGGTTGTATATAATTTTTATATCATTGTATTCAGACTTTTTATCACACAGTGCTGCCTTTCATTTCCATAGCATGTTCACATATTTTATCTTCTTTAATTCTGGCTGCTTTATGGTTTATTATCACCATTCCATTTTATGTGATAAGGATATGGAGACAACAAAGATAAATTCTGCAAGGTCAGAGGAATGAAACTATGTTTATTGAGCAATTACAGCACTCAATGCACATGGTATCACTTCCTTCAACTATACCAAGATTTCTGGAAGTATATACTATTGTTCCTGTTTGAAAAGGGTAAGAAAACAAGTGCTTGGAGCTACCAATATGTGATTGAGCTAAAGTTGTCATATATTTCATATGTTTTCTGTGTCAAAAAAATATAGAGAAAGGTAGAGAAATATACAGAGGATAAAAAAAAGAAGTCCACACATTGTCACATGATATAGAGAGACACAGTAGAAATGTTTTTCTCTATATCTGTGGGAGGTAGTACAAAATGGCTTGCCAATCTCTCTTTGAACTTCATGGTTGTTTCTGCTCCACTCTAGCATTCCATGGGCCATGGAAGGTGCTGGAACTGGAATGTGGGTATCTGATGTCAAGGCTAGCATGATTTCCTTTGCAACATAGTCACCTTTCCTTCTAATTTGATAAGATAAAAAATGGGAAGTAGAAGTCTTAGGGGGTGTTCTAACTTTGTATTTCTACTGATTAAAATGTTTTCTCCTTGATGTTCCATATTTTCTACCTCCTTCCTGCATCTGCCCTTGAGATAATATCTTGGGCTGGGAGGTAGGCTGGTGGGACGAGGAAACGGAAGGGAGAACAGAGGATCATAGCTTCAAGAATTAACCAACCTTGGGCAAATCAGATCATTGCATTCTTAAAATATAGCATTGGGTCAAAGTACCTTCAAGTTCCCTTCCCATGTTCTGACTGGCTTCAGTTTGTCTCTTGACTGTAACGCTTGTTCTACTTCATGGCCTTCAATGAGCAAGGGTAGCTGGAAGTCATCAGCACTCGAGAATTTCATGGATCCCTGATACTTTGGCCCCTTCGCAGAGACAAGAAGTTGAGAGAAAGGAAATTTGGCCTTGTATATGTGAAATAATCTGGTTATTTCCTAGGGAATATGATTTCAAACAAAGGCACGTACATGTAACTACAGCCTCACTTGAAGCATTAAAATAAACAAAAAGAAAGCAGTAAAATTGTAAGCCTGTATTTCAATTCTATCAGAAGGGACTTGCCCTGAGATCTCTGGGATGATACTGGCTCGGAAGATGAATTTGCTGCTTGTTCATATAAGTCACTTACTTGGCCATTAGACCTGGCCTGGGTAGGAAAGCAGGCACAGAGACAGTGTCTAGATCTCTGTAGTAGAATCCTATCTGTCCACCACGACCCTTCCTAGTTTTCCCATACTTTCCTTCGTCAGGAGACAGGGGGGTCACAGGAGACTTTAGCCACCAGCCTCCTCTGTGTCATGTTACTGCAATGATTAATAAATTATTATGAAAGCCGTGACTTCTTCTGCTGATGTGGGGTCTTCCAGAGCCAGTTCTTATCCAACTCTTGTCACATCCATGTAATTAAGGACCAGCATCTCCTGAATGGTAACCCTTAACTGAAAGCACATGGTGGAAAAATAAAATCAAGCCCTAGCTGGCCTCCATTCCTTATACTGCTAGAGGCAGGAGGGACTTGGAGATCATTCACGCTGATACATTCATCTTAGAGACAAGTAAATGGAGGTTCAGAGACTGACAGCTGGTTAGCAAGAAAGCCAGGCTGGAGCTCAGGTTTCTCAGCTGCACTGTTTTTCAAAGCCTCACTGTACTTGATCATGTGGCAGCTGCTAATGCCAAGACTGCCATAAAGAAAGAGTCTGTTTCAGTTTTGTCTTATTTTTGGCAGTATGTTGGTACTATTTTGGGGGCAGTACACCTGGGGTGGGGAGCTACCTATTAACTACTCTCTTCTGCTCCTAAGGAATCCTAAATATTGGCAAATTACAGCATAGCAAAACTGCAGAGAAGTCTGTCTCCACATCACCGGCCCAGCTGAGATTTCCCAAGTTCTAGGAACAGTATCTTAAAAATATGGATCAATATAATGACTCTACCACCTAGGACCCATTCTATTTGGTGTGGAAGGTCAAGATAAGCATCAGAAAAAATACACTGGAAAGGCACCATAGGTTGCATATAAAGAAGGCAATTCTGCCAGACACAGCATCTCAAGTGGCTTGTAATCTTGTTAAGACTATTGCTCCCAACACGTGGGACAAAATAGAAAACAATTTACAACAGGCTAGGGTTGGGTGGTATAATGATGCAGGTAAAGCACTAGAAATGCTGCAAAAGTGGGGAATATCACTGTTGCTCACAGTTTTATTTCTAGTGCCCCCCACAGCTCCTGGCACCTGGTAAGCCCTTATTAAATACAATATGCCATCTAATCTCAGGTAGTATTAATGTAAGGTACTATTATATTTTATACTCTTAAGAAACAAGAGCAGTGCCAATTAAACACATCATACAAGCTTTATAAATGTTAAAATTTAAACAAAACATGCATCTAAAAATTAATGAAATATAGTGTTTAGGCACAAATAATGAATGACTAACTCAGGTTAGAATCCTGGGGCAGCTACCCACTGCATATGTGATCCTGAGCAAATCACTTCGAGTTTCATTATCTTGAAATTAGAAGATAATAATAATAAATCCTACCTCACAGGTTTTTCATGATGATTAGAATATGTAATTCATGATAAGCACTTTATAAACTCTGAGTTTTTTCCTAAGTTTCCAAATTAACCCACATACAATAATTGCAATGGTTTGGTAGGGGAGCATTTTGTGTGACCTACAGCATCAAGAAAGGCATATTGGAAACCCCAGGACAGACACTGTGCCTTGCAGATGGAGACAATTTGGACTAGTAGGCTGTGACCTGTAGGCTCTGAATTGTCAGTAAGTGCAAGTCTTTGTAAAAGCAGTAAAAGCAGACTGAGAGAGACTGGCATTAGGCCCAGACCCAGAATCAAGGGCAGAAAGAAAGGCAGCTGCCCCAGATGTCTGTCTATAAAAAACAAAAAGTCAAATAAATGTGGCATCGTTTGCCTCATTTCCAGGTACAACCTGCCATATAACTGGTTAACCACAAATTGTTTCTAAACCAAATGGGTAGGAATAGACAAGTCTGGAGCAGACCTTTTTTTTTAAAATACAGTTGACACAATGTTACATTATTTTCAGGTGCACAACTTGGTGATTCAACTTCTCTATACCTTATGCTGTGCTCACCACAAATGTAGCTACCATCTGTCACCATACGATGCTATTACGGTACTATTGACTATATTCACTATGTTCAACCTTTCATCCCTGTGACTTATGCAGTCCATACCTGGAAGCCTGTACCTCCTTTTACCTATTTTGCCCATCCCCCCACTCCCCTTCCTTCTGACAACCATCACTTTGGTCTCTGTATTTATAGGTCTGATTTTGTTTTTTGTTTATCATTTGTTTTGTTTTTTAGATTCCCCATATAAATGAAATTATATGGTATTTGCCTTTCTCTGTCTGGAGCAGACATTTAAAAATATTCCTCTGGGAGTAGGAGACCTAGATTTTGTCTGGTCTCAGGGATTCAGCTGAATAGGGATCAAACCATTCTGAACACCTACGAACTCAACAGGAGATCAAAGATGAGAGTAGCAACAACTCTCTGAACAGAGAAGCGACCACTTACTGGAAGGTAGGGCGTGCAGAGAAGTGAATCCGAGGCGATATTCGGGAGGATAGACGGCGGGGGAGGGGCCTCCGCCGGCCGCTTCTGGCAAGTGCTAGAGCCGCGGAGCACAAAATCGGAACTTTTAAAAGTTGGCTCTGCGGAGGGACGTCGCTGCAGTGGCTAAGAGGGGGGTGGAATCCTCCCGGGACAGTGTGGTCTCAGGACCCTTGGGGTCACAGAGAGACCGGGGGTGCCTGAGTGCGCCAGAGCTCCCAGGTATCAGAACGGGGAAGCTGGGTGCAGAGACGGAGCAGAGTCGCGGGCTCTCAGCTCGGGGTGGCCATAAACTGTGATCCGCGGCCCAGTCGGGGCACGGCTCCTCCAGCAGGGACCCAGCAGGCGGCAGATCCGGGGAGACTCCCCTTCCTTCCCGGGTAGGAGCGGTGCGGGAGCGCACTGCAGGGATCTGCTGGGTTTGGAGACTCCGCGCGGGGTCGGGTGCCAGAGACAGAAACGCTCGATAACAGGCCGGGTGAGCATGGAGTGCGGCCGGAGACCGGGGACACGGAAGTGACTGCTTTTCTCTGGGGATGCACTGAGGAGCGGGGCCCTGAGTTCTCAGCTCCTCCGGGTGGAGATTGGGAGGCCACCATTTCTGCCCTGGTCCTCCAAGGCTGTACCGAGAGCTTCCAGGGAACAAAAGCTCCTGAGAGCAAACCGGAGCAGCTTCCTTAGCCCGGACCGACAAGGGCGGGGCAATTCCGCCTCCGGCAAAGACATTTGGAAACCACAGCAACAGGCCCCTCCCCCAGAAGATCAACACAAACAGCCAGCAAGCCAAGACCAAGTTGATCCATCAAGGAGAATAGGAGAACTCCAGTGCTAGGGGAATACTGCACATAGATTCATGGCTTTTTTTTTTTTTTTTACCATGATTCATTATTTCATCAAAGTTAATTTTTGTTGACTGTTTTTTTTTTTTTTCTTTTTCCCTTTTTCAACCAACATCTTATCAATCCCTTTTTTTTAAAAAAAAAACATCATTTTTTATTTTTCATTTTTAGAGTCATATTTTATCCCTTCATAGTAGTTACCCTTATTTTTGGCATATATATATAAGTTGTTCTCTCTTTAAAATTTTGAGGTACAGTTTCTTCTAACAGATCAAAAGATACCCTAAATCACTAGTGTATGGCTTTGTTCTAGTCTCCTGCCTGATCACATTCTCTCCCTTTTTCCTTTTTTTTTTTTTCTTAAATCTTCTTTCTTTTTTCAAACAACTTATCTTACCAAGTCCTTTTATAAAATCTTTTATAATTTTCATCTTTACAGTCATCTTCCATCCCTTCATTGTATCAACCCTTATTTTGTACATATATGTCTTGCTTCCTTTAAAATTTTAGGAGGCACTTTTTTCTAACAGACCAAAATACGCCCAAAATCTAGTGTGTGGCACTGATCTATGCACTAGCCTGATCATATTTGATCATATTCTCTTTTTTTGTATTGCTCTGTTTTTGTTTTTATCTTTTTTTTTTTTTCTCTTTCTTTTTTCTTTCTTTCCCTTTCTTTTCCCCTGGTTTCAGGTCTTTTCTGATTTGTATACAGTATATTTGCTGGGGACGTTGTAAACCTGTTAGCATTTTGTTCTCTCATTCATCTATTCTCCTCTGGACAAAATGACAAGACGAAAGAAATCACCTCAGCAAAAAGAACCAGAGGTAGTACCGTCAGCCAGGGACCTACTCAATACGGACATTAGTACGATGTCGGACCTAGAGTTCAGAATCATGACTTTAAAGATACTAGCTGGGCTTGAAAAAAGCGTGGAAGTTATTAGAGAAACCCTTTCTGGAGAAATAAAAGAACTAAAATCTAACCAAATCGAAATCAAAAAGGCTATTGATGAGGTGCAATAAAAAATGGGGGCACTAAATGCTAGGATAAATGAGGCAGAAGAGAGAATCAGCGATATAGAAGACCAAATGATGGAAAATAAAGAGGCTGAGAAAAAGAGAGAGAAACAACTACAGGATCACGAGGGCAGAATTCGAGAGATAAGTGATACGATAAGACGAAACAATATTAGAATAATTGGGATCCCAGAAGAAGAAGAAGAGAGAGAGAGAGGGGCAGAAGGTATATTGGAGCAAATTATAGCAGAGAACTTCCCTATGGTGAGGAAGGAAACAGGCATTAAAATCCAGGAGGCACAGAGAACCCCTCTCAAAATCAATAATAATAGGTCAACACCCCGACATCTAATAGTAAAACTTACGAGTCTCAGAGACAAAGAGAAAATCCTGAAAGCAGCTCGGGAGAAGAGATATGTAACCTACAATGGTAGAAACATTAGATTGGCAACAGACCTATCCACAGAGACCTGGCAGGCCAGAAAGGACTGGCAAGATATCTTCAGAGCACTAAACGAGAAAAATATGCAGCCAAGAATACTATATCCAGCTAGGCTATCACTGAAAATAGAAGGAGAGATAAAAAGCTTCCAGAACAAACAAAAACTAAAGGAATTTGCAAACACGAAACCAGCCCTCCAAGAAATATTGAGAGGGGTCCTCTAAGCAAAGAGAGAACCTAAAAGCAGCAAAGAGCAGAAACGAACACAGACAACAGACAGTTAACAGTCACCTTACAGGTAATACAATGGCACTAAATTCATACCTTTCAATAGTTACCCTGAATGTAAATGGGCTAAATGCCCCAATCAAAAGACACAGGCTATCAGATTGGATTAAAAAACAAGACCCATCCATATGCTGTCTGCAAGAGACTCATTTTAGACCCAAAGACACCCCCAGCTTGAAAGTGAGGGGGTGGAAAACCATTTACCATGCTAATGGACACCAAAAGAAAGCTGGGGTGGCAATCCTTATATCAGACAAACTAGATTTTAAAACAAAGACTGTAATAAGAGATGAGGAAGGACACTATATCCTACTGAAAGGGTCTATCCAACAAGAAGATCTAACAATTGTAAATATCTATGCCCCGAACATGGGAGCAGCCAATTATATAAGGCAATTAATAACAAAAGCAAAGAAACACATTGACAACAATACAATAATAGTGGGGGACTTTAACACCCCCCTCACTGAAATGGACAGATCATCTAAGCAAAAGATCAACAAGGAAATAAAGAATTTAAATGACACACTGGACCAAATGGACTTCACAGACATATTCAGAACATTCCATCCCAAAGCAACGGAATACACATTCTTCTCTAGTGCCCATGGAACATTCTCCAGAATTGATCACATCCTAGGTCACAAATCAGGTCTCAATCGGTACCAAAAGATTGGGATCATTCCCTGCATATTTTCAGACCACAATGCTTTGAAACTAGAACTCAACCACAAGAGGAAAGTCGGAAAGAACTCAAATACATGGAGGCTAAAGAGCATCCTACTAAAGAATGAATGGGTCAACCAAGAAATTAAAGAAGAATTAAAAAAATTCATGGAAACCAATGAAAATGAAAACACAACTGTTCAAAATCTTTGGGATACAGCAAAGGCAGTCCTGAGAGGAAAGTATATAGCAATACAAGCCTTTCTCAAGAAGCAAGAAAGGTCTCAAATACACAACCTAACCCTACACCTAAAGGAGCTGGAGAAAGAACAACAAATAAAGCGTAAACCCAGCAGGAGAAGAGAAATCATAAAGATCAGAGCAGAAATCAATGAACTAGAAACCAAAAGAACAGTAGAACAGATCAACGAAACTAGGAGCTGGTTCTTTGAAAGAATTAACAAGATTGATAAACCCCTGGCCAGACTGATCAAAAAGAAAAGAGAAATGACCCAAATCAACAAAATCATGAATGAAAGAGGAGAGATCACAACCAACACCAAAGAAATACAAACAATTATAAGAACATATTATGAGCAACTCTATGCCAGCAAATTAGATAACCTGGAAGAAATGGGTGCATTCCTAGAGATGTATCAACTACCAAAATTGAACCAGGAAGAAATAGAAAACCTGAACAGACCTAGAACCACTAAGGAAATTGAAACAGTCATCAAAAATCTCCCAAGAAACAAAAGCCCAGGGCCAGATGGCTTCCCAGGGGAATTCTATCAGACATTTCAAGAAGAATTAATACCTATTCTCCTGAAACTGTTCCAAAAAATAGAAATGGAAGGGAAACTTCCAAACTCATTTTATGAGGCCAGCATTACCTTGATCCCAAAACCAGACAAAGACCCCATCAAAAAAGAGAATTACAGACCAATATCCTTGATGAACATGGATGCAAAAATTCTCACCAAAATACTAGCCAATAGGATCCAACAGTACATTAAAAGGATTAATCACCACGACCAAGTGGGATTTATTCCTGGGCTGCAAGGCTGGTTCAACATCCGCAAATCAATCAACGTGATACAATACATTAACAAAAGAAAGAACAAGAATCATATGATCCTCTCAATAGATGCAGAAAAAGCATTTGACAAAGTACAACATCCTTTCTTGATCAAAACTCTTCAGAGTATAGGGATAGAGGGTACATACCTCAATATCATAAAAGCCATCTATGAAAAACCTACAGCGAATATCATTCTCAATGGGGAAAGGCTGAGAGCCTTTCCCCTAAGGTCAGGAACGCGGCAGGGATGTCCACTCTCACCACTGCTATTCAACATAGTATTAGAAGTCCTAGCCACAGCAATCAGACAACAAAAAGAAATCAAAGGCATCCAAATCGGCAAAGAGGAAGTCAAACTCTCACTCTTTGCAGATGATATGATACTGTATGTGGAAAACCCAAAAGACTCTACCCCAAAACTGCTAGAACTCATACAGGAATTCAGTAAAGTAGCAGGATATAAAATCAATGCACAGAAATCAGTGGCATTCCTATACACCAACAACAAGACAGAAGAGAGACAAATCAAGGAGTCTATCCCATTTACAATTGCACCCAAAACCATTAGATACCTAGGAATAAATCTAACCAAAGAGGCAAAGGATCTGTACTCAGAAAACTATAAAATACTCATGAAAGAAATTGAAGAAGACACAAAGAAATGGGAAAACGTTCCATGCTCATGGATTGGGAGAATCAACATTGTGAAGATGTCAATGCTACCTAGAGCAATCTACACATTCAATGCAATCCCCATCAAAATACCATCCACTTTTTTCAAAGAAATGGAACAAATAATCCTAAAATTTGTATGGAACCAGAAGAGACCCAGAATAGCCAGAGGAATACTGAAAAAGAAAAGCAAAGCTGGCGGCATCACAATTCCGGACTTCCAGCTCTATTACAAAGCTGTCATCATAAAGACTGTATGGTACTGGCACAAAAACAGACACATAGATCAATGGAACAGAATCGAGAGCCCAGAAATGGACCCTCAACTCTATGGTCAACTTATTTTTGACAAAGCAGGAAAGAATGTCCAATGGCAAAAAGACAGTCTCTTCAACAAATGGTGTTGGGAAAATTGGACAGCCACATGCAGAAGAATGAAACTGGACCATTTCCTTACACCACACACAAAAATAGACTCCAAATGGTTGAAAGACCTAAACGTGAGACAGGAGTCCATGCAAATCTTAAAGGAGAACACAGGTAGCAACTTTTTGACCTTAGCCGCAGCAACTTCTTCCTAGAAACATCGCCAAAGGCACGGGAAGCCAGGGCAAAAATGAACTATTGGGATTTCATCAAGATAAAAAGCTTTTGCACAGCAAAAGAAACAGTCCACAAAACCAAAAGACAACCGACAGAATGGGAGAAAATATTTGCAAATGACACATCAGATAAAGGGCTAGTATCCAAAATCTATAAAGAACTTATCAAACTCAACACCCAAAGAACAAATAATCCAATCAAGAAATGGGCAGAAGACATGAACAGACATTTTTCCAAAGAAGACATCCAAATGGCCAACAGACACATGAAAAAGTGCTCAACACCGCTCGGCATCAGGGAAATCCAAATCAAAACCTCAATGAGATACCACCTCACACCCGTCAGAATGGCTAAAATTAACAAGTCAGGGAACGACAGATGTTGGCGGGGATGTGGAGAAAGGGGAACCCTCCTACACTGTTGGTGGGAATGCAAGCTGGTGCAACCCCTCTGGAAAACAGTATGGAGGTTCCTCAAACAGTTGAAACTAGAGCTACCGTTCGATCCAGCAATTGCACTACTGGGTATTTACCCCAAAGATACAAATGTAGGGACCCGAAGGTGTACGTGCACCCCAATGTTTATGGCAGCAATGTCCACAATAGCCAAACTGTGGAAAGAGCCAAGATGTCCATCGACAGATGAATGGATAAAGAAGAAGTGGTATATATACACAATGGAATATTATGCAGCCATCAAAAGGAATGAGATCTTGCCATTTGCAACGACGTGGATGGAACTGGAGGGTGTTATGCTGAGTGAAATAAGTCAATCAGAGAAAGACATGTATCACATGACCTCACTGATATGAGGAATTCTTAATCTCAGGAAACAAACTGAGTGTTACTGGAATGGTTGGGGGTGGGAGGGATGGGGTGGTTGGGTGATAGACATTGGGGAGGGTATGTGCTACGGTGAGCGCTGTGAATTGTGCAAGACTGTTGAATCACAGATCTGTACTTCTGAAACAAATAACGCAACATATTTTAAGAAAAAAGAAAAAGAAGAAGATAACAGGAGAGGAAGAAAAGGGGAGTATGTCAGAGGGGGAGACGAACCATGAGAGATGATGGACTCTGAAAAACAAACTGAGGGTTCTAGAGGGGAGGGGGGTAGGGGGATGGGTTAGCCTGGTGATGGGTATTGAGGAGGGCACGTTCTGCATGGAGCACTGGGTGTTATGAACAAACAATGAATCATGGAACACTGCATCAAAAACTAATGATGTAATATATGGTGATTAACATAACAATAAAAAAATTAAAAAAAAAATATTCCTCTTTAGTGCTGACTCATGTCTATTGAGAGTTTTGTGTCACTCATGTTGGCAATCCTAGTTAACTGAAGTTCTGAATAAAACAATGCAGGATGTAACATGACTTATCAAAATTTAATGATTCTTTTAATTATGCACATTGTAAACTATTAATGTATCCCAGGGAGTTGTCTGCTCCTAAAAATAATGAAAGTAAACTGGAGAGCAAAGATTTAAGGAAAAAATAGAAAAAATTTTACAAAGTTTGTTTGTTTCTTTTTTTTTCCATGTATATTGACTCAGCTTTAGCAAATACAAGTAAATTAGTAAGCAGGAAAGTTTCCTTAAAATTTGGATATTGAATTCTGTCAAGATAGTAACAGAAATCCCTTTGTTCCCCCCCTCTACTAAATAAACAATGAATACAGATTTAGGAAGTATTAGTTTGAAGATGGTATGCTGTCTAGGATACCCTCTTGTGTTTATCTGGCCCTGGTGTGAACTGAGCCTTAATTTTTCTAAGATGATGTTTGGAGGAATGTTTCTTCTATTCAAGCTACACAGGAGAAAGGCTGAATAAGCATCCAAAACCATAGATTTCTCCCAAGCCACTTTTCTTGTTCTAGCAATTATCCCTTCAGGAAGAATTTTGGTTTTGTTTGAAACAGTGGTTTTGGCCAAGGATAACTCAGGAAAAACTGGATGCTACCATTTAATGAGTAAGCACTGAGTGCATAACCTAGCGCCACCCCACTTCGACCTGCCTGGTATTTGAAATCAGGGATGCAATAACAGCAATTTCCGTCATGGAGTTCCCACCAGAAGAATCATGGGAGGTTCATATCCTGATGAATTTTCTATTCCCAAGGAAAAATCCAGAACAGATTCACTCACTCAATGGACCACTGAAATTCTTGAAAGCTGCCAATTCCTACTTCCCCTACTACTGTTTTTGTCCACAGTTTGCTGTTTTCTTGGCTGCATGACAAGCATGTCCACATTATTGATAGTATCCCACCTCCCAGCATGGTCTTTGGAATGCACCCCTCCACCAGACCTTTGTGTACCTCCTCATGGGCCTCATCTCTTCTTCCCTCTTCAGCATATACGTGTTGTACAAAACAGTGGTGAGAGAAGACCATCTCCCCACTTTATTATGATAGAGATATATAGTTTCCTGGGGCTGCTGTAACGAATTACCACAAACTGAGTGACTTAAAACAACTGCAATTTATTGTCCCAGTTTTGGAGGCAAGAAGTCCAAAATCACAGTGCTGATAAGACTGTGCTCCTTGTGGACGCGCCTTTCCTACCTCTTCTAGATACTGGTGGTTCCAGGTGATCCTTGACTTGTGACCACATCACTCCAGTGTCCTCCTGTGTCTTCACAAGGCCTTCTTCTCCGTGTTTCTCTTATAAAGACACTTGTCACTGGATTAGGGCTTACCCAGATAATCCAGGATGATCTCGTGCTCAATTACATCTGCAAAGACCCTTTTACCAAATAAGGTCAGATTCATAGCTTCCAGCAATTAGAACTTAGACATATCTTTGTGGGGGCAGTGGGAGGGGGCACAAGTCAACCCACTACAAGGAGTAAGAAGATCTTGTTTTCTTAGTGAATGTCAATATTCCCACTGCAGTAGCTCTTACTTAGTTCACTCTTTAGTTTCTCACATTCTCTTATGGAGAAAATTCAATTAAGATACATCAAGTGCTGAATTACAAGGTGATAAAAGTTAAGACAAATTGTGCCCTATCTAAAAATATTTTTTTCCAAACTTGACCTTTTTTTCAGAAAGGTACTGTTTGCAAGGAAGCCAGAATGTTTTATCAGATATCTCTTGATATGTGACCTGATGGCCAGGGAATGTGCACTGCATCGGGCATATGTACAGAGTGCCTGCTACCCCTCCCTCTGGAGGAGGAGAAGGAAATTCCTTAGCCATCACCACATCCAGCTTGTCCTACCAGGCTGCACCCGTGTCCTAAGAGGCTGAGGGAAATACTCAGACTTTTGATCTTGGTTATCTTGAGGCTGACTGCAAGATCTCTCTGCTACCTTCATTATTGCCAAAAATATAAACTTCTCGGGTCATTTAAAAATTTTTCTTTACATTCACCCCTCAAATTTAGCACACTTCCATTCTCTTCATTGAACTTCCCACTGCTTATCTCTGCAATCCTCTGGAATGCATGCTCCAAGAAAAGCAGACTAACCTATATCCTTAATTCTTCCCCAGCACTACTAAGTAATGGTCCCTAAGTCTGTTGATCATCAGAAATTCTAAAGAATAGTTAAAAATATATGCCAATTTCCTGTTCTAGGCCTATTGAATTAGAATATCCCAAGGCCACAGAACTGTGTTTAAAAAATTCTCCACAAGTCATTAATGAGTTCACTGTTGATTATGGGCCATAGTCAACTTCCACTGGGAATTATAGATACAACTAAT
The DNA here is from genome assembly GCF_009762305.2 of Zalophus californianus. NCBI lineage: Eukaryota > Metazoa > Chordata > Mammalia > Carnivora > Otariidae > Zalophus > Zalophus californianus. The sequence continues at coordinate 165,971,294 of NC_045596.1, read as the reverse complement.
GGGAAATAAAAATAAAATAGCTAGAAGGCCAAATTTGGACTTGGCAGAACTACAGTAATATGAAATCTAAACTTAAACTTCAGATCTTTTAATGGGAGGAACTGCCAACTGTTTCATATTCTTTGAAAAATATTGCTCCAGTGAGAAATTTCTACCGTACTTGCTATTAACTTTCCATGTAAAGAGCAGTTCTGTATTTTTCGGAGGAGCTTCACAGCAGGTGAAGGGACTTAGCCAGAGACCATATTTTCTTTCTCTGGTAAAGGTAGCAACAACAAAAGAAAGGCTCCTGGATAAGCAACTTATTTTATACAAGCACACGTTCTCATTCACTCACCTTAAACATCTCAGGTTTACCTTGATCCAATTCCATCAAAGGATCCATGTTACTTACACAAGTTCTCCCAATGTTCCAGCATTGCCTTCTACACCTTGGATTTAGAAATCTGCTAAATTTCTGATTCATACCTTGCTCGGCATTAAGCCATTCATTTAACAGATGGTTTCTTCTTTTGTTTTGTAAAGTTTTGCAGACAAGCCAGATTCATCTCTGTCTCTCTCTCTCCAACCCCTCCCCATCTCTCTTTTTCTTTCTTCAAGTTTCTTGTATTGCCTTCAAGCTGATATACAAAATTCTTTCACTTTTGGGATAACGGGCATATGGGCGAATTTACCACTCACTCATGTCTGGAGCTTTCATAATAAAAATAAGATGTAGATAATATGGATCTCCAGAAAATACTTTCTTTCAATTGTTCTTTTGAAAAAAGACAAAGCCTACTCCTCATGAAAAATACAAAAAGACAACTTTCTGCTTTTCAACTGACAATTCACTTTCTCCTTGACTTCAGTTTCCCAAAACATACTATGAATGAAATCCCAGTGTCTATTTCCCTTAAATGTCTCTTATGGAAGGACTTTTGACTTTCAGAACCCTTCAGTGCCTGCCTGCTCTGCGAATTGTAATGACCAAGTTATTCCTCAGTGGCCACTGAGTTTCTACCCTGGATTACTTATTTGTTCACTGATCATCTTTGCAAAGTTTTCCCAAGCTCTTACAAGACAAGGACTGCATCTCCATAGAGATAGTTACAGTGCAGTAGAAAGAACTCTGGATTCAGAGTCCAAAATCTTGATAAAGAAGTAGGAAATTTATTGTGAATCCTGCTTTCTATGAAATCCAAGATTTTCTTCATCTTAGATTTTCCATGCCAATCAGATGTATAAAAAAATAATAATAATTAAAAAGAAAAAAGAAAGAGAAAATAAGGGCTTAGCGAAGGTTTTGAGCAGAAACATGAGCCAATAAGTATTTCAATGGAGATTAGAGAATCAAGCTTATCTTCTAGCTGGTTCTATCATTAAGTTACATAAATCTTTAGCACATGGTTACTTTATGTTTGCATATAAGACATAGATTTTAGCTTTTTGAAAATGATATTTGATGGTTTTTGGAAGTCCTACTGAGATGTCCAGTTGGCTTATCTCCTATCTCTAATTAAACTCTTGCTGCCCAAGAGGTGCCCCTCAGGGGCGGTTTAAGTCTAAACAAGTCTTTTCTTGACTTCTGAGGATGAATCCTCAGAGGCAATGCAATGTGTTTTTGCTACCTCTCAGTTTCTCTCTCTCTCTCTTCGTTCGTTCCTTCCTTCTCTGTTTTTTCTTCTTAACACTGTGGGGTTTTGTTTTGTTTTCTCTTTGCTTCTTGTTCTAGGCTCAACTGGGCTCTGGTTCTTATTTGCATATGTTGCATAAGCTAGAGCTCACTGGTGGCAAGGATGACTGGTGGTTTTATGATCTGACCATTAGCTCATCTCTACCAGACAGAGATGGGGATCTAGTCTCAATAACAACTTGGTTTCTCAGATTTTTTTGTTCGTGTGTTTGTGCAAGGAAATGTCTTGCTTCCACTGGAAATGAACATAGATCTTTAACATTGGGATTGGTGTATTTTGCTTTCTATGTTATTCTGTCCTGTGGCTGCAGTTGTAAAGCATAAATTGCAAGGTTTCTATGTTTGTAGTTAGGAGAAACCTTTTCCTCTCCTTGTGTTGTGTGTGGTGCATTTATATTAATATACAGAAGATATTAATAAATTAATTTATAAATCCCCTTAAAATAAATGAGCTCTTGTCTCATTGGTTTACAAACGTTAATAAGAATTTATTTAAACCTAATAATCTCATAATTCATGAAAAACAAAGAAACTGAAATTCTAATGCTTCAAATGTGGTAACTTTTAAAGGAAAAAAAAGGCTTCTTATAAAACTGTTAAATCAGAAGCTACACTCATGGGCGCCTGGGTGGCTCAGTCGTTAAGTGTCTGCCTTCGGCTCAGGTCATAATCCCAGGGTCCTGGGATCGAGCCCCACATCAGGCTCCCCGCTCAGCGGGAGACCTGCTTCTCCCTCTCCCACTCCCCCTGCTTGTGTTCCTGCTCTCGCTGTGTCTCTTTCTGTCAAATAAATAAATAAAATCTTTAAAAAAAAAAAAGAATCTACACTCGTGTTATAAAAATGAATCCTTGAGCAGATCAGACTGGTGTGATAAATTTGCTTTCAAAAGAGTGATATGTATTTCCCTAGTTTTACCAGTGTGGAGTATAAAACAAATACACATTTTATTTTATTTTTTAAAGGAAGATGTGTGTTTGTTTTTTGTGTTTTTATTTTTATTTTTTTAGTGATGAGGTTGGTGAATTTAATCTTCTTAAACTTCTTATGCTGGTTTATTTACTAAAGAAGCTTATATTACTCTCATAAATGTTCAGAAAAACTTAAAATGATGTGTTTAAAATGAATTATAATTCTGACAAATGTTTTTATATTAGTAGTTATATGTTTGGCAGTATGTCAGTTTAAACATAATTGCCAAATCCCATGGTTTATTTTAAGATCTTAAACTGATATTAATTGAGTTGCTCAATAGATATAATCTTTGAATAGTTGACTAATTTCTAAGTAAGATAGAATACTACCAAGAGAAGCTTCTTAGGTTTTCATTTTTATGCATTATAGAGTGGCTACTTCCCTGTATGTCAACAAAAGAGTTCATTTTTGCCACTTTAGAAAAGTAAAAAGGTGTAGAAAATATATATTTGTGGCTGTAAGAGTCATGTGATATATGTAAATGAACTTTGCAAGTCTGCTAAAGTGCTTGATATAACAGTTGTCACCTTCCTCCTAGTTCTTTCTGTGAAATAGATGTTGCACACTTTGGTGAAAAGCTATAATTAGCATACATAACTGAGAGGCTTCTAGAAGCAATAATAGCACAGAGGTACAACTTAGTATGTAAGGTAAGTACATGCGTCTTTGTTGATTTAAATGAAAAAAGAGGATAATTTTGTTTAAAATAAAATGAATGGTTGTTCTAAAATGTGAAAGAGGAGAGTGAAGAACAAAATCTGAATTCCTTTTGCAGAAGGGAATTTTATTTGCCTTGAATTATGATATATGCCAATAAGTCTGAAAAGAATCATAAAATGTATTAACATATTGCCAAAGGTGTCTTGGTTTTAATGAGTTTATTCAAAAGATCCTTTTAAAGAGCTGTCATTCCTTTAGTATCAAATATTATACTGACGCAAACCTGGAATTAGATTTTCTCTCTGTTGAAATGACAAATTTGTCTTGGAATATTGGTCAGTTCTTCTTTGCCTTCTATAAAATATGACAAGAAAACTGGGCTAGTACCTCTGGCTTAAAGTGGAGGTTGGCAAACTTAGGGCCTGTGGCCCAAATCCAACCCGCCAACTGTTTTTGTAGATAAAGCTGTATTAGAACACAAGCACACCCATTTGTTTACATATTGTCTATGGTGCTTCTGTGCTGCAACAGCTGAGTTGAGTAGTTACAACTGAGATCTCATGACTCTCAAAGTATAAAATATTTATGATTTGGACCATTATAGAGAGTTTGCTGACCCCTGCCTTAAACCTTCCTATCCATATGGGTAGTAAGGAAAGGCTATGTTCTGACTGGCCAAGAACCTTAGTAAAGGAGAGAGGAGTTCACCCATACTTATACATATTACAGATAAAACTGGTAGAGATGAATGTCTTTAGCTTGATTCCCTGGCCTCAAATTAGAAGAGAAAATAAGAACAATGTGAAACATCTGTGAAATACTGCAACAATTTCATTTCTCCAGGCAGAAGTTAATTTTCTGGCCTTACAAGTTGCTTAACACCATAGGGCCCTAGATTTGCTGACAGCATTAAAAGGTGTCTTATAAAGGTAAATTAACACCTTTTACTGCAACTACGTAAATGAATTAAGCCCCAGCACAATGAGATCAGGTTTTTCTTTTCATGGTCAAGAATAATCTTTGGAGATGTTCATGATCAAAAGGGAGACTTTTAAGAAAATTATCTAAACTATAAAAACAGACCAAAAAGATTATTGAATGTTCTTTCTGAATGTCTTCTGGCAGGACTATCTGTGGATTGTCTGATTCTCCAGGTCAGAAGTCTACAAAGTATGTCTATAGGTCAAACACTGCCATCACCTTTTTTTGTGTGGATCAATAAAATGTAATGGGAAGAGCCATGTTCATTTATTTACATATTGTCTATGGGTTCATGTTCATGTGTTGAGATGAATAGTTGCACCAGAGACCACAGGATTCACAAAGCCCTGAATATTTACTATCTTGTTTTTTATAGAAAAATTGTGCCAATGTCTCCTCTTGGAATGTTGTTCTTTGGTTGACTTGTTATTTACTATTGGTTAAGGTAGTTTTCAATTCTGTATGGCTAGATGATAACTTATGAAACACTTATAGCACTGCAAACTATTTTTGTCTGATGGAAATGCCAATTTTTGTTTTTTTGTTTGGCATAGATGCAAATTATTTCTGTATCATAGGGGGAATAATCCCCCAAATTGGATTTTTATTACATAATAGGATATTAACTAGTTTTGTATGAACTTTAGCCATCTCACCCAAGCACCAGCCATGACAAATTCTTCCTTCTCTCCAATTCTCATGAACCCTTCACTATTTTGTTGGTTTTCTTATTAATTAATCAAATGTATCTGTCAAGTGTTCATTTTAAAATAACAGATGATAATATATATTTTTTACCTTTAGGGGCAACATTCCCATCACCTCAGTGATACAACGGGTCTCTCTCCCAAAGGTTTTCCTCTCTCCGGCCTCAGAGTCTTCAGATCTCCTTCGGTCCAGTTGTTACCTCTCAAATACCATTGAAAGGCAATGTTCCTTGTCTGGTGCTCCACCAAGGGTCAAGTGGGAGGACTCTGTTCTCTGACTTGCCGGATGACCTGCTAGATTGACTGCCCAACTCCTGGGGTAAGTTTCAGCAGATATTCTGTATCAAGCCAGGGTTCTTGTGGGGCCCCTCTCACTTTGCTCTATGCCCAACAAACATGAGCAGAAGTGGAGAGCTGGGGGGACATGAGGGCAGTACGGGGACAGTGATAAAAGGATATAGACCCTGGAGTGATTTGACTGAAGGAAGCAGAGAGGGCTTTTGGAATATGTGGCTCGCAGAGAGTCAGGAGAATGGCACTCATGGTAAAGGCACGATTTTCTTGTTGCATGAAGGTTAAGTTTCCATGTAGTGTAATTGGTTTCTGGGAGATCAGCAGTGCCCTGTGAAAAAGCCCATTTGAAAAAAAAAAAATCAATCTGAAACGTTAAAGTGGAAATAATTCCTTGCTTAGCTACAGAAACTACAGAAACACATTTCATTGATGAAAAGCTTTTAAAAATAATATAGACCTTCATTTCCTAATCCATAAAATGAGGGGTTGGATTTGGTGCTCTTGGAGTTCATTTGTTTTTCTTTGTCTTGGTTGTTAGGAAGCTTAAGCTCCAGTTGCTGCAGATTTTAAAGAGGAGTTTGGGGTTTGGGTTTGTTTATGTTTCTTTTTTTGTTCTGTCCCTTTCACCTTTTCAGTCTTTGTTAACAGCTTCGGTATATATGGATCTCTGTGTTTATGGTGAGCCATTGCAAATCCCTTTGGTAAGCATTTATAACCAAGATCTCTTCCATTTCTATACTCTGATTCTAGTAAGCCAATACTTGCTTTTCCCGTTTGAAAAATATAAGCAATAATTCTGTAGCTCTCTCTCCCCAACCGCTGAGTCTTGGGTAACACTGAAGCATCAGATGTAAATAACAGCTGTGAAAGGCTCCAGGGTGCCCTGACCACCTTGTCAGAGTTCTGACCTTGACTGTGACAATCCTGGAATGCCCAAGATGATTGTTTAGTGTCCCAGCTTTTGTCATTACCAGACTCCCTCCTTAAGGACAACCATCCAGGTCTGCCATCCTGCCTTGAGGTTCAGAATTTATTGTGTAGCCTTCTTACACTCAACCTCCTACATCAGTGGCACAAAGATATCTGGGACACCTTTGGCTTTCTTTGACCCAGTCTTTCCAGACCCTAAGGACCCCTAGCCGACTTGGTGGCAGCATACTGAATGAAAGACCCAGGGTGGCGGGAGGGCCCCTTCCTGGGGTGGTCTCTCTCCATTTCAGAGCCAGTCACCTGAATAGGAGGCTAGCAGGTACAAAGAGGTGTTGCTTGATCAGCTTTCTTCCTCTTTCTTTCCTGTCCCCCTCCCTTTGCCACGGAGCTCCTGAATTTTCCTCCGCAAACCTGAATTCTTTCTGTAACATTCTGTTTCAGTCACCGTCCTTGTTTCCCTTTGTTTCCTTTTCCTTTTGATTCTATCTTTTTCGTCTCCCATCAAGTGCCTCTTCCCTTTAGGAATAGCTTACATGCTAGTTTATATTCTATAGCCAAGGCCCCATATTTTTAAAGAGGCAAATGACTTTCATACATTCTCTTTTGAGCTCATGGTGGTAGTCTGGAAGGAATGAGGTGAATCTGTAACTAACCACACATGTAAAACCTGAGCCTATGCCTTTCAGGGATGGTTACTGGTCCTTATGAACGTATAGTTTGAAGGTGCCACATTAATGCACTTTTTCTTCTTGCCAGCTCGGGTAAAAAATCCACTCCTGACTGCAGTTGTGAACTGGACGCATGGAATCTCCAACAGGGCCCTGACAGCCAAGTCCTTGATAAACCGGTGTTAGTGGCAGGGAAAGTTCTCTCCTACATGAGCGCCAGATGAGTGAGAACAAGCTGGGGCGGACAAAGGAAGGGAAATGGCATTTTTGTGCCTTGACTACATGCTAGACACTTTCCTACACTCATAAACTGTCCTTTAATTCCAATGCAACCGATGAAGAAAAGATAGGTAAGCCATTAAACAGACAAATAAACAGAGTCTCTTAAGACCTTATGTCTTTCCCAAAGTCCCATTGCCAGTAGATGGCAAAGCCAGGATTACTAACTAGGTAAGTCCAACGACACAGCCCATGATCATTTTACCAGGCATTGTACAAAGTGCTTTACGTATATTTTCTGAAGTAATCATAACAGCAACCCTCTAAGATGGGTATTAGTATCCTTGATTTACAAAGAGGGAAACTGAGGCTCAGAAAATTCCATGCTGTTATGAAGTGGCAGGGAGCATCCCAACTCACTTGTGCTCCAAAATCATCCTCTGTAAGTACCCTACCAAACAGCCAAAGCGTTTAATCCCCAGGGAGGTGACATGACACACTCAACACCTCAGGTTCAGAGTAGGCAGGTTTGGGTGTGCAGCAGGTAAGATTTCTGAGACATTCTGTTCGGCTTCCATCAATGTATACTTAAGCCCCAGGGAGCTTCCTAGACAAACGATGTGCTGTCTTCTCATGTCAGGCACCATTTGTTCAGCACACCCCTTTCCCTCAGCCCCGAGTGTGCTGTTCTGTTGGGGCAGCTGCACCATTCTCAGCCCATATGGCGGAGCTGCAGCCCACTTATCTGTAAAGGATGCACTGAGAGAGTCTGACAAAAGGCAGCCGTTTAGCTGCCCGGGGATGATCCCATTTGGAAACCAAAGCAGGGGGCCTGGGGTCCTGCAGTCACAACACCACAGGCCCAGCCAACCCCTGGCAGCAGGAGCCAATAGCCAGGGGACAAATCTGCTAACTTTGGTGCCTAAGAATTGCTAACCAGATTTTCCATCTTTCCCCCCCTCCCTTCAAGTGAAACAGCACAACCAGCACCCTTGCTCTGAAGTAGCACATTATCTATGGAGATAGAAGGCAACAGAAAAAAAAAAAGAACACGACAAAATCAGAACAAATTAGAACTCTTCCATAACAAAATGTCCTACATCCTGAGTTCTGGGATGTCTGTCCTTGTGGTGCACTAAAATTTCTATTGTAGGAATGGACTTTTCTTCTTCCCCTAACTTGCCCCTATACCTGTTGAACCCTCCTTTGCATTTACTTAATTATTTCCCAAAGAACCAGGTGGGAAAACCATTAAGCATGGCACTGGGAAAAGAGGAATATTGGAGACGGGGGCACTGGTCTAAGAGTGGGCTTTGACATGGTGGCCTTTTCAGAGGCCCAGCCCTGAGGCTGGATGGCAAGCAACAGATGTGCCTTGATGGCAAAGGAGCTACCAAGAAGAGCTCAGAGATCTCAATGCAGCTCCAAAAGAAACCTGTGTATCTGGGAAGTTGTGAAGTACACCCTGAAATTCTTCCCAAGATGTCAACATGGTCTGGCTTTTCAGATAGGCTACCTGTAATCCATCCTCTGATGGGTTGCGACAATACACATATCTCTGTCCAGAAGGAAGCCATCCAGAGTGCAAGATGCAGCAAGGGTTTACCCCCATGGAAAGGAATGAGCAGTGGTGGTGTTGACAGGGACTGGGTGTGGAAAGTGACGAGGCAAGGCCGAAGGCACGTGGGGCCTGGGGGGAGCAGGGGTGGGTCCAGAAGCTCCAGGCATCTCACCTGCTAAACGTCAGTGTTACCTGAGTGAGGGGACTGATTCCAGAATATGGTGTGTCTTGGCATAGGGTGAAGCCTGCATTTTGTTCTCTGGAGCAATATGTTGTTTCTCCAAGACCCAAAGAAACTTGACCGATAACAAGAGGGGAGAGAAAAAACAATGAGATCATGGGAAATGACTGCTTGGGATTATCAGAGTAATATCCTCACAGTCTGTTCTCCACAGGGAGGCCCTGAGATGCATCACAAAAGGTCATGTTTATTCCCAGATGAACAATCTTAAAGGTTAGAGATGCCCCTGAAACAAATAAGGCCCAACACCTTGAAACTGAGAAAAGTTATTCTTTTTACTAACATGTAATAACTCCACCTGTCCCAGGTAGGTCAGGTAAATAAGAAACCCATCATTCCTCCCGGCTGAGGACCTCCCTAGGAGGAACACTAGCTAAGGATGCCGGCTGGGCACTCAGACAGAGCTTCTTGAAAGCAGCTCCATACATGAGTCTAGTCATCAGTCTCAGATATATAGATGACATGCTCTATTAGTACTCAGACTGATGAAGTTACGATTGCTTTGACCAGTTGTGTATGGCAGAAATGATTCCATGTAACAAGTCACAAAAAGACCAGACAGCTTCCACATAATTCTCTTGGAGAGACTCCCTCTCAGGACTCAGTGACGATTCTGCAAGAAATTTGCTCCCCTTGGAGATGCCATGTGCAGGTATCCAAGACTTCAAGTAACTCAACCTAGGTGTGAGAAGATGGCGGGGGGATGGGGGGCGGGGGAGGAGCTGTCCACTCTATTGAAAAGGCACTTTGAGACCAGAAAATGAAGCAGGCCACTCCATACAGTTTGCCTGGAGTTTTATTCAGGGTAACTCAGGGGGAATCAGGGGGATGACAATCCAGGCACAGTACAGCGATTCTCCACCAAGTCCAGACCTTAGTCCACAGATTTTATAGAGCGAGGGGATGTGCACAAGGTCACTGTAGTGAGACCAAAGGGTTCACATGCACCTAATTGACAGATAACCTTTAATTAGACCTTATAGCACCACCTGTGTGTTTAAAAGAGGGTAACACTGTACTTTCTAATAGATTTATGGAAGGCCAAACAAGCCTCCCCCCATCCTGGCCTTGGTGGGCATTTCTAATTTAGTCTATATTAATCTCCAGGGGGCTCATAACACATAGCCTCAAGAGAGGTCATCAAGTGAATGTGAGCAAGGTGAAGGGCCAAGGATGGAGTCAGTACTGTCAGCCCTCTTACACGAGGTACCAGACATGTGAGTGAGGAAGGCACCTGTCGGTTCCAGCACCCAGCTGTTTAAGGCACTCCAGCTAAGGACTGAGGCATTATTGAGCAGAGACATGATATCCCTCCTGTTCCCCGTCTGAACTTCTGACTTTCGGAATCCACGAGCACAATAAAGCAGTTATGGTTTTACATCATTAATTTTGGGGTAGGTTTGTTATTTAGCAGTAGTAACTGGGAACACTGACTAAGTGGGGGTACAAACTGACACCAGCACGCTCAATTTACAACAGTATGTATCCCTTTATAGAAACCATATGCTATATATTCTAAGGTACTAAGAAAACTAATTAGATATCAGAAACATGCTTGAAAATCGAAGAAAAGAAGACTGGTGGTCTCACAGGGTCTTTCATTCAGGCCACAGTGATAGGGTCTGATGGAAGACTTTGACTTTGTTTCAGGTCAACAGTTCTCTCTTCATTTTGAGAAAATATTAGGAGCTAGACACTGTACTAAGTGCCCAATATACAAAAACAAAAGGTATTCTATTTGTTAAATATTCTAGAAGAAAATATGGACATGTACGCTAACACTCTCAACAATGAATTGAGGTCTACGAAAGAAGTAGGAACAGGGACCAATAAGAAGGTGATAAGTGAGCTGTATCTTGATGAATAATTAGGTAGTCAGCTGAAGAAATGTGCAAGGGTGTGCTGCTCAGGGGAACTAGATATGCAAGGCTTGGAGGAAGACAGTCACATAGTGGTTTTAGAAGAATCTTAAGATCTTTGGTTCTCTGAAGTGTAAACAGGGAGGAATAGGGGATAAGATCCGAATGAGGAATCTGTGACATGCCTGTATATTATGGTAGGAATTTGGGTTTCACAGTGTAAGTGACTCAAAGCCAGGGGATATTTAAAATTAGGAAGTGATATGGTCAAGTTGTGTTTTAGAGAAATCACTCTGGTGTTTGTAACTAAGAGGGCAGGCATGAGAGCACAGAAACTCACTGGGTCGTTATTTCAACAGCCCAAGTAAGAAACTATAAAAGACTAATCTTGGATAGTCATAGTAGGGTTGCCAAGGAGAGAATGGACTCCAGAATATTTTGTAGGTAAAAGTGTTCATAAGCAATTAAATGCAGCCTGAAGATTAAGGAGGAATCAAGGATTATGAGCATGGGGTACTTGGGAGATACACAAATGGAAATATCCAGCAGAATTTGAATATTTGAGTCTAAATTGAGAGAAATTAAAATTTGGAAATATATTTAAAGGTTATAAAAGTAGATAAGATCTCCTAAGAAAAAAGTGGAAAGACAAACATTTTTTAAAAATGATAAAATCTGAAAGAACTTCAAATGTCATTCAAAGACAGAGTGGAAAAATAAATTCAACTATAGTCACGGAATGGAGTGATACACACCAATGAAAATGAATGCTACAGCCAGTTAACACAAAACAAAAATTCTTACTAACAAATTGACAGGAAATATCAGTATAAAAAAATACATGACATAAATTATATAAAGTTGAAAATACACAAAAAAATAACAAATCATTAAACAGTACATATATCTTGGTAAAACTACGGTGGATGGAAAAAGAATGAAAAACACAAAAATCAGAATAATGGAACCCCAAGGTGGGTGGGAGAGAGAGCCCACTGCAGACAAATGCACCAGGGGTTCAGTGGTGCTGCTAACACTCCTTAAGGTAAACAAAGGTTTCACAGGTATTGACATTCATAGCTTCTATGTACATGACATATACTGCTTTTGAATATTTGAAATACTTCATAATCATACTTTTGAATGAATCAGGAAGTGGCTTGGAGACAAAGAAGTGGACAGAAAATGTAAAATTACTCTTTCAAGTAGCTCGACCAAGAACAAGAGAGAGTAGATGGAGTTTAGGTTAGAGGAAGATATGAGATTGAGGATTTTGTCGTTAGAATGATAGTGATGTGAGCAGTTGTTTAGATCCAAGGGACTGAACACAGAGGCAAGAGAGCAGCTAATGAGTGTTGCAGTGAGCCTGGGGAGTCAAGAGGAGGACTATATATATATATATATATATATATATATATATATATATATATGCACATTGCTTATAAAGTAATAATTGGATTGGCCCGGAAAACTTCTGTGGTTAAATAGTTTAATTTTCAGACGGAAACCTTATTTCCTGGGGGAGTCCCTGGGGTCTCCCTCTACAGTCTCTCAGGAGCCATTTTTGTACAGTGCCTTCTGAGGCCCCATATGTGCCTGCATGCACAGCATGACAGTGACCAGATATTTTCTATTCCAACCGGACAGGAATAGGATTATTTCTCTAAAACTCCAGGAAGAAACAAACACGAACTACCAGTAGGTGACCATATTACAAAATGTACAAAGTCCCTCAACACTTTGATCAGAGTCATGCTGGGATGATGTCATTCTGGTTTTCATTTCCAATCTCTCCTTGCTAAGGAGTGGGAATAGTTCTCTCATTGCAAACGACTCAGAGCTTCAGTTCAATGTTTGCTTCTCTAAGTCATTATCTGTCATCTGCCCTAACCTTGTTATAGATGGTGCACAACGTACCCACTGCACTTCCTCCGTATCCAGTCATCCAATTACAGGGGCTTTCTCTGCTTCCGTTCTAGAACAGCCACTTTGCACTTTGGGCTGCTTTTCTTCTTTAGTTAAGGTGACTGCTAACTTTATTCTCTGGGCCTCATTTACTGTTCTCTCTTGGTCTCATTTTCAGCTGATCATAGTATGCAGAGCTATAGAATGTTTGATGGGGTTCCATGCTCAGTCTTCCCTGTGTTTATTGCCCCAAGCTCACCTATCTCACCTTGAATTATTGGCTCTGTGGCTAGGTAACCAAAAAAAAAAAAAAAAAAAAAAAAAAGAATGAGAAAGAAAAAGGAAAGATCATCTAACTTAAGAGCTGGCACCCAAACTTGTCTTAGGGATAGGACTATTTTTATTTTGGAAAACACCATTAGTCACTTGACAGTGGAAGGTAAGACCTTAAAAAGATGGGTTAGAATAATGCAAAAAAAGGCTGCAAGAAATAGTTATCTTAGCAGAAAAGATGAGAGCATTACATCTTAGTATAAACAAGAGAGTTTTGCTTATGGTATAAAGGCATAAGCCCCTAACTGACCCACCCCCAGATAACAATAATAAATATTGAACACTTTACCAAAAACAACCACCTGAAGGCACTGAAGATGAACAAAAGCAGAGAGACTTTGAGAGGGAAACCAAAAAAAGCAACTATCTTTCTGTACTGAAGAATGAACGGGAAGTGCATGACGAACCCAGCCACCAAAAGTGAAGAGGGAAGGTGGGAATGAGAAAGCTGCAAAGAAGAGCCCCAAGTCCCCCATGGAAACTTTGCCTGAGTTCCTGGCTGGTCCCTGACAAGTGCACATGTTATCAGGCTCAAAATAGCTTTCAGCAAAGACTAAAAGCTGTAATCTGAGCTTTGAGTTGCGCCCAGTGCAGGTGAGGAAGGATTTAGGTCTGAATCTGATCAAATGTGTTGTTTGCTAGAAAAAAAAATATTAACAGTCTTCAAGAAAAAATAATGGAATCCAGAGTTGCCATAATATAACATTGATAATGTCCCCCATACTCCAAAATTACTTTATCTAAAAATAACCAGGAAAATGGGACTCATTCTTAAGGGAAAAGACATAGAACAGAGGTAAATCCTGAGAAGTCCCACATGTTGGAATTACCAGATAAGGATTTTTAAGACACTCTGAGGGAAATATGCATGTAATGAATACAAAACAGGACTTAGAAAAGAGATAGAAAATATAAAAGATAATAAAACGGAAATTCTAGAACTGAAAAATAAAACATCATTCTACTACAAACCCATTTTAATCCTAATCCACAGAAGAACAAGCTCCCCACCCCAAAACTTGACAGTACCAATGGTTGGCGAAGAGGTAGTACAAGCATATCTTTAAAACACTGCTAATGATAAAACATACAACACTCTGGCAGTTTCTTAAGTGAAGCGTAGGCTAATCATATGACCCAGCCATTCCACTTCTAGGTATTTACCCAAGATAAACACAACATATGTCCACACAAAGCCTTGTACACAAATGTTTCAGCATTTGTGGGATTTGTACTGCAATAGTCCCAAACTAGAGACAACCCAAATGTTCATCAGCAGCTGAATGGGTAGACAGAACGTGGTGTATCCATACAATGGGATACTACTCACATTCTCAGGAATAAACATGGGTGAATCTCAGAATTGTTATACTGAGTGAAAGAAGCCAGGCACAGAAGAGAAACACAAGATATTAAATACTATGATTCTACTTTTAGAAAATTCTATACAATTCTAGGCATGGCTGGTGGTTCAGTCGGTTAAGGGTCTGCCTTTGGTTCAACAGGGAGCCTGCTTCTCCCTGTCCTGTTCCCCCTGCTTGTGCTTTCTTTCTCTCTCTCTCTCTCTCTCTGTCAAATAAATAAATAAAATATTTAAAAAAAAGAAAATTCTACAAAATGCAAACTAATCTTTAGTGACAAGGAGTCACCTGCATGTAGGGATTGTACGAAGCTGGGGGTAGAGAGGTCGGATTGTAAAAAAGCATGAGGAAACCTCCGTGGGTGATGTAAACATTCTTCATCTTGATTGCAGCAGTGCTTTTACTGTGTATACGATTGTCAAAACTCATCAAATTATGTACTTGGAGTGAATACAGTTTGGTTTACATGAGATAAACTAATAAAGTTAATTTTAAAAATGAACCACAACTCAGGAGTCAGAGCAAGGCAAAGGACAGAGGAAGGACAAGTAGCAGAGAAGTCCCGTGGGAGTCCAGGAAGCTTCAAAGGCCATCATCTCTTAAGATCGGGGATGTGTATTCAGTCAGAGCCTATATGGCTTATTGCAACTTGACCCCATTCCAACCTTTCACAAAACTTCTGTAATTCTGAGAAATGCACAACTATCTGTGAAGGGTTTTCCATGAAAATTAAGGACAGGAACTTAGCTGAACGTATAGCCTGATGTAGGATGGAAGTAGGACAATGCAAAACAAACAAACAAACAAAAACAAAACAAAGAAGCCATAAACTAAATGATTTTAGCAGAAATTGAAGCTTAAGGCCAAAGGTCAAAAGGCAAATATAATATCCCTCAAATTGGAAGAAATCACAGTGAAGCAATGGTCTCTCTGTGGGATTTGTGGAGGATTTGAGACAACTGTATCCAGATTTTATTTATTTTTTATTTATTTTTTGTTTTTTTTTTAAATTTTTTAATTGTTATGTTAATCACCATATATTACATCATTAGTTTTTGATGCAGTGTTCCATGATTCATTGTTTGTTCATAACACCCAGTGCTCCATGCAGAACGTGCCCTCCTCAATACCTATCACCAGGCTAACCCATCCCCCTACCCCCCTCCCCTCTAGAACCCTCAGTTTGTTTTTCAGAGTCCATCATCTCTCATGGTTCGTCTCCCCCTCTGACATACTCCCCTTTTCTTCCTCTCCTGTTATCTTCTTCTTTTTCTTTTTTCTTAAAATATGTTGCGTTATTTGTTTCAGAAGTACAGATCTGTGATTCAACAGTCTTGCACAATTCACAGCACTCACCGTAGCACATACCCTCCCCAATGTCTATCACCCAAACACCCCATCCCTCCCGCCCCCAACCATTCCAGTAACACTCAGTTTGTTTCCTGAGATTAAGAATTCCTCATATCAGTGAGGTCATGTGATACATGTCTTTCTCTGATTGACTTATTTCACTCAGCATAACACCCTCCAGTTCCATCCACGTCGTTGCAAATGGCAAGATCTCATTCCTTTTGATGGCTGCATAATATTCCATTGTGTATATATACCACATCTTCTTTATCCATTCATCTGTCGATGGGCATCTTGGCTCTTTCCACAGTTTGGCTATTGTGGACATCGCTGCTATAAACATTGGGGCACACGTACCCCTTCGGGTCCCTACATTTGTATCTTTGTGGTAAATACCCAGTAGTGCAATTGCTGGATCGAACGGTAGCTCTAATTTCAACTGTTTGAGAACCTCCATACTGTTTTCCAGAGGGGTTGCACCAGCTTGCATTCCCACCAACAGTGTAAGAGGGTTCCCCTTTCTCCACATCCCCGCCCACATCTGTCGTTCCCTGACTTGTTAATTTTAGCCATTCTGACGGGTGTGAGGTGGTATCTCATTGAGGTTTTGATTTGGATTTCCCTGATGCCGAGCGATGTTGAGCACTTTTTCATGTGCCTGTTGGCCATTTGGATGTCTTCTTTGGAGAAATGTCTGTTCATGTCTTCTGCCCATTTCTTGATTGGATTATGTATCCAGATTTTAAAGGGCAGCACATATCTGGCTAAAATTCTGAACGATATCTATAAAGATGCGAATGCTAAACTTCCCCTTTGGCCATGTGGATCTGTGGATGTGAATCTCTTTTTTTGAAAGTAGTAATCCTCATTTAGGGGGAACACATGCAAATCTCATGGGAACTTTTTTAAAAAATTCTAAACCAGCTCAACTAAGTCATTATCCCTAGAGTATGGTTTGGGCATGTGAGTTTTTAAAATTGCTCTAAGGAACTCTGCGCTGGCCTCTGGGTCACAGAGAAGTGACCAGATGGTTCACATTTTGATCCAGATGTGACATAAACCACTTCAAACATGCGCATTCTTGACCTCCCTGGAACCCCAAGTTTTGGTGGTGGGCTGGCCTGAATCTTCTGGTCACACAGTCTGGGTCACTCCCTAATGAAAAACTAGTCTTCAACCCAGAAATCCACTGGGCAGAGAAAAGACTCTTCCAGGATACACTGAAAGGTATTCCCAAAGTAACAAAACTACTCTGTTTCTCTAAAGTGCCTCTCGGTGCTTCACTCTGAAACTTTCTCTCTTCTGAATTCTGAGCCAAGCGCAGAAAGGTCATGCTTCTAAATGTGCTCGCTGAACTCCTGCTGTCTTGGTAGAAATGCCTTTCCAAACTTGTAACCACCCAGCTCCTTTCTGTCCACAAAATGACCATACAAATACCCAGAACTGATGGATCTGTAGAAAGAAAACTGAAAGAACAAATGTGAAATAATGTACATAACCATTTACATATGGTTTTCTAGAATTTCTAGAATTGGACTGTTTTTTTAATGTGCAAAGATTAAAGGAAACTATTATTCATCTTGACAAATAAGTGTTCTTAAAAATCTTTTCCAATTTTTTGCATTTTGAATGTGATTCTAAGATTAATATGATGGAATAAATCGTTTCTTGGCTGACACAACTTTGATGCTTCCTACATACTATGTATTGTTCAACACTTTACATATATTAAGTAGTTTAATCATCACAACCCCATGAATTAGCGATTATTTTTATTCTTACTTTACAAAAAATGGAAACTGAGGTATAACAAGACAAGGCAACTTTCCAAAGATCTTGTATCAGGTGGTGGAGCAGAGATTTCAACCTCCAGCAGTCTGATCCAGAGACATTGTTCAATGTCTAAATCGTTATGCTTTGTCCATTCTCTGGGCTCAAAACACTTCTCTATCTGCCACTCCTCCTGGATCACATTTGCCAAATAGTGGCATTTGAAAATGGTCATGGAAATATCCGGAATGGTTTATTCAATTTTATCCTGCTACAGTATATATTATAGGGATAATATTGTTGAAATGTATTTTACTACATTGTCCAGTGTCCCCTACATTCAAAAATAAGTAATCTAAAAATCAGTGTAAGAAGTTCTTCAAAATTGAAGACTAAAGATAATCTTTGTTCAACATAAAAAAATATCACTTATGTATTATGATTTTCTTCTATGCTTTTTTTTTTTTTTTTTTGGTTTGCTTGGACCACCAGAAAACTCACAGCTTAAACTGTGAAACAAAATTGCAAAAACATGAGCCCTTTTGGGGGTTTATTAGGCTTGCTTTCTCATTTTTTTTCTCTATTTTTACTGATGTGACTTTTATCTTATCTCTTTCACTGAATTTTACATATTATTTAATGTGGCTTTGAATCCTTGGTAATACAAGGGAAGTATGGAGTATAAAAGCGGAAATTTTTTTTAATAGAAATTCAAAAAAATCCCAAAGCCTTCCAGATAGTACATTTGGATTTAAAGAGAGAGAAATACTCTATTTTTCTAAGGAAGACTTTATCTAGAGCCAATTCCTAACTGATAGATCGCCTCTTAAAGATTTCTTCTCCCTATCTCTATGTCTCTGTGTCTCCCCATTCCCTCCCTCCCTCCTTCCTTTGTTCTTTCCTCTCTTCTGTTAAAAATAACACGACAAGTATTTTACTGTTAAAGACAGATTTCCATACTTGTGTGAATATCTCTTCAGAAGAAATTATTAAAAATAGAATTATTGAACTCCTAATTTGTACAAGGTTTTTTGTTCTTTGTCTTATCAACTTAAAATAATCACATATTTGTATAATAGAGAAAATTAACCCTTTATTAATGCATTGTAAATATTTTTCAGGTTGTCATTTCTTTTATGATTTGGTTTATATTATTATTTTTTATTTTTACCGTTAAGGAATCAGATTATTTTTTTTAATGGTTGCCTGGTTTTCTGTCATGTTTAGAAATGTCTCTCATACTGCAATTGTGTAAAGAAATCCACTTATATTTGTTTCCATCTTTTCACATTCACATCTTTAATATATTTGCCACGGATTTTTTTATAAAGGATAACAAGTTGTTTTAATATAATTTAAATGATGTACCTTTCCCTCACTACTACCTTTATCGTCCCCCAAATCCCCAGTTATATTAAGATCTATTTCTTACTATTTTATTACATTGATTGGTCTGTTTACCTATTACTGTGCCGATACAGACATTTTAAAATTTCAGTATACTTACATTTTCAGTAAAGTTTATTTTACTTTGTTATTCGTCTTCAAAAAAAAAAGAAGAAGTTATTCCTGCAAGTTACTTTCAAAATATTGCTATCAATTTCCCCAAATCCCAACTTGGTTTTTTACTGCGATTTCAAATTTATATTAATTTAGAGAACACGTATAAAGAATTTTTATATCAATGAACTTTCTTACTTTGACATATATGTCAATTTATTCAATATTATTTTATGATCTTTAGTAGAATTTAAAGTTTCCTGTATATCAGTTTTACATATTTCTTATTAATTTAATTCCTAGATATTCCTCCCACTTTAAACAACATCTTATTTTTCTATTATACCTTATAACTGATTGGCAATGGATGTATGCGTTTATATATTAATTTTGTAACCAGACTTCTTATTAAACTTTGTTATAGCTTCTAATATTTTAATAATTATCTTGGATTTTCCAGGTGTACAATTATATCATGTGCAAAAATACTTTAACATTTGCACTTATTTCTCTTTTCTCCATGTGTTGGATAATACTTCAGAATATATATTTTTTTAATACTTCAGAAGATTATTAAAAAGGTGTTGATAATAGACATCTTTATCTTGTTTTTGACATTAATGAGAGTTCAGTCTGTTCATCAAGTCTAATGCTGGCTTTTGCACATAAAATCATGGCAAGGAAATATTTAAATTACATTAATAATTTTTATAAATTTTTATTATTTTCTAATTAGTAGTGATATATTTTATTAAATATATTTTTAAGATCTGTTGAAATGATACATTATTACTTCCTTTTGCTTACATAATATAGTTGATTAAATGCCACCTTGAGGGATGCCTGGGTGGCTCACTCAGTTAAGCAGCTGCCTTCGGCCCGGGTCATGATCCCAGGGTCCTGGGATCGAGTCTCACATCAGGCTCCTTGCTCAGCAGGAAGCCTCCTTCTCCCTCTCTCTTCCTCTGTTTGTTCTCTCTCTGTCAAATAAAAATAAATAAATAAATAAATGCCACCTTGACTCAGTTTGAAGGCCCTGCCATGAGGGCCTTTGGCTCCTCTTCTTGAGCAGCTAATTAAGTCTGCCTCGCCACCACCTCCCTTATGGGGGTTTTTCCACTGTGGACCATCATATATGGCCCTAATCGCCCCAGGGCCAGGCACCAGACACTAGGCACAGTCCCTATGCCCCAGAGCCAGCTGAGATCATTCAAGTAGCACATCCCAAATCTGCCTGCCCAGCCTTGCCCATTTCTTCCTGCAGAAACCATAATAAAAGTACTTGCCCACAGTTCCCCTCTGGGCCTTGTGACCTACCCAGGGTTTCCCTGGGGGGCCTGGAGAGTGTGCTGCCTTCCCCCCAGGGAACTGTGAGTAACAAAACTGTAAAACTCTTTCAGATTTCTCTCCTGATCTTCATCTGGCCTCACCATACCTCGCCTAAGCTAACATGGTAAAAATAATGTATTGAAACGGGACCAATATTGATAGATTTTATAATAGTCAAACCTTGACATTCCTTGATGTATATATTAATCTTCTAATATGCTGCTTGATTCTATGTACTAACATTTTATTTTAGAATTTGGGATTTTTATGATAAGTACAGAGTCATGAGATATTTTGGGGTGTGTGTGCTTGTGTGTGTGTGTTTTAACCATGCTTTATCAGGTTTTATTATCAATACTATGCTGGGTCTATAAAATCAGTTTGGAAGATTTAGTTTTTTTCCATGTACTGCAACAGCATCAATAGTATAGGTATTACTCGTTCCTTAACGGTGTGAAAGAATTGACCTATGAAACAGTTTGGGCCTGAGGGGACTGAGGCGAGCAGGTAGTGGATAGCTCCGGCAGGTTTCCTTGCTCCATAATAATTGTTCTGTTCAGGTTTTCTATGTTTTCTGGGATATATATTTTTTATAATCTCTCACAGGTGCCAAGTGGGGATGGGAAGGCAGAGCAGCTCAGACACAGGCACTACACTCTCACCCGGCACCCCCCCAACCCCCGCTGCACTCCCTGGCAGCCCCAAACTGCCCTCTGCACAGAACGCCCTTCCTGAGACTGAGGGGTCCACGCTGTCCCAGCCAAAGCTTGCTGAGACACTGGGCTGACGCTCTCCGATTGTGACTCAGAAGCACTGAAAGCATCCATTCCTCAATAGTTTGACAGGACTCACCTGAAACCCAAATGGAATTATTTTCGTTTTTGTGAGGTTGTGCTGGTGAGGCACGAGTGGTATCTTTTGCTGCCAGTACCCTCCTAGCTCAGTGCCACAGGCAGGCAAGAAGGATGTCTGAAGTGAGCTAAGATCCTTTCTGGAGTCCAAGACTTCTCTGTTGGTCATTGTCATCACCCCCTGGAAGGAAAGTCCTGGACAACGGGGACCCTGGAGCCACTCACTCTAAGGAACGCTGAGCACACAGGGAGCGCAGCGAGTAAACACTTGGTGCCATGTGTACTTTGCAAATGCTGGAGTTTGGGCACCAAAAGAGGGAAAACAAAGCCCAGAGGAGAACAGGGGGGAAAGCACATACTGTACATCAGATGCTTTGAAAAAGGTAGGGAATACGGCAGTTCTCTGAGTGCATAAAAATTTAGCTGTGAGCAAAATATTAGCTGATGGGGCTAGCTCACTTACAATCTGATTTTAATTAGCCAAGCCATTATTTGAAATGAGAGTAGAATGCATCTATAGTTCATTATTCAGATGTGAAGCTAGACCTAAGACTTGGGTTATCAGTCTTCTCTATAAATTGTCCTCTCCCCACTGGGAGCCCAAATTCCATCCCGCACCCTGACTCCAACAACAGCATCATGCTCTCCGACGCTGACTTTCCCAGTCACCATGACTTTCCAGAAGCATTTGGTGAGTAACTGAGTGAAAACAACAGGAAAGTAGTGAGTCTGGCAAGGCCACTCTTCTGGGCAACCTAGTCTTGGGGTCATATAAAAGACAACCTGTTTCCAAGGGGTAGAGAAGTAGAGTGTGGACAAGGATGGGGAAAGGGTTTCCTAACAAAGCCTTCTACTTGGATATAAAGACTTATTAGTGTCTCCACAAGGTGGTAAAAGGGAGTTGTTTTCTACTCTCTCGATCTAATAAGGAAAACAAATCACAATCTAAAATCAACCCCAATAAACTTTCTCCTGTTACAGGCTGTGGCTGTTACAGTGATATGTTAAATGTGCTTGTCATCTGTGGTCTCATAAAATAAATGCCATTCTGCCAGAGGGCAAGTTTGGACAAGACACAGGACTGTTGGAGAATCATCCCCCATCCTTTCTCATTCCTCATCCACTACCCTCTGGCTTAGGAAAACCAAAGATAGTTCATACATTCCAGGGAAGTGATTTGAAAATATCAAACAGGAGGGTCAACTCAGAGCCAGGAGGCTGGCCAGGAAGTGCCCCTCAGGGCTTCCTGGAGAGTGCAGCCACGGTCGGTTGGAACTTGGGAACATTTCTCTTACTCCCAAGATATGTACCATCTACAGGTTCAGCTTCCTAGGACCATTTCTATATTCTAAGGTCATGGTTTTTATTCTCTCCTGAGTCCCTGTGTGATCTTAGGTGACAGACTATTCTATGTCTCTGCCCTCATAGTGTTGCCTGAGAAATTATTTTTAGGGTACACAAAAAAAAAATTCTTATACACCTCCTTTGGACAAGTAGCATGCACAAATGGGAAAATGAAAGTCAAAGCAGAAGAACTAAGTTGTGGTTCTGGCTCTGGGAATAGCTAATTGAATGACCTTGGGCTTATCATTTCTCTTCTATGGGCCTATGTTTGCTCACCTATTCAGGGAAGGTTTATTCCATTAATTCAAGCAGAAAACATTTCCTGAGTGTCTTTGGTGTGCCAAACACAGGAAAAGACATTGGAAAATGAAGGTGAAGATTTCATCCTGATCTCCAGACAGTTCATTGTGTGTTTGTTTTTCTATAGTATGATACATATTATAATTGAGAACAGTGCAATGATTTTCTTTTGGAAGGGCGTACAAACATTTGGAATGGATAATCCCCAAAGTCCTTTTATTTAGGTGTAATTTTCAAAATATTGAAAAGAGTGTAAGAGATTTCACTACCAAAAAAATACACCAGCATTACACACCAGCTGACTCTCATCAGCTCTGCCTTTATGGTCACAGCTTTGTTATTTGACTCCATTTCTTCTTTGCCAACAATGCCCGGTTTTGTTCAGCTGGCAATGTACCAGGTTTCAGGAGATAAACTGTGGCCATTCTTAGTCAAGCATCAGGACCCCATCCTCTCTGTCCACAGCTGATCTAGTGGTAGTATTGGGTCTGTTCAGACCACTGAGATGTAAGGTGATGTCTGCTGGGGAGTTTATGTATGAGAAGGTCCCAAGAAGGACTCTGTTTCAATTGTTCTCTTACTCCTTACTCTCTCTCCCTCTTTCTCTGTCTTTCTCTGCCCTGGCCATCCTCCTAATTCCCACCCTGGGGCACAGTCTTACAAAGAGCTAATATTTCGAGCTGAACTAGCCATTTGGTAACAATATTGGAATGCTAAGACAATCTCATACATATCCACCAGGTTGGAAATGCTGTATAAACCTTGAAATCAACTGCCTATAGATTTATTATTAAGTATATAACATATATATATGTTATATGTATAGAATGATATATATATGTGTGTGTGTGTGTATATATATATATATATATCACATGATTTGAGCCACTGTTTTTCAAATTTTGTTTCATGCTGCCTAATGCATTCCTAATTCATACAATGATAGAATATTTTCTGCTGGGTGTCTGGGTGGCTCAGTCAGTTAAGTGTCTGCCTTCGGCTCAGGTCATGATCTCGGGGTCCTAGGATTGAGCCCCACATCAGGCTCCCTGCTCAGCGGGGAGCCTGCTTCTCCCTCTCCCTCTGCCACTCCCCCTGCTTTTGCTCTCTCATGCTGTCTCTCTAGCAAATAAATAAAATCTTAAAAAAAAAAAAAGAGTATTTTCTGTTGCTGAACTTCCTATTTATGAGCAAGAGAATTATACAAAATGGAGGTTGTAACTTCATCTTTCAGCCATATCAAGCCCAGAGATTCCCTTGGGCTGGAATATAGGAATTTTTAGCTTCTTTAAATAAATCAATACAAGAGAACCCCTTTCCCTTCTAGGAAGCAAGTCATCCTGCCCCAGTTTCTGTTCTAGAAATATGACTCCTTTATGTCCTATAAAAATACATTGTCAAAACATCTCCCTCTTTGTTCACAGGTGGATTTCAGGCTTGGCCAGGGACAAAGGTAATACAGCAGAACACAGTTCTCTGTCCCCTTTGTTCTCTACGTGTCTTTCCCATATGGACCTTGTACAGAAGAGATTAATAGCATTTTCAAAGCTATGCTGACAGATGGTAAATATCCTACAAAGAATTTGTTTTTAGTTTGTATTACTTCAGAAAATAGAAGATCCATCAGTGATATTCTAAGTCTGGGGAGAGAACCCCAACCCACATCAGATCCAGACCTGTCTTCTTCAGGATATTGGGCTGACAAAAATAAGGACAGGCCATGCACACTGGGCTTGAAATACCCAAAACCAATAAAGCTGGTGAGTCTGGAATGGGAAAGGAGCGGGGTGAGGTGAGATACTGTAGACCCCAGTGGATGAAGAATTTGAACTATGGTTTAAGTATAACAGGGAACTGTGACAGGAATAAAATGTCTCTGAGGTTAGGAACTGCAGGGAATTGTGGAGAGTCTAGAGGTGGTACATGGAGTAAAAGTCATGAAACTTAAGTAGCTGCTTGCTCTGGAGCAACTTTTTGGCAGGTTAGGAACTGCTCAGGTAGCATGTGCTAAATTATTGACCACCTGGCAGAAAAAGGATGAAAGGACTCCCAGTTTTTGATGAGGTTAGAATTATTTTTACATATGACATTGAAAAGAAGATGGATGTCATAAGGTGAAGTTGCATGAGAATTACAAAAATGCTGGTGGAAATCCCATAAACCCCAGCTCTGCTGACCAACCTTGCACATTTTGAGAGGTCAGAAGGATTCACCCTGCTATTTCAATTGACTCAGGTGGAAGAGAAGAACTTGAAGCTGCCCACAGTCGGAGAAACCAACAGCACGTGCCTGGATTGAGGGGAGAAGCAGAAGTTTGCAAATTTCTCCTTTCACGAATAAAGAATGAATGTCTAGGGGCACCTGGGTGGCTCAGTCGTTAAGCGACTGCCTTCGGCTCATGTCATGGTCCCAGGGTCCTGGGATGGAGCCCTACTTCGGGATTCCTGCTCGGCGGGAAGCCTGCTTCTCCCTCTCCCACTCCCCTTCTTGTGTTCCCTCTCTTGCTGTGTCTCTCTCTGTCAAATAAATAAAATCTTAAAAAAAAAAAAAGAATGAATGTCTAGGCATGTTCATGGACTCTCCTTAGTCAAGGGAAGCCCCATCTTCTACATCTGCATCTACAATGCAAATGGCATTATAGAAAAAAAATCAGAAGTTCAAATGCAGTCAGACACATGTGATAACCAGCCAACCTCAAGAAACTCTTGGTTTTATTCTATGTGTCTGCTCCAAAACCTATTCCATCTGAAGGGATTTCAGCCCCTTCTCCATCAGGTTAGTGGTACGTCATATGAACAGAGGGAGAGGTATGCCAAGCAGTGCTGGACAGCATGTATCAGGTATTTATACATACCAATCATCTGTGAATGATATTTGTTCCACATTCAGTTACCACAATCCAATGGGACCTCTATGATCTGAGCCTACAAAACCATGTAATCTGGCTCTCTCCCTTCCTATACTTCATATATGTCCATACAATACCTAATAAAATTCTTGCGTGTTTAACCTATCTTGGCATCTGCTTCTCAGAGGATCCAGACTAATATCTTCCCTAACTGATACAAGAATTTTCTAGACTCTGCATTCTCAATGTGGATTATATCAACCCCAAAGAAGATGAAAATTGGTTCTTCAATCCACAAGAAAACTTTGATATTGCAATTGTTTATGGAGAGTACATAAAGAGATATACTATATCTGTGGTATTAAAATTTCATGGAGAAGAAGCAATTAAGAAAAAAGAAAATCAACAAACACTCCTTGTGGGAGCAATAATTTTAAAAAGGTTAAGAAATTGTTCTAAATGAATCACTCTGTCAGAAAGCAATAATTTCAGAGCTCGTGTCAAAGACCTCTTTGTAATGCATTAGAGCCAAACCTTAGAGTCAGTGTGCCTCTCCCATTGTGATGTATGGATTAAAGGACACTGAACAGGTGAACTCAGACTGATTCATACACCCTGCCCCAAGGTCAGGAAGTTTTAGATACTCAGTATGAATCCATTGGTTCTCAACCTTAGGCCTAAAAAGTAAGAACTTCTTCACATGCTCATTTCTCTCCTCATCTTGGGACACATCCCTCTACAGCTGTCTGGAGAGATTTTCCTTGGTGGAGGAGATCAGCACAACCCCAAGTCTATAACAATCATCATCCCTGTTTAGCCACTAGTACCTTGGATAACTCTCTGGGTGACTTGCATTTCTGCCACATCTTGTGATGAAGCATTGACAGCTTATTATCCAAACTATGTAGGGCAAACATCTTTTTAAGATAGTAATAGTGTCTTTTTTCCAAGGAAGAGAGAATATTTGTTTCCTGACCAGGATAATAAAGATAATGTTCTCCTCCAGGTTGGACACATTGGCTGGAAGACTCCTTATAAGACTGGAGGCTTACTAAGCTTGGGGTTCCTCAGCTAAGATGAACCCATTATGTGTGCTGC
The DNA here is from genome assembly GCF_009762305.2 of Zalophus californianus. Classification (NCBI taxonomy): domain Eukaryota; kingdom Metazoa; phylum Chordata; class Mammalia; order Carnivora; family Otariidae; genus Zalophus; species Zalophus californianus. The sequence goes on along the minus strand of NC_045596.1, from coordinate 165,944,537 downwards.
ATCTACCTGGGTCCATCAGCACGTTCCCCACATGGGACCTGGAGGCAAGAGGAAGAAATGGGAACATGAAACTCATGCTGTTTGCTGTGCCATGAGTAATAAAGTCCTTAGTCTCTGACCCAGGAGTCTTGTGTCTTCTTCCAATATCTACAAACTGTAGCAGGCTAACTTATTGGCTTGCAAGTGGAACAAAATCTCAGATCCTTCGTGGCCCTTACCAGAAGCATTACCAGGGAGGAATTTCATCCTTTCCTAATCGAGAAGGCAGTAATTGGACAAGAAGATGGAGAGAATTGACAACACCCCCTTTTGAGGGACACTGGCACTCTTCCTTCTGCAGTGCCAAAAAAGAGTAAGCCACTACCCACACACCTGAACCTAGAAGCATTAGAATCCAAGCTTGTAAACCCCAGATGCTGTGTTTAGGATGAGATCATGCTGAAGATAGAACATTGTCTCTGCTGTGTTTCCCATATGGCTAGATCTTATCTGACATTGAGGATGCTGTGATGTAACAATTCTTTCCACTCAGCTCTGTCTAGTAACTATTGTAAGACAGAGTGGAACTCCATGGTTATTAAGCTCAAAAAATTATGGTACAGGGATACAGTGGAAAGGTTACCCTCTATGCCCTTCATTGTGTTACATCCTTATTTGAAGAAAACAGTTTCTTTTACTTTAATAACATATTGAATTTATTCCAGGGGAAAATCCATAAACAAAAGAGAGTTCTGTCCATCTTGTAGATGTTCCATGCTAAAGAATCCCCTAGTGCTGGGGATTGTGGCAGAATAAAACTGAGATGATGGAAGGAGGGGTATGAAGGAAAAGAAAGGGAGGGAGTAAACCCATGAAAAAGGAACCAGTGGGACGCCCTGGGCACCCATTCTAGGTTTATCCCATTGGACTTACTAGAAATCCAAGACATGTTAACTCAATTAATCTCACTAAGAGTTTGAAGTCGGACCATTGTTCTTCTCATTTTATACATGAGAAAATAGAGTCACAAAGATGATAGATAAGTGACATGCCAAAGGTTACAGAGTTAAGAAACTCAAATCCAGGCAACCTTGTTTCAGAGCCTGCACGCTTGACCCCTACACTATGCAGTTTCTCCGATATTCTATTTCTCCCTCCCAGATACTCCTAGGTCTCTTGCTATCATGGACCCCCAAACAGTACTATCAGAAGAGAAAGTTCTAGTAACTTTTACTAATTCTTGAAGAGAACACTGACTCTCATTAGACTTCTCTTGATATTACATAATCATCATGGTGAATCCCAAATACCCTGATGTCATTCACTGAAACTTCACAGACAATTCAATTGAATGGGATAGTTTTGCCAGCAAACCAAGACAGCCATGCTTGTTGTTGTGTGTCTGCTTATCTGACAGTATTTCTTGCCTTCTTTTTAATTAAGCTGATCGGTATCATTTTTGCTGTTTTGATGAATCTAGCATGGTTATGTGACATGTTAGTATCAGGGAAAGTTGCATATAGGGCCTAGGAGAAGTCTCAGTACTGTTTTTATTACTCTTCTGTAAACTTTAAGCATTTCAAAATAAGAGGACAAGGTAGAGGCCAAATGTGGCCATGACTAGGATTCCCGAGTCATACTCTGACATTGCTCTTTTTATTAGAGCCCTGGTATCCTCATCCTCAATAAGCTAACGGGATAACAATAGTTATATACAGTTATCTTGTGAGGATTAAATGAAATAATGCACATAATGGCTTTAGCAGACTGCCTGGTGAGTAAGTTCAAAAGTTGTAGCTCCACCTATCCTTATAATTACCAGAAAGAGAGGTCTCTGCCTGAGTCCACGGAAGACTTCAGAAAATCTGTAAAACCCCTAAAGCTGTACATAAAATTGCCCTCAAAGACTCATAGGCATTTTTTTTTTTTTTCTGGGTAAAACGTCCACGTGTTTCACTGGATTTTCAAAGAGAATCTTTACCAAATGGTTTGAACGCCTGCTCTAAAATCAAAGGTTTGAAGATTCTGAGGCAGGGAGAGAGGGGACTTAGCATCAAAGTACATTTTGCGTTTCTGTCGTGTGTGCGTTTACACGTGGATGTGTTTTCTCAGAGACTGGGCTGCTCAAGTTTCTTCCACGTAGGTTTTTTTCCTTACATTGGGTTTTGCCTGAGGAAGCGAGAGGGGGCCTGGATGTCCCCCCATGACTGCATGCTCCAGGATGGCAGAAATACCTTTGTTCACGGCTGCATCCTCAGCTGCTAGATATGGCCTGGCCTGGGATGGGCTCTGAGTACACATAAATTGAGTGAATGAAGCCGACGGCGTGCAGGCTGGCAGGAAGGAAGGCCTTCAGATAATTGAGGCTGGGAGCGCCAGAGTTGTCCGTGACCATGCAGGCTTTCGGCAGGAAGCTGAGCCTGCCAGTCTCACTGCTCAGGTCACATCTGCTGATGTTCACCCCTCTCAGTTTACCATGAGACCCTCCAGAATTTTCAGAGACCACTGGGGGATCCTTGGAATCCTGACCTTTCTCACAAGTATTTGTGTATCCAATATGACTGGTGTCCTTTATTTTTAAGACCTTTTTTTTTAAAAAAATATTTTTATTTATTTATTTATTTGACAGAGAGACACAGCGAGAGAGGGGACACAAGCAGGGGGAACGGGAGAGGGAGAAGCAGGCCTCCTGCAGAGCAGGGAGCCTGATGTAGGGCTCGATCCCAGGACCCCAGGATCATGACCTGAGCTGAAGGCAGCCACTTAACTGACTGAGCCACCCGGGCGCCCTGACCTTTTTTTTTTTTTTAATTGATTTATTTGAGAGAGAGAGAGAGAGAGAGCTCAGGCAGGGGGAGCTGGAGAGGGAGAAGCAGACTCCCTAATAAGGGGCTCGATCCCAGGACCCTGAGATCATGACCTGAGCCAAAGGCAGATGCTTAACCGACTGAGCCACCCAGGTGCCCCTGACTGGTATCCTTTTAAGAAGAAAATAGGACACAGACACACACAAAGGGAAGACCATGTGAAGACACAGGGAGAAGTGACCTCTCCTAAGCAAGGAGTGAGGCCTCTAAAGACACCAACCAGTCTCCCGAACTGTGAGAGCATGACCTTCTGTTGTGTAAGCCACCCACTCTCTGGTACTTTGTTACGGCAGCTGGCGTAAACGACGACATACGTATTAGTACTTAGGGTTTTGTTCTTGCCTATTGTGCTGTAGGCAGTGGTTCTCAAAGGGTCTCAGAGCAGCAAAATTGACATCAACTGTGTGCTTGTTAGAATACAAAGTGACAGGACCCGCTCCAGATCCACTAAGTTGGAACGTCTAGGAGCCTGGGAAATGTTTTAAAGAGCCCTCCATGTGACTCTCAGGCACATGAACATTTGAGGATCACTGGGGAAGAAGTGATGGGGTGTGGGTTTCATCACGATGAGCTGGGCTCAGCCATTTCCCCTCACGTTGCCACGGTTCCCTTCAAGCACTATAAGGGGTAAACGTGAGAAGAGTGTTGTGATTGGTATCTTCATTTAAAAATTGGAAATTCAAGGCTGTCTGGTGTTGAGGCAAGACAATGGACTCACCAGGAAGCACAATGATTCTGTATATATACGGAAGCAATGGGCCTGAGAAACAACACTGCTGGCAATTCAGTCAAGAGAATAAAAAATAATTAGCCTTTTCCTAAAGGAGATCGCTAAAAAATTGAGTTCCACTGCAACAGAATATTCTAAAAATCTCTGGTGCTTCAAGCCTTGCCTAATTGCAGGATTCTCACTAGATCTCATTGCCCAAAGAGAGCTCCACTTTCCTTTGCCAGGGAACATATACTCACATTTGAGACTTATTTTCCTCTTTCTGGATGGGCAATTTTAATGAGTGATTATAGCTGATGAAATTTGTAATTCCTAGAAAGGTGAAAAGCCAGGGCAGCTTTCTGGCAAAACTTTACAAATGGCAAAGTTTGAAAATGGAAGTTTAGAGTCCCCAACACTACACAGTTATCCCACTCCTCAAACACGTGTATTCTCTTAAGGTACCCAGGACCTCCGCCCAAGATAGGACCTTGTCTCAATCTATGTGACTTCACTGTGTGCATATGCAAACAGACTGCATCTCCAAAGATTTACAGTTTTGCTTCTATTTTTCATTGATGATAGAAAAGACTGATCGCTTCTCCAGACCAATAAGCAGGATAAGTTGGTACCTTCTCCCTCTCTGGTCTCCTGGACAGTTCTGACCACTTCGCTCCTGTGGTGTCAACCCCCACCTCTACTGAATACCAACCTTATATCTTTAGCCCTGAACTTTTTGATCCAATTTGTGAACCGGTTCTGGTGATCTCAGTCTGAATAACTTGTAAGCAACTTAGATTCAATACGTCTCAGACTTTCACACGATCAGCACCTTCAACACCTCCATCGTGTCCATGCCAAGAGGCACACTCTCCATTTAGCATTTCCTGTCACTTGCTCCCTGCAAGCCGAGGGTCTTGCCATATTTTTCGTCTCTCTTCAGTCTACTGTCCTCATTTTCCTACTAACTCGGTTTAACATACTCACTCCCTTCATTGACCTTCAACTGCCTTGACCTTTCATTCAATTGTCATAATTGCGTTGCATAAAACCTCAAGTTTTGTTAACCTCAACTCACCTTCATTCAGCACCTGCACAAGCAGATAAACCTGGCTAGGGAAAAAAAAAATCATACCGACTGATCTCACTTTAAACGTATGAGCACAGAGCTCAACGCGACCCTTAGTGTTGTCTAATAATCATATTATATTTTAGTCTCCTCCTTTCTGAGATGACTATTTCATTCCTTCTCTCTCCTCAAACCTCCATAAACCTCCTTCACGTTCCTGCTGCTCAGTTGATGACTGCTTGCCATTTCACTGAAAAAACAGAAGCAGAAACCATCTCCATAATCTTCCACCACAGGTGCTACTCACCTCCCTCTGTGTGTGCTCATATACCCTCTCCTTTCCTGTTAATGAGAATAGATAGCATCTGCTCCTAACTAAGCTTAACTGTCCGAGAGTGTACATGATCTTGTCCCTTCTTATCCACTCAAAGACATGTGTCTAGAAATCACCTCCTCTCTACTCTTCTGGGGTCGTTCCCATTTTCTTATCAACATGGAGTTATTTCCCCATCTTAAGAAAGAAAAAGAAATTGTCGCCACTTCTTGCTTCAGTTATAGTCCCCATTTTTCTGATTTTCTTCAAGAAAATTTCCAGAGAGTTATGTATACTCACTATGGCTCAATCATCCACTTCTCTTATCTTTTGATCTCATGCCAATCAAGTGTTCACTCCCACTTTCCCCTCCATTAAAACTAAATTGTTATCAGGATCACCATGAGCCACTTAGACAACTGATCTAAGAGTTAACCCATCTGTCTTCACTACCTGACCCAATTGCTTCAGAGGCACCAAATTCTTCTCTACACCGCATTTTCTGTATCCATTCACCCATCAACAGATGCTTAGTTGTTTCCATATCTTGACTATTATAAATAATGTTGCAATGAATATGGGGTTCAGACATTTTCAAGTTCGTGTTTTCATTTTCTTTGGATACATAGCCAGAAGTGGGATTGCTGGATCATATGGTAATTCTATTTTTAATTGCAGTGGGGGAGGACCTCCATATTGTTTCCATAGTGGCTGCTCCAATTTACATTCCCACCAACAGTGCAAAGGGTCCTCTTTTCTCTGCATCCTCACTAATACTTGGTCTTTCTTACCTTTTCTACCAGGTGTGAGGTGATAATCTCATTGTGGTTTTGATTTGCCTTTCCCTGATGATTAGGGATGTTGAGTACCTTTCTGTGTACCTGTTGGCCATCTGTATGTATTCTTTGGGGAAAAAAAAAAGTCTATGTAGACAATATGCCCATTTTTTAATTGAATTTTTTTTTCACTACTGGCTTACATGAGTTCTTCATATATTTTGGAGATTAACCCCTTATCTGATATAAGGTTTGCAAATACTTTCTCCCATTCTATAGGTTTTCTTTTCGTTTTGTTGATGGTTTCCTTTGCTGTGAAGCAGACTCTTTTTTTAAAAGCCGTTTTCTTCTATCTTTTCTCACTTCCTTACTGACCTCATCTGTTCATATGGCTTTAAATATTTTTAATTTGTTAGTACTCCAAACTTCCATCCCTAACATAGGACATTTCCCTGAAAGCCACAATGAATACCCCACTGCTTACTCATATCTCTTCTTAGAAATCTAAAAGCCATCTCAACTTGTCCAAAACCAAAATATTCTCTTAAGATTCCTCCATATTCTGACCTCAATAAATCGTAACTCCATATTTTTGAGGACATTTACCAAAAATTCTGGAGTCTGCATGACCTTGAGAGTGTTTCAAAACCTGACCACTTCTTACCTTTTTAACTTTTGCTTTGCAAACTTGTCTAAGCCATGCTCCTTTGTCCCCTGGATATTGACAATAGTCTCCTAATGGGTCTCTTGCCTCTTCCCCTGCCTCTCCATATTATCAAGGTAACATTTAAGCCACAAAAATTTCATTAATCCTAATGTATATGTTTATTTATTTATTTATTTATTTGAGAGAGAGAGGGGGGGAGGGAATGTACAGGTGCAGGGGAGGGGCAAAGGGAGAGTTAAAGAGAGAAGCCCAAGCAGGCTCCATGCCCAGTGTGGAGCTCAACAAAGGGCTCGATCTCACAACCCTGAAATCATGACCTGAGCTGAAATCAAGAGGCGGCCACTTAACTGACTGAGCCACTCAGGCGTCCCACACATTTTATTTTTTACCACAGTTTAACATCTCTGAAATCAGAATGAATCTTACAACCATTAGTGCTTTACAGTCTTTATCAGCCAGATTATAGTACTCTGCACAAAACCCTCCAAAAGTCTGTCACCCCCCTCACAGTTAAAACCAAAATCATTACAGAAGTGCACAAAGCCCTGTTAGGTCTGGCCCACCCCATTACTTCAGCCTCGTCCCCTACAGCTCTCCCATTCACTTTACTGTGGCCACTGTGTCTTCCTCCTTCTTCCTCCACATGCCAAGAGCACCTACACATGAAGGCCTTTGTACTTCCTCTTCCTTCTAGGACTTCCTTCCTGTCCGGGCCATTCTCTCATCTTCTGTGGATATTAGGTTCAAATGTCATTTCTCCGTGAAGCTTCTCCCCACCAGCTCCACCCCACCCAATATTCCCTATACCCCCCACCCCAATTTTTTTTTCATAGCCCTTACAATAACACATAATCTGTATTTTTCTTATTTTTCTTTTATAATGTCTGTCTCCAGCCATTATGATACAAACTACATGATGGCAGAGATTGAGTTTGTTTTGTTCACTGCTATATCTTCAACATCTGGATTAGTGCCTGTCATAGAATGAACAATTAATAAATGTGAACAAATTTAAAATAATAAGCAAATTGAGTAATAAATTAATATTATTTACTATTTTAAAATACTAATATAAAATATGTGATATTTGTTGAAAGAATGAATGGGTGACAAAATGAATTAATCATCTTCTTCCCCAACATGTTCCTTCTTCTGTAGTCCATGCTGAGCTCCCAGTCATCCCAGAATCCAGGAGCCATGCATTCTTCCTCCAGCAGCCTTACTCAAAGCTCCCAGGCAGTCATCAAGTTCTGATCAATTCTACCTCTTCATTATTATTGGAATACATACCTCCTACTCATCATCATTGTTCCAGTCTTAGTTAAGTTAACAGAATGTCCAACTCATGGCTAGAGGCTAAGAGGCAGTGCTGGGGGTGGAGGCAATGGGAGGGATGGTCGAGCACCTGATCTGACCAGCTTCCTCCTGGCTGGCTGGGCAAGACTGAGACAATGTCTGGGTTACTTGCCGGCTGGGCATCCTGCCTTCCTGGCAGCACACCCTTTCTTAGGGGAAAGTGAGTATAGTACTTTGAAACCTGGGCATTTGGGCCACAGCAACCATCCAGGAAAGGAGCTGTTGCAGTGTTGGCAAGGTAAAGCCTGCTCTAAGAAGCTGGTTGCCTATTTTCTCTCACTAATTAAAAGCACAATTCTAAGGCCTTTCTCTCTGAGTCTCTTGAGCAAAGCTGAACATGCCATGGTCTGGTGAGAGTAGAGGCAGTCATTGTAGAGTTTGAACTTACCCCTCATTTCCAACCCCCCTGATAGGGGAAAATTCATTGTGGGGGTAGCATGTTAGATATCCCCCAAAGATTTTAAAAGACAGCAATGATTGAGGCTGGGGTCATGGTCAGTGACTTCACTTGCTAAGTGAACATGAGAAAACTTCACTTGGTGAGTGGTGAGAATTTTCTGTGTTGTTTTCCCCAGGATGTTTTCCAGGATGGGGATGGGATAACATTGGACTGAAGGCAAAATGTCCCTGGAGCCCAGCTTGTAGGATTTTAGGGCTGGAGTGAATAGTTTTCCATTTAATATCACCAAACAATGTTTAACCAATGAGGAGAAGAGAGAAGAGCAAGAAGCCAACATTCAGTTCACTAATAGAGGATTTTAAAAGTTGTTCAATGGAAGCAGCCAGAATCAGTTAGCAAAGCAGGGGAATGTGGCCAAGAGCCACTGTGCCATGGAGCTAAAGAGCAAGCAGATCATTCGTAAACTTAGAGGTATCTACGACAATGACTCAGTACTGCATGTTGTTGTTGACAATGGGCACTATTTGTAGCTCAGTCTACTGATTTTGAAGACGTAGGTAAGGAGAGCCCCTTGACACACAGTATGGGCACAAAAGGACTACCTCCTGCCTTCCCCATACTATCTCTACTTCTTTTTCTTTGTCTTGGCATTGAATGTGGAATGCCCAGTGTCACCACAGCAATAATTTTAGGTAAATAAAGTTAAGACAATATGCAGCAGCAGAAGGCCCTCTGAGACACTGTGGAGGTAGCTGCCCTCACTGTTGATGCCAGGAGCTGACCCTACCCACCAGCTGTTCACAGTTCTCCAGAGCCACTGGGCATTGACTGAACTGCAGGACTTTCCATTGATAAGCTGAGAGAGCAATAACTCTACTCGACTCCAGTGGATCTCATCCAGTGACTTTGTGTCTAATGGGGAAATAATTTAACCTGAATGAATGAAGATTTATCTCCAGATGTCACCAGGAGCTGTAGAGGAAACATGGTCTCCCAAATCCATTAGTTACTGAATGAAAAGAGTCCCATTTAACAAATGAAGATCAATTCCTTACATGCTTACCATTCAGGCTGCAGTAAAAATGGCGAAAGAATGGCTGTCAATACAGAATGGGTCTATGACTTTTGATATTATTGGCCAATGATCATGTGAAATGGTGACCAGACAGTCATTGTCTTCAACAGCTGTTGTAGTCCACCCAGAGCCTGAGATCAAAATGCAGCAACTCATACTCTTTCACAAAGGCCCACTCACATGGAAATCCACTGACTTAGTACCACTTTGGAAAACACACTAAATGCCAGATGCAGAGAGTTGGTGCATGTCTTGTTGGATCTAACTCATCATTGCCTGGTGTTAGGTTACCTGAAAAAAGTTTTAAGTAAAGATAGTTGATAGAAGTGACACCCTCTCCTTTCTTTCTAATTCACAGATCCTATTTAGTGGTTGAGTTTCAAATCAAAAAAAATTATCAAATTAACCTTGGACACTATCTGAAATAGAATACGGACCTTTCATCTGATTATACCATGCCCCCCTCTCCAATATTAACAGCAATTGTGTCTAGAACTTGGGAATATGGCTGGTTTGAATTTGTATTTCTTTATATTTTTCTGGATATTCCAAATTTCTCACTAATAAATATATACTATTTTATAATTTAAGAAACTGGTTTTGGGAGCCTGGGTGGCTCAGTTGGTTAAGCAACTGCCTTCGGCTCAGGTCATGATCCTGGAGCCCCAGGATTGAGTCCCACATCAGGCTCCCTGCTCAGCAGGGAGTCTGCTTCTCCCTCTGACTCCCCCCTCTCATGCTTTCTCTCTATCTCATTCTCTCTCTCAAATAAATAAATAAAATCTTTAAAAAAAAAAGAAACTGTTTTTTTTTTTTTTAATAAAAAGGGTGAGGAGATAAAAGAGGAAACGAGAAATTTCTTCTCAATAAAGAAAGAAAAGTGGGCAAGACATCACCACAGTTGTTGGAAGAAGGCCTAATAGTCCAAAAGTGACAGAGTGGGTTTAATGCTAGCTTCTCATCTACGTCTATGGTCTTGTGATTTGGTCTTACATTTTCTTGCAGATCTTTGAGGTGCAATAACTCCTTTATTTGCTTTATCAAGGGAAGATGGAAAGCAGGGGGTGATTGACAGCCAGCAGAGAGCAGATTCTGGAGGCCTCTATACATCCCCATGGCCATTTCACAGCAGACATACATCCTCATGAATTCCTGCCACAGGAAAGGACAGGTATTCATCGATGGGTGTACTAGCTCCTAGAAGAAAGCTCTTGGCCAGAGCCACTGCATGGATGTCTCCATTATCCTTCCTTCACTCTCTCCCTGTTGCAGAGAAAATGATTACATCTAGACCAGTAGATCTGATATCTATTAAAACAAGCTGATGTTTCTTGGTTGAATTTTAACCCCCTCACCCATCAAATTTCTTAGCCTCCAAAACTCCCTCCAGGGGCAAACCCTCCTACCGTCATGCACAGAGACTTGTACCTGAGGAAAGAGAGTTCCCCTTCTTAAATACTAACTATAGACAAAACCAATGCCCTTGGCCTGGTTTATATGGCTCTTCCTTATCTATCCTCAATTTGTGATTTCAGCTTTACCCCTACCCAACTCATCTACAGTTCAATTTTACAAGGCTAACATCTGTCTGACTTTACCATGTGCTCTCATACCTTTATCTATGCTTCATTTTGTTCCCTCTGCCAAGAATATAATCCTTTTGTATTGTTATTCATTTGGAAAATTTCTACTCAGCCATCAATACCTAATATTTTCAGATGTCTCCCAAACCCAAAGAGCAAACCCCTCCCCTCTTAGGCCTCCCACACCACCTTGTACCTTTATATGGATTACCATACTTCCATCTAACTGGTGGTTTGTTTGCCTTCTTATATGTCTAGACTTCACCCGGGAAAACTATTCATTCATCTCTATGTTCCCAATAACCAATCACATAGTAGCAGTTCTCTGAATGTTTGATGAATAAATGAGTGGTTTCTTCTGCCTGATTTTCAAATGCTGTGAGATCATGCATCCAAACCTAATATGGAGTGGAGCTGTTTTTTGTTTTTTTGTTTCTTTGTTTTAAATGTCTTCCATTGTGACTTGATTATTTTGGCTTTGTGCTTTAAGGGATTGAATGATTGTAAATTTAAGCAAATAAATAAACATGGGTGAGTATAGACCACCCATCAACAAACATTGAAATCTTATTTGAGGCAAGCTTTGTCTTGGATACTAGGAAGACACATATCTTACTAGGCAAGAAAGAGAAGGAGCATACGTTCTAAGTGGGGAGACGAAGCGAAGAAGACTTAGACATATGTTTATTTTGGTTAATTTAGATTAATAATGTGCCTCTGATTTACGTGTTATTGAAAGCCACCCAGGTGCTTTTCAACAAGTGCATCGGTTCGGGGTAGAAGGTAGCACTATGCACAGGAATACCAGGAGAAAGCCAATGAAGAGCGGGAAGCTATAGCTACTCCTCAAAAGATTGAGGCTTGCACGGATGCATGTGTGCAGAATCGTGTGTGTGCCCACCCAGCAGAAGGAGAGGAGGCCTTTGTTTTCTCTGTGAGAGGCTGCCTGTATACATCTGGGACAACTTATGTTCAGTAGATTGATTTTCTACAGCAGGGTTACTCCACTTCAGCACTATTGACATTTTTGGACAGGTTAGCTCTTTGTTGTGGGAGCTGTCCTGTGTATTTAGAATGTTGAGCAGCATCTCTGGTTTCTACCCACCAAATGTCACAGAAACCCATCCTGCCACCCCCATTATGACAATCAAAAAAGTCTCCAAACATTTCCGATTATACTCTGGGGGACAAAATATATAAGGGTAGCCACAGTAAATGTGCCTTTCAGACTTGCTTTGTTGGAGCATTGTTATGTTTTTGTTAGAATTCTTTCAGAGAGAAAGAGAGAGAGAGAGAGAAATCCTGTGGGTTACCAGGAAGACAATTCTGAAAGATTCAGTGTTTTTGTTTTGTTTTGTAAATAGCTAGTATTAGGAAAATGAGGAAAACACAAGCTATTCACTGTATATTTCCTAGTGTTTATTACTCATCCAAGATGAACTGATAATACTCCAGTGATATGAAAATTGTGCCCAAGGCCATTGAAAATGACTTTGAATTAAGCTTTGAAAATATTCCTAGCAACATGTTTAATTAACTAGGATACTTGGTTTATATTAAATCCACATCAACTAATATTAAAAACATATATATTGAGGCTTAACAGCTTCAGGAGGGCTCAGGATCTGATTGTGGTGTTATTCATTTTCAGTGGTACAGGTTCATTGAATCTTTCCAAATTGAGCATTAGGGACTGGAACATTATCACTGATTTGGAAAGCAAAGTGGGAAAATTAAATTCTTGTGAACAATGTTTATATTTCTAAACAATGTTTAGAATCAGCTTTAAAAAGAGGTTGGGGAACCTTGCTTCATTGATTGCAATATTCTTCTTTCTACCTCAAAATGTCTAGGTCCCACTTCCTTAAGCAAATACAGGACAGACATAGTGATAAAATTGTGATGTGGACCTTCCCTATTTATAGGAGAAATCTTGCCCCTCTGGCAAAGTTTAGTTCAATGTTCGTGATCTTCACTAAGGCTACCCTTTGTTGGACTTGAGCTTGGAGGAAACGAAATAGACCAGAATCTGGAAGCAGGTTATCCCTGTCTAACCGAGATGAGGTAGGCATTGGACAGTGGGGTTGGGGAGGATACCGGGACGGGGAAGATGGTGGTAGATGCAGGAAAGTGGCAAAAAAAGGTTCATTTGATATTTTACCCAACAAATATGATAAATCTCAGTATAGGTCATCTGATCCATAAAATTCAGTTTAATGGTATAAGCCCTCTTAAAACAGAACTCTTTAATATTTTGCTTAATATTATAACTTTGTCTTACTCATCACATTCTATGTTGTCATCAAATGCTCATTAATAGTTTCTTGTGTGTTAATTTTGTTGTTTCCAGAATATTAGAGTCCAAAAGACTGAATTAGAGAAGGGAGCAGAAACTGCCCGGAAGGAAATCTCAACCCCAGATTCCTGTCTGGGCCCCGTGCTCAAGAATCTGTTGACTCTGCACTTTGAGAATATCCTTGGACCTGCCACAGTCACCAACATGGGGATCCATAGTGGGTGCTGGGATCTTAGTGCCCTTGCTGGTCACTAAGGCCCTGATTCTTGGCCTGTGCCCACCGATCCTGAGAATGTCTGAATACTGTGATCTAGCAAAGACCTGCAGCACCCTGGTCCCATTCTCCCACTGGATGCCTTCCAGGGCATTTTCTTAGACCTGGACCATTCTTAAGGCTCTGACAAGCTACAATTATTTTTTCAAAAAGATAACAGTGCTTGTGAGGCCTTCCTCTTAATTAAAAGAGACAAAGCATTTTTGTGTCAGTAAATTCCTATGAACAGCAAGATCTACCTGCAATTTTTATTTCTGGGTAATATTGTCACTTCTCTACTCATAAATCCATGTTTTGACTCAGCAGACTCTGGAAGGGATCAAAACAACTTTGTGTAGGTTTGGCTGCTTCACCAAAATATCCAGTATCTCTGTGCTTGCCTACCAGTCAGAAGGGAAGAGCAGAATGGACTTATATGTCCTTTTCCCCTCCTTTTTAAAAGTAGAGTTAGCCAATACTTTGGAGTCAGTGCAACTGGAGCACGATGGCATAAAGCAGAGAAGGGTAAAGCAATTGAAAAAATGGAGGGATCCTAAGGAAATTTAACAAGAAAGATTCCCATTGTCATTCTCACATCTTAAGAAACAAATGTCCCCAGTACGGGATTCTGAGAGGTTCTTGTCCACTTTAAGATCTTGTTTTGGCCGAAACTTGCCTTTCTTGCTTATTTCTTTAACTTGATGCTTTTTTTAAACATTTGGATAAAAATCAGAATAGCCACCTTATTAGGTGGACTCACATTTGTACCTTTCAGCTCTGGTTTCACGATGAGAATCTTAGGCAAGTGTGATGCTCTCAGTCTTTGTTCCTAAAACTTGTGCTTTCCCTGGTTTTAGGGCTGAGCAGTGGACCACTAGGCACACCTGGTGAAAAGTGCAGAAGAGGATGTCACCGAGGATAGGACAGGATCATGGACAGGGACAGCCTATGGGCATAGCTTCAGGAGCACCTAGCAGGTGTCTTGCTTTCTTTGCCCATCTTTTGTTAATGCTCTAAAAAATATTACATCTGCACATCACCTTCAGGAGCCCAAAATTCTGATGAAATAGGAAGCTCTGGGCAGCAGGTCCTGTTTGTATCTTGATAGGATTTCATACCTCACAGATAGTCATTTTAACATTGGCTGCAAGCAATTATCCTGTCTCCCTGTCTCATGGGTTGTTATAGAAGCAGAGCTCCCAGTTCTGCCCTCTCTCACTAGAAGGAGATGCAGGACTTCACCAAGAAAGTTGATGTGTATGTGACAGGCACAAATATCTTTTTCCTTCCTTTTTCTTTTTCTTAATCAATTTTAACCCCAGGCATGAACATTGAGATCACACCAAAGCACACCAGCACAAGTGCACACAAACACAGAGATAGAAAGCTACCCTCAAAAGAAATGCAGAATTATGTGTGTACCCATTTAACACCAACTCATTAAAACTCGGAAAAGTCAATTAAAGGTTAAATCGCTTTTATAAAGTAAAAGAATTTGAGCTTGAGTTTGGCAGACATTGGAGTGATGCAGCCACAAGGAATGCCAATGACCACTGGAATCCTGGAGAGGAAGGAACATCCCCTCTAATTTTTAGAAGAACAGCCCTATCAACACAAGTATGGCCGTTGATTTCAGACTTCTGGTCAGAAAAACTGTAAGAGAATATTTTTCTATTGTGGTCCCAAAATCTGTGAGAATTTGTTATGGTATCCTTAGAAAACAAAACACAGTCTGAAGAACACTTTGGGGTGTCAGGCCATTCATGTTCTACCAATATCCTCCATCCCAAACTAGAAAGTAATTTTCATCTAGCTTCCTTTTTAGGAAGTTGAGACGAAGTCATTCTTTAAGAGAGTCCAATAAGCATTATGATACCAGTGGGAGGTTCTTTCCATCCCCTGATAAAGGCAGCGTCAGCAGTGACCTGGGCACTGGTTCCATGTCAGTTACTCAAAGAGAACCACCAGGCCAACAATGGCAGGTCAGAGAGTGACAAAACCAACATCAGATGTTTCAGTGGCAATGTTGGTGGAGTAAGGATGGTAAATTGAAGGGCAAAGAACACTAGCTGTGGCAGTGCCTACCCCCGCCCCGGTCAGTGGAAGGAGACACTGATGGTCCACTCCAGCCATTCTGTGGCTGGACTCTCATGTCCTTGCATGTACTTCATGAAGACTCTTCCTCAGGCTTGTGTGGACTAGGGAATTAGGAGAAATAGGGATTTCACTTTACATTTACAAAGCCCTTTACTTTACATTACTTTATTTGAAACTAACTACTGAAGAAAGATGATAGAAAAGTTATTTTTTTATATTTTTATTTTTTTGTCTTTGGAGTTGATTTTTTGCCTCAAACTTGTCTCAAATTTATTTTTTCAAGCCCATTCTTGAAGATTTAGTTTTCAATAGGAACAAAGTAACCAAATAGCTGGAGATAGTCAGATCAATCTACCATTTTGTTGTTGCTGTTGTTCTGGGTCAATTAAATATTTGATACTAAAATTGAAATATCCTAATTAAGAACATTTTTGACATTCCACAAGAAATCCTAAATACTCTACTCGTTAAAGATGATACTGACTTTCACAGTCAATGAGATAGGATGTAATGTTGTTGACCCAATCAGAAAACTTTTCACTGTGAATTTGATTGCACAATTTTGCTGGTCAGTCTAGAGGAGAAAAACACATTTGGAAGGAAAGAATAAAAAGCAGAAATCAATTGTGATTCATTTACAACTCTTGGAAGAGTATATATGATCAAACTTGTTCTAAGTTATTGTGCTCATTTTTAACCTCTGAACAGAGGATGAAGCGAAAAAAGGCAGGAAACTAACATTTTTCTATGTTCTAGAATCTCAGTGGTTAGTAGACTTATTCTTCATGTAGTCATTTCATTTAATCCTCACCACAATCTACTTGGTTGCATTACTTATTCCTTGCTTTAGAGATGACATATGTATATATACATACATATGTATGTATATATATATATGTATGTATATATATAAAGAGGTTAAATGTGTTACCCAAAGTCACCCAGTTTATAAATGACATTTTGAAACAAGCTACCATCATATATAGCTTCCGTTCATCTTGGATGCAGTGTGGGAATCCTAGGAAATACCATGGCAAAAACTGAGTTTCTTCTGAGGAGTCCCATTTAAGGTTTCTATATAGGAAACATTTGTTCACAGATAGGGTGACCAGTCATTATTATCGAGCAAACATCAGCAGCATCTAAATCTTGAGTGATGTCTATAAGGAGCGAGAATGTGCCAGCTTCATTAACCCCATTCGTAACAGCGTTCTTCATTAACTTGTCAATAAAGTCAATAATGGGGATCCCTGTTGTTTTAGAAATGAAACCTATTGGGTTACTCCTTCCTCCAGGACATTTTGGCCATTTATGTTCCTGGAAGTTTGACTCTGAATTCTGAGACTTCCCTCTTGCCATTTGTACTTTAAAAAGCCTCTTTTCAGGGCTTCTGGGTGGCACAGTTAAGCGTCTGACTCTTGGTTTCAGCTCAGGTCACCATCTCAGGGCTGTGAGACTAAACCCTGCATCAGGCCTTCCTGGGCCCTGCCTTCTTAAGTGTGGAATCTGCTTAGGACTATCTCTTCCTCTCCCTCTGCCCCTCCCCTCTTCTCTCTCTCTCAAATAAGTAAATAAGTCTTAAAAAATAATAAAATAAAAAGGCTCTTTTCCTAGTGCTTGCTCAGTTTACTAAGCTTTTCTCATGTATTAACTCATTCAAACTTTGTGACAATCCTATGGCACATAGGAATACACTTTTCAGATCAGTAAACTGAGATTCACAGAATGTTAGTAATTTGCACAGAATCACACAAGTAATGAAGAGTAGAGACAGGACTTGAACTCATGCCTTTTGACCTTCATGATGGTCCCCCTCCCTGTACCTATCTATCAAATGCCTTGGGCCCCCAAATATTATAGATATTGGAATACAGGCGCAGTGTTCTCTGGAGTACCACACATGCTTTCTAAGAAGAATATTAGTGAGGCACACATCTTATGGTGCCAAGTTTAGTGCTTGCTAGACCTTGCCGCTGATTCATTGCCTCACCATACTTGAGACTTCCTTTACTCATAGCCAAATTAAATAAAACTAGCCGATCCCAAGTTTTGCAACAGAATCCCATATTGGCTGTGAAATAGAGAAGGTCAGATCTTTTTTCTTTTGACTTCTCATCAGTTGGTGTCCAGTTCCCTGGAGATGTAGAACATGTCTCATACCCCTCAGATCTGCATATCTGTACACCTTCATGCTTCCAGACTTACAACACATTTGCTCCTTTCTAAGTCCATATATTAAGCTTATTTTATCAGGAGGAATGAGAATCCCTGGAGAATAAGCTAAGGACTTAGTATTCCACCTCTGCATTGAAAAGTAGCTTCCCCATTAAACAGCAAATCCTTCATGTCAGAGGTTGAATAGCACAGCACTTAAAAAAAGACTTCCAGCTGGTTACATTTAAGGGGCTGGAAAAAAGGCCATTCCCAGAATATCCACTGGCTCGAGGCTGTGATGTATTTTTGTTTGATACTGAATTGGAAACATCACACTTGTTCTTTCTCCCCTATGTAATTTGGTCCTGTGGACACGGCACATACACGTGGAAGCCTGTATGGCCCTAGTGTCCTGCCATCAGAACCCCACCAAACTCGAGTGCTCTCCCTACCGCTGCCAGGCTGAGAAGTCCTCCTGATCACACCCCTCTGTCTGAGAATAAATATGCAAGACCAAAGGCTGATTTCCTATGTTATTTGGCTATCACAAATTCTTCCCTGAGAAAGGGCTGCAAGAATGGGAAAGAAGGGGTGCTTGGGTGGCTCAGTCGGTTAAGCATCTGCCTTCAGCTCAGGTCATGATCCCAGGGTCCTGGGATGGAGCCCCACATGGGGCTCCCTGCTTGGCAGGGAGTCTCCTTCTCTCTCTCTCCCTCTGCCCCTCCCCCCACTTCTCGTGCTCTCTCTCTTTCTTTTCTCTCTCAAATGAATAAATAAAATCTTTAATGGAAAAAAAAAAAAGAAGAGTGGGAAAGGGCAGTCCCTTTAGGGCAGGGGATGCGGGTTTGACCATCTCCTCAATACCTCTTTGGGATTTGTTGCCTCCGACCACCACAGCTGCACCCTCCCTTGTCTCACTCACAGGGCCCTACCACCCTCCTACTACAGCCCTTCTATTCTTTCTCCTGCTTCCCTGTTAGTAGACTTTCTCAACGTTCAGCCTTTTCATCTATGGTCATTTTTAAATATCTTTTCTCAAAAAATTATTGAAGAAGAAATAGTGTTCTGTCCTCTCCCAAATATAGCTGCTTTCTCTTTTTAAAAATAGTGTCTTATTTTTAAAAAAGACAATAAGAATTGGGATGTTTCCAGACACAAAGTTTTGCTATTAATGCTACTTGCTGACTCATTTGTCCATGTGTATCTGACCCTTACTTTAGTAAGTAGCTGTAATTAGGTGTTTATCTATGGAAATGACTCCAAAATCTGGATGTCTAACTGACCCTTTGTGTCAACTTCAATATCTTACATTGAACTACATCCTTACCATTTTGAATTGTGAATCACACTTTTATCATCAACAATTACTAAGGAAACAGCCATAGTCACTTATCTTACAAGAGTTAAAAGAAACCAGGCAGTGAGCTGGTTCTGAGGCCAGAACCTGGTGACAATTGGTGGGGTGAATCATACTCAAGAAAGAAGGGCTAATCCTATCTGGAGGAGAAGGACCAAGGTCACAAACTCAAACCCATTCCAAGTTGACGTCCATCGTTAAGGGGTCTGGTTCAGGTGGGAACAGAGTGCTGTATGGCAGTGGTTCTCAGGATCAGGGAGACAGTGGAATGTTAAATCAAGATGGTAAGTCTAGGTGAAGCAGAATAAGGCAGAAATAAGATATAACCCTGGGAAAAAGGCAGCAGAAACTTGGCAAAGGGTCATTGAGGTGAACTTAGTCTCAGACATGAGTTCTAGACCCGATGTAGACCCGAAATAGGAGGATCAGATTCTGATTGTAGGTGAGCTGGCCACACAGAGTGGCTGTGAGATGTGGAAGCTGTAGGTAGAGGCCATGAGACTAGCAGACTATGGCAAAGCCTGCCCCCAGGAGAGAAAGGGCTCCTGGGGTGCTTTAAGTCTGGGTTCTCAGTGGTGCAGGAACAAGGCAGGACTGAGTCTACAAGAGGCAGGACTTTGTGTCTTTGGCCAAACAGGGCAAGGGCAGGGCACAGATGAGCACTGACCAGTGGGAACACCACCTGCTTGAACCAAAACTCCCAAATGGGCTTTCTGTGGTGATAAATCCCTACCGCCATTTCCTCAGATATCTGAAAGCTCAGTTAGGTTTGAGTCTTCACCCCTTGCTTCTTCATATCTAAGATGCCATTAAGTCCTAATAATTGTGCCTCCATTTTGTTATTAGTACCTTTTCTTTCTCCCCCAAGGCTTTTGCAACCATGCTAGTAAAGCTCTTGTTGTTTCAATTAACATATCATCCGCTTAGCAGTTTTTCTCTCTCCAGCCTCTCTCCCATCAACCTATCCTGTATGGTACCAGATTTATTTTCTTAAAACCTAAAAATCTTTATTTTTTAATCATGCCATCCCCCTTTCCAACAGTCCCCAAGGACTTGTACCAATCCCCTTTCCAACCGTCCCCAAGGACTTGGCATTATCTACAAAACAAAGTCCAAATCCTTTCATTCAGCTTTCTAGCAATTCCATGACCTGGTCCTCACCCACTTTTCTCCTTTGTTCTCTCATTCAGTCTTAACAAAACTCTCTCAAATGAGATTAGTCTGCCCACTATAAATAATTCCTACTAATTTTCATCTTACGACTTCTGCCCATGTGGTGCACATCCTTCAGACAATATTACCAGCCTGGACTCTTCGTCACTGCTGCTCCCACAAGCCTGACCTCACTTATTTAAAATCGTGCTCACCTCTTCTCTGAACTTCCATTAACCATCCTGCCCACAAGGAACCTTCCTAGCATTAATTGCCTATTCTTTTATTTTGGTACACTTATATCCACTTTTCTAGTTAGTTAACTATCCATGTTTTTCATACTGCATCTGGTAGCTAGTATCATTGGGGATCCTACCTTGTGATCATCAATTTCTTTTTTTTTTTTTCTTTAAAATTTTGGGAGGCACTTACTTCTAACAGACCAAAACACACCCAAAATCTAGTGTGCGGCACTGATCTATGCACCCGCCTGATCATATTTGATCATATTCTGTTTTTTTGTTTTGTTCTGTTTTTGTGATCATCAACTTCTACCAGAGTACCTACCTCCAGAGAAGATGAATAATAAATATTTTCTCAATAAATAAATGTTCTGTTTTTTTTTAATATGGATATTTACAAGCTGTGATGGCTGCTATTACATTGAACACATACAATGTAGTGATCAGTTCCATTTTTTTTTTTTTATACACGGTCATATTTTGAGTTACATTCCTTCTGGTGGGATTGGATTTCATGGATCCATTTGCACAATTTTATGAGGTTTCCCCTGTGAGTGGAAAGTGGATTTGTGAGATGGCCTCTTAAGGTCATAACATCTCAAAAGAGGTTTTTGCTTCTTTAGAGCTAACTAAACATAATGGGCTTTGAACCCACAACTTTGGCTTCTGTAACAGAATGCTTTAACCATCAGAGGCATATGGGCCCTGGTCTATTTCAGTTTGGTTCAGCTATTTTCTATATAAATTAGCCTGATTCATATAAATGAGTCAATGAGTGTGGGCAATCATGCCCACAAGTACATTCAATATAAGCAGACACCCCATTTGTCTTTCTATTCCATCTCTAGTGAGCGAAAGCAAAGATTTGGTATAAACAAATGATTTTAACTTTTCCAGGGAAAGGGAGTATTATGGGCAGAGGGAGATCAGAATGGGAAACAACTCAGGGAGATACAACACCCAGAGTAATGACTTCCTTGTCCTCATACAAATAAATCAAATATAAAATCCCTCCTGACTTGGGTATTGGTCAAGTTACTCCTACGTTTGCCTGTGGATATATTTCCTTGGATTAATTTCCTTTCCAGTTGGGTCTTAAATAACATCTTTCTGATCCTTAAAGCCCGGGAGAGATATAATTCATTTCAAAAGAAAAAAAAATCACATGTGATTAAAAAAATATACAGTGCCAGAAAATTCAACAGCAAAATGCCTCTTGAGTAGCCTCGGGGAAGCCATGTTATGCAGAGAAACAGAAAACTCCTGTGAGGGGAGGCCAAGATACTGAAGGGGCGGTGGGAGGGACTATGAGGCACATGGGACTTCTCAGCAGGACGGGCTTAAACCTTGAAGTAGGAGAACTCCTAAATATCTCAGGTTGAGTTTCCTGTCCCCTTGGTAGGATAGAAGCTGGGAGTCTAAATTAATTTTTTAATTAAAAAAACACAATATCCTTTGCACACCTAAGTTTGAGATTCCTACCCACTACACAATCAGATGGAAAATCAGAAGAGTCTCACAATGATTTTAAAATGGAAATAAATCTGGATGAAAAGTTATATAATATAGAAATCAAAGGTAGGATAGAGTAAAATAGCTTTAAGACAGAAAATTCTCAAATGTGATTTGTAAACAAACCAAGAGCTGACAGCAGATGCTGGCTCTTTCCCAGGATTTTTAGATTTCTTCATTTGTTTAGTATAATCCAATTTTGCCCAGTTACTTGGGTTCACCCCTTGTTTTCTTGCTCTGGAGTCCAGCAGCATAACGGAACCAAGAGGCACCTAAGGGGCAGCAAAGAGATCCGGGTTCTATGAGATGCTCTAGCAGAAGAGCCATCAACAAGAAGATACTGGGGCTTCATTGCCCTCATCAATGAATGAGCCACTTGGGTTAATTCACTCTCAAGCAACTGCACCTCAAGGCATAGGCCACCCCAGTGGGAGGAATATTTAATCACTGGCATTGGTTAGAATTACTGGTGCCTGGATAATAAAAAGCAGACTGTTATTCTTTTTTTTATTGTTTGGAAGTTCTTTCCAGATAATGCATGCCCTTATCGCCCAAGACCCTCAGACCATTCCCTCTTCCCCTCTTGTTCTACCCCTGCCCGAGAGTCTTTCTCATTTCCTGAAGTCTACGACTTTTTCTTTTCCTCATCAACATTTAAAGGTATCTTCTGCTTCTCTCCTAGCATTTTCCTGCTGGACTGGGAGAGATAGCAAACCAGGATTGTGTGGGTTACCAGCAGACATGATCTTGCAAATTGGCGGAGAAGGAGGCATGCTTTAGCCTGCCAAATGGTGAGTGTTAATGAAAGATGTAAAATACTCCATGACTTTGATAATGTGGAGAAATGGCTTGACATGAACTCTGCCAGCCAAACAGAGGAAGTGACAGCTGATCTATTAGGCCTTCTTAGTTTCCAGGCATGAAGGTTCTTGTTGGTCCCCTGTGGCTTATTCAGAATCTGGCCTGAAGTATTAATTTGCAACCTGCTAAGAGAACAGTGAACTTGGATAAATACAGATAAATACAAGTCAACACATTTAAAAATGCTCTTTTTCTTGTTTTGTTGATTTTTTTCCAATAGGTTTAGTGTTTCCAAAGAGCTCTAAAGTCGCTTCTTGCATTCCTTATGCACGATTTTTACCAGCTCTGCCAACCTGGAAAAGCTCTAAGTGTGCAGAGGCAGCAACACTGAAGCTTTAGCTGCTGAGGTGCCAGAGAACAGGGAGCAAAGTGGCTGAAGGACAGAAACCTCAGAAGAGAAGTCTCATGTCAATTACCACCCCATTCAACTTTTCTCTGGCCTACCCCAGACCCCAGCGATGATGTGTGCTCCACGTTCATTGTTAAACCCACTCCCAACACCGAACCTCCCATCTAGCTGTTCTTTTCTGTTTCCCTTGTCATCTTTTGGGTATGTCAACATTTTTTCTCTTGTGTGTGTGTGTGGGGGGGGCGGTTCTCATTTGTCTTTCAGGTAATTCTTTTTCTTTAGAGAAAGGTAGAGAGAGAAAGAGAGAAGGGGCAGAGGGAGAGGGAAAGAGAGAATCTTAAGCAGATTCCCTGCCCAGCACAGAGCCTGACATGGGGCTGGTCTCACAACCCTGACATCATGACCTAAGCAGAAATCAAGAGTTGGATGCAAAACCAACTGAGCCACCCAGGTGCCACCTTCCAGGTAATTTTTAACTCATCTATCTTTTGTCTATCTCAAAGTTCTTCCTTTTTTTTTTTTCTCAACCCTGATGCTACCTTCCTTTCAGTCCCTTACTATCTCAGAGTCATAGCAGGTTCTCAAATCCCTGAGGCACCAGTGACCTCAGAGCCCATGGCAAATACTTACACATTACAGGGGGACATCACTGCTGAGCCTGTGGTGCCAGGAGCCCACACGGAAACTGGAGGATGAAGGATGAGGGAGGAATAAAGGATAAAGAAGGAGGGAAGATGAAGGAAACACTTCAGAGCATAGCACCCCCTCTTACCCTAGGAAAGAAGCTCGGCCTAAGATGGGGGCTGGGAGTACCAGGAGATTCCAAGGGGTCAGGGGGCAAGGGAATTACAAAGATCTCCAAGCTAGTGTGGTGTGGAGAACAAACAGATCTTTGGGGGAAAGTCTTTCCAGGCAAAGAATCTTTAAACAAGGTAGCACTCATATTCCATTCATATTTTTATTGAGCTTACATGATGTGCTAGGCACCACACAGGCAGAGGGTTGAACATGACGGACAAGGCTCCTGCTCTTGTGGAGCTCACACTCTAGTACAGAAGACAGACAATTCAACAAGCCATTGACGGCAAGTGTGACACATATCACAAAACGGAAGGTACAAGAGACTGTTGGAACATCTCAATTTGGAAGAACATTTTGATATTGTTAGGAAATGAGGAAAAAGCCCTAGAATGTCCTTCCAGGGAAAGCATAGGGTAGAGAGTAACAAAAGGGTCTGAATCCCACCAGTGCACATATTCCATCGCTGCAAGAGGCCAGGCTTGCCCTGACCGACAGTTGGCCCCAGCTGGATTGGCTTTGTCCAGATGCAGGTGCTACTTCCATGGTACAGAACTTCTGTAACTTCTACGTGGATGCTTCTGCCTGACCCCAACATCTTCTCTTTCACCTGCATCTCATTCAATCCAGACCAATGCCACCTCTCACAATATTATTGCAAGAGTAGAGGCTGCAGGGAACCAACTGCCTACCAACTAATTTTAAAAAATCAATATAAGCTCGTTTGCATTACGTAGTTTCAAACTCAGTGTTCCATTAATCTACAGCCGATGATTAAGGAAGGGCGGAACTAGAGTACTACTGCTGACTCGATCCCTTTCACAGAATCACAGAATGCCAAAGCCTAAGGTGTCTTTGGGGACAATTTAGTCCAATGGTTCTCACCTGGGGTGGGGCTTTCTTATCTGAATGCCTGGCAAAGATCTTGCAAAGTTCACATCCTGCCTATACCCTACTCCAATTCTGATACATTTGGGTTCAAATGAGGGAAGGAGGCTGGCGGTCTATTTAGAACATGATCCTCAGTAGATACCAGCATGTCTCTGATAGTTTCCTCAATCCCTCACCCACCCCCCACCCCCCCCACTGATCTAATCCAGTTCCTCCTTTTACAGACTGGGACTAGAGAGGTTAAGTGACTGTGTTGCACTTTACTTAGTAGTAAAGCTGGAAGTGGAACACAGCTCATAATATTTTTATTGTTTTTCCATCCTTTGGGATCTAAAGGCAGGACTAGCTTTGAGGCTTCTTCCAAGCTTAATCGCCAACTGGCATTTCTAGTGACAGCAATGAACATGGGGTATGTTCCAGATCTCGACAATGGTCTGGGCCCAGGGACAGGAAGCAAATGCCCCTCATATCCGGGCCTGTCTTAATGCTGCTGAAGCCGTGGGTCTTTGTAGCTGGAGTGGAGGTGACTCATGACCCCTAATACATGTACTAGGTGGCCTTTTACAGAAAAACATTTGCTGGTCCCTGATACAGGGAAAAGAGAGATAAAGAAAAGTCATGATGGGAGGAGGATTTGTCTTCATCCCCTTAAGGTTGGGGTGTAAAGGGGGTCTCTCTAGTAGGACCCTCAGGTCCCAGTCCATGTGTATTCTTTCATGTCACCCATATCAACCTTTGCTCTGGATGCTCTTTCCACCTGACAAGAGCTGGTGATGTCAGTTTTTACACTGAAGCAAAAAAGAAGGAAGACTGTTCTAATGCTTACTGCTACACGGACATTAGGCACACAGTCTCTTTGCATGCAGGCCAGTGAACTGGGGTATTTTGAATATATTCTGATATTCTGTAGAAAACAGGAGGATAAGCATGCGCATGGCCAAGTGACTAGTTAATTAACCCCACCTTATCTCTAGCTCTGACCTCCTCACCAATCTCCAAGTCCCTGATCACCCACACATCTCTGAATAAACAGGTGATTTTACTGCATAAGGTGGACCAGAGTGAGCACAGTACTACAGGGGAAAAAAAAAAGCACTTTGACACGGACTCTCTATGGGTCCTTGAAAATGAATAACTGCCATTAATATTGGTGTTCTTTGTTGGAATGACCACTTAAGCTCATTATCTCATAAGAATCCTATAAGGCAAGTATCATTAATCTCATTTTAAAGAAAACTGAGGCTGAGAATCATTTAATCTACTGCCTAAGATCACCTTCTAATACCTTCCTAACAAATGATGGGATCCAGGTTTATTCAGTTCCAGGAACTGTGCTCTTTTATGGTTAAAAAAAATTTTTTTTTTCCTTTCTGCTCCTCAGTTTCCTTATCTGTGAAATACATGGTAAATTCACTTCAAGACTCTGACAACAAAATAAATTCTGTTGATCCTGAAATCCCTATAAGTTCTATTTGGCCACTTAGTAAAGCATGAAGATATGCATTTTCTACAGGCTGAGAGAATCCACCTAGATCCTGGGGAAAGAGCGGCGAATTAGCCGGACACCACTGCCTTCGCAGAATTTTGTCTAGTCCACACTGGTTCCTTCTCTATATGGCATGCTAGGATTTCAGATAATTCTTCTGGACAAATAGGGTAGAAAGAAGAAGTTTTATTTGAAAGCCAGTAAAAACATTCATAAAAAAAGAGATTATTCCAAAATTGTACCTTCATTCTTATTAAAAGAATGTGTTCAATGCTGTGTATTTTCTGAGCTTCCCCAATAGGTATTATGTCAGAGGAGATGTGTATCCAGCAGGGAGCAAAGAAATCTGGAGACAAGGCAGGGAGGGACAGAGAAGAAATGGAAAGAAAGCACAGACACTGGCACCCAGGGAGAGAGAGAGTCATGGAAAGCCAAGCCTGCCTAGGCACACTCAGGTGAAGACAATCTCGATTCCAATAGGTGTTTGACCTTTCCCTACCTTTCCACTGGAACAATCTTTAAAATGAAGAAGGCAACTTAAATTATAGACCCTCTGGAGAGAGGAACATTGGTGAATGGTCTTGTCCTGAGTAAAACATAGGTAAAGCTTTGAGGTACAACAACGGACCATGTAGACACAGAGAAAACTTTCACTATTCTGTCTGTCCCTTCTTAAGATACCTTGGTCAGCCAGAAGGCCAACAGCTATACCTCTATTATGAAGCAACTGTTCTGCAGTGGCTGGGGTCTTTTCCCTCCTTCGGACCCATCCACCATGCCACAACTAGTCTCTCTCCCTGGGAATCAGTCTCTATGAGCATATTTTTTCTGGAAATCAAATTCCCAGCAATGGCCAACATGAGAAGTAGATAGATGGGAATATTTCCCATCTGGGAATAGTATGAATGTAATAAAGGGGGTAGAGATAGAAAGAACATGGGAGTGATATGCACCATCAGGGAACTGTGGAATATGCACAGATGAACCTCACACCACAAACAGAATTTTTCTGCAGTGACAGAAATATTCTGTGTCTCCATTTAGTGCCTATTAAACACTTGAAATGTTGTTAGTGCAAACGAGGAACCACATTTTCAAGTTTATTTAATTTTAATTAATTTATAGCTGCATGTGCCCAGTGGCTTTTGTATTAAACAGGGGAGGTCTAAAGGACACACATTAGACAAATAAATTCTAGGCACCAGAAATTCAGCTAAGGCTGGATCTAACATGCAAATTCAAACAGGTAAAAACAGGGGAGCTAAGAAATTCCATTCTTTTTGAGGGCAAACTACAGACCCTAATACCTCTTGCCCTGTTTAAGGATGAATAGCAATAAAAAGAAAATAAACATTAGCCCCAAGAATATATTTTGAGACATAAAAGCACAAACACATATTTTTCATCACTTAGTGTAGGAAATAAAAATATATCTTGAAAATATTGCTTAATGTTGCTTAAATTCTCAATAATACTCAAGAATAGGAGCACTCTATAAAAGGGAAGTTGAAAGATTAGTTGTTGAGACAACAAGTTGAGATGAAAAAATAGGTAGCTGAAAATCAGAAAGAGATAAAAAATGTCATTAGGTGAAATAAGGAAAGATTATAGACAGTTGAAATGCAGTCATAGAACTGCAATCTGCATGAGATGTCCCAAAACACATAATCAATATTGTAAAAAATCAAAGGAACAATCTGGAGGATGCATTTTCAAAGCTCCATATGAGTGTAGATTTAAAAAAAATGCGAAGAGATGCAAACAACTAAAGTTGAGATGAACAAATGGAACAGAAACAACAATCAAATACATAATCAGAGGAAAACATTCATAAATACAAAGACAGACCCAAGGCTCAGATTGAAAGAGTTGCTGAAAGCTGGCAAAATGAGTGAAAAGAAACGAAGAGCTTACATACCATTTTTTTTTTTTATTTACAGAGAGAATGCATGGGAGCATGAGTGGGGGTGGGGAGGGGCAGAGAAAGAGGGAGAGGGAGAATCTCAAGCAGACTCCGTGCTGAGTGTGGAGCCTGACACAGGGCTCGATCCCACGACCCTGAGATCACGACCTGAGCCAAAAACAAGAGCTGGACGCTTAACCGTCTGAGCCACCCAGGAGCCCCTTTTAATTTTTTTTTAAAGATTTATTTGAAGAGCCATACATACCTTTAATAGAAGGTTTGTATTTCAAGAGTTAGTAAAAAACTACAAGAGTGTTCAAACATACCACTCTTTCCCCAAACCCAAAAGAAAAGTGGATGACGTACAAAAGAATGACACAGCTAATATTTCTGTCAAGTTCTGTAACATCACCCTTGATAGTCAACTGTGTACATGCACATTCGAGCTCCAGACCTTTCACTCATCTTCCGTCTTTTCCCAGATATACAGAACAGAATCATTTTTAAAATAAGAAAAAACTATTTTTAAAGTGATAATGTAATAAGGTAATAAAAATACTGGTATGTTGAAGGGGTATTAATTTTTTTTTCTCAATAGTCAGTATTTCATCAATAATATTAGGCTTTTTTCCTTGTTAAAATATGGACAGTGCTGTGTCTCCAGCATTTCTTTCACAGACTCTTCAAGACGATTACATTTTGAATCCTTCATAAAACTACATTTTTAACAATATTCAGAAATTAGTCCAAAATAGGCTATAATTTTTCATAGTTATATCTTTTATGACGCTAAAACTGTTAAACTTTTATGTATCATGATAAAACTAGATCAGAAGATTGTTAAGGTCGAACCTTCCATGTTAATATTGCTCAGAGTCTACACGGTGCTTTGCACTTAGTAGGAACTTAATGATAATTTTAACATACCCTTGTAATCTGCATTTTCAAAGTAACAAATCACTGCAATACATTGAATTGTGTCTATTTTCAAATGTCTGTTTCCCTGAAACTCTTCTGAATTTGTCAGTTCAGATACTGCATCTCCCAGACAGTGGTGACAATCTCTCAGCCCTGCTTCAAGCTATCTCCATGATTTGCCCATTTTCCTTCATCCCATAGACCCTCCCTCCTGCATTTCAGACCACAGGAGTGAGCAGAGCCAGGCGTGGCCAGGCCCCCGTGAGACTGTTCATAAAAACACAACATAAAGTGGGAAAGGAGAAGTTCCATGGGGACTATTAAGAGCCAGCTTCCTGCTTCCTCCCCAAGAACAGACCTATGACCTATACGTATCCCTCTCTCCACCTCCCCAATGCCCCCTCTCTGCAATACCCTGGGATTTTTTTTCTCAGTCCT
The DNA here is from genome assembly GCF_009762305.2 of Zalophus californianus. Classification (NCBI taxonomy): domain Eukaryota; kingdom Metazoa; phylum Chordata; class Mammalia; order Carnivora; family Otariidae; genus Zalophus; species Zalophus californianus. Next base: position 165,915,036 of record NC_045596.1, on the reverse strand, counting down.
GAAATCCAGGAAGTTCAGTTGATGTGAATTATATTTCTGCCGCTTGCCACTGAAAGAGACCTAATAACTACATACATAAATAAAATTGAAAAAAAATTATACCTAAATTTAGATTTTTAAGGTTTTTGTTGGTTAGAAAGAGGTGCTTATTGTTACAGTTTAATTTACTCTCTATTCTCCTAGGCAGCTAACACCATACTTCCACATTGTTTTATAATTGTCTCTTTATATGTGTACCTCTCTTGGTAATCCATTTCTGTGTAGCAAATGATTCTCATGCCAAGTGGCTTAAAATAATCATTTTATTTGATCTCACCATATAATGGGTCAGGAATTCAGGCAGGGCTTGTTGAGTGAGTCCTTGGTTCCGTGGAGCACCCACAGGGTCAGCTGGTAGTGTCCAGCCAGCAGTTGGTCTGGTCTGCCGAGTGCAAACAGTTTCACTCAGATGTCTGCTCTTCGTAGGGATGACTAGGCTCAGCTGGGCACCTCTCCCTCCCATTACAGCCTCATGGTCTCCCATGGACCGCCCCCAGATCAGACTTCCTACATAATGGCCCAAGGTTGCAAGAAAAAGAACCTGGAAACCGGCAGTCCAGAGGGACTGGACCCAAAATTGGCACCTCATGGTACCTGCTATACTATAGTGGTCGAAGCCAGCCCAGATTCAAAAAGGGGGACAGTGCCAAATAATTGGTGGTCTCTTTCATCTTCTGTACCTAGTACTCTCTGAGCACCCTGAGAGCAAGATATGTGCTTTATTGATCTTTGCATCCCTGGATCAAAAATCAGGCCAAAAACCACAAGTAAGACAGGTAGAGAAGTCAGAATCTGGACCCTTGGAAACATCCTCGGTAGCCGCCCTAGCTTTGGACTGCCCCCCTCTCAACTTCCTGATATATGAAAAGACAAGCAAAAAAACCTCCCACAAACATGTGTTTAAACTACTGTTACTAAAAGATCAGATTGGACTTAATCTTCCTCATCTGTATCAGATCTTAGAATATAAATGAACAATGTCCACAGTAGGGTTTTCTTGGAGAGGGCAAAGAGGATCAAATAATTTTTACCTAAACATGATGATTTCTTAATTTTATGTTAGGGAAAATTGATTTTTTTACATCAAAAATTAAAGAAATATACTTTTGAGTATATGATTAGAAAAATTTAAACGTAACCATTACAAAATTTAAATTTTATTTAAACTACAGATAACTAGAAGAAAAGAAAGGAAACACAGCACATATAAGTCAGAGAACACAAAGGAAACACACAAAACACAAAATAAAATGACCTCAAATTAAATGTTCTGGGACTGCCAAAATATATAGTGGTTTAATTCTTCTGGTAAAAGACAAAGACTCTCAATAAAAATTAAAAAAAAAAAGAAATCCCATAGTAATACACTTTTTTTTTTAAGAGACACAACTAAAATAAAATGACACAGCAAACTAAAAAGCAGGGAGAATGGGTTGGGGTGGGGTGAGCAAAAATAATGAGATAAAATTAAAAGAAAGAAGAGTGGGACAATCTTAACAGTAGAAAATACAGTCTAACATATTAACTAAGAAAGGTTAGTTGATAATGTTAACAATGTTAGAAATGAAATGATATGATATCATATAATACCATAATATAACATAATATAATATTCGTGACACTTCTCTGCCAAGTCATTTTGAAATGCTTTTGGGAAGAATATAGTGTTAAGCACACTTACAAGTATTGTCTTATTGAATTCTTACAACTGTACCTTAAAATAGGTATCATTAGATCTAAGTTACAGATGTGGAAATCAGGGATCCTGGTTCAGAGGACATGATGGAGGTGAAGCTTTGGAAGCGCAAATGGAACCACACACACACACACACACACACACACACTAACCTGGGCAGAGCTGGGGTCATGCTTTGAATTTGGCCCAAAACAAAGGAACCTGCTGGAAGAAAGCCAGCAGTCCGCTTTCATTCCCTTGGCTGTTAGGGAGGGTAAAACCTCATTTGACATGGAATCCGGAAGCCCTGCAGGGGGCGCTCTCGTGCAGGTAGCGCTCGTGCAGGGTGTATAGGAAGCGGGAAGAAAAAAGGTAAGAGCGATTTTGATGAGTGAGGACATTTTTCACGTAGGAATTTTATGTTCTGCTTTTATGAAAAAGAAGGAAGAATCCTCTCTGCGCCAGCAACAGCGCAGTAACCATCACTTTCAGCCAATGAGAAACCGCCATAACCTCGAACTTTTGTTCTTCCCAGGTGAACTTTTGTTCAAATCAATCCTCCTCCATTTCCTCCTAAAACCCAATAAAAGTTGACCTTCCCTATGTCTTTTTGGTCTTGCCTATGGTTTGCCATAGTCTGCTTCTCTCAAGTTGCAATTCCCCTGCTCTTTCTGAATTAATTCATTTTGCTTGTAAAGTAACTGGCTGTTTTATTTTTTATTTTTTATATTTTTTAAAGATTTTACTTATTTATTTGACACAGAGAGAGACAGCGAGAGAGGGAGCACAAGCAAGAGGAGTGGGAGAGGGAGAAGCAGGCTTCCTGCGGAGCAGGGAACCGGATGTGGGCCTCCATCAACGGACCCTGGGATCATGACCTGAGCCGAAGGCAGAGCTTAACGACTGAGCCACCCAGACGCCCCTGGCTGTTCTATTTTTAAGGTTGACAGGAGCATTCCCTCTCTTCTTCCAGACTCCAGGGTGGGGAAGATAACAGAGATTCCCAGGCTGTGGGAGAGGCCTCGGGACCTAGGGCGTGGGTGGGAAGTGGGGGGCTCCACATGCCCACAAGAGGAGAGCTTAGCCAGAGAAGGGGTGGTTGGAATGAACGCTGTTCTTACGTCCTACTTTCTCCCTCGTTGCAGGACAGGGTCCGGCTTTGCTCATGAGAAAAATCCCCTGGGTTCTGAAATAGGCTGAGGACTGAAAGCTTTCAGGCTACATCCTGGTACCAGCTTCTGGTACCCTGCCCCAGATAGGGCAGTTTGAAACAGCTTTGTTCACTCTTTAAACAGCTAAGAAATAGCTCAGGGCCTATTTTTGACTCGTTACAATTCAGCTACTGAAGCTTTTCTACTTACAAACCATCAAATAATAATGTTCAGAGGAGCAAGCAGGACTACACACCGGAGCAAATAAAAGCATCAGTTATGGTTACCACCAAAAGGTGCAGCCTTACACTCATACACTCCAGCCCAGTCATTGCCTTGGTTGGCTGGTTGGTTCAGTTGTGTTTGGACTTTCTAGTGAAGTGTTTTACAAACATTGTTAAGTTCAACAGGTGCAAAAAGTAAACAGAAGAATTGTTGAAAGCACCAATAGGAAGAGACGTTTGATTCAGATGGGGAAAAAAGTAAAGATAATGCATGAAAAGTTAAAAGTGGATTTTTAAAAATGAAAAATAGTGCATGTGCTTTTGCTTGTGGAAATGAGCCATTGATTCGGCTATTGCAAGGAATCTACAAGACGGAACAAATCCGGCAACTGCAAAGCATACTGCGCAACAGCAACAACCAGGAAAAGTGGTGAAAAAGTGATTGACCACAGGCAGTATTCCTTTGGTCAGCTTAGACGGGTAGGAGTTGTTGGGGGGCTCAGTGGAAATGTGGGAAGTGCTACAGAAGCGTCGCCCACGTGAGCCATGGCAGCCCAGCGCTTTAAGGCAAATATGAACTGAAGAGTTCACCTGTCACACTTGGGGATCATCAACACATTTACAGTGTACTTCAAACTGCTGTATTCTAGAGAGAGGTGCCGACTATGATGTGTACATAAGCAAGGGAGAGAAGTCTCCGCTGATGTCAAATCTGTAAAGGGTGCCTTCTCTTTCCCTTCTGTTGGAGCAATACCCTGGGCTACAGGTTACACCTTCTTGTCATTGGTTAGGGATTACAAACATTTGAGAGCTTGGTGTATTCTTCCAAGTTTCTCTTTGGGGCTTGGGTCCTAAGTTCTCAATCCTCAGGGAAGCATAAAGCATTTTCAGGGCCTGACTTGTCACAGAGGCTAAGGCCACGACCTGAGGCCTTCGCTGCCCTTGCCCGAGCTCTGGTGTGGGAAGCATCCAGCACCATAGCTCAGAGTGAGCACGCCACTGAAGTTCTAGCCCTAAATCTGCCACTAGTCAGCTGGGACTTTGGACAAGTCATCTCTCCTGTCTTTGCCTCATTTTACTCAGCTCAAGAGTTCCAGCTGTATCCACTCCAAGGAGTATACAGTTGGAAGGGAGCAAGAATGCCACAAGGACCCCGTCCTCAAGAAGGATGCTGCAGCCCGTGGGTGAGGACAAATCTGCCAACAAGGCTCCCTTCTCTCTGATTAATTTTTAAGAGACTCTGACCAAGTTCAGTGGGCACGTGGTACTTATGGTCTTCTTAATTATTTCTCGCCATCTATCATCAGATGTATTGCACGTCTGATGGCCATCAGGTTTCCAAGACCACAATTACTTCACCAAGTAATGGATGAAAATAACTGGTTTCCTGCCTTCAGCCTCTCATAGAAGTCATTTCACTTACTTTTAGAGGAGGATTAATGAGGTCTATCTAATTTTCTTTTGCCTAAGTTACTATGTTTAACAGACTTTCCTCACTGGAAGACCACATGGATGATCTATAGCTTTCTGTAAATGTGTGAAGAACTAATTCATTGTTCCACCCCACAGAGTGATTTGATTTCATCTCTTTTCCCTAATTTGGGGGAAAGTTTTTCAAAAGGAAAAATGGTAGCTATTCCAAAACAATGGTTAAAATTTTAAGATATTGACTGACTCATATCGATGCCTTAAATTGGCCTGGAATATTTCACTCTGGAGAAAATTAACATGACAAGTTATTTTTTGTGAACACATTGGTCTTTCATCAAATAGAAAGCACTTCATTTATGTATTTGAGAGCTTCACATTACTCTAGCCCAGTTCTGTTGATCTCTCAGTACAATACGCAGTTACACTTTCTGGGTATATAAATTCAAATATTAATTATGTGATTAGCAATTGCATTTCTAATTAGAACTTAAGTTTGTCACCATCAAACACAGCTTCCTACTTAACCTGTGAGAATGTTTCTCTCTCATTTTTTAGATGTTATTTATTTGTCAGAGAGACAGAGAGACTGAGAGAGAGAGAGAGAGAGAGAGAGAGAACAAGCAGGGGGAGTGACAGGCAGACGGAGAAGCAGACTCCCCACTGATCAGGGAGCCCAGTGCCGGACTCGATCCCAGGACCCTAGGATCATGACCTGAGCCGAAGGCAGACACTTAATGGACTAAGCCACCCCAGCGTCCCTGTGAGAATGTTTCTATACTATATTTTTAGCTTCTGAAATACATCAAAATAAGAACTACAATAGCACAGAATGCTACCCACAAAACAGGCCTATCTTTTGGTACTAATTTGAGAGTCAACAAAAGAGCCTAAGTTAGCACCTATGGCAGCTGCTATCCACCCGTCCCTCTCGGCTGCTCAATTCCTCAAGGTCATCCCTGCCAGGGCACTGTTTATCAGCAGTTCTGCCTCCACTGAGGCAGACCTTGCAGCACCCATGTCATCCCCGTGTCTTGGCCTCTGAGCACCTTAGCTAACCTGAACATCCGGCCAGGAATGGACTGGAAAAGAAATCTACCATCGACCCCACCACACACAGTGACAGGCAGAGACTCTCGAAGTCCTGGGGCGGGAGGGGGGGGTGGTGAGCAAAATTCCGCAGAAATAGGAAGAGAAATCTGAAATAAAGTTGGGGCACGTCCAACTGTTTGGTAGAATGTTGTGGATGTTTGGGGAACTGGTTCTACTCCTGGGGCTCCTGCTCTAGGTGCTGTTCACTTTGTCTCCTTGACGTTGCTCCTTGGGGTCTCCCATGAGGTTCTGGGCTTCTTTCTGTTTTCTGCCTGCCCACTCTGCATCGCCTCCGCACCTGTGTGCTCTCACAGTACTCACCCCTGCTCGGCTCCTGCCGCCGGCAGGCTGTAGCCTCCTAGTTCCTGCTGCCAGCATTGGATTCACACAACCTGGGTCCCCTCTTTGGAGGCCCCCCTGCAGCACCAGCTGAGCAGCCACGACCAAACCCAGACAGCACACCGGTTACCCAGCTCTTGAGGGGTTTTTATTGTTGTTTTTTTGTTTGTTTGTTTGGGGTTTTTTTGTTCATTTGTTTTTGTTTTTGTTTTTGTCTTTTAACTCAGAGAGCTGGATCCTAGTCACTCTCTCTCCAGCCTCTCTCTGGCAACTTTGGATCTGCGCCTGGGTCTTTCATCCATGTGCAGACTGTACTCTGTCACCGGGAAGGAATGCTTTTCCAAATGACACCTGAGTTTTCCAAGGTCGTCTGGAAATTTCATCATGGCCTTTCAAGCATTTCTGTCCATGGCAAGCCCTTGTCATCTGGTCATTCTCCTCAGTCTCTGCCCAGACTCAGCCACTTCCTTGTCCCTGCTGAGACATGACGCTGAGGTCCCTGGGGCTCCACTTGGGAAGGCACCTGAGATGTGATGACTCCTCATGCCCAGGCAAGGCCACACTGCAGTAGGTTTCCACTGCAGACCAGCAACAGTTGGTGACCAGAGGCTCCCTCAGCTTCTCCTTTTCTAAAGGGCCTAGAGCTGACAAAGTATGGTCACTTGGAACAGAAAGTTAGGCTCAGGCAGAGTGAGCTATCCCTCTGCTTTGCGGAGAAGGTGGGGCTCCCTTCGATGGTTTCTTGACACATCCAGAGGATAGGAAGCAGCACGGGCTGGTGTGAAGTGACCAGAAGAGGCACCCAGGGATCATCTCCTACTGGGCAGGCTTACGTTGTATGGGCAAGAACAGTGAGGCTTCCAGAAGGCCTTTCCCAGAGTCTCAGAGTTGGCGGCAGAACTGGACCCGGAATTCTGGTGTCTGAGCCTTTTATAGACCTTGGGGGTGAGGGTACCTCAGAAGATGACCCACAGGCACTGTGCAAACTCTTGGCTTGTCCCCATTTCAGGTGACACTGAGGAAGTTCGGTTTTCAACTTGTCCTTTTTGGACTAGTAACAAATAGCTAAAGGAATTTCTGAACACTCATACTTCCCCTCTTTCTTGAAGCCCTGATTTTGACTGAATTCTATTTTCCCATCCTTCTTCTCCTCCCTGGCTCCCCAACAATCTAGAACTTACAGTGACTCCGCCGAAGCCAGTCCTCCCTCCTGCCCGCGGAAGTAGAAACTAATATAGCACCTTAATACTCTGAGGGAATATTACCATTTGATATGCCAACGTGAAAATGGGCAGTTTGCCAGTCTCGTCGTTTTAGAAGCAAACTGGCTTAAGTCATCACCTAAAACACCCTCTTCCAAGGGACTTCTTCCCCCCAACATAGAAAACAGCACCTGTCATTTCCAACTCTGAGGCACAGAGAAAATATGTCCCCTACTAAGTAATATAAGGGATTTTTTGGAAGCCTTTGCAGGCCTTCCCTTTAAATAAAACTCTTTTTTAAAAGATAAAAATTCAACGCACGCTCACAGGGTTTCAGTGTTGTCAAATATTCAATTTAAACTCTCCTTGCTATTTATTTTCTCCTTCCTAACAACCATTATTACACAAGAGAGTTTTTCCCTGCAGAGAGCATTCATGCAACGTGGTGCTGCTGTTATTACCCAAGCGATTCTTGTCTCCTGTATGCTGTGTTCCAAAGCCTTATCTCCATTGTTCCCTTTGTCCCTCCAGCGCCGAGTGGGCGTTCCGCATGACAGCGGACCTCGATTTTCCATCTCTCAATAGTCAGCCTGATTCAAATGGGATCAATTGGAGGGAGCCGGAGCCTGAAAACCACGCAGCAGCGCTGTGCCCAAGGGTGTGAAAGGTTCCTGCTCCCCTGCCCCGTTCTCACCGCAGCTTCCAAAGTGACAAGTGCCCTGCCTCTTCTCTTCCTCATACAGGTTTTTGCGAGCATGCCTGAAACCAGGCTAAAGAATGCTGCCTCCTTTCTCCTCAAAGGGCTCTTCCTTTGTGTGCTGTTTCTTTCTGACTCAGGGCCCTGGGAGTAGTAACAGAATTTTCTGTTTGGGCTGTGACAGGCAGGAGGTAATGGGGATGACTCTTGGCAATGATTGATAGCAACTACACATCTGTGCTTTTGATGACACCTCGGCTGCAGACCAGTCTAACTGTCACTGTGGCTGGGAGGAGACTTTTCCTTCTGCTGCCCTTGAGCTGCACATGGATTTGACCTTGGATTTAAGGCTCTTTCTTTTGTTGTTTTCATTGCTAACATGTTTAACATATTTGGTAATAGAATTAAGGCAGCTCTCTTGCGGTAAACTGAAACCAGGGGCATCCTGGACAACTGCACAGTCAAGAAAATGAAGAATGAAGGAGTCAGAACCATCTCATGTGAGAAGGAAGCGGAGACTGCCCCAGGCCACTGTCCTGTCACTGCTAAGGGCACAAGGTAAAATACAGGAAATGCTCTGGACATCTCTGGGAGTTTTTTATGGTAGTAGCCTATTCTGGGCAAAGGAACTGCAAACCCCATTTAGTGATACAAGTAACATTAGTGCTACCTTCATGTGATCCGGTCATATAAATTTGTCTGTGTTGCTTTTATTTATGCTCCTGAAGACTAAAATAATCTTGAATCGGGAGGCATTGCTTCATTATATGTACACCGGTAAAAATGCACAGTCACATTCTTTAGTATTCCATTGACTTCCCCATGTTACACAACAAGAGCCATCTCGTCCATTCCCGTCCCTCTGGTTCACCCAAAAAAGCTGGGCCTAGGGAGAGGAAAGCAGCTTGCTTTATGAAAGCCCACATTTTTCTCCTGGCAGAATATGGCTAAACCTCCAGCCTCAAAAATTCCAGCTCCCTTCTTGCTACCGCACAACAATGCCTCCTACTTCATGAAGTTTCAAATTAAATTCATGATTATTTCTATAAATGTTTTAACTTCTTCAGATAATCAAACCAGTGAAACACTCTATACTATTTGTATTCTATATATATTAAATGTCTACAGACCATATATAGGCATGCTCCTTTCTCCCCATCACTTGTCAGGACTATCAAGGTCCCATCCAGTGACCATGACAAAGCTAGCAGGAAGAGGGTTGTAAGCCAGGAATGGCTGGTGCAGAGAGCTAACCAGGAGAGCAGGACCCATTTCCAGGGGTGAGCGTTTTGGCTATGCACCAATACCTGCCTGTTTCTCTAACATCCATGATACAGAGAACTTGAATCATAGGTCAGATTTCTGAGTAAATGCATAGGGAATTCTAATCAGTTAACAATGAAGACAAATTTAGGGTGCCAAAGGGCAGACATATTTAGAGAGCTGGAAGATCTTTGAACTTCATGTCCATTATAGTAAGCTAACTTTTTGAAGTAGGGGGTTCACGCCTAGTAAGCTGATTTATGCAGTGGGTTAGGCTCAAACTCACAAAGTTTATGACTCAGCAATGTCTGTCTGACATTTATTACCACTCAACAGACTGGCAGTCATAAATACAGCTTCATTTTTACAGTTAAATAGCTCCTATCATGAGACAAAGGAACAAAGGGAAATATTCCACAGCTGTGCTATTCATCCTGCATCTTATCAAAAAATAGAAAAAAGTATAAAAATGAATAGGTCATGTTGTAATAGTTTCATATTTGTATGCACACATGCATGTATACTATGTACAAATACTATATAAAAACATGTGCTGAATTCTGCCTGATGCTAATGCTCCGCCTATGGGAACACTATGAGGAGCCGTATGTCTTATCCTTCTGTGTTAGAGCAAAGTCATCATGAGTTCTCCTCACTAGCCGCAAGTGTGGGGTCCTTGTACTGAGTCAAAGCCCAATAGGTAGACAGAGTTCCAGCCTGGGGTGGAGGTGGGGGCAAGCAGAGGAAGTGAGACAGAGAAAGGTGTCCCTGGGGAATTCACATTGACAGCTTCTGGAACACTCTGGGCTCTGCTCTTCCGGGAAGCTGTTCCCTATTGGAGTTATACCAGCAAAGCCCTCTCCCATGTAAATTTCTATCTCATCACGTAATTTTTTTTTTTTTTTTTGGCTAGACAACATAATTTTTAATACTATACAAAGAATACATATAAATAAGTGTAGGGGCGCCTGGGTGGCTTAGTCACTTAACTGTCTGCCTTTGGCTCAGGTCATGATCCCAGGGCTTCGGCTCCCTGCTTAGCAGGGAGTCTGCTTCTCCCTCTCCCCCTGCTCCCCCCACTTGTGCTCTCTTGCTCAAATAAATAAAAAAAAAATCTTTAAAAAAGTAGAAAAAATTGGGGTGCCTGGGTGGCTCAGATAGTTAAGCATCTGCCTTCGGCTCAAGTCATGATCTCAGGGTCCTAGGATTGAGTCCCACCTCGAGCTCCCTGCTCAGTGGGGAGCCTGGTTCTCCCTTTCCCTCTACTGTTCCCCCTGCTTGTGCTCTCTCACTCTGTCAAATAAATTAATAAAATCTTTAAAAATAAATACATAAAAAATAAAAATAAAATAAAAAATAAATAAGTGTATATATAAATACATACTTCTTCATATATATTCTTTTTTTAATGTTTCAAGTTTTTATTTAAATTCTAGTTAGTTAACATATAGTGTAATACTAGTTTCAGGAGTAGAATTTAGTGATTTATCAGTTACAGACAACACCTAGTGCTCATCACAACAAGCGCCTTCAATACCCATCACTTATTTAGCCCATTACGGGCCCACTTCACCTCCAGCAACCCCTCAGTTTGTTCTCTATAGTTAAGAGTCTGTTTCATGGTTTGCCTCCCTCTCCCCCCCTTTTTTGAAATGTGAATGAGCAAAATGAGAGATGGGCAAGATAGTTTTATAGGTGTCTTCCAGCTCTCACACTGAATGGGTCTATTTTACAATGAATAATTATTAGCTAGTTGGACGGTGGAAAAGAGGAGAGAAGACAACATGAAATTGTTATGTTGTTTAATTTTTGTAACTCTATAATAAAAGTATCATTAGCCCCATTTTAAACATTGAGAAACTGAAGCTCAGAAAACTTACCTAACTTGCCCAAGATCATAGAGTAAAGAAATGGCAGAACCATATTCTAAACCCAGGTTTGTTTTAATTCTGATATCATTTCCCCTATAGCATACTCATTGTCTGAAATTTTGTATTCTCTAAGTAACTACTAACTTAATATATGCATATATGATCAACATAACACATATAACTCCTTAGCACTTGTTATAAACTGGATTACTAGTGTTTGCAAAAGAAAAGATAAATAGGTTTTGGTTTTGGTTTTTGCTCTCAGGGGTGCCTATCTCTACCCCCCCCAAAAAAAAGACTTTGGCTAAAGAAGATCGTTGCAAGGGAGAAATGTTTTGTTTTCTTCAAATCCCAGCAATACGTCAGAGAATATCCAAAATTTACAAAAAGTAGGAACTGTACTGTCTTGCACTCAACATCTACAGAGAAAAGGTGCTATATTAGAGGAGACGTGTACAAAATAGATAAGGATTGAGTTTAAGTCCTCCCAGAGAGGCTTACCATTCATCTGGGAAGATGGGCAGTTTCTGAACCAGTGAGTGACTGGGAAAAAAACCTCAAGTATTTGGTTCATTCACACTTCAAAACTCTCAAAGAGTAAATGGCTGATGCAATTCCCCAGGTGGAACACGCACCTTATTACACACCCCCACGGGTAGCTTGTAGAGGGTACTTATTAGCTTCATCACAATTAAACTCTCTACACCTAAAGGACACTGAGAAATGGTAGCTTATATAAAGAGGTAGGAGATGGGCTTCTAACTGGCCTTAAATTAAATGGTAAAGAAGAGGATAATGAAGACAGAGGCTTTAAAAAAGGTAACTAGTCAAAAGTAGAAATTTGCTAAAATGGCAAATATTCTCCTTATACTGACTATATTTTCCTGTTACTAATCATTTTTTAAAAATAGCAGCAAGTTCTAACTGAGCAAAAGAGTGGTGGAGAAAAGCACAAGCCACTCCAAAGTTCTGAATATGTGCTCCTTATGGCCAATCAACATGACAGCCACAAAGTCAATCTAATTAGTGACAAGAAGAATTAATTCAGAAGAAAGGAGGGAAAACTTGAACCACTTATTCTTGCTCCGGAAGCCAACTGGACATGTAGAGGACAAAGATTATCTTTTCTCTTCAAGGTGTGCTCTCTGATGTTCTGACAGTTCTGTCTAGAATAAGAGCTCTGTAGATTGCCTTCCTTCCGTGATGACTGCCATTCATTCCATTATTCTCACACTCAACCGAGATTATATTTTTGATAAAATAGAGGAAGATCCCTACTACATTGCTTATTATACATATGCAACATTAAGAATTTCCTTGGAACTAATATTAGGGAGGCTAATCCCATCCTCCCATTCTGAGCTTCTTGGAGATGATTTACAATCAGATTAGTGGACTGATAGGACATGGGGTTGACCCAACATGGCGACTCTTTGGACTCTCAGTAATAAAATGATTAACACTAATGTTGTTATGCACACTGATTAACCCTTACTCTTAGCTGTGAAGACAACTTTAAGAAATATAAAACATACAGTAAAACATTTGATTTCAAAGCAGAATACACGGTCACTAAGTTGACCACCACAAGAAACCTTATCTTACCATCATTGGTAGTCTGACAGTCAGACTCTTAATCATTTGAAGAGTAACAATTCGAGTAGAAAATGTGCTAAGAAAATAGCAAGGACGCAAGACGGAATTCATTATTGTGCATATCAATTTCACTTTTATTTCTTTAATTAAAAAAAGGAATAAATTTAGCAGCCAAATGTCCTACATTTGTACACTTCTTAAACATTCTGAAGTTGAAACAGCCTCTGCAGAGCCTAGTGCCCACCTGTGCAGTGAGGCAATTTGAGCTGGACTTCAAACAACCACAGATGATGTCAACATTTGACCCATAATAATAGTTGGACGGCTCTTCAGAGACAATGTAACCTGTCAGTGATAGTTGGAGATGGGCGGACAGGTAAAATAGGATTTTTTTTTCCTTCACTCATATAATTTGAAGATTATAGAATGTGGTTTTTAAAGGTCAGAATGAATTGCTAATTAACTTGAGACATTTGAAATTAGCAAATAAAACTGCTACTCAGAGTAGTGGCTAAGGAGTAATGAATCACAGGGGGAAAATGGCAACAAAGTAGAGCCACAGTAAAGTTACCTTTTAAATAGTTGGGTAGACCCTGCAGATGATGTTACTAAGAAAGGGTGAGATATTAATTCCCTCCCTTTCTGTTTAGGCTGTACCCTTTCAAAAAGACAGTGTTCAGAGTTTTCCTAGGAAGATTAAAAATCAAAGCAGATATCCATCCGAACAACTTCTCTTTAGGTATTCAGAAACATGTGGACTAGTTATGACTCTTCCCTCTATGTTTTACTCAACATTTTATCATAAGCATAGCCTTAAACCCACTCTAATTTTTACATATAAGTCACTGATAATTGTTGCATTTTAACTATTATAATACAAAATTACTTAATACACTCTTTAAAACCAGTGTTGACCGCCCCCACCCCCAACCTTTGAGAAGGCCTGCTTTAAAATCTGCTTAAGGAAATATTTTGGTTTTGGCTTCTAGGTGCTTTTGTTTCCTTAGGTGCTACATTTGCCACACTTGAGTTTGAGTCCATGCTGGGGCCCTCAGAGTTTTATTCTACATCAAGATATTTGTATATTAAATTTAAAGACAAATTTACCAACATGAATATTACCATGAAATATATAATTTGACATGCATATCTTAAACTAGAAAGCCAACTAAGGCAGCATTTATATAGAGATTTGTATTTTTAAGCACTTGATGTTTATTAATTAGCTAATCCACACCACAATCCTATGAGGTAGTTTAGCATGACTTTAGTATGAAAAAACTAGGTAAGAAGCCAAAAAAAGAAAAAAAAATCTGTCCTCATATTAATATGTTGATCAAACCCTTCTCATTCTGGTCACAAAAGAACAACAATCAATTCTTTGTACAAGCTGGTCAAACAATCAATGAATATTTAGCTTGGATGGAATGTAGAGAGGGCGCTTATTACCTGACAGTACAGAAAGTTTGTTATTGGAGTTTGAATATGCTGTGCTCACAGTGACTTGTCAGTAACACCTCACTCAAAGATCAGCTTTGGAAGAGGTTTGGCTACCACCCCTCCCTGCCACCCCAGGCTCAAGTTTGCCTCTGGGAGGCATTTTTCATCTGTCTCATATTCTTCTTCTCTTGGTCTGAATAGTCTAATTAACTCAATTCAGTAGAAAGGTATAAAGACTCTTGCAGTTCCAGTTTACGTTATATGTCATCTAAGAGGTGAATGAAAAATCCTATATTGGTCTTTGTGGTCAAGCAATTGCAGATTAGAGCTTTATTACTATTTTTATCAGCAAAAGAGATCACTGTGGTCCTCTCTATTTAGCAGATTGTTTTATGATGGTATTTGTTACTGCACTGGGCTGCGGAGTTGATATATAATGAAAACTCATTAATTTGGGTTTCACTACCATGGCATTTGTGGCCACTGGCGCAGGTGCTGGCCAGAAGCTTACCTCTTACTTGAAGAAGAAAAACTCTTTCAAAAGTTAAGCAAGGTGCATGACCAGGTCTGTAGGAGTATTTTGTCTGTATACGAAGACACAGATGATTTCAACCACTTAGCAAGTATCCTTCTAAATACAAAGAAAAAAAAATATTCTAATATAAGGATGCCATTAGGCTTCTGCTTATGTTAATTTTGTGTCATTTTTCCCTCATTGGAGCAAAACTTCAAACGTCAGTAGTTGGTTACTTTAGTTGCCATAACTCCAAGTACTCTGGAACAGTGAAAATACTTTATATATTGATAATTTGGATCGTTTCTTTCAAATAGATAGGGTTCTCCCCTAGGTCCCTTGAACTGAGGTTTTATGGGAAATCCCAGGACTCGTTCTTTTCTCTCTGGGAGTCTCTGCTGTCATCAGGTGGCCCTACCGGAGCAGCTCCACCACAGCCAGGTCCCATGGGTCTGTTCCTCTATGCCAGAATTAATTTGGCTATTTGAAAATACTTACCTTACATCTCACTTCCATCGGTTCCATAATGAATTGGAACATAAGACATGATCTAATTAAACAAATATAACCATACTAATACTACTATTGCTACTACTAATAAATAAGAACAGAACAAACAGCTAGCTTTCTAAGCAAAGATGTCTCCATCTAAGACTTCCCCAAATATAAATAACATTCATTGGCCCTTCTTGTTTAAGACTTAATATGTCAACTCCGTGGTACATTGGAACAGTCATTTCCCTTATTTATGCAAAAATAAAAAAAGAAATTTGAAAACAAACAAACAAAATCTCTGGCAGGATATTCACTTTCACTTGGCAGTTTGCCAAGGAGCAACGATATTTAGATGAGGAATTCTGAAATGATCTGATCATTATATCTGGAAACTTATCTGTAAAGGGTTTGGCATAGCCTCTCTGTAAAGCAAAAGAGATCTATGTTCACAGGCTCAACTATATCAGGTTATTAAAAAACAAAACAAAACAAAACACTTGAGGGTATGAGCTCACTCACTAAACACAAAGAGAACCAAAGTTTTTTTTTTGTTTGTTTGTTTTTGTTTTTTGGGTTTTTTTCATTTGTTTTTATACTTGGACAGTGCTTATTTTACAGCAGAATGGACAAATAAAGCATTATTTCACACATTGGAAGAAAAGTCACCGTTGCAGGTTTGTAGTTCTGTTGTGTGCTTTCCAAAACAGCAAGATAGATTGCTTGCCATCAAACCCCCCTTCCTTCCCACGGGACAGAACGTGGCTGGTGCAGCCGTGTCTCTCTGTCAGCGCAGAAGCTAGCAGCCCTGGTCCCTCCTGAGTGGGCACTCTCAAGAGTGGTGCCAAATTCCAAACACCTTCATAACAACACTGTGCATTTCTAAGTCATTTCATTTATTGCTCGCTGAGTTGTAACCACCTCAGCTCTCTGTGGAAAAACAAGGGACGTCCAGAAAATCCTGACACCAGGAGATCGATTGCCTGTGGTCACAATGTACAAAGGGCAACACCAGGCAGAGCACTGAGAAACTGTGAAGAGGAGGTAAATGTCTGGCTCTGCACACACCAGATCCAGTCACCGCGAAGAGCTGAACCCAGAGAAAGCTTTAGAAGTTACACTCAGAGGCATTCCCCATCAGAGACGAACAGTTTTCCAGTCTGTCATACTGGCCAGTGGTGTTCTTTCCAAAGTGACTGAACCTTGGCTCAGCAAAAGGACTTCAGTGAGGAACAGGGGAATAGAGGGGGCTCTCCATATCCAAGGCTGTCATTTCTTCAGAACTTACTCAATTCTTCTCAAATCCTCAGCACCCCACATCAAAGCCCACAGTTCAGGCCAAATTCATAAGAAATATTCTTTTATTTCCCTCTCATTCGGGGGTTTGCAATTCTTCTCTTGGATGCCTTTGGGAAAACATTTCATCAAGGTCAACTGCTGTGAAGACATTTTTGCCTAAGAGGATCATCATGCAGGCAAACTAATTCTTTTCCTAAGCTATTATTTTGGCAGCTTGCAAAGAGGACTTGGCTTAACCTTGAGAAACTGTTCTTTGAGTGATCAGAAAAAAAGGATGGGCTTCTTCCTTTATTCACCCTTTTTATTCTTGTCGTTCAGATGGCAAACCTCACTCACAATTCTGAAGGTGAAATGAAGGAGTAGTATTTGTGTCCATTATATATCTTCTACTGGTAGTGACTCGTTCTGATTCCATGCATGTTGCCACCAATCATGTTCAGCATGATGAAAAAATAATGTGTATTTCTTGATAAAGGTGCTTTACATCTCAATCATCAAGGATTTAATGGAATAATTATATGTTGAAGAAATCTAGGATAAATTGGAAATTTAGATCTTCCCACTGTCTTTAAGTCTGAATGATGTTCTCACTGTTTGCTGTAGGATTATAATTTAGAATATGTGCTAAATAGATCATCAGGAAAGAATTAAAAAATCCATCCAAATATCATAACTCGCCACAAAATTAAAAGAAAGAAAGAAAGAAAGAAAGAAAGCTCATTCACTCTCCAAAACTAAGATTAGTCATATGTTAATCTGTGAATCCTCATAAGAAATGTTCATTGTTCAAGGAAGAATCCTCCTCTGGTGGTTGATAAGCAATTCTCCACGGAGAGAAATCCTGACATTTTTTTTCTCATCTCTTGATTGATGTTTTCACTACTTATTCTTCAGGCTATAAGACAGAAAGGAACACAGTCTTACCTTTATTCATAATTACATATTCCAACCCTCCTCTCTCCTTCCTTCCCCCCTCTTTCTTTCAGTCTCCCCCCGCCACATCACTTTAGTCATCAAATTAAAGTAAAGCCAGGGGCGCCTGGGTGGCTCAGACGTTAAGCGTGAGCCTTCGGCTCAGGTCGTGATCCCAGGGTCCTGGGATCGAGCCCCCGCATTGGGCTCCCTGCTCAGCGGGAAGCCTGCTTCTCCCTCTCCCACTCCTCCTGCTTGTGTTCCCTCTCTTGCTGTGTCTTTCTCTGTCAAATACATAAATAAAATCTTAAAAAAAATTAAAGTAAAGCCGAATTTATATGATGAATCTTTTACATTCTAAGTAACCTGTAAATATAATAACTCAATTATCAATGCCATCTCTATGTATGTACAAGAAAATATATGTCTCAATCTTGTCATACCAGACACTAAATTCATTCTGAAAGTTCTTAAGATGAAAATGACAAGTTGGTTTTTATTTACGGTGGACTGCATATACCCATCCTTAAGTTTCAGATATGACGACTTGTAGAACCCTCTCGGTGGGAGGAAGAACAACATTATAGCATTTAGATTTCAGATTATTGTTATAAACCACATTCTCAATTCATTCAGAATTTTCCTTGTTAGAGAAATGGGAAAAACATTTTCCGGCTTTACTCTCAAAAAGTATTGGTTTAAATTAAATAGGTAACTAATTCTTAACGTTTTTGGTTTTGTTTTTCTTTAAGATAAGAAGATACTACCATTTATTGCATGCTTACTGTGTGTCAAGAACTTCATATTATTTTACTTATAATTGAATCCCCACAACCACCTTTAATTTGGATGTCATTTCTTCCCATTTTAACAGTGAGAACACTGAGGCTTAAATTGGCTAAGTGGATGGCACATGTTCACCCAGCTGCTTAGGGGTGGGGGCTGAGCTCTGGGAAAGATGAGAATCAAAAGGCTTGTTGACATTCCGTGCAGGGAATTTCTGCCACAGAATAGCACATGTCCTCTAGCTGCATGTGAGGCTACCAAAACAGTCTCAGCTCATAGCTGACAATTATCCCTAAAGCTGTATTTTTAGAGGGGAAGCGGGGCAAAAGTGCAGGAGCAGGTTAGAATCCTCACATAGATTCTCCTATCCTTCGTCACTAAGAGCTAAATATCGTAGTGGAAATCTGGTAAATGAAAATTCACAAGCTACAAAGGAAAACTCTGTCACTCACCTAGAAGCACACAGCATATCTTAAAATTTTATTTTCCAAAATAAGTGCTGTCACAGAATATTCTTAGGATGCAGGTAAGAGTTTGACTGTTGTTGTATAATGCAGACCAAAAGAAAATGGAAACTATATGCATTTCTAGGTTAAAAAGAACTGCTTTGGAATTTTGCCTTTGAATGACCCTGATAAGCACAGCCACTTTTAAATGGTTGTTATAAAAAGAAAAATCCTGTTTTGGAATCCCATATTCAGTTTCTGCTTCATCTGGTCATGACCTGAGGAAATTCTACAGTCCTTGTTATTTTCGTGTGTTAATGTGACATAAAGTTTGAAAGTTCTCATGAAGCAAACAAGTATAATCTCATTTTTATACATTGCAAAGATCAACACTTTTCAAATTAAAATGAGTTTAAAGTGTTATATCTCCTTGTGACAGCGAGAGGACCAAACACACACGCAGCTGAGCAGTCTTCAGTTATGATTACATCATTAGAGGAAACTAAAAGAGGTTTGTTTTTTTTTAATTTATAGTAAAAGGGGTATATTAAGAACTTAATCCCATAATGAGCAAAAATATCACACTCGTCCTTTTTATAGTCAGAATGATTATTCAGATCCTTTCTGAACACAGAAGTAAATGACAAATTAAAATGTCTTTCAATTCCATATAGCTTTTATA
The DNA here is from genome assembly GCF_009762305.2 of Zalophus californianus. Taxonomy (NCBI): domain Eukaryota; kingdom Metazoa; phylum Chordata; class Mammalia; order Carnivora; family Otariidae; genus Zalophus; species Zalophus californianus. The sequence continues at coordinate 165,895,888 of NC_045596.1, read as the reverse complement.
ATTATTCATCCATTACTCTTATTATTGCTGAAAAGGCTCCTTCGTATTTTAGTCAGCATCCCATTTGATACAAAAGAACATGGAAAATTTTACTGCTATTAATAAATATGCAGCCATCCAATCCAAGAAGAAAATTCTTTTTCATCTGAGAGATAAGCTGCATAATTCATGTATTTTCAGAAATTTCTTTAAATAGAAAATTGAAGAAAGGCATAGGGAAAAAAGAATTCATTATACAGTTTCCATTTGTGGTAAGGGACAGTCTCTCTTCTCAGAGTCTGAAATTTAATTCAATTTGAAGAGACTTTCAGTTGCATTATATATGTACAAACATACTCATAGAGCTCACTTTATTTTTGACATATATCATCATAAAAATGATACAACATACCTGCTACTTCACTTAAAAAAAATGTTACTGAAGGTTACTAGGTACTTTTCTTTGGGTCTTGGAATGCAGTTAGAAAAACTTACAGCAATTTGGAAGGGGTACCTTCCATTTTCCAAAGAGAGGAATGTCCATGTCCATGAACTGGGGGGCTCCATGGGACTCTGTGAGCTCCAGCCCCTGTAGGAGCTCCTCCCAGACAGAGACTTAATGGCCTTGCAGGGTAGGTCTGCATTCTGAGACCCCAGGCTGAATGAGAAGCACATTTGCAGGACCAGTTAAGTTAAAAGGCTTCTCTTCGTACTAGCTGTCCTTTTGCCCATTCAGACCTGGAAGTTTCAGAGAAGGTGGTGCTCCAAACTGGTCATGAGGTAGTAGTCTTATGTACACTGGTAAGGACTTTTTCTTCTTCTTCTTCTTTTTTTTTTTTTCTTGTAATTGAAGGATAGCTGACACACAGTGTTACGTTAGTTTCAGGTGTACAACCTAGAAATTCAACAGCTCTACACATGCTGTGTAGCTCCCATCTGTCACCATACAACACTGTTATGATACCATTGACTGTATTCACTATGCTCTACCTTTCATCCCTGTGACTTATTCATTCCATACCTGGAAGACTGTACCTCCCACTCCCCTTCACCCATTTTGCCCATCCCCCCTCCATCCTCCCTTCTGGCAACCACCAGTTTGTTCTCTCTATTTATGGCTCTGTTTCCACTTTAAAAAAAATGTATTTGTTTGTTTTTTAGATTCCACATATAAATGAAATCATATCGTATTTGTCTTTTTCTTTCAGACTTATTTCACTTAGCAATACCTTCTAGGTCTGCCCATATTGTCACAAATGGCAAGATCTCATTCTTTTTACCTAAAAAGGAGTATTCATTACCAAGATTGAACTGTTTTTACCATGAAAAATCACCAGAAATGTATGCAGTCTTCCTGAGATGTTATCAAGGTGGGGGGGAAGGGTGGGGAATATGTTTTGACCAGTGTGTTTGGAGATGGCTGCTGGAGAAAAATTGATGTGTTTGTCCCACATTGAACTTAAACTGTTCAATAAGCCAATTAAAAAACAAAGCAGGGTATCCTCAGCCATGATGGAGCCTGGTGTCTGAAACCCAGAGAGCAAGTTAACAGAGACATGAGAAACGAAATCATGGACCATGGCCTCTATGAAATGATGTGGCCAGAATGTGTTAGGTTTGTTGGATGAGGAGTTATGTTCTAGACACTTTCCACACACATGCTGCTGAACAGTCATGACTTCAAATGTGTTCAATCTACTGCCTGAGATGTGCCATGAATGATATCCAAGGACTTGTCATCTTTGCTCAGTTTATTACTATAGGACACAGATAACCCAAATTAAACTAGATTTCACAAATCAAGCTTCTCCTAATTTCTATTCTTTCTTTTCCTTCATTACCTAACCCAACAAATAGGAGCTCAAGGCAGAAATTCAGTGTTTTCCCAGGCTTGTTTCTTTTTCTCCTCCACCCCATAACCAGTCAGCCACAAGTCTTAGTGGCCTCCTATTTCATTCTGAAATGAGTCATGTCCTCTGCACCCCAGGCCCATGCCCGATTCCAGGCCCTTGACATGCCACTTGGCTTCTCTCTGGCATCTTTGCAACCAGCTCTGCTGCATCATCACACTGGTATTGTAGGGCTTCACTGGGTTCCCAACATCTACTTGAAAAAAATGTAATACACAAAGGTCATTTGTGATGAGACCACCGTCTTCTCCTCCAGCTCCATCTTTTTGTCAGTGATCCCTGTATCACACTTAACTCCCCTTAACAAATAACTATTTGAAGTTGCTGAACCTGCCATGCTCCCATGTGCTTCTACAGTTTGCACAGGCTCATCCTTCACCCCTGGGCTTCTCCAGCTTTTCCCAGTCCTCTTAGCAGAAGCATGCTTCCTTAAAATATCCTTTCCTGAACTTATCTGGACCCAACCAAATGCATTTGGAATGTTTTGAGCAGCCACTAGGGAGTAGAGACCAAAACCTCAAGAAAATGCCCAAGCCACAGCAAGTGATCAGTAAACTGTTATGCTTCAGACAAGGGGTGCAATGTGTCTTGCTTCTGAGAATGATGAAAGGCAGGGGAATGAACGGGGCTGGAGAAGAAAGAGGAGAAGAGAAAAAAAATGTGGGAGAAAAGATGAAATGTGGAGAGAATGGAACCTGGAAAATGGATTTGTTCTGTGCATGGTGCTACCTCTGGATGATGCCCTAATCTTTGAAATTCGTCTAGACAAATAAAATACTTGCATAATGTTAATTGTTAGTGGAAGTTGATGCAGTCTGAGTGATGTGGGGTGGGGTGGAGGGGAGAAGCACTCAAGTGCATAGGGGGAGAAAGATGTAGAAAGACGACAAGACACTGGGAGTTAAAAGCAAAGGCAGGACTTTGGACCTTAACAGATTGCTGTAAACTTTGTTGGATAGTCCCATGCCAAACCAAGAGGACTGAAAGTGGGGTGGAGTTCAGCTGTCACCTCTAACATGTAGGTAGCGCAAGATGAATTTCTCCAAATCCTTCCTGGAAAAACAAATCCTATATATTTATAACCCATTGAATAAAGAAATCATTTAAGAAAATTCAAGCTAATTCAGAGAAAAGTCAGATATTATGAACATTCAAGAAGCTGTGAATATTCAAAAGTATAGAATATTTAAAATGAATGCAAGTCCATCACTTCCTAATACACAAAGACTAGCAAAACAGACAAGAATGATATATTAACTTACCAAAACACCTAAGAAAACAAGCCTCCTCTGTTTATATAGAATTTGCATTGTTTATATGCAAATGAATGCTCCCAAAGTGCTTGAGAACAATTTATTCCCTTAAGAAGGGAAATATTCTCTCTATAATCTTGTTTACACTATTCATTTGTTTTGCAAAACATTTTTCATAAAAATCACAAAATAATGAAATGTTAGAGGCAGAAGGACCCCAGGGATCGTATAGGAAAGTCCAAAGTCCTCATTTTATAGATGAAAAATTCAATGGAGCCCCTGACACACCTGTATACCCCTAGCATTTCTGAGGTCCACATCCTCACACCCCACAACCCCTTCTTGGGGGGATTCCACTCCTCCTACAATGGGGTTCTAGTCACAGCTGGGGCAGATGCAAACAGAGTAAGGAAGCTGAAAAGCACTAGGCTTTGTGGCATCATCAGGGCCCATCAGCCTCCTAGATCTAGGTGAGAACCCAGTACCCCTTTTCTATTCACTTACAGATCTGGAGGCCTGGTTAGTCCTGGTTTGTTCTAAGCCTCAGCTCCTACTTTGTCTCCTGCAGGAAATTCTTCCTGATGCCCTTTTCCCTAGCCTGTCTTAGTTAGGGCCCATTCTAAGTGCTTTCCTCTACTGTTTCTCTAACCACATCATATTGCCATCTTTTGCTTACTGTCTGTCCTCCCTCCAAAGAAGCCTGGGACTTGATTTCTGTATTTTCAATGCTTGCAATAAGGACTGACACAGAATCAAGGCATAACTTTCTCCAAATAAACACAGGAGAGCAGAAAAGGAATCAGTTGGCACATTGGGAAGAAGCCTAATACCCAGATACTCACATTCCTCAATTCTCTGTCCTATATCTTGGGCAAATCCACTTCCAGCCTTCATTTACAGAAAAGAAAAGTAACTAAGAATTCAAAGCATCTCTATTCTTATCTCTGTCTACTATTCTTATAGATTCAAAGGGCTTACAGTTTAAAGTTAGAAAACTTGATTTTAAACTCCAACACCCGTTATCACTAGTTGGATATTTATGGATCATGTTTTTAACTTTATTTAGTGTCAGCTTATCCATCTATAAAACAAGGACGTCAATAGTATCTTCCACACGGGAGTGTCATGAGGATTAAATGAGATAGTATCTGTGAATATGTCCAGTTACTACAAAAATTTAGAGATTCTTCTGTCCTTATCCTTACTTTTAATCACTTGAAAGGAAATTTCTGAGGTAGCCATTACATAATAAAGAATTCCTTTTTTTTGTCCCAGGTTCCTGGGGTGGAGATAAGCCCTTGGAATTTCCCAATTGTTAGGAATGTCTTTACTTTTTGTTTTTTGTTTGTTTTTAACATACACAAAGCGATGTTTGGCTTTTTCCCCTGTGTGTACTTATTTATTTTTAAGTGAAATATAATTGACATACAATAGTATATTAGATCCAGGTGTACAATATATACATCATGAAATGCTCACCATTATACAAATAGTTACTTTCTCTCAAGATAAAGTATAGTCAATTCATCTATGATAAAGGAGGTAATAGCATATAATGGGGAAGAACAAAGCTGGAGGGGTCACCATTTCAGATTTCAAGATACATCACAAAGCTGTAGTCATCAACATAGTATGTACGGTATTAGCACAAAAATAGACACATAGATAAATGGAACAGAATAGAGAACCCGGAAATAAACCCATATTGTTATGGTCAATTAATCTATGGCAAAGGAAGGAGGAATATACAGTAAATAAATAGTGTTGGGAAAACTGGACAGCTGCCTGCAAGAGTGACACTGGACCACCTTCTTATTCCATACACAAAAATAAACTCGAAATGGATTAAAGGCTTAAATGTGATGCCTGAAACCATAAAACTCCCAGAAGAAAACCTAGGCAGTAATCTCTGACATCAGCCATAGAAACTTTTTTTCTGGCTCTGTCTCCGCAGAGCGAGGGAAACAAAAGCAAAATTAAACTATTAGGACTACATCAAACTAAAAAGCTTTTGCACAGGAAGAAGGACATCAATAAAATGATAGGAGTGCCTTTGTTAATCATAGTGGGCCCTGACAGCTTATGCTAATGAGGTGACTCATAGTGAGTCCCTACATAATGTCAAGAGGGAGACTGGCCATGCTGAAAAGATCCACCATGTGATTAGTGGGTTGAGGCTTTGAGCCGAATGACATCACGATCTCTGTAGAGGGGAGAAGGGGCTGAAGATGGAGTTCAGTCATGTGGCCAAGGATTTAATCTATCATTTATCATAAGTAACAGAATCCCAGTAAAAACTCTGGACACTGAAGTTGTGAGACAATGAGCTCTACCATCAAATGCCAGACCTCAAATCCCACATGCTGCTATGAAGTTCAAATAAGTTAGTATACATGGAAGTATGATGTACCTCGTCCATATGGAACAACAAATCAATGTTGTCTCTTATTCTCATTACTAGTACTAGTATTACTCTGCTCCATGGGCCCCTGCTTTAGGCTCATTAGATTACTGTGTCTTATGTAATTGGCAGAAAGAGAGACCGGGTGTTGAAGTAAGATATGGTTTCTGGAACCCAAGGGAAGCTCTGGTTCTACATGTTTCCAGTGTAGGTGAAGAATCATGGAAAACAATGGCATACAACACAAAGATAGTGGGGGAAGGATGAATGCTAATATTTGATGGGTGCACAATGTTCCCTCTTGCCAAAAAAAAAAAAAAAAAAAGGCTAAAATGGTCCAGACTGTACTGTCCACTATCTTACCCAGTAGCTACATGTGGCCATTTAAATATAAGATAATTAAAATTAAATACAATTAAAACTTCAGTTCCTCAGTCACACTGGCCACATTTTAAGTACTTCATAGTCACATGTGGCTAGTGGCTACTACATTGTATAGAATAGAGACAAATCATTTCCATCATCACAGGGGCTTCTATTGGACAGTGCTGGTCTAGAAACACCAAAAGTATCTGATATGTTTTCAAATATAAACCATAGTTCTTTTATATGTTCTTTTATGTATATTTATACATACATATACAATTACATATATTATGTATATATATGTACATATATATAATTCAAGTATAATTAACACATATTGGTATATTAGTTTCAGGTGTACAACATAATGATTTAACAGTTCTGTACATTACTCAGTGCTCATCATAAGTTGTACTTTTTTTATAAAGATTTATTTATTTTTTTAATTTTATTTTATTATGTTATGTTAGTCACCATACAATAATACATCATTAGTTTTTGATGTAGTGATCCACGATCCATTGTTTTCATATAACACCCAGTGCTCATGCAGTACGTGCCCTCCCTAATACCCATCACCAGGCTAACCCATCCCTCCACCCCCTCCCCTCTAGAACCCTCAGTTTGTTTCTCAGAGTCCAGTCTCTCATGGTTCATCTCTCCCTCTGATTTCCCCCCCTTCATTTTTCCCTTCCTTCTCCTAATGTCCTCCATGCTATTCCTTATGTTCCACAAATAAGTGAAACCATATGATAATTGACTTTCTCTGCTTGACTTATTTCACTTAGCATCATCTCCTCCAGTCCCATCCATGTTGATGTAAAAGTTGGGTATTCGTCCTTTCTGATGGCTGAATAATATTCCACTGTATATATGGACCACATCTTCTTTATCCATTCATCTGTTGAAGGGCATCTCGGCTCTTTCCACAATTTGGCTATTGCGGACATTGCTGCTATGAACATTGGGGTGCATATGGCCCTTCTTTTCACTACAGTTGTGTCTTTGGGGTGAATATCCAGGAGTGCAATTGCTGGGTCATAGGGTAGCTCTATTTTTAATTTTCTGGGGCACCTCCACACTGTTTTCCAAAGTAGCTGTACCAACTTGCATTCCCACCAACAGTGTAAGAGCGTTCACCTTTCTCCACAACCTTTCCAACATTTGCTGTTTCTTGCCTTGTCAATTTTTGACATTCTAACTGATGTAAGGTGGTATCTTGGCGTGGTTTTGATTTGAATTTCTCTGATGGCTAATGATGATGAACGTTTTTTCATGTGTCTGTTAACCATTTGTATGTCTTCTTTGGAGAAGTGTCTGTTCATGTCTTTTGCCCATTTTTTGACTTGATTATTTGTTTTTGCGGTGTTGAGTTTGAGAAGTTCTTTTTAGATCTTGGATACCAGCCCTTTATCTGTAGTGTCATTTGCAATTATATTCTCCCATTCTGTAGGTTGCCTCTTTGTTTTGTTGACTGTTTCCTTTGCTGTGCAGAAGCTTTTTATCTTGATGAAGTCCAAAAAGTTCATTTTTGCTTTTGTTTCACTAGCCTTTGGAGATGTATCTTGAAAGAAGTCGCTGTGGTTGATGTCAAAGTGGTTACTGACTATGTTCTCCTCTAGGATTTTGATGGATTTCTGTCACATTGAGGTCTTCCAACCATTTTGAGTTTATCTTTGTGTATGGTGTTAGAGAATGGTCCAGTTTCATTCTTCTGCATGTGGCTGTCCAATTTTCCCAGCACCATTTAGTGAAGAGACTGTCTTTTTCCATTGCATATTTTTTCCCGCTTTGTCCAAGATTATTTGACCATAGAGTTAAGGGTCCATATCTGGGCTCTCTATTCTGTTCCATTGGTCTATATATCTGTTTTTGTGCCAGTACCATGCTGTCTTGGTGATCACTGCTTTGTAATATAGCTTGAAATCTGGCAACATGATGTCCCTAGCTTTGTTTTTCTTTTTCAACATTTCCTTGGCAATTCGGGGTCTTTTCTGATTCCATACAAATTTTAGGATTGTTTGTTCCAGCACTTTGAAAAATGTCATTGGAATTTTGATTGGGATGGCATTGAAGGTATAGGTTGCTCTGGGTAGCACAGACATTTTAACAATGTTTATTCTTCTGACCCACGAGCATGGAATGTTTTTCCATCTTTTTGCATCTTCTTCAATTTTTTCATGTGTGTTCTGTAGTTCCTAGAGTATAGATCCTTTACCTCTTTGGTTAGGTTTATTCTGAGGTATCTTATGGTTTTTGGCACTATTGTAAATGGAATTGTTTCTCTAATTTCTCTTTCTACAGTTGCCTTGTTAGTGTATAAGAAAGCAACTGATTTCTGTGCATTGATTTTGTATCCTGCCACATTACTGAATTGCTGTATGAGTTCTAGTAATTTAGGGGTGGAATCTTTTGGGTTTTCCACATAAAGTATCATGTCACCTGCAAAAAGTGAGAGTTTGACTTCTTTGCCAATTTGAATACATTTTATTTCCTTTTGTTGTCTGATTGCTGTTGCTAGGACTTCTAGTACTATGTTGAACAATAGTGGCGAGAGTGGGCATCCTTGACATATTCCTGATCTTAAGGGAAAGGCTCTCAGCTTTTCCCCATTGAGGATGATATTCTCTGTGGGTTTTTCATAAATGGATTTTATGAACTTGAGGAGTTTTCCTTCTATCCCTACACTCTGAAGAGTTTTAATCAGGAAAGGTTGCTGTATTTTGTCAAATGCTTTTTCTGCATCAATTGAAAGGACCATATGGTTCTTCTCTCTCCTCTTATTAATGTGTTCTATCACATTGATCGATTTATGAATGTTGAACCACACTTGCATCCCGGGGATAAATCCCACTTGGTCATGGTGGATGATCTATTTAATGTATTGTTGGATCCTATTAGCTAGGATTTTGTTGAGACTTTGGAATCCATATTCATCAGGGATATCGGTCTGAAATTCTCCTTTTTGATGGGGTATTTGCCTGGTTTGGGGACTAAGGTAATGCTGGTCTCATAGAATGAGTCTGGAAGCTTTCCTTCTGTTTCTGTTTTTTTTGAAACAGCTTCAGGAGAATAGGTATTATTTCTTCTTTGAATGTTTGGTAGAATTCCCCAGGGAATCCATCAGGCCCTGGACTGATGGTTCTTGGAAGGTTTTTGATCACTGCTTCAATCTCATTAATGGTTATTGGCCTATTCAGTTGTCAATTTCTTCCCATTTCAGTCTTGGGAGTTTATAGGTTGCCAGGGAGGCATCCGTTTCATCCAGGTTGCTCAGCTTATTGGCATATAGTTGTTAATAATAATTTCTAATAATTGTTTCTATTTCCTTGGTGTTAGTCATGATCTCTCCCCTTCCATTCACAATTTTATTAATTTGGGTCCTTTCTCATTTCTTTTTTTTTTTTTTTTTAAGATTTTATTTATTTGACAGAGAGAGACACAGCAAGAGAGGGAACACAAGCAGGGGGAGTGGGAGAGGGAGAAGCAGGCTTCCCACAGAGCAGGGAGTCCCCAATGTGGGGCTCGATCCCAGGACCTTGGGACCATGACCTGAGCCGAAGGCAGACGCTTAACGACTGAGCCACCCAGGCACCCCTCCTTTCTTATTTCTTTTGGATAAGCCTGGCCTGTGGTTTATCGATCACATTAATTCTTTCAAAGAACAAGTTTCTAGTTTCATTGATCTGATCTACTGTGTTTCTGGTTTCTAATTCATTGATCTCTGCTCTAATCTTAATTATTTCTCTTCTAATGCATGGCTTAGGCATTGTTTGTTGCTTTCTCTCTAGTTCTTTAAGGTGTAGAGTTAGTTGGTGAATTTGGGATTTTTCTATTTTTTTGAGTGAGGCTTGGGTGGCTATGTATTTCCCCCTTAGGACCGCCTTTGCAGTATCCATAGGTTTGGGACCAATGTGTTTTCATTCTCATTGGTTTCCATGAATTGTTTAAGTTCTTCTTTGATTTCCTGGTTGATCCAAACATTCTTGAATGGAGTGGTCTTTAGCTTCCAAGTGTTCGAATTTCTGCCAATTTTTTTCTTGTGATTGAGTTCCAGTTTTAAAGCATTATGGTCTGAGAATATGCAGGGAATAATCTCAATCTTTTGGTATCGGTTGAGACCTGATTTGTGACCCAGTATGTGGTCAATTCTGGAGAAATTTCCATGTGCACTTGAGAAGAAGGAGTATTCTGTTGTTTTAGGGTGGAATGTTCTATATATATAACTATGCGGTCCATCTGGTCCAGTATGTCATTCAAAGCTCTTGTTTCTTTGTTGATTTTCTGCTTAGATGATCTGTCTATTGCTGAGAGTGGAGTATTGAGGTTTCCTAAAATTAACGTATTGTTATCAATATGACTCTTTATTTTGGCTAACAGTTGGCTTATGTAGTTGGCTGCTACCATGTTGGGGGCCTAGATATTTACAATTGTTAGATCTTCTTGTTGGATAGATCCTTTAAGAAGGATATAGTGTCCTTCTGTGTCTCTAACTACAGTCTTTAGTTTAAAATCTAATTTGTCTGATATAAGAATTGCTACCCCAGCTTTCTTTTGAGGTCCGTTGGCATGGAAGATGGATCTCCATCTCTTCACTTTCAGTCTGGATGTATCTTTAGGTTCAGAATGAGTCTCTTGTAGACAGCATATGGATGGGTCCTGTCTTTTTATCTAATCTGCAACCCTGTGCTGTTTTATGGGAACATTTGGGCCATTCACGTTGAGAGTGATTATTGAAAGATATGAATTAATTGTCATCATGTTGCCTGTGAAGACCTTGTTTTTATTGATTGTCCCTGTAAATTCCTTTTCTATATCACTCTTGGGGTCTTTCTCCTTTTATAGAACTCCCCTTAATATTTCTTGCAGGGCCGGCTTAGTGGTCACATATTCTTTCAGTTTCTGCCAGTTTGGGAAGCTCTGTATCTCTCCATCCATTCTAAATGACAGCCTTGTCGGATAAAGTATTCTTGGCTGCATGTTCTTTTCGTTTAGTACCCTGAATATGTTTTGCCAGGCTTTCTGACTTGCCAGGTCTCTGTGGATAAGTCTGACGTTATTCTGATGTTCCTCCCTCTGTATGTAAGGAATCTCTTCCCCCTAACTGCCCTTAAGATGGTTTCGTTGGTTCTAAGATTTGCGAGTTTTACTATTACATGCCAGGGTGTTGGCCTGTTTTCCTTGATCTTGGGAGGGGTCCTCTCTGCCTCTAGGACACAAATGTTTGATTCATTCCCCAGATTAGGGAAGTTCTCAGCTACGATTTGCTCAAATATATCTTCTAGTCCTCTCTCTCTCCACCCCCTCAGGAATTCCAATAATTCTGACATTGGAACGTTTCATGGTGTCACTTATTTCTCTGATTCTATTTTCATGGATTCTGAGTTGTTTTTCCCTGGTCTCCTCTTTTCCCTTTCTATTAATTGGTCTTCTAGGTCACTAATTCATTCTTCTGCCTCGCTTACCCTAGCTGTTATATTATCTAGATTAGATTGGATTTCATTGATAGCATTTTTAAGTTCTGCCAATTCAGCTTTCATTTCTGCCCTTAGAGACTCTATGTTGCCATTAATTGATTTCTCCATTCTAGCTACTGTCTTCACAATTGCCAGCCTGAATTCCATCTCCGACATCTTGGTTATATCTGAATCTATTTGTAAATCTGTGGCATAAGTCATAGTCTCTGAGTCTTTCCTATTTTGGGGGTTCCTCCTCCTAGTCATTCTGTTGAGGGGTGGTTGAGGGAATGTATAGAGTCCAAATTATTGAACACAACCCAAGGAAGATGCACCTGTTTTCTAGGGACCTTAGGGTTGCTGGACTCTTGTTTTCCCAGCCTGCCTTCTGGGAAAGGGGCCTGCCATGCTGTTACTCAGGCAACCCTGTTTGGGCAGAGTTGCCCTGCCCCCTGTGGCGGGGGATGGGTTCAGTGAAAACCAGTTTTTTGGGGCTTTTGTTCTCTGGCGGCTTTTCCTGGTGGCTTTCCTTGTCTCTTACGAGAGTCAGAGCAGAAGAGACCGTTTCCAACCCTCTGCCTCCGAGCAGAATGACTGCAGTCTGTTCCTCAGTGAGCTCTCGAGGCCGCACTATCTCTGTTTCTGTCTGTGCTGCTATAAACTGCAGTCCTGGGTTGTGCACCCCTCAGCAGTGTTCCCAGTCCTTGCCTCCAGGTTGGGGCATGTCTCTGCCCTTTGTGCTTCTAAAACTGCCAGCCGCCCCCAGTTCAAATGAGCAGCACTGCTGCTCTGGGTTTCTGTCCGGGGGAGCGCCCTAAAGTCATTTCCCTGCCACTACCGGTCTGCAAGTCTGTGCCCCATCCCCAGCGCAGGAGGCTATTGCTCACTGGCAGTGTAGAATCCCGATGGCTCGGCTCCCTCCCCCTTCTGTTTATCCTCTGATATGTGCCCCCGGAGTCATAGTTCACCACTTTGAACCTCGAAACCAACTGCCTGCGATATTCTGTTTGTAGAGATCCAGATCTATCTTCTTACATCTCAGGCTGATTTCGTGGGTGTTCAGAGTGGTCTGGTAGATACCCAGCTCAAATCCGGGGACTGGTTGGAATAGGGTCCCCTACTCCTCTGCCATCTTTTCCCCTATTTATTTGTTTTAGAGATAGAGTGCACACAGAGGGGGAGGTCGAAGGAGAGAATCCCAAGCAGACCCCACACCAAGCAAGGAGCCTGACATGGGGCTCGATCTCACGACGCTGAGATCATGACCTGAGCTGGAACCAAGAGTCTGATGATTAACCAACTGAGCCACCTATGTGCACCTGATGATAAGTGTACTCTTAATCCCCTTCACCTATTCATCGATTTTTTCACCCACCTCCCTTCTGCCAACCACCAGTTTATTCTCTATATTTTTTGTTTGTCTCTTTCTTTTATGTGTTCATTTAATTTGTTTCTTAAATTCCACATATGAGTAAAAGCATATAGTATTTGTTTCTGACTGACTCATTTCACTTGTTTAGCATTATACCCTCTAAATCCACCCATGTTGTTGCAAATGAAAAGATTTCATTCATTTCCATGGCTGAATAATATTCCATTGTGTGTGTATATACATACATATATATACACACACACACCATATCTTCTTTATCCATCATCTATGGTATTTTTATTTTTAATTTCTTCAGGAAGCTCCACCCTGTTTTCCACAGTGGCTGCACCAGTTTACATACCCACTAACAGTGAACAAGAGTTCCTTTTTCTCTACATCCTCACCAACACTTGCTTGTGTTATGTTATTGTTCCTGTGTTTTTCATTTTAGCCATTCTGATAGGTGTGAAGTGATGTCTCGTTGTTTTGATTTGCATTTCCCTGATGATTAGTGATGTTGAGCATGTTTTCATGTATCTGTTGGACATCTGTATGTCTTCTTTGTAAAACTGCATATTCATGTCCTCTGCACATTTTTAATTGGATTTTTTTTGGTGTTGATATATACGTTCTTTATATATTTTGGTATTAACCCCTTATCAGATATATCATTTGCAAATACCTTTTCACATTCAGTAGGTTGCCTTTTTGTTTAGTTGATGGTCTCCTTTGCTGTGCAAAAGCTTTTCATTTTCATATAGTCCAAATAGTTTAATTTTGCTTTTGTTTCCCAAAAGCTTTTCATTTTCATATAGTCCAAATAGTTTAATTTTGCTTTTGTTTCCCTTGCCAAAAGAGACATATGTAAAATAATGTTTCTATGGCTGATATCAAAGTCGTTACTGTCTACGTTTTCTTCTGGGAGTTTTATGGTTTCAAGTCTCACATTTAGGTCTTTATTTTGAGTTTATTTTTATGTATGACATAACAAAGTGGTCCAGTTTTGTTCTTTTGCATGTCGTTGTCCAATTTTCCCAAAGTTGTTTGTTGACGAGGCTTTTTCCCATTGTATATTCTTGACTCCTTTATTGTAGATTAATTAATCATAGATGTGTGGGCTTATTTCTGGGCTTTCTATTCTGTTATATTGATCTATGCGTCTATTTTTGTGCCACTGCCATACTGTTTTGATTACTACAGCTTTGTAGTATATCTTGAGATCTGGGATTGTGGTACCTCCAGTTTTGTTCTTCTTTTTCAATATTGCTTTGGCTATTTGGGGTCTTTTGTGGTTTCATACAAATTTTTGGATTATTTGTTCTAGTTCTGTGAAAAATGTTCACATTTTGATAGAGATTGCTTTAAATCTGTAGATTGCTTTGGGCGGTACAAACATTTTAACAATATTGGTTCTCCTAATTCATGAGCATGGAATATTTCTCCTTTTGTTTATGCCATCTTCAATTTCTTTCATCAGTGTTTTATAGTTTTTGGAATACAGGACTTTCACCTCCTTGGTTAAATTTATTCCTAGGTATGTTATTCTTTGTGGGACAATTGCAAATGGGATTTTTTTTTTTTTATTTATCTTTCTGCTACTTCATTATGAGAGTATAAAAATGTAACCGATTTCTGTATATTGATTTTGTATCCTGTGACTTTACTGAATTCATTCATCATTTCTAGTAATTTTTGGTAGGGTCTTTAGGGTTTTCTCTGTATAGTATCATGTCATCTGCAAATAGTGAAAATTTTACTTCTTTACCAATTTGGATGACTTTTATTTCTTTTTCTTGTCTCATTTCTGTGGCTAAGACTTCCAGTAGTACTATGTTGAATAAAAGCGGTGAGTGTGGACATCCTTGTCTTATTCCTGATGTTAGAGGAAAAGCTCTCAGTTTTTCATCATTGAGTATGATGTTAGCTGGGGGTTTTTCATTTATGGCCTTTATTAACTAGGTATGTTCCTTCTAATTCTACTTTGTTGAGAGTTTTTATCATGAATATCTGTTGTACTTTGTCAAATGATTTTTCTGCATCTAGTGAGATAATCATATGGTCTTATGTCCTTTCTCTTATTAATGTGATTTATCATGTTGATTGATTTGCAAATATTGAACCACCCTTGTATCCTTTTAATAAATCCCACTTGATCGTGGTGAATGATTTTTTTAATGTATTTTTGGACTTGGTTTGCTAGTATTTTGTTGGGGATTTTTGCATCTATGTTCATCAGAGATATTGGACTATAGTTTTCTCTTTTTTTACTGTCTGTCTGGTTTTGGTATCAGGGTAATTCTGGCTTCATGGAATGAATTTGGAAGCTTTCTTTACTCTTCTAATTTTCGGAATAGTTTAAGAAGAATACATATTAACTCTTCTTTAAATGTATGGTTGACTTCACCTGTGAAGTCATCTGTTCCTGGACTTTTGTTTGTTGAGAGTTTTTTGATTACTGAGTCAATTTTATTGCTAATAATCAGTCTGTTCAAATTTTCTATTTCTTCCTGATTTGGTTTTGGAAGGTTAAATGTTTCCAGGAATTTATCAATTTCTTCTACATTGTCCAAATATTGGCATATAATTTTTCATGTAAAATATATAATCCTTTATATTATTTATAATCCTTTGTATTTCTGTGGGGTTGGTTATTATTTCTCCTCTTTTGTGTCTGCTGTTATTTACTTGAATCTTCTCTCTTTGATGAGTCTAGCTAATGTTTTTATCAATTTTATTGAACTTTTTTATTTTGTGAATCCTTTGACTGATTTTTAAAGATAATATTGTTTTTACTGCTTTGTGTTTTAATCTCCATACTGTTTATATAAGTGATTAATCTACTGCTTTTACTATGTTTTGCATTTACTTGTGAAATTTTTTTGTCCTCTCATAATAGTCTTACTACTTTTCTTTCCACTCCAAGAATTCCCTTTAACGATTCTTATAAGGCTAGTTTAATGGTGATGAACTCCTTTAACTTTTGCTTGTCTACGAAACTCTTTATCTCTCCTTCTAATTCTGAACAATAGCCTTACTGGATAGAATACTTTGGGCTGCAGGGTTTTTTCCTTTCTGCCTTTTGAATATATTATGCCATTCATTTCTGGCCTGCAAAGTTTCTGCTGAAAAATCAGCTGATAGCCTTATGGGGTTTCCCTTGTATGTAACTATTTTCTTTTGTTGCTTTTAAAATTCTTTCTCACTATTTTTGTCATTTTACTTTCTACGTATCTTGGGTGGGCCTCCTTGGGTAGATTTTGTTGGGGGCTCTCTGTGCCTCCTGGATCTTGATTTCTGTTTCCCTCCCCAGATTAAGAAAGTTTTCAGCTATTGTTTCTTAAAATAAATTTTCTGTCCCCCTTTCCCACTCTTCTCCCTCTGGGATCCCTATAATGTGAATGTTATTATGCTTGGTGATGTTGCTGATTTCCCTTAATCTATTCTTGTTTTTATTGATTTTTTTTTTTCTTTTTGCTGTTCAGCTTGGTTGCTTTCCATTACTGTCTTCCAGCTTGCTGATCTGTTTTTCTGCTTTCTCTAGTCTACTTGTTATTTCCTCTAGTGTATTTTTACTTTCAGTTATTGAGTTCTTCATCTCTTGTTCATTTTTATATTTTCTATTTCTTTGTTGAAGGTCTCACTGAGATCCTCCACTCTTTTCTCAAGTCCAGTAAGTCTGGAAAAGTCTTATGGCCATTACTTTGAATTCCCTCTCAGGCGTATTGCTTACTTCCATTTTATTTAGCTCTTTTGCTGTGATTTTGTCCTACTCTTTCATTTTGGGATCTTTTCCTCTGTCTCTTCATCTTGTTTAATTCTCTGTGTTTGTTTCTATGTATTAGAAAAGTGACCTATGTTTTCTGATCTTGGAAGTAGTGGCCTTATGAAGAAGAGGTCCTGCAGTGCCTGACAGTGCAGTGTCCTCTATTCATGAGACCCAGGTGATTCAGGGGTGTCTCTTATGTGTGTTTTGTGCACCCTACTATTGTGATTGAAATGCTTTTACTTTCAGTCCAGTTGGCTGCAATGGTCCCCTTTGTCTTTTGCAGGCAGGGGTTGGTCCCTGTGCCTAAAGGGATGAGTCTGGGGCTGTCTTGGGCTTGTAGTTGGGTCAGACAAGATGTATGTCCTTAGTCTGTTTGTTGGGGTTGCAGTGATCCCAAGCTATAGGGTTCTCTTTTTCCCCTGACCCCATGGGGTTTTTGTTGGTGGGAAGGGCTGGCAGTGAGATAAGATGTCTGTCTCCAACCCATAGCTTGGGCTGCAGTCAAAATGATGTGTGTGTGGTTATCTTCCTCTCTACTTAGGGCAAGTGCTGGTCATGGCTGGGGCTGCCTGCAGAATGCCAGGTGCCATCTCAGAGGGACTCCCCCAAGTGGGGTAGGTTGGTTGGGGCAGATCTGCAGGAGAGCATGGGGACAGGGTGTGCTTTTAGCAAGCTAGGTGGTGAGTGTTCGCACACTGGTTCTGGCAGGTGTCTGACTATCTAGGCTAAAGGTTGGGGGGTTAGGAGAAATGGCACCTGCTAGCTCTTTTGTCCTTGGAGAAGTTTCATAAAGACCCCACCACATCTAGTGCATGTTCTGAGATTAGTAAATAAATATCCTCCCAGTACACCCGAGGTGCTTTTCAAACTGCTGCTTCTATGCTGCATCCACAGGGTTGTTTGCTGTGCTGGATCTTTAAGGGCAGGGACTCAGTTTCCTATTGCTCTGTTGCTCTCCCATTGCTAAGCTGATTTTTAAAGTACTCAGAGTTAAGCCCCATTGATTATAAAAACTAGCATAGTTAAATCCTTCTGGTTCTTTTTTTTTTTTAAAGACTTTATTTATTTGACAGAAAGAGAGATAGCGAGAGCAGGAACACAAGCAGAGGGAGGGAGAGGGAGAAGGAGGCTTCCCGCCAAGCAGGGAGCCTGATGCAGGGCTCGATCCAAGGACCCAGGGATCATGACCTGAGCCGAAGGCAGACACTTAACGACTGAGCCACCCAGGTGCCCCTAGTCCCTCTGGTTTTTAATGTCAAATGTTATGGGGACTCATTTTCCCAGAGCAGGATCCCCATGTCTGGGGTGCCTGGTGTGTGGTGTGCTCCTTGCCCTTCACCATGCTCTTGGTGTCCCTCCTGTTTGTGTTCGGTCTCACAGGGAGTTTGGTTCTTGACCACATCTCTGCCCTTCTACCATTTTCAATGTGGCTTCCTCTCTATGCTTAACTGTAGAGTCTGTTCTGACAGTCTTTGGGTTATTTTCTGGGTTAGTTGCACTGATGTGGCTATGATCTAGGTGTATTCATATGATGTGAACTTAGGATCCTCCTACTTTGCCATCTTTCCAGGCCACCTGCAGAGTTCCTTTTTTGTTTGTTTGTTTAATAAGTTCTACAACCACGTAAAACCCACTAATTTTCTTCAAAATGCAAAATAAAATGAAGAAAAATAATGGGTGCTTTTAATGGAGAGAATGACCACTATTATGCTCAAATAATGTATAGCTGTCAAACATTTCAGTGCCTCTAAGCTCAGGGATCAGGAAAGAAGAAATGTCCAAAATCTTGATATACTGTCTTCCTCTCCTTCAGCTCATGTGTAAATGCCCTGGAGTACATGTCTTTTGAGAACCTGGAGGCCAGCAATTCCAAATGATACCTATTTTGTCCAGGTCAGCAACTATAGAGGTAGAAAGCCACTTCTCAAGCCAGCCCGTAGGCAGAGAGGGATTAGAGTCCATGAAGCACAGTAGCAGAAGCAAAGGAATGAGTTGGCAGAAGCATGTCTTGGTGGGGTACATGGTGAGCTCATAGGAAAGGGAAGGACAAGGAACCAAAGTGATAAAACAGAAAAGAAATACTGTATGAAGCAGATTGCTGGGAAGGGGACTGTGAAGCACGGTGAGATGGGATGCAGCCAGCCTGAAGGGAGAGATGCCAGGCTGGGATAGAGAAGAGGAGAGCTGGAAGCTAACAGAGGAGGCATAGGGTCTGTACCAATGCAGGGGTCATTGAGGGGGCAGGGAGGACTCTGGTATCTGGACTGGCCTGTTGATGGTAAAAATAGGACTTCAATGATAGTACAATTTTCTTAACAAGTTATTTGACAATTATTATGTTATCATCACACCCCTAAAACATGCTATGCAACAAGTGAACTCAGAAAAAGCATTCAATTAGGATCTAGGCCTGGATTTACCGCTAAATGGCTACACTACAAGTGTAGCTTCATTCTGCACCGCCCCCCCTCCGCGCCCCAAGCCACAACTTCCTCATCTATTCAATGAAGAAATGGGCATAGCTATTCAGAGGCTCTTTCACCCCCATCATGCTGAAATCCTGGGGCTGGGCCAAGGTCACTGCCATGGAGATAGACTCAGTCATTTAAGATATTCAATTCCAAGTTCAGCAGTTTTCTGTCAGCCCACCTAAATTATCACAAACTCCAAAATGACAAATCCACAGATAGAGAAGTTTCTGTGAGGATTCTGTACTAACTTTCTTTTCCTTTCTTTTATTTTCCCCTTCAGGCTCAGTTTGTTTGTTAACCAGCACCAACTACAAACACAGTCAAACTTTTCAGGAGATGTTCAAATCCACTACTGAAAGCTGTCAGTACATTTTTGCAAACAGAGCCCAAATCTGTCTTATACATGTGCTGATAGGCCACGGAAGAGGATCAAGAAAGCCAGCATGTGCTCCCGGAGAGTCTCGGGGAGACCATGGTCTCATGCAGCATCCTCCAGGGAATCCAGGTCTGGAACAAAACAAAACAGAGCCCACACTGCAAAAGTCATCGCAGTGTCTCTAGTAGGCAAACTCAATGATATGGAGACAATCAGCCACATGTAGAAATCATCCTAGTGAAAATCCACCATGATCCCCACTTCAAGTAACCGTTCCCTTTACATTGTCCCTGTAGGACATCTGTGATGCAGAGTGGGGTACACTGGGGTGGAGTCTGGAGGCCTGGTGCCACTTGACACCATCTAAGTCAGATAGAAAATACATAGAAAATGAATCACCCTTCCTGAGCCCCAGTTTTGTAATCTCTAAACCGGGGTTAGGACACCTCCTACATAGCACTTGTGTGAGGAGTAAATGGGTTACCTTTGTAAACAGTAAATGGTAAAATTAGTGGAAAAGCTACTCAAACATAAATCATCAGAGTTATAACTTTATATAACGATGACTGTACTCTTCCTTAAAGTATATATTAAATCTTTTCACTGAGATAATGTAGTGGGAATAACATATTAGCTAATACAACACTGTCAATGGTTTGTTTGTAAGATGAATCTATCATTACAGATCTCTAAGTGTCCAAGGACTTGAATCTAATATACTTGAACTACTGGAAACAAAATGTTTGCCAGGCTGGGGGTACTAAAAATGTTGGCATAAGTAGTCAGGAACTGCAAAAGGCAATGAAGCCAGTAGGGGTGGGTGTTGGGGAGAGAAGCCACAGGGAACATCTGTATTTATTTCTAGGGTGTGTGTTGGCTGTTAAAGTACATTTTCCACCTCTCATCTTGACCAGCGCTAATGAACTTGGTGATTTAGCTCTGGGATTTTCAAGCCGCGTTGTAGCTTTTTCTTACTGCTTACAGTAAACTGCAAGAGTGACAGACTGAAGGAAGAACTGCTATACAAAAAGGAGCCAAGACTTGATGATTTTGAAAATCCTCAGTGTCTCTGGACAGCAAAAGATGCTAAAATTAGAAATGGCTTCCAGGTAGTCAGAAAAATGTGGTCTAAAGATAAAGCTGAATGAGACAGCATTATCCTTGGTGAGGACTTCAAAACTATCAAAGGATCAGACCATTAGTGGGTCCCAGAGGCTGCTGAAGAGAGTAAGGACGCTACACACAGGTTGTCCCAGTGGAACAACAGGGCCTCTGGGAGGTGTGGGGGCTTTGTCTCTGCCTTCTCAATGGGCCCAAAGCTAGAGAAAGGCTTTTCTCCAAGAGATTTCAGGATGGTATTTTTTTCTAATACAACGAACCCCAGTAAGATTCACAGAAATCTCTGAGTTTTTGAGAAAATTATAGTAGTAGAAATACTGTTATTTTAGACTGAAAGGAGTAAAGACAGTAAAAAAATGAAAAGGTCAGTAGACCCCAGAATGTCTACTGGCAAGAAGCAGGCCAAGCAAGCTAGCTGGGTGCAAACATGTACTGGTTTTCATGAAAATGGATGACCCAGAGGGCAGACCAAGGTAAGCAGCTTCTGAAGTGTTTCCTAAGATCCCTGTATCCCGGTATTGGTGTCCTGGTGTGACACCCCCCCCCCCCCGCCTTGAGAGAGAAGACAAGCAGGGGTGCAGTGGGCAGAGGGAGAAGAAGGCTCCCGCTGAGGAAGGAGCCCGATGCAGGACTTGATCCCAGGACCCTGGGATCATGACCTAAACTGAAGGCAGATGCTTAACCCACTGAGCCACCCAGGTGTCACCCTACTCCCCTTGAGTATGGGCTGGATCTGGTGACTTATTTCTAACAAACGGAATATGGACAGTGTTATTGCACGATTAGGTTATGTGATTTCTCTCTTGTTCCCTCCCACACTGTCTCTTGCCTTCTTTGCTTGCTCAGACTGTCGTGAGCTGCCCACACCCAGAAATGCCTCTGGCTAGTATGCCCTGAGAAATGAAGACCCTCATTCCAACAACTTGCCAGGAACCAGACCCTGCCAACAACCACTTGAGTGAGATTAGGGGCAGATTCACCCTTCATGCAGACTTGACTGAAGCCTTAGAAAAAACTCAGAGCCAGAAAACCTAGTTAAACCATGCCTGGATTCTTGACGCACAATCACTGTGACATCGTAAATGTTTAGGGCACCAAATTTATTAATTTTTTTAAGATTTTATTTATTTATTTGAGAGAGGGAGAAAGAGAGAGAGAGAGAATGAGTGGGGAGAGGGGCAGAGGGAGAAGCAGACTCCCTCCTGAGCAAGGAGCCCAATGCAGGACCCGATCTCAGGACCCTAGGGATCATGACTGAGCTGAAGGCAGACGCTTAACTGACTGAGCCACCCAGGCATAGGGCACCAAGGTTAGGGATAATTTGTTAAGTAACAACAAAAATGATCACTGTTATGGATCGAATTATGCCCCCTCCCAATTCATATGCTAAAATTCTAACCCCTAGTACCTCAGAATGTGACCTTATTTGGATACAGTCATTGCAGATGTAATTAGTTGAGGTTATATTGCAGTAGAGTGGGTCTCATCCAATCTGACCAGTGTCCTTACAGAAAAGGGAAATTTGGACACAGACATGTCTACGGCGGAAAAGGCCACGTGAAGATTGGAGTTAGGCTGCCACAAGCGAAAGAACTACAAGAAGGTGGGTGAGAGGCCTGGAGTATGGTTCCCTAGCACCTTCACAAGGAGCACAGTCTTGCTGACACCTTGATCCTGGACTTCTAGCCTCCAGAGCTGTGAGCGAATAAACCGCTGCCATATGAGCAGCTCTGCTTGTGGCCCTTTGTTACAGTCCTAGCAAACTAATACAGTCAGTAAATGGGTGGAGTGGTGTTAAGGAGTGTCAAGCAGAAGAACAACCAAAGAATGATCTGCTTTCATCCCAGTAGTCTCTGAATCACTGATATCCCCTCCTTAAATCCTGGTAAACCAACCAACCAACCAACAAACAAAACAACCTATGCGTGCCTAATCAAATGCCATCAGCACAGGCTCCTCTCCTCACAGCAGTCACAGGGCTCTGCAATGGGTCGCGGGCTGCCTTGCCCCCCCTGTATCACAGCCTCCTTCATGCAGAAAGGTAAACAGGGTAGAGTAATCAGAGGAAAACAAACCAGGGCACCCTGGAGGCACAGTAACAAAGAAAGGTCGATGTAAGGAGAATCCACGTGTATTTTACCTCCTCTATAGATTTATCCCTGAAATAAATAAATAAGTAGAGAGGATTTGACTCTTTTGTGTAAGTTTACAGCACGAATTGACCCATTTAAAGAACCACAGGGTAAATCACTTCAACAAGAAAAAAATCAGCCTCTAATGTGCCTCTTACATAAGTCTGGGCTCTGTGGAGAACACACGCCAGCCAGGTTCCGAATGAGAATGAGTTGTCTCCTAGGGGTCAAGATCCAGCAGTTCTCAAACTCTATACATATTCAATTAATAAACAAAAAGAAATTGATTATGGAAAATTCAGGGCTGAAAAATAGACATTGTGATTAAATTAATGCTGACTGCTCTCATCCAGGGCTGGCAAGTCCTGATGGGGAAAAAAAAAATCCTTTTTTGTTGACTTTGTTAATACTTGAGAAGAAAGACCGAAGAAATGAATTACATTCCAATGGTCCCAAGAGGAAGCGCTGATTCCTGAGGCAGCATAATGATCTGTGTCTAGCCTCTGACCTTTCCTCCCTGTTGCCTGACAGAGGGAAGGGAGAAGGGAGTCAGGGCTCTCCAGGACCCCGTGTGAGCTGTAAGTGCCAGGAACTGCTGTGCGCCTAACCGATCGCTACAGAAATGTAGGTTATGTGCGTACAGAAAGCTGCACTGAAATATGGTTTAATACCGTTTCTGCCAGATCCTCTGAACAGACTCAGACATATCTTGCCATCAGGGGCTGGTGTGAGTAGTGTATAATCTTTAAAAGCGTTTCATACACACACCAACCAAACATGGAAAGAATATGGAAACGCAATCATGATAACGAGTGACATTTCTCAAGGTGCACCATTTGCAATATTTTGCTTAACTCCCATTTCTGAATGGCAAAGCAGCTTCTGTTAATAAACAGCGAACTCCAATTAGACATCTGTGAATGCTGATCTAAAAGGAACCCTTGGCTGGCATGTGTGCGTCACTAGTTTTCCCACAGTCTATGTGCCTGTGATCCAGCCAGGGTGTGGGGAAGCAGGTTTCCGGTGAGGTCATGAGGCGCCGGGCACTGAACTCCTGTGAGCATGCAGATCCCCCACTTTGTCCTTGATGTCATTTCTTTCCTTTCTTGGCCTTTCACACAGGTCCCTCACAGTCTGACTCCCTGACCGAGAACTCCAGGTCTAGAGAGAAGCGGTTCTCTAAATGGAAACCACCCTCCTGATCCTATGAAAGTATTTAGTTGGCAATTTGGAAGGGAAGGAAACCAATGAGTGGCATAAAGAATGTGGGTCTTGGGGCCAGACCTGGGTTTGATTTTAAGCCCCGCTGTTTACTAATTATGTGACCTGGGAAAATGATTTCGGTTTTCTCAGCTAAGTCACCCCATCTATGAATGGGAATCATGAACATTTGCCCCTTTAGAGCCAGGCGCTGTTGTCATGTGATGAGGACACAGCAGAAAACCAAAGTGGCAAATCTCCACGCCTTATAATTTAGTACAGAGAGACCCCTGATGGATGAAAATAATGAAATTATATGGTGTATTAGAAGGTGATGAGGACTATGAAGAAAAACAAAGCAGGGGAGGGGAAGTGGATGATGTGGGAACAAGAGTTGCAATTTTGAATCCAGGAAGATTGCCATTTTCATGTGCTAGGAACTTGCCAGGTGACAAGTGGTTGTTGGGAGAAAGAGGGGTCAGCAAATCGAAAGATTCTGAGGCCAGAGCACTGCCGAGGACTCCAGGAGCAGCAAAGGGGTCAGTGTGGTTGGAGGTGAGGGAAGGAGGATGAGAAGTTGGAGGAAGGCAAAGGGGTACCTAGAGGTAGGAGGGTTTGAGTGTGTGCCGGGCCTTATAGGCCAAGGTGCAGGCTTGGGGTTTTATGATGAACAAGATGGAAAGCGATTAGTGTGTTTTGAACCAAGAAGTGGCCTGATCACTAAGGATTCAGTGAATTAAAAGAAGATGAAGATGAAGAAGATGAAGAAGGGGAGAAGGAGGGAAGGGGAGAAGGGGAGGGGGAGGAGGAAGAGGAAGAGGAAGAAAAGGGAGGGGAAAAAGAAATGTTATGAAGTACTTAGCATACCTAGGTACTTAAAACCCTCCTCACATTCCCCAGAGAATCACACTAATCTTTCTTTCTCTCCCCCTGGCCCCGAGATTGTGTGATCTATGCGTACAGTTTTGGTTGGCAATTTTTCTGTGGTCTGAATTAATGGCATGAAACCTAATAAGAAGGAAGTCTGGAAGCAAAACACATTGTTTTGTTAGAGATTCTGATGATTTCTGTGGGTGATTTCTGCCCTGCAGGGGCAAGGAATATGTTTCACCATCCATTCATTGGCAGCTGTCCAGACATAAGGGTGTTCTTGGCCAATGTCTGTAGATTCACTCCACATATCTGTCTGGAGAGTGCAAGGCTGTGTTCGCCCAAAACAAAAAAGACAAAGACAAGGATAGGGCTGATAGAGTACCTTGTCCATTTGGTGAGAAATTCATTCTGCAATCTCATGATCTCATAGTCATTACATTAATCTGTGGCTGTTTTTCTCTCTACTAACTCCTGCTAAGTAGACAAAGGTCAAAAGAGAGACAGGGATGCAAGAGAAGAAGCAAACTCACGAATACCCTGCCCTTACAAGATTTGAGGCAGTTGGCCAACTGTGCTGGGTCATTAAAATGTCTCCTGAGGAAGAAAGGCTCAGAACTCCCCAGCATGCATCTCAAGCCTCGAGTTCTCTTTTGAGCACTGGGTGAAACAGTGCTGAGAGACCTCAAATGCCACACTGTCTAAGACTTTTCCCATTCCCAAACCAGTGTTTCTTCACGCAGTCCTTAGCTGAGGGAACAGCTCCACAGTCCAGTCCCAAGCCAGAATTCTGGGAATTGAAGACTCATCACACATAACTGGTGATCGAGTGATGTTTGTTCTACTTGTCAAGTACCTTCCTGAGCCTCTGCATTTCTAGCATTGTTGTGATCATTCAGAACATAAGTTGTTCTACCTCCTCTCCCTATTTCTTACCACATCTTCTAATCCATCCACTGATTTATTAAACCCTTCCTTACTTAAAATTCTCCCATGTCTCCTCATTGCCCAAATCCCGTAGATTTACACATTAGACGTAATTTGGCTACTGAACCACTCCAGTAGTCTTTCTCAATACCTGCCTTCTTGCTCCCTCCTTTCCCCAGCCAAAATGTATTTTATACTCCAGCCATTTTGAGTTTGTTGTTCTCTTAAAATGCACCAAACTGCTTTAAGAAAATCCTTT
Source organism: Zalophus californianus (assembly GCF_009762305.2). Lineage (NCBI taxonomy): Eukaryota > Metazoa > Chordata > Mammalia > Carnivora > Otariidae > Zalophus > Zalophus californianus. The sequence continues at coordinate 165,870,031 of NC_045596.1, read as the reverse complement.
GTTTAATCTGGTTTCTCTGCCTGGAGTGCTGACCTCAGGGGTGACAGTGTGCCTTGCAGGGCTGCAGTCACAGGGAGGGGAGTTGACCAAGGATCTCCACTGCTGAGCTCTGACTGCTTCCCCCCAGCTCAGCCCAGACCTTGATTGAGGGCAACCAAGATGTTAAGGCAGATCCTTTTCTGGATGGCAGGCAGTCCTTCTGAGGCTGATTTGGGGTCCACTCTCCAAAGGCCATAGAGTGGTCTAGGATACTTCCACCCAACTTTCCTTCCCTCTTTCCCTTACTCAGAGCCAGGCATGCAGTCTGACAGCTTTCCCAGTTTCTCCTGCACCGCATTGCACTTTGTCTCTCAGATCTTTCCCTTAATGATGTGCTTGCACATTTCATCCTCTCTTAGCAGGTGCTTCTCTGGGGACCCAGTCCCAGGCTCATGTAGTGACCATATGATGGTCACTTTTATATGACATATTATGTTATGACCCCTAAGTAAAGTGATACATCCTATGTATACCTATTATATACTACAACTAATAAGAGCACTGTTAATGTTAGAGATGTAAATATTCATACATCTCCCCTGTATCCTACCTGAAATTCCATCACATCTCCTATTATACTGCATTTGCTCATGACAGTGATGCTGTCTTACATGACATCTCTGTACCCATAAAGCTGAGCAAAAATGGCCAGCTCATAACCAAAATTGGTTCATCAGTAACTAGAAAAGTGCTTGGCACATAGTAGATGTTCAATAAACACATATTGAAAGTGTGAATGAATGACGTTCACTGACTAAATGAAGGAATGCCCAAATGAATGGCATACCAGCCTGGAGGGCAAGGGTAGAAACCAATGGTTATAGAGAAACACAAGGGAGAAAGAGAAAATGTTTTCTTTCCTCAAAGGAATAATGGTGAATGAGCAAATTCTAACAGATAATGATCATAAAAAAGATATAGAATTGTCCTTTGGATATTTTAATTAAAAGTATAATTACAAATCAAGTATTTGAAATTTTGTAATTGTATGCTGGCCTGTGTTAGTAGTCGGGCTGTCATTAGTTATGTGGGAGAAGATGCATTGGGCTTGGGTATAGCCTGAATGTTCGAGAAAGGTGGGCAATTTGCTGTGGGGAGCACACAACCTTATCTCTGAATGAGAACGATATAAATGTGCAGATGAGATCTGAGAGAAAGTCATTACTCCCATTTTAAACTGTGTTGTCAAGGGCAAGGTACTCTTCATGGGACAATGGGGCCCTAGCTTCCCCGTACCAGTCAGTCTTTCAATTAGGGAATTACTATATTTTAAGAAATATTAGTTAATCCCCAGTGTATCTGCATTTGCAATTCCTCATTTAAGAAATGAAAGCTAATCAGGTTTAAAAACTTGGATTCAAATCCCCGTTTTTCCTTTTGCTACCTGTGTTACTTTGACCAAGGAACATAACCTCCCAGAGCACTAATCTCCTATAAGAGGAGAAAATAGCAAAACTTCCCAAACAGTGTTTTTGAGCACTGAATGAGATAATAAATGTGTGCACCCTAAGAACAGCATCTGACACACAATTGCTGCTCAGTAAACACTGCTGAATTGACAGCCAGGGCTGTGGTGGCATCCAGTGCATTTTAAATGTCTGAGATGAATTTACAACTTGGTATTTCTCCAAAATTGAAATCTACTTGGAAAGGTTTCTCATAATAACCCTCTCCTACTCTTGTGAACCCACTCACTCTTTTGGGCTGGATTCCCAGCTCCAGTTCTGAGGAGAGCTCTTCTTTTCCAGGGTCTGAGAAATTTCTCCAGTGTGGCTCCCATTCTTTAGGTCATCTGACCACCAATCAAGCTTCTGCTGCTCCGGGACTCACAGTCCAGCCCTCAGTAAACACATGCATTTGTGAAGCTGTGCTTTCAGTGACTAATTCTCTGTCCTTCTCCCACTTGGGCCCTTCCTCCATCCCTGTTCCTATTCTCAAATCCTCATGGCCACTCCCTAGTCCACTTACTAAAACCTGTCTCCTGGAAAGGATCAGATAAACTATTTACACTAGAGATCTTTCAATAAATTAAACTGATACTTATATGAGATAAGTCTCCTCATGCTAAATGTATCACCAACCAGCACAGGCAGCCACACACTCTGCTGATGTCCAGCGAGGACCCCAGGTGATCCCTCCTTGACTTGGACTATAGAGAGGTGTGGTGGCTGTAAAGTATGTCCACAAATTCTTTCACATTCCTCTTTTCAAGCGGAGAAGCCTAGTATCCACCCCAACGCCCCTTGAGTGTGGCTGGACTTGATGGGCTTCTAGAAAAATAGTACAGTTAATGGCATGTATCTTTAGAGACTTGGTTGCACAAGGTACTGTGTCTCCCTCCCCGCTCTTCTTTTTGGATTCCTCCCTCTGGAAGAAGTTAGCCGCCACCTCATGAGGAGAGAGTCCCGTGGTGAGGAACAGAGGCCTCTTGCCAATAGCCATGTGAGTGTGCCATCTTGAGCGTATACTCTTCAGCCTTATTCAAGCCTGTGGATGACTGCAGCCCCAGGCCATGTCTTGGTATTTTTCCTTATTCACAGAATCTATGAGATAGCAACTATTCCTCATTTAAGCTTTGGCTTTTGGAAAATTTCTTACACAACAGTAGATAGTTAATACAGAGGAAACCTGAACATTCTGATGTTTTAGAGTTATAAGTCATAGGTGGTACATTGTGCTTCAAGGTAGCTGCTGAGTTTCTTGTGCCATCACAGAAAAATGGGGCCTGAAAATGCTAAAAAATTCCAAAGCCATGGTTGACTTTCAACCTAAGATAAGAATGTCTATCAGGTGGTTTTAAGGATCAAAATAATGGCACCTTACATTTATATAGCATTTCATGCCCGATGTCATTTGATTCTCACAATAATCCCATTGGGAAGGTAGGAAAATTATTATTCTACATTTTGTAGATGACTTAAAGTGAACTGCTTAAAGTTTCATAGAACAGAAGTGATATGGGTGGCAAGAGAATTCAGGACCCCTGAATTTCAATCTAACATAATTTCTTCTATATCATACTCTCGGCATGAATCCCATTCCTATGCCAATGACTGTGTTAGTTAATACAGGAGAGAAAAGAAAGAAATACTTACCGATTATTCATTCTGTGCAAAGAAGTACACCAGGTATTTCTTTTTTTTTTTTAAGATTTATTTATTTATTTTGAGAGAGTGAGAATGAGAGAGAGAGAGAGAGTACATGAGAGGGGGGAGGGTTAGAGGGAGAAGCAGGCTCCTTGGCGAGCAGGGAACCCGATGCGGGACTCGATCCTGGGACTCCAGGATCATGACCTGAGCCGAAGGCAGTCGCTTAACCAACTGAGCCACCCAGGCACCCTACACCAGGTATTTCACATACTTTATTTCATTTAATCATCATATCCAATGGCACAGCTCTTGTTAACATCAGTTTTCAGATGAGTACGTTTGAAAGTGAGGGAAATTAACAAGAGCATCGCCAGTGGCCACTTCTGCCACTCGAGGGTATAGGTATTACAGGTGTCATATATATCAAAGTCACTACTATTCCATCTTAGTACTTCTGTCCTTAAAATTCCTTATAGTTACAACCTGACATGATAAAAGATGGGATTATCCCTAAGTAATTTTGTTACTTCAAGGCATTTGTATTTGGGTAAAAGGCAAGTATAGAGCAGGCTTCATCTACAACTGCAACCAAACCCCCAACTTCTGCTTCTGCTTTGGAAAATTACAATCCCATCACTGTCTTAAAAAACAAACAGAAATTCACTAAACAAACTAATCTAGATTTTGGAAACACATCAGTGAGAACACTAGACATAAACTTTTGTCTTCACAGAGCTCACTTGAAAGGGTTAAACAATTATAAATACGCTAAAATCTTTGGGGGGGAATGCCATTCTGCCTCATGCCACTTCCTCATCTAGTCCAGTAGGATTATCAATAGCATTTCCCCCTCCCTAAAGAAGTAGTATTCGCCAATCTTTTTATTGGTTCTTCATCAACCACCTCTCAAATACTTCTTAGTCACCATCCCAGATTTCCCAAGCAGGCTTCAAGATCAACAGTGACAACAATAGCAGCAACTAACACATAGAGCTGAGAGCTTGCCTTGGCAGAGCACCATGCTTAGCCTTATGGTAATGATCTTATTGGATTCTCATAACCCTGTGAGATTGGCACTGGTATCTCCATTCTACAGATAAAGAACCTGAATCCCAGAGAGGTTAAGCTACTTTCCAAACATCATGCAACTAGTGAGTTATGTGACAACTAGTGACTGCCAGAGCCCATGTTCTTTATTAGGAAGTATACAGCCTCTCCTCCAGACCATCAGTCCTTCCTCACTGATAAGACTGAACTCATGCAGCTGAAACTCCCCCTGCCTCCTTCTCTCCAATGAATAATGTACCTATGATCCCTCTACTCTTCCTCCTGCTCTCTGCCCCTATCTTCTCTAGGTTCTCTCTCATTCTATGCAAAGTTAAGTCATCCAGTGAATACTCTATTCCCTCATTTCCCCTTCCTCACCTCTCACTCGCCCTTCAACACGCCAGTCTATCTTCTCTCCTGACCACTCCACATACTGCCTTCACTAAGGTTATCAAAACAGTGCACTTCCAAATTTCCAGACTTATGCAGACAGCGCTTGGCCTGTATCTTACCAGATTTCTCTCCTGCTATCACTGCCTATCTGCGTCCTTCCTAAAAATCACTGCCTATCACTCCCTCATTCTTCAAAATCTGTCCAGTGTTCTGAGATCCTAGCCACATGATTCCCCTACCTATATAACTACTCCTTTTGATCTCCTTCATATAATTTCTTCCAACCACACTTAAATTTTGTCATTTGCCAAGGTTTCATCCCCGCTCACCTCTCTTTCATTCTATATCCTCTTTTCATTCAATAGCACTTTCACTCATTGTGTGAATGAGCACCTCTGTCAGGATTCCTAAATCTATATTTCCACTCCTAACTGATTTTGTAAACTCCCATCCAAACTCTTATGTCTAATTTTTATTGGACAGTCATTCTTAATGCTGCACAGATATCTCAAACTTAACATGAATAAAAGGGAACTCATGATTTTCCTCTCTCTCTCTCTCAAATCAGTTTTTCCTCCTTTATTCAAGCAATGTCAGCAGCCATGCAGCTCGAGTTTGATGTCCAGGCTATTGAACAGAGCCCACCTGCACGCGTCTGTCCTTCACTGCATAGTGCCCTTCATGTCTTAGATGACGTCCTTAGCCCTTCTTCCACCTAGTGCTACAATCGCCCTCCCAGTCCAGAAGCTCAGCACCTCTTGCCTGGACTACCTCACTAGACTCATAATTGTTGTCTCGTTTCTAGGCTTTTCCAACCTGCTGCCAGAGTGATATTTTTCAAGTCCTTCCATGTGACTCCACTACCTGTAGGATAAGTATTGTCTGTCTGTCTGTCTCTCTCCCCCTCGTTCTCTTTAATGACCTTGAGGACCACTTATTCTAGCTCCTCTCTCCTGCTAATGTCTCAGGCCTATTTCTCTCTCTCTCTACACTCCAGGATCTTTTCTAAAGGTATAAATCAGCCTTTTCTCATGGTGGTGTCACTTCTTAGACCAACATCCTTACCTTTCATCGATTCACTAAAAACTCACATCAAATTCCACCTCTTACAGGGAAGTCTTCTCAACAGCCTGAGTTGGCTGCCCCTCTGTGCTTCCATAGTACTCTCTGCCTACCCCTGACATGACATTTCCCATCTTTTGACCTAGCACAGATTGGTAGGTTAAGGTCAGATTGCACTGGGCTGTATGAGACAAGAAGAGGAGTTTGGATTCTCTTCTGAGTTCAGTGGGAAGCCTTCAGTGGATTTACAGTGGAGAAGAATAAAATCTGATCGCATTTGTAGAAGCTCACTTTAGCAGCTATGTGAGGAATGGCATATAAGAAGGCAAATGTGCCCACTGGCAGCAAGTTAGGAGGTTGATGCAGGGGAGCCCAAAAAAGATACAGACCGGAGGCTTGGACGAGGATGCCAAGAGCAGAGATGGAGGAATGAGATACACAAAGGCAGCGTCATAGTACTGGCTGAGAGGTTAGACAAGGAAATGGGAAGGAAAGGCATCAAGGTTAGCTTGCAGGGCACCTGGGTGGCTCAGTCGGTTAAGCGACTGCCTTCAGCTCAGGTCATGATCCTGGAGTTCTGGGATCGAGTCCCGCATTGGGCTCCCTGCTAGGCAAGGAGCCTGCTTCTCCCTCTGACCCTACCCCCTCTCATGTGCTCTCGCTCTCTTAAATAAATAAATCTTTAAAAATAAAAAGGTTAGCTTGCAGACTTTTGCCTTGAGCAACTAGATAAATGATGGGTAGTGCTGTTTAGAGATGTGGGGAGCCCAGGGAAGGAGGTATAAGGTCATGGAGGGAAATCAAAGTGTTCTCTTTTTAATCATGTTAAGTTTGAGATGCCCGACTACAGAGTCTGGAGTTTGGAAGAAAGGGGAAGGTTGGATTTGATAGTATGTATTAAATGGATTAGATCTCTTCTGGAAAGTGTGCTGATAGGAAAGAATAGAGCACCAAGGAAGGATACTATAAGCCCCTCTGTGACCAACATTTGTGCCAGCCAACTGGTCTCTACCCCCACCCATTCACAAAGTGGTAAAACTATTTTCTTTAGAATGATCTTTCATAATCCTGTCAAACTTCACACACACACACACACACACACACACACACACACACACACACACACAAAGTAAAATAGACAATTTCCCCAAGGGAAATTGGATATTTTATCATAACTTGTTGTCCTGAACAAATTATATAAATAATAATACTTCCAACCACAGATGGCCCATTTCCCATGAAAGCTCTGCAATAAATCCCTGAGCCATAGCACCAGCAGAGTTTGTGTTTTGCTCATCAATGAGAAAACAAATCATTGCATCTCTCCCTTCAAATTAATCTCAGTATGCGGATAAAATCATGTATTCTCCAGGTAATATTTTAAATTTTTAGTATTCTGGGTATAATTCATTCCTAGCTGGATATCAATTATCTGACACATGTGAATCTAGAATATTTTCATTAAAGACATACGGTTCAGTTAAAAAAAGAAATGGTCTTTCATTTATAATTTTTATATGTACCTAAAGCAAAGAGATTCAGAATGGTACTCATTAATAAAACAAGTTTATCTTCCTGAGAAAATTGGAAACCTTTGAAGTCACTCTATTTTTGGTTTGTTTAATTTTTTTCAAAGAGGGACCAAATGACTCAGCGCTTGATGTTTTGGCCTCTCATTTGGCATTTGAATATTCTGCCTTATATTGTTATTTAGCAGGTTTATTAGTGTACTGTGGTGGTTTTGTTGCATGGCTACAAAACATATATGCTACAAGGCATGGCTAGGCTGATCGACATTTCCTAGGATTCTCTTCCCTGTCCATTTCTGGTCTTGTTTTTTACACTCAGAAGGTCAGCACTCCTATAGCTCACAGTATCAGATCCTCCCACAGAAGGGTCACTCCACTGAGGTCGAAGGTGGTGGCCACTGACCTGTTTCTGTCCACCCTCACAGGTTCCAGCTCATGCTTGGGAATTCAAGCTTGTCCTTGCCCTTCCCTACTTTATATCCATTACCTTTCCAGAAGCCTGTCCTGCATATGTCAGGCTCCAGCATCAGATGTAAAGGCAACAGTTTTAGAGTGTGCTTAACCAGCTCCCACAATTGTCTAAGGTCAAATCCCTATGTATGTGTGTGCGTGTATAAGGGTTGTGTGTATGAATGTGTGTTTGTGTGTGTGTCTGTGAGAATCTCTGTGTGACAGTGTGTGTCTATGTGTGAGTGTATATCTGTGTAAGAGAGTATGTGTGTGTCTCCATGTGTCTTTGCGCATCTGTGTGTGAGTGTGTGAGTGTCTATGAGAGTGTGTGTGAGTGAGACTATGTCTCTGTGGGAGAGTGTGGGTGTGTATAAGTGTGTGCCTCAGTATGAGTATGTCTGTGTGTGAGAGTGTGAGTCTGTGTGTGAGTGTAGGTGAGTGTGTATCTCAATATGAGTGTGTGTCTGGGTGTGACTGTGTGTCTGAAAAAGCGTGTCTATGTGAGAGTGTGAGTCTGTGTGAGTGTGTGTCTGAGTGTGTGTCTGAGAAAGCGTGTCTGTTTGTGTCTTCATGTGCATGTGTGAGTGTGTATGTCTGTGTGAGAGAGTCTGTGTGAGAACGTGTGTGTGTGTGTGTGTGCATATGTGTATATGTGTGTATGACAGAGGAGTGTGAAAGAAGAGGGAGGCACCTCCCGTGGTTTTGCTTCTCTGATTGAATCCTGGCTGATACAATGTTCATGGTACTGCTCTTTCTCTCTGCCCCTTTCTCTACTTTGGAGGTTACACCTGCTCTCCAGGCTTTAACTTTCACCTACCTAGCTGACTCCAAAATCTTCATTTTAAGCCCTGGCTTGTATCTGAATACCAAACTCGCATCTAACTACCTACAGCACATTCCGACTTGGATAAAGTACCATGACTTCAAAAGCAATGTGTCTAAAACTTAACTCACTAAGGCTCTTCCAATCTCTACCCATACCCCAGGCTGGAGAAAGGCAGGCACCTGTGACTCTCCTCTGTTGTCCTGTCAACAATGGTTAGCAAATGGTTCTTCAGAGCTCTAGAGAACAGCAGGGCCCAGGGAAAAAGTTCAGTGGGTAGCTGACATGTCTACTTCTAATAGAGTTCTATTTTTATGAAATTCCACATACTATTTATTTTAAAAGAAGTTTCTTCTATTTAATCTGAGCTCTCCTGCAAACCCTTCCTCTCTGCCTGCCACCTAGCTACACATCGTCGTCTGGCCTTCTCACTGGGTCATCTCTGCGCTGGCAGGGCCCTTTCCCTCACCCAGTGAGAGCACTGGTAAGGAACTCCTTTACTTCGTTCCTACCCCAGCCATCGTGGTCATCATGGTATCGAAACTTCAGCAAGACTCCCCTGGCAAAAACCAACCATTACCTCCTAAGTGACAAACTCCAGATTTTTTTAGTCCTTTTCCTGCTTGACTTTTTGGTATTTAGTGACTCTGAACTGAAATATTCACTTCAGTTCAACTCATTCTTGAAATGATTTTCTTCCTTGGCTTCTGAAGCACTAATCTATCCTGTTCTCCTACTTAGGAAAGAAATATAAAATGTGTCATTATGAGAAAAGATACTGACTTCTCTTCCTTTGTCATCCTGTGTGTGTGTGTGTGTGTGTGCACATGTGTGCATGAATGTGTGTTTACCCTTGTTCTTATCTATAAACACTCCTTGAATGATCTCATCTATTCCCATCTCATCTACTTCAACAATCTGCTATGAGCTCATGATTCCCCAGTCTGTATCTCCAGCCATCATTTATTTTCAGAACTCCAGACCCAAAAACCTAAATGCCCACTGGCATCTCCACCTAGTTGCCACTAAACTCAGCCCACCCCAAACTGAATTCATCCTTGTTCCCCAGCTCATCTCATCCAAGAACATTTCTCTCATTTTCATGTCTGCACTCACCACTCCCTTCTCTCAATTCTTTGAGTGATATTAGGTAAAATCACTATCATATATTAGTATTGTAATGCTCTTTTATTATGTTTGTTTGTTAATTAGTTTTCTCAGTTAAACCCTATGCTTCTTGAAGACAGGGATCACACTACTGGCCGGTCTTATATCCCTGTGATACCAGACATTAGCTAGACATCGAGTAAATATACAGAATGGAATTGAATTGAGAATGCTCAAGTATTACAGCTTTAGAAAAGGAGGACATGCCAGGAAGTCATAACTATATCTGCTATCTAAATCCAAAGGTAACAGATGCAATTCATTTTCTTTGAACACCATAGTAGGAGAAATAGTTTTAAAGTAAAAAAATAAAAATAAAAAAGGAGAGGAAATGTTCTAAACTAGATTTTAAAATTTGACTTAGAAAAATGTTTTAAAAATTGTTTTGGCCCACATCATTCTGCACGACTTGATGCATTTCTCTCCACCTCCAACTCAATGATTGCACCCATACAGATGGGAATGGATGATAAGGACATGATTTATTAGACTACAGTGGTTCTGTTCCTTTGACTCTGAAAACCAGTCAGAGACTATGGTAGCAGGGAGGAGGCTCAGAAACAGAAGTGGGGCTTCTTAGCCCCTTCCCATCCCTACCTTTGTTCTCCATGGTCAGACCACCCTCAGGGGCAGCCATTGGCCTACACCCAGTAGCTGAAGGAGCCACTTATTCCCTGTCTTTCCAAAGCACAAAAACGGGTGAGTCATGAGGTCAGGTACATCTATGATGATTATTCCAGAATAGTTGAAATCTTTGCTTTTATGAACACTAAGCTAAAGAAACCAAAGAAATCACAATGGACAAAATTGTAATGGTAAGGGAGTCTAGAAATATTTTTGTGTAGAAAAAATATTTAACTCATTAAGTGCTATGTTTCTCACTTGTCTTTCTGTAAGTCCAGAGTATAGGAGCAAATATTATCTCTTCAAGCTTGCCTGGCCCCGGGCCCAGACAGGCCAAGTTTGCCCTTGCCTACCAGTTCCCCCTCCAGCCTTCTCTACCTGACTCAATGATGCCCTCCATATTTCTATCTCAGGCCACTCCCACCTAAACTTCTCACAGGTAAGATTCTGATATTTGTTATTTACACATCCTACATCTCATTATGCCATTATCCCTGGGACTTCTATGAGAAAGTAGACAACAATATTTTTTTTCTGTGGTAAAAAATAATTTGGCAGTTAGCTAGCATGTGTGGATGTGGGGAAGGGTATCACTGTGAGGGAAGAAAACAACTCCCTGAAATCACATCATAAGGCAGGTCAAGTGTTACAGCCTATCACATTCTCTCCTGAGAATGAAGAAATTATTCACAATTAGCAGGGAATATTGTGGAATGATATCCATGATATTCATTGACTTCAGTCATTCAAATCCTGTGCTGGTCTCAACCCTAATTAAGCAGTTGAGAAAAGAAAGAATATTAATTGTTGAGAATTCATTCTGGGCCCAGGATGAGATATTTTAATCAAAAGATCCAGAAATAATCCTACTTCTAGGTTAAAAAAAAATTACCCACATGGGTAGTTAAAAAAAAAAAAAACCAAAAAACTGCTTTCAAACAATAAACCAATTCTTGTTATGAAAATCTGATTCAGTCTTACTCTTGTATCTGTGCATTATCTCATAGGAGCTAATCATTTGCTATCATTTCCTAAAACCATACACTAGAGAAAGTGTTATGAGCATGAAGGCAGAAAGAATAAGTAGAGTGGTTTCTAACAGAAGTTGGACAGATAAATGTCTCTAATTCGTCATTCTTTGATCACAAATGTCATTTATTCTTAACGTAATTTTCATTCCTGGTTTCTTCCCTCACTTAATATACTATTAGGTGTTACCATAAATTTGCTATGGTAAATTACCATAAATTAGTAATGAGGGCTCTTCAAAAAAAAAAAAAAGAACACAGAAAATATGAAGTTTTGAGGGAAGAAAGTAGTTTTGGGGGGTAAGGCCTTTGAAGTCCATACAACAAAACAACAAGTACTTCTTGGTGCCTTATCCTGTTTGTACCTGACATCCCCGATGGCTCCTGAGCCTGACTTCTTTCTTCCCTGTATAACTCAGGTTCGAGGCTACTTTGGACACTAAAAGCTGCACTTAGAACCTACATTTTTGGTGATGACATTGTGCAGGCAGGCACAGTGGTCCATGTTGTGCCCGGTCCCCCAGCTGCACTCCACAGCCAACTGCTCAGAGAGCTCCCTGACCTTCATCACTGAATGGAGGCTCTCTCCAGCAATTTCAATGGAACCAAGAATTGAGGGAATCACAAAACTTTAGGGTTTAGGCATTTAAAAAATTACATGAGCACTTTAAATATAGGAAATGTAACATTAATTTGTTATCCTCTACTAAGCAATTTAGAACTTGTCACACTGTGAGCCTCTTATTTGTTAAATTATTGACCTAATCAGTGGACGTTTTGGTGTTCCTTCACCATGACATGTCACCTTAGGGAAAATCTCCAGACCATGAGGGGACCAAATTCTATCCAGAGAAATGAACTCTCTAGATTCACTATAGAAATATCACTTGCAGTTTCTAGAAGGTTGACTCATAAGTTACCTGCTACAGGGTTTCTTGAGAGTTAAACTTGAAAGGGGCCTCTCCAATGTATACATATGTTGAAAACATTGATATATCTTTTCCTTGTACTGATGTTTTCCTGACATACTGGTATAAGAGAACCTGACTTCTTTCTTTTACTTTTAAAAAGGGAACAGCCTGGCTGGCTCAGTCGGTTTAGCATCTGACTCTTGATTTTGGCTCAGGTTATGATCTCAGGGTCGTGAGATGGAGCCCCATGTCGGGCTCCTCACTAGGCATGAAATCTGCTTGAGATTCTCTCTCTGCATCTCCCCCCCCCAACTCCTGCACACACTCCCTCTCAATAAATAAATAAATAAATAAATAAATAAATAAATAAATAAATAAATAAATAAGGAACAGATGTTCGCCACTAAATTTCCTGGCTATAGTGAACATCTCAGATTACATTTTATCTGGTCTTTCTTTTCCATGGGAGGCACGTTTTCACCTGCAGGCCTCTTACATAATATGGAATAATACAAGCATGGTATCTGGTTCTGAGACTAAGAAATTGAAACTTGTATAGTTGACTTCCAAACCTTCCAGGTCTCGAGGCTGCTGAAAAATCTGAAGATTTCCCCTACTCAGTTGCCCTGAGTAAGAATTATGCTCACATAAAGCTGGATTTAAAATGAGTAACTTTAGGACACCCAGCTAAACCCATCTACGACTGAAACCTAAAGTGTCTTTTTCTGATATAGATACTCAAGGACATAGATTCTAATTTAGTAAGTTGTCTGACCATGAAAATCTTACCTATTAGTAAGTTTATCTTACTTAGCACTGAAAAGATGTTAGGAAACGAAATCTATTATTTCAAATTTATCCATTGTCAGGGAAATAAAATTAGAGGTCTGAAACTCATCTACTTCAAGGTTATTATAAGATCTTTTTGTTAGAACAGAAATAAGTTCAGTGGTGAAGGTTTTGGAAATCAAAAAGAGTAAAGTGCACATGTTATCCTGTTAGGTGTCTTTAGAAGAAAGGGCACTTGAATAAGGAAGAGAAAAGACATAACTCTCTGGAGAGTATAATAGCACCGGAGGCTGTGGGTAGAGCTTTGAACTGGTTGTGTCCTGAACTTGAAATATCACCAACATTTCTGAAAGCTAGCTTTATAGATTTTGATTCGTATTTGACTACTCAGCATGAAATAGACAGATTTTTCTGTGACCCTAAAAGCTATAGAAAAACACACATTTTCTATTTGCTGTTAAGGACTATTAAGAGTGACAGATATATACGACTATAATGATGGTTATGTAAATTTATATTCTGACTAAAGTCCAGATTCTGGCTGTCTCTGGCTATTCTTAACACAACATAGAATGGTCTAGATAATATTAACTCAAAGAAAAAAAAAACACAAAAATCTTCAAAATATTTATCATTAAGTTATAACTTAAATAATAGTGGCCTAAGCTTAAAGAGATGTTACCCTCATACACAGAGATCATTTATTTCTGGAGAAAACCCTTCCAATTCTGAAAGATCAGACGTTTATCAAACACTGTGACTCAAAGCTGGATTTAATCAGCTAATGTTGAGATTAGCCAGAATCTAGTTTGAGCACGTAGATTTTGGAGTAGAAAGAATATACTTTTTAAATGGTAAAATAAAAAAATGCAAATGGGAAAGAAAAATAAACTCATATACTCAGAATGATAAAGAAACTCTATCCAGGGAGCCCCAGAGAATGTTAGGACAGTGATTTTTAGAAATTCAGCCAGGAGGATTCTTCAATTTATCTTTTTTCAAGGTGTATAATCCATGGTCTTTGGAGCAAAATGTGCTAATTACAGGTGTTTGACAAAATGCAACCGGTAATAAGAGAGCTGGATAAAGCAGAAAACCTGAGTAGGAGCTGGGGTATAAAGACCACATGTAATGGGGGATATTCAGATAATGTTCTTTCTGGTATTGGGAGATTGTATATCAAGTTTGAAACTGTTGTATAAAATGAGGACCCAGAGAAGGTAGAAAGCATGTAAACACAAGAAACTCAAAATGAGGACATTCTTGGAAGGCATTTCTCAGATCACTCTTCATACCCAACTGTCTGATTAAGGTAAGTTTGGGTTCTAAACGCTGAGCAGGCTTGTATTTGTGTGTGAGTCCAGAAGGCCTAATCTTGGGCAAGAAATGAGAGTTTGCTATCAAGAAGTCTGGGACAATCTTGCAGAAACAGTAGTGGAACTGAAGTACTAAATGTTACCGCAACATTCACCTATTCGTTCTTTGAGGCACATTTCAAATGCAATTTCATTAATATGAAATGCAATGACATTTATTTATTGACAAAAAAAGTCATGCCAAGTGCTGTATTGTCTATACACTTTAATATTTTTTGCTATTGTTGTTTTTGGTGTTCTTAAAACTCAATTCTTGGGGCACCTGGGTGGCTCAGTTGGTTAAGCATCTGCCTTCGGCTCAGGTCATGATCCTGGAGTATTGGGATCGAGTTCCACATTGGGCTCCCCACTCAGCTGGAGTCTGCTTCTCCCTCTGACCCTTCTCCCTTTTGTGCTCTCACTCACTCACTCTCTCTCTCTCTAATAAATCTTAAAAAAAAAAACTCAACTCTAACTACAGTCAGTTTAAGTTTTTTTTTTTATAATCTGCTATATTTTCCTAATGTGAAAACTAAGTCACAGAGAGGCCTTTGAGTAACATGCTCACACAGTTAGCAGATGGCGAAGCAAGGATTGAACCCAGATGGTCTCATTCCCAAACCGCTTCATGGCACTCACTTCTCAATCACCTTTCCTAATGGTCACCAACCAGATGCAATGACTCCTTCCTCTCAATTCCAACATTTTGTACCTCTTATGCTTACCATATCCTATTTGGTTCTTAACTGTAATTATTTGACTACATGTTGCATCCCGTCAACTAGATTATAAACTTGGTAAGACATATAATTATCTCTGCCTCTCCTTCTGTTGTCCCCAAGGCCTGTTTAATGCCCTGCACGTAGGTGTTCAATAGATTTTGGTCATGGGATTGAATTAAATGGGGTGAGGGGCAGATTGGTCCAATCACTCACCACTACCCCATCTACACTATGGAAATCATAGCCAAGTGGACCTGCTCAATCCTCTCTTCCACCCTAAGGAGAGGTGATAGATAGCTGAATAAGATAATGCAACCAAGGGCAAGTTTCCATTTTCATCCCATTCCTCTCCCTACTTCCCCAACAAAACTGACCTAAATGAAGTGAGATCTTTCATTTATTTAATCCAATTCCCTGGCATTTTAAATGCTGTTAAAACTCAATATTCTACTGAAGTCCGGTTGGAGTAAAAGTCAATGGCAGCTAAAGATAGTTTACAAATGGACATACTCTAATTTCTAATGAACTCTGGTGAAATGTGAGAGAAGCGATTATAGTAACTTACAGAAGACCCAGAAGGAGTGTGAGTCCAGAAGCTTGAACTGCTCAGGTGAGGGGCCAAGGTCTACCTTTGAATCTTCCCAACTCCCTCTTACTTATTCCTGTGCTTAAGAAGTCACCAGCATTATGTTCCATACTCATAGCTTGGAATAAAGTTAAAAATAAGCCTCTTTATCTTTTTATACAACCAACTCCAACCCCTTTTGCCCGAAGTCATAAATATTTGAAAAGCCCCTTTGCCTTTTGTTTAAGGCCAGGTCTCCAAGATACCTCTCCTCTCATAGGGCTAACTCTTCAAGGATTGGTCAGCTTCTGGACCACCCAGCAACAGAGAAGTAAACACAAAAGAATTATTTTACAGCCAATCTTCTACCAGCTGAAAAACATTAAAAAGTTAAAGAAGCTAAACCTCAAAGTCATAAAATTAGAGAATGTTAGAAATGACAGCGTCTTTGATGACCCCCATTTTCCAGCCCCCACCTGTTTCGATGAAGACATTGAAGCTCAGTGAGGAGACATGATTTGTTCAAAACCACCCAGAGAAAGAAAGAACAGCTGCCACATGCAGCAATATGAATGCATCTCCAAAACATGATGTTGAGTTGAGTAAAAGAAGCCAGACAGAAAAGAATGCATACTATATTATTCCACTAAGTTCCAGTGCAGGCCAAACTAAGCTGTGGGGACAGAAATCAACATTTGGCTGGGTGGGTGGGTGTGAGCCTAAAAGGGGCCCAAGAGAACTTTTGGTGGTTATTAAAATAATGTTCTGTACTTTGGGCTGCCAGTGACATGGTGGACCCAAGTGTCAAAACCCCATCCCACTGTACCACTAAAATCTATTCATCTTGTGTGTAAATTGAGTCTCATCAGACTGATTTTAAAATAGTTGGGTTTTGTTGTTGTTGTTGTTGTTAAAAGCTGCACGGGGTGTGAGGTACGGTGCTGACATGGGGGGGTCTAGCTATGTGCCTCCCAGGCCAGGCCTGTTGGGCTCCACCACCCTCCTTCCAGCTCTTTTTCTTCTTGATGCAAATGCACTCTTCGGAACCAAGTCTCAGTGACTGGTCCTGGACAACTCGCTGAAGCAGCATATGAAAGAACATGAGAAGTATCCAGTGGGGTCCACAATTAAATCCAAGACATTAAATTATCATCTCACAACTACTCTGGAGACAGCCAGGACTTATGCAAATTTCAAGCAAGACAAAATAATGATTATCAGTCCCGCCAAAAGGAGGGAGCTAGCAAATGAGTGAGCTAAAGAAAATTAGGTGCCGTTGGTAATTCTAGAAGTAATATGAA
The DNA here is from genome assembly GCF_009762305.2 of Zalophus californianus. Classification (NCBI taxonomy): domain Eukaryota; kingdom Metazoa; phylum Chordata; class Mammalia; order Carnivora; family Otariidae; genus Zalophus; species Zalophus californianus. The sequence goes on along the minus strand of NC_045596.1, from coordinate 165,853,137 downwards.
AGAATGAAGGGTGTTCCCCATTTAGTTCTTCTCAAGCCTGCAAGGGCCTAATCTAGTCACATACTGTAATTATAATGTATCCCTAGGTATGGTGTATATAGCAAAAGCATGCAAGTGAGACTTGGAAAAATAGAGCTTTCAGGATTGTGTATTAGTCTATATAGAGAGATGTATAGCTTTTCTCTGGCTTCTCTGGAATTCTCTCTATAGGCTGTTGTCTCTTCCTTTTGAGAAGTTGAACTCTGTTTCATCAGAGGCCTTCCTCAAAGAAGGAAGGGCTCTTGACAGTAGTGGACTTGAATGTTCTGCTTATTAAAAACAGGGCTAGAGAACATCTCTGACCCACAGGCCTGCCACATCCCTGTCCCTCATGTCTGCAGCAGGTTCCCTATTTTTTTTAATTTAAATTCAATTAGCCAACATCTAGTACATCATTAGTTTCAGATGTAGAGTTCAATAAATCATCAGTTGTGTATAACACACAGTGTTCATCCCATCACATGCCCTCCTTAATGCTGATCATCCAATTACCCCATCGCCCTACCCACCTCCCTCCAGCAAGCCTCAGTTTGTTTCCTAGAGTTAAGAGTATCTCATGGTTTGTCTCCCTCTCAGATAACTTCCCATTCAGTTTTTCCTCCCTTCCCCTATGATCCTCTGCACTGTTTCTTATATTCTACATATGAGTGAAACCAGATGATAATTGTCTTTCTCTGATTGACTTTTTTCCTTCAGCATAATACCCTCCAGTTCCATCCACATCAATGTAAATGGTAAGTATTCATCTTTTCTGATGGCTGAGTAATGTTCCATTGTGTGTGTGTACACACACACACACACACACACACACACACACACACACACACACATCACAAGCTCTTTATCCATTCCTCTGTCAATGGACATCTCAGCTCTTTCCACAGTTTGGCTATTGTGGACATAGAGCAAGTTCCTATTTACAGCACCTGGGATTCCCTTTGGCTAGAAAGGCTTGGTGACATGCCATAAGCCCCACTTCCTAGAAGAGCCATTTTGCACAGCCAGAATCATAACCTGGGACAAGCAAAGCAGTTGCCTTGGGTTCTAGATTTCACCCTTGATTCCAAGCCTTTCCTAGCAACTTACAAATTATCAACTGAAGGGAAATAAGTTTCCCTCTTTGGGAAGCAAAGCAGTTGCCTTGGGTTCTAGATTTCAACCTTGATTCCAAGCCTTTCCTAGCAACTTACAAATTATCCACTGAAGGGAAATAACTTTCCCTCTCTGGGAAAGGTGGTTCTGTTTTAAAGCCTGTCTTATGCCCTGCTTATCCCAGTTGTTACTGGTAATATATATACCCTATGTTTTTCAGAAAAGAAAACTATTTTTTTAGAATGTTACACATTCTAAAGAAAACTTTCTTATGAAAAAATACAGCACAATACCAAAGTCCCAAACCTTCTGATTATTGAAATTCTTGGTTAGGGGCACCTGGGTGGCTCAGTCGGTTAAGTGTCTGCCTTTGGCTCAGGTCATGATCTCAGGGTCCTGGGAATTGAGCCCCACGTCAGGTTCCCTGCTCAGTGGGGAGTCTACTTGGGATCTCTCTCTCTCCCTCTCCCTTTACCCCTCCGCCACTCTCATGCGTGTGCTCTCTCTCTCTCTCAAATAAATAAATGAAAACTTAAAAAAAAAAACTTGGTTCGTGCCAATAAACCTCATTGAAAATTCCACAAAAAATATCTAGATCTTTAGCCTTTGAAGACATACATGCATTGATTTGTTGCTCATTTATTTGCTTGCTTCCAAGTATTTCCTGGGGTTTTAAACTACTTTTACTTATTAAAAGTATAGATGGTTCTTGATGGTTGGTATATTTGTAAAACTATCTTATTTATTATTATACACTCCTCAGATAACTAACTGCTATTCTAAATGCAGGAACTAAATTCCAGGGAATTTAAAACAAATATATTCCAGATCTGAAAATTAGTCTAAATATCCATTCAATCACTCGACCATTTATTTCACTTAAGAAATAAATGAATATGATGGGAAAATTAATAATATGAAGGATTTATTTGGAAGATTCATAATAGTTGGGAAAAACTGCAGAAAAAGCAATGGATATTACCATTTAAAGCTTCTTCTCAAAGGAGAAGCACATGTAGAAATTTCTACTAACTTTTGGTCAGCCTGATTTATTCTCTTAGACACTTGTGTCTCATTTTCAACCAACTGAAGTATCAAAGTAAGTAATGACAACTTTTATATCCATTATTTCTAGGTAATATAATGTCCTGAGGCTTGAAGTGTTCCCTAAACTCAAATTTAAGTACATTATGGGGGAATTGTTCATTACTCTACAGTATGTACCCATGTGCCTTTAAATTTCATTTTAATCATTTGTACTAATTGACAGACTATATCTCCTGGAAACCCTGAAAAATCTACTAATAGGCAATTGCTTCATATGTCAATGTGGTCATTTGCATTTCTAAACCTTTAATCTCATTAGATACTTAATATTTCTCTTGCTATTTAATAGTGTAGCAAAATTTGACTGCCATTTTGCTGTTTATGATATTTGCCAAAAAAAGAAAAAGTCTCTTTACTACTAGTAAAAAGCAATATGATAATAATGGTATTATTTAAGTATTATTATAATAGTAATAGTACTGATGGCCGATAACCTGACTTCTGCTCTTGGGTCTGCCAACCAAATATTTTTGGCGTCTTGGACAAGTCACTTCTGTGAATCTTAATTTTCTAACCTATAAAAAGGAGCTGTGAACATCTGGTCATTAACAAGGATGCTGTGCATATTATATATAGTAACACTTTTAGAGCCCTTTAATTTGTTGCTATACCCCAGTTGCACAGAGGTGTCACTCTAGTAACAGTGGTTGCACCCTTGCCATAGCCACCATCATCATTGTCATCATCATTATTGGCATAGACAAAGAAGAAGGTGCCCAGAAAAACATGACTAAGGGATACTTGTGGAACAAGGTAAGTAGGTTTCACAATGTATCCATTTCCCAGGGCTACCTTAAAAAAAGTACCACAAACTGGGGGGCTTAAAACAACAGAAATCTATTCTCAGTTCTAGAGGATGGAAGTCTGAAATCAAGGTGTTAACAGCTCCTTCCAAAAGCTCTAGAAGAGAATCCTTCCTTGCTGCTACCAGCCCCTGCTGGCTCCTGGTGTTCCCTGGCTTGTAGAAACAATCCCAGTCTCTGCCTCTGTTTTCACATGGCCTGCTTCTCAGTGTGTCCTAATATCCCTTTCCTTCCTTTCATAAAGACACCATGCATTGGATTTAGGGCCACCCTAAATCCAGAATGATTTCTTCTTGAGACGTCTTGAGATTAACTGCTTACATCTGCAAAGACCTTATTTACAAAAAAGTTCACATTCTGAGCTTCTGGACATAATTTTGTGGACATAATTTTGGAGGAATATTGCTACCTCCAAAGGATGGTAAAGGCTGACTGGGGACCTGTGTTGAGAAGAATGTTAAGGCTGAATTCAGGATTAGTAGGAAAGAATACCAGCGTCATGAGCAAGGTATGGGAAGTGGACACATACTTGTCATGTTCTTGTCATCACTAAGCACTTATCTACAAGGGAATTGAAGAAGATTTGCCACTGCCCCTGGTCACTCAGTGGCAAAGTTGCACTAGAAATAAAATCTCCTGACTCAAAATTCAGTGCTCTTTCCACTATACAATTTAATAATCTCTCATCTCAACCCCTCTCTAGAAGTTATTACTAAAAATGTAAATATAAGACCTTGAAAATTACTGACACCTTAATACTTATGTTGATTTAATCGGTCGGATTAGAGTCATTAAGAACCATTTGGCTGACTTCCATTTCCAGCTCTGATATCATACTAACCTTCCACCTGAGAAAAAATAGAAGCTGGATAAAATTTAAAGGGAAAACTTTGAAAGTTTTGAAGAATTGGGGGTAGAAGATGTCAGTATACTTTAAGGGAAGTATTATAATCAACAAAGGACATTTCATGATGATGAAAGGTGATAAAAAGGGCCAATTCAATAGGAATATTTTGAAAAATTCTTAAATTTGTAAGCATCTAATAGTGTACCTTTAAATATATAAAGAGAAGAAATAGAATTAAAGGACACATAGGCAAATCCATACTTATAGTCAGAAGTTTTTTAAGTCCCTGTTTCTCATGAATGTACTAAGCAGACAAAAAATCAGTAAGGACATAGAAGATTGAACAAGATTAAAAAGCTTGACCTAATTGATATATAGAACCATTTACCCAATTACTGAAAAAGGCACATTCTTTTCAAGGGAACATGAAGTTTTACCAAAATTGAACATTTGCCTGGGGCATAGAGCAAGTCTACACAAATTTCAGGAGACTGAAATAATTTAGAGTATGCCTTCTGACCACAGTGGAATCCAGGTACAAATCAATCCCCCAAAATATAAATAGAAAAAATCCCCCACATATTAGATTGTAGGCAAAGCACATCTAAATAATCATGAGTAAAAGAAGAAATCACAGTAAAAATCAGAAAATAAGTTGAAATAAATAATAATAAAAAATACTACATACTAAAATCTCTAGGATACAAAAAAATAACTTGTGGATTATAGCTAAAACAATCTGTTGAGGAACATTGAGAGCCTTGAATGCATATATTGAAGAAAGGAAACATTGGAAAATTGATGACCTAGACTGTCCTAAGAGGAAGCTAAGGGGAAATACAAATTAAATCCACAGGGAGTAGAAAGAAAAGAATTTTTTAATGGCAGAAAAGAACTATACCCAGAGAAAATCAACAAACCCTAACATTCATTCATCAAAAAGACTAGTAAGGATTGATAAACTTCTAACAAAATTGATCACAATTTTTTTTTAGAAAGGAAGAGACAAACAATATCAGGAATGAAAAATATCCTACAGACAATTATAAATAAAATTGGGGGATATCATGAACAACTTTATACCAATACATTTAAAAGTGTAGATAAAATGGCAAACTCATTGAAAAAAATAACTAATTTAAAACTGATACAAGAAGAAATAGAAAATATGAGCAGTGTTTCATTAAAGAAATTATTTTTTAATAAAACTATTCCTACAGTATAATCTCCATGGCTTCTCAATGAATTCTTCCTAATATTTAAATAAGAAATAATAGCAGTTTACCACAAACTCATTCAGGGATTAGAAATAGAGGGAAAATCTCTCAACTTGTTTAATGAGATCAGCATAAAGTTGATACCAAACCTGACAAAGGGATTACAAGAAAATTATGGAACAATCTGTCTTAGAAACACACCCCCCCACACACACAATATCCATTAGCTATGAGGGCAGATGAAACAGTCAGTGGGGGGACAGGGCTTATGCAATTAGTTTCTTCAGTTTCCTTCATTTCACTCTTCAGAAGGAGAGCAACTTTGTGCTTTTGAGGTAGAGACAAGTATCTTATTTACCGGAAAGAAGGCAGCATGGTAGGAGATGCATCTTTCTAAAGTCACAAATATTTATTAAAGCCACTGAGAAAGTAATGCTCTCTTTTTCAAAATTCATCATACTCTACTGTCAGTCCTCCATTCCAGGCCTGTCTGTAGTAACTCAGAGAGACAGGATAAACAGAAGCATGAGTTAGATACTGCTAAGTTCAGTCCTGGTTCTGCCATTTTTGGCAAGGTGATGTTTAGTAAGTTATTTGGCCTCTCTTAGCCTTCGTGTTCTTGTATAAAATAATGGGTGAATGACATTTATCTGAAGGTAGTTCAGGGGATTAAATGAGATGATGGATGTGAAAATGCCTGTACACATAGAGAGGTAGATATTTTCCTGAAGCTGGAGATACTATTTGCATTATTTACTTACAGAATCTGTGCACTTAAAGTCACTATTGTCTACCATTTTCTATTTATTAGGAGCAATAAATGCATGTCCCTAAAAGATTATCATTTATTGTTGCAGCTACTTGCAATGTATCTCTGTGTCCATCAGACTCATGTGGATTAGAATGCATTTGGTGCCTCTTACAACATGCTAGTTAGACACAATGGATAGACTGTTTGGGGTGGGGGTGGCAGTGTCCAGTATTCAATACAAGTGCTTTAGGTACTCCATTACAAATCAGAGAAAATATTCTGTTTTGGAGAATTACCTTGATAAAATCCTCTGGGGATGGATTGGAGTAAAGCAAGCCATGAAAGGGGCTTTGACTCATGAGATGGCACAAATTGAGGAAACTCAGAGAGTCCATATCTAACTCTGGGCTTAAATTTCCTCACTACTCCAGACCCCTGTGACTGACATCTTTATATCTTTGCAAAAAAATGTCCTTGCCTGGAACGCACCTTCCTCATATCCCTGCCTGGAAAATTCTTACTCATCTTTTTAAAATCACACATTCATTCAATCAAAAATGTTTATGAAGCCCTTCATATGTATTGAGTGCCATACTAGGCACCATGGTTATTAGGATGGTGAGCAAAATCAGACCACGATCTCATTTATGTGTGCAGGCTCTGTACAGATGTCCCGGTCAATCTTGCCTTGGTTGCTCCCTCCTGGGTACTCAAAGCTCTGGGTGTACACAGTATTAGAGAATAATCTCTGTGTTCACATGGCTGTTTCTCCAGCCTGGAAAGGAGCTCCACAAGAGAAAGGCCTAATTCAATCATCTTTTCTTCCCCTGGGCATACCTCGGAGTCTGACATGTAGTGGGCATTCAATAAATGTTTGTTGGCTGAATCATTCATTATTCATGAGGCCTTGATACAGTGAAATCTGTTGAATGATTCTGCTAATGAATATGAGAGAAATTAAAACAATTACCCTCAAGAAAATTATATATTTTTGAGATATTCTTTGTTTTTTCCTATTTTATTAGATTTTATTAGTAGTCCTAGCAGCTATTTTAAATACTTACAAAGTTAACATCACTGATTTTTTTTTAAAAGATGCACAGTATAATATAGTTTAAATTATGCCCAATAGCCTTTTCTGGTTTAAAATTATGAGAATTTGGGAGGCAAAACAGAACGAGCTGCCATTTAATTGGAAATAGCCATGCATGTGAATATACCAGAGGATTTGTTAGGTTTCTATACTAATCAATAATATTCACCTAGAAATGTTAAGTGGTAGAAGACATTCATGGAATTTGACTTCACAACACTGAAGTCTGGCACATCCTCCAAACAAAGATAACATTGTTTATTTAAAAACATTTAGTATAGATCTAAAAGTTTCCCGAAGTTTGTGAAAATGTGAACTGTTCTTGAAAAAAATTAAAGAATGAAAACAAGCAAACAAAAGAGCCTGTCATTACTTGTGCCGAAAAAGGAGAAGCCATTCTTTAAGTTGTGCTAGGCAGACCCTAGAGGTTTCAGCATAAATATTAGGGGAGCTTTGGAGATAAAGAGATGTCATTTCTACTGGCTTATTTTGAAATAAGTAAAATGTTTAGCCTTTTTTTTTCACCATGCTATAAATTATATATAGAAGGACTGAAGGGTGAAAGCATGAAAGTACCTACTTGGTCTGGTGTTTGGATCCTTTCAGGTGGGCATGATACTGTTCTATGGAGTTTAGAGAGACACTGCAGATGGTACATCTGTAATTGCGCCTCAGACCTGTGGACAACAGACGGACTTGATTAGCTGCATCCTTGCCATCACTACCTGAATGAATCCCAGAATCTCTAGAAGTTCAGGACAGAGTATCTCACAGGGCATCTGGTCTACCCCACCAACACTTCAGTCCTCCTTACAGAGCCCAGCCAACACCTCCCTTACTAGAAGTTAGAAGCAGGCTGCTCCATTTCTGGATGCCTAAAATTATTAGGACGTGGTAAATTGAACATAATTTTAAAAAGTGGTCGGGGGGAGAACATGCTTCCTGAGATACAATGTTTCTGGACATTTTGTAACCCAAAGACAATTCTACTTTTTCCTTAAGGCATATAGACATGGTATGCTGTCATATCTGCAATGAAATTTGAGACTCCAGAGAAAAATTCTGGAACCCTCTTCCAATGGCAAAATCACAAATTCAACTTTAGACCTTGTTCATTTGAATTCTTCCAGGATCATCTTATAAAATGTAAATACCCAAGAGATGGATAATAATCTAATTCACATAAAAGCTTACTTTCCACCAAAGAGTTTAAAAGAAAGTTACTCATTAATTTGTTTATTAATTTAATTCATTCAATTCATTCATTAATTATCAACTTTGGACCAGGCACTAGGGATTCTGAGATGAATAAGATGTTTTTGCTTTCAAGGAGTTTAGTAAAAATGTTGACTTCTTTATAATATTGATTCATCTAGAGTCAAACGTGTTAGAAAGTAGCTTTAACCAAACTTCAAACATTTGCCATAGCTCAGAGACCCACATGAAACACATTCCTTCTGCTAGTGTGTCCCATCAGAATAGAGAGAAAAGTAAACTGTGAGTCATGATCTGAAAGTTTGAATTTAAATCTTGGCTCCAATCATTCCTGGTTATATGATCTAGGGGAAATCATGCAATTTCTTCCTGGCCTCAACATGAAGACAAAGCCATTCATATCACCAGGCTGCTTTGAGAATTAGGCAAATAAAATATATTAAAATGCTTATCAAGTGACAGTTGTTATTAATTTTGCTCCAACACTCTACGTCTTACCATTGTAAAGCCAGAATTATAAACAGCCATAGCACTTTTTCCCCTGATGAATGCATAGCATTTTCTTTCTAAGAGACAAATCATTCTCATTTTTCTAAAAGGAAAATAATGCACAGTGTTGGTAGAATTGTGTAACCTACAACCTGGGTGACTATATACAAATTAGTTGACTTCTCTGGACTTCCCTTTCCTTAAAGGATTGTGGGAAGGCCTGAGCGAGATAAAGCATGTATGAAAAAGTATCTGGTACATAACAAGTGATCAACATAAATTGGCTATTACTATGATTTCAAAGTGATATTAAAATGGAATTATCCTTTTCCTCAATGTCACAGATGAGGCCCTAAGTTGAAGCCCTATACCCACATTACTAAAGTGAAGTATGAGAGCCCCAGTTCAAAGCATCCAAAGAAAATAGTCAAGAACCAATTTCTAATCCCGAGCTGACCACCCACCACCAGTCTAAAAAAGAGGTTGAAGAAGAAAGAAAGAAATAGGTAGAAGATTTCTTAAAGGAGTCATATTGTACTGTTTTACTTACCCTCCTCCTTGTGAATTGGACTTGTCCTTCTTTCTCACCTCAAACCTATGGGAAAAGACTTCAGTGGAACTAACTCCCTAAAGAGCTTCAGAAGTGTCTCCTTGCACTTGGGAAGCCATGTACTGGACTCTTTGTAACCCCTGCAAGATTCAAAATGCTGGAATCTGTGGCCAGTTAGCAACTTTGATGGCAAAGCAAGAAAGGTGGCAGGATTGGGAATGTATTCACACAGCTTGTCAGAGTAAGAGATACCTGACAGCTTCCCACAGACGCATGTGTGTCCTGTGTATGAGCAGAGATGGTTTGGTGATATTTTGGATATTGGAGTTGGGGACAGTAAGACCTCAACAGAAAATGCTAAAACTGTTCAGCTGGATATTTAGAGGCTTAAAGTGACCCCAGAGGAAATACTTAGCCCATATCAAGTAATGCTGAGTTCCTGAAAAGCCATGAAATCACCCCATGAAAAGAAGAGTCAGTTTGCAGCCCCTGCTGAATCTGGCAGCATCTATGCCAGCTTTGTATGTTTCTCTATCAAGTCAACTTTTATCCCCCCTTGCATTTATAACCTGAGACCCTGCATCCCTCAGCCTTGGAGGAACCTGAGGCAACCTTCTGAGCTAAAGGGATAAAAGAAAACCCTGGAAGAAAAGCAAGAGCCCTGGGCAGAGGAAAAGAGAGGAGCCTACTGAACTCTCTTTTCTCACAGCAAATAGGCAGCCCAAGCAGATCTGACCTGAGGGAAGGGAAAAAACTAACTTTTAATTAAGTTTGGAGATAATTGAAAAATTATTTTACTATCCTGCATAGATCAATTAATGGCATAGAACTTTTATGTATCTAGGAATGAGAGTAAAGAACTCTTTTCAGCTTGAAAGAAAAGAAAAGAAAGCTAGGCCATAAAGAAGAGCTGTGTTTATATCACCTTTCCATTTCACAGGTGTGCATGACTCAGAAAGATGACCGTAGTCCCCAAACCCAGAGAACATAAGTTGTCACAACCAGCATGTGAGCTGTTTGAATGCTTCTCCAGGACTGGTCCATTCCTTCTTTTATGCATGGAATCAGAATATGAAAACCAGCTTCAGGCCTTCCTCCCTGGGTTTTCCATCACTGCCATCATAATAAACGGTACCTACTATTTATACAGATCCTCTTCAGACTATAGACAAATCAAAGTTCGCCTCATAACAAATGGAGGTTCAGCTTGGCAACTGGCATAAATATTTATGTTTAAATATGGGCATTTTTAAGATCATCAACAAATCTAAAAAATATTCTGATCTGTGCTTTTCATTATAGTTCTCATGCTCTGCAGCCCAACAGAGGCGTGGGCAGGAAATATCTGGCACTTTATTACAATGTAAACTACAGGAAGCATAAACTAGAAAGGCAGTGGGTATAAACAGGAACAAAGGCAGGGAAGGGGCAGAGGAGTCCTCCCCCACACATGACACAGTGTCCTCAGTGGGAAGTTAGGCCTTTATTAATGCTCAGTTGAAATCCTAATTAGTTTGGAATTATACAGCTCCTTTTTCCTCAGAGAACTAGAGAATCTTATTAAACAAAAATGCTAACTTTCTTATTCAACTCAATTTCAGTGGAATACCATATTAAGAGTATCCTGAAACCTTTGCATACCTAAAGGTTATTTCTGCAGGATTGCTGGTATGTGTTGGAAAATATAGTCACTGCTGCAAGGAGATGGCCATCCACTTGGAGAGAGAAGGCATGTATACAAATAGCAACAGTGTAAGGTAGATCATAAAAAGTACCACAGTCAGGAGGAGTGGAATGTATGGGAATAGAGGAGGAGATTGTTTCTAACTCAGAAAATCTGGGAAAGCTTCTTGAAGATGCATCACTTTTGTGTTTATATTCTTAGCACAGTGTGTAAAACAGATGGTCCTGGAGTGTTTAGCAGTATGGGACTACTCAATGTGTCTTTTCAAGTCTCACAAAGCCAGACTTTAGATGCCCTGCAACTTCGCTTGGATCCATTTTACATTACAGAAACATAATTGCACCTTTATTACAATGCCAGGTAATTTTGCTGAATGCCAAGAATGTAGCAGAGAATAAAACAGACCAAATAATTTTTGATGGAGCTAGTCAGGTTCAAAGAAAAGAAACAAGTAAACAAATAAACACATTATAGATTGTGAAGGTGTCACTCAGAATGTAAACAGGTAATGAGAGAAATGGGGAGGAAGGGTGATTTTGGACAGTATGGTATTTAACAGAGTTCTCTGAGAAGTGTGAAATGAAACCAAAGTGATAAGACTTAGGCTGTGATGTGAAAAACTGGTTAGAGAGTTGTCCAGGGAGAGTGAATAGTAAGCAGAGACGGCCAGGAATGAAAATGGGCTAGGACTGTTCAAAAAACAAACAAAACAAAGCAACTGCCAACCCAGAATTCTATATTCTACAAAAATATCCTTCAAAATTGAAAGTGGAATAACAACATTTTCAACAGACAAAAACTAAGAGAATAGCAGACCTACATTACAGAAATGCTTATTAGGTTCTTCAGGTGCAAAGCAAATGGCACCAGATGTAAACTGAGATCTAGAGGAAAAAATGAAAAATACCATAATGATTAATATATGGGTATCTATCTTTTTTATTCCTCTAAATTTATTTGAAGACAGAAAACAATTAAAAAAAAGATAACATCGCATTGTGTATTATGGTGTTTATAATGTATTTATACGTGTTAAATATATGACAACAATGGCACAAGAATGGATACAAGTAGAACAATACTGTTAAAAGATCATATTTTACATAAAATGGTAAATATTAGTTATAAATAGACAGCGGTCATTCAAGGATGAATATTATAATTCCCTAGAAACAAATACAAAAATATAAAGCTAAAGAGATATGGAAAAATTACATAGGATAATAAAAAATATTTGACTAACCCAGAAGAAGGCAAGAAAAAATAGGAAAATAGAAAACAGATGGAAAAAAATAGAAAATAAATAGCAAATGGTTTAGTTAAATTCAACCATATCAATAATTATATTATATATAATTGGACGAAACATTTAAAAGGCAGAAATTATCAGTCTAGATAAAAAGCAAGATTTAAATACATACTGTCCCAGAGGTATATTTTGTACACTTATAGGTTAAAAGTAAAGGGATAGAAAAAGACATACCATGCAAACAATAAGCATACGAAGTGGAGGTGCCATGTTAATATCGGGCAAAATAGATTTCAAGATAAGAAATATTGCCAGATATAAGGAGGGTGTTTTATAATGATAAAGTGAGGAATTCATCAGGAGAACCTAACAATTCTAAGTGCAATTTAGCTAATAATAAGGCTTATGGATACATGAGACAAGAACTGGTAGAAAGAGAGGAAGAAATAGACAAGTCCATAATAATAGGAGATTTTGACATTACTCTCTCAGTAGTTGATAAAACACTAAGACAAAAAAGTCAGTAAAGTTTAAAACATCTAAATAAAACTATCAACCATCACGTACTAACTGATATTTATAGAACACTACACTCAACAATTGCAGAATACACAAACTTTTCAAGTATATATAGGAAGTAAACTAAAGGAAGATGATGAGCCGTTTAAAAATTGTATTAAATTTCAAGAAATTATATTTTGTAGAGTGGTTTCTTTGACTGCAATAGAAATAAATAAATAATGGTAATATTTATAAAAAGGACTAAAATACTTATAAATAACCTGTGCTCAAAGAAAAAATCCAAATGGAAATTAGGATATATTTTGAATTGAATGATAATGACAATATTACATATTAATCAGTTAATCAGTCTTTAATCAGTTTTTAGAGGGACATGCATAGCTTCATACCAGAAAGGAAGAGAGGCTCAAAATCAATGGTCAAAGTTTAAATCCTATGAAACTAGAAAAAAAACAAACACATTAAACCAAAACCAAGTAGAAGAAAAGAAACAATAAAGGGAAGAATTGATACAATAGAAACAAATTACAGAAAAAAATAACAAAACCCATATCTGCTTTTCAGAAAGGATTAATGCATGTATCATAGCAAATCTGTTGGAGGTTATAAAAAACAAGGAACATAAATTATGAAAATCAAGGAACTGTTATTAATACAGGTCTGACAGGCATTTTAAAAGGATAATAAGAGAAAGAATATCATGAACAATGTTATGCTAGTAAATCTGACCAAGTATACGAGATGGACAAATGTCTTTAAAAATTCAATTTACCAAAGCTAACACATGATGAAATAGAAAATCAGGATAGCAATTTATCTACTAATGAAATTGAATTTCTTGTCCAAAATTTTCCCACAAAGAAAGCTCTAGAACCAGAAAGTTCCTTGGACAATTCTATCAAATATTAAATGATTGCATAATATCAACTTACACAAACTCTTTTTAGTAAACAGAGGAAGAAATATTTCCATACTCATTTTTGAGCCAACACAACACCAGTAAAAATGCTGATAGACTCCTAAAGACAATAAAATTGCAAGCCAATATTTGTCATGAATATGACCAAAAAAATCCTTTAAAAATTAGAAACACATAAACAGATATAGATATGTGTGTATCTATGTACACATATCAGTTCCATCATAACCAAGTTTGTTTATTCCAGGAAGTTAAGAATGGTTTAACATTTAAAAATCAAATAATATAATTCACTACATTAACACACAAAATGAGAATATAATATAGTCTTAATAGATGCAGAAAAGAGCATTTGACAAATTTTGATATCCATTAATGATCAAAATTTTCAGCATACTAGAAAAGAACTTTCTTAATTTAATAAAGAGCATCTATCAAAAACCTACAGCAGGTGCCTGGGTGGCTCAGATGGTTAAGCGTCTGCCTTCGGCTCAGGTCATGATTCCAGGGTCCTGGGATTGAGTCCCACACTGGGCTCCCTGCTCTTTGGGAGCCTGCTTCTCCCTCTGCCTCTTTCTCTCTCTCTCTCTCTCTGTCTCTCATGAATAAATAAATAAAATCTTAAAAAAAAACCCTACAGCTAATACATTAAATGGTGAAATATTGAACAGTTTCCTAAAATCAGAAAAAAGCCAAGAATGTCACTCTTGTAATTTGTATATAACCTTGAACCAGAGATTCTAGGCAGTGCAGTTAAAAAAAAAAACATAGAGGATATGATTGTTTATAAAAAGATCCTAAGGGACCTACAAAATAACTACTAGAATAAGTGAGTTTAGAAAGGTCACCATACACAAAGCCAGTACCAAAAAGAAAAAAAAATTACATTCTTAAAATAGCTTCAAACACTGGAAAATAAAAATGAAAAATACCATTATAATAGTATCAAAAATATTTTAAAACACTTAGGAATAAAAGGAATAAATTTAGTAAGAGCTGTACAAGACTGAGAACTACAAAACATTGTTGAAAGAAATTAAGAGCTACCTAAATAGGAACAGAATATACCATATTCATGAACCAAAAGAATCATTACCGTTAAGACACCAGTTCTCTTACAGATTCAGTGCAAACTTCATCAGAATTTTGACAGGCTCTTTATAGAAATAGACAAGTGGGTTCTAAAATTTGTGTGGAAATCTAAGTACCTAAAATGGCCAAAACAATTTGAAAAAAGAAAATTTTGAGGACTCGCACTTGAGGATATCAAGATTTACTACAAAAGTTGATGTAAACATAACAGTGTTGCATTAGCATTAGGATGGATAAATTGTATCAATGGAACACAATAGAGAGAAAACACAATAATTATATCAATGGAACACAATGGAACACCAGGACTAGGTGTACACACAAAGGATCAATTGATATTTTTCCAGTTTTATTGAAATATAATTGACACACATCCCTATAGAAGTTTAAGGTGTACCCCATAATGACGTGACATACATATATTGTAAAATGATCACCGCAATAAGTTTAGTTAACATCCATCATCTCATATAGATAAAAAAAATTAAAGGAAAGAGAAAACAAAAAATAGATTTTTTCTTATTATGAGAACTTTCAGGATCTACCTTTTTAGCCACTTTCGAATATACCATGTAGCACTGCTCACCATAGTCATCATGTTGTACATTACATCCCCAGTAGTTATTTTTTTTATAACTAGAAATTTGTACCTTTTGACCACTTTCATTGATTTTCAATAAAGGTGTCAAGGCAATTCAATAGGGTTTTTCAACAAACAGTGCTAGAACAACCAGATAAGTGTATGAAACAAAAAGATGAACATCAACCTATGCTTCACAGCACACATTAAAATTAAGATTAATTATAGATTTCAATGCAAAAGCTAAAACTATAAAGCTTCTAGGAAAATATAGGAGAATAGCTTGATGAACTTGGCATAGCACAGATTTCCTAGGGAACAAAACATATTAAACATAAAAAAATGATCAACTGGATTTTATAAAAAAATGAAAGCTTCTGCTTATAAAAAGACACCATAAAGAAAACAAAAAGGTGAGCCATATCTTAAAGACGAGAAAAATATTTGTAATACTTACATCTGATACAGCACAAGTGCATACAGCACAAGTGCAATAGCAGAATATGCAAATAACTCCTACATACATGTCAATAATAAAAAGATATACAACACAGTTTTTCAAAGGACAAAATACTTGAACAGATTAGTCATAAAAGAAGATATAAAAATGATCAATAAGCACATGAAAAGGTGCTCAACATCATTTGTCACCAGGGAAATAAAAATCAAAAGAACAACTAAATACTATCTCATGCCCACTACAAATGCTAACATCAAATAAAACAACAATACCAAATGTAAATGTCCATGTAAAACAACTGGAATTCTCAGACCTTCTGGAGGAGATTGCAAAAATGGTAAAACTACTTAGGAAACCTGTCAGTTTCTTATAAATTTAATCAGATATTTACCCTAAGACTCAGAAATTCTATTCCTAGATTATGTATTCCAAAGACACAAAAACTTAATATATATATATAAAAGACTTGTACAAGAATGTTTATAACAACTTTATGTCTAATAGCCCAAATCTCAAAACAATCTAAATGTTCATCAACACGAATTGATAAGCAAATTATGATATATTCATACAATGGAATAATACCTAGAAACCAAAAAAAAAAAAACCCAAAATAAAACAAAAAACCTAACTTATGCAACCACATCAATGAGTCTCAAAAACATAACATGTAGGTAAAGAAGTCAGACACAAAGGAGCACATACTGTATGATTTCACTCATATAAAGCTCAACAACAGCAAAGCTATTCTCTAATAACAGAATTCAGAACAGTGTTGTCTTTGGGAAGTGGATTGACTGGAAGGGGACACAGGAAAATTTTCCAGAGCAAAGTACCCGATTGGAATGGTAGTTACAGGGTATATTCATTTACCAAAATTCAGCAGATTTGTATACCCAAGATCCTTAATATTTCATTTTATTAAGAAAAGTTAATGGATGGGGGTTTACACAAAAACCTCAGCAAACTAAAGACTCAAGTTCTGCCAGTTTCTGTTCCTCCTCATTTACACCCTACAAATTCTATTGTTTTACATTACTAGAAAGTAAATTTCATTTTCCTATTTATGCTTTGATAACCTTGTAACACACCAAGAAATATTTCCATATGTTCTGTATTACAGTGCTTACTAAAGCTGGGACCATTTTGAAAGATGATTAAGTAAAAAAAAAAAAAAAAGGCGTTTGGTTTTGAATTATTTCTTTCTCCTCTACTTCTTACACATTCATTAATCAAATGGTCCTCTAAATGAATTTGTCATCTTCCAGTATAAAAAATAGTAGCTAATACTTACATTATATATGCCATACATAAGCACCATTGTGCTCACTTTATCCATTTACTCTTTGCAACACCCTATGAGCAGACACTACCATTATCCTGATTTAATAGATGAGGAAATTGAGGTACAGAGACTTAAAATCACAGAGCTGGTTGTAGACACAGTTGGATTTTGAACCCATGCATTCTGCTCAGGAGTCAAGCTCCTAACCATTATGCATTCCGCCTCCTGTGACAGGTGACTAGGAATGAAGTCACAGAAATACAAAAGGCTCTTTAGGGCTTATCTAGTCCAGTGGTCCTCACACTGGCCACTAGAGAATCAAGTGCAAATTGTTAACACAAATTCCAGGTGACTGTGATTCAATAAATCCAGAGTGCAACCTAGAAATCTACATTTTCTAAAGCTCCCTAAGGTGCAAGTTTTGGAGAAACCATTGATATGGTCCAAAACCCCATGGTGGACACATGAAGTTTTTTATAAGCAGAATTGTTTGTATTGGCTTGCACTTGGAGGTGTTCTTTTTTAAATATGGCTGACTTCAGCCACTGGCCTCAGTTCTGTTCTGTGCACAAGTTTATTACCATCTCTTCAATATGTATCTACATCACAGTCTTGAGGAAAGTTATCATGTCCCCTAAGGTTCTGTTTACCAGGCTAAAAGTCTACTGGCACTTCAACAATGTTCTTCATTATAACATAAGTTCCCTGCATGGTCTCTATCATTACCTTCTGAATGCCATTTCCTGTTTGTTGATGGCATTCTTAAGCTATAACCCTCAAACTGAAGGCCAAGTCTCTAGGGTGGTTTCATCAGTATACAACACATAGCAGGATGGTCACAGCCCTTGTGCAGCATTAATTCTAACAATACTTTTAAAGCTTTGAGAGAGAGAGAGAGAGAGAGAGAGTGTGTGTGTGTATGGCAAAAATGACCCACTGAAATATGTACTTACATTGAACCTACTGTCAACCAATTCTGTCTTTTCCACACAGGTTTCTGCTAAGCCAAATTTTCATTTCCTCTAATTTTATATTAGATTATTTAGATGTTCCTGCTTATTCCCATTAAGCTCCACCTCAGTGAATTCTACTTATACCACTAGGGATAGAAATTATAATGCAGCTCATGTATCAATTCTCATTGGTTGGTAGTGGCTGCCAGAGTGCTATGAAAAGATTATGAGCCCTCCTTCCAGATGATAAAGAAAGATCGCCATCATCTGTTAGCCAAGTCTGTCATTGGTGAGGGGCAGAGTGCTAGTGGCATGCTTTTGATGTCTGTGTCATTCCAGTTCCAGCACATTAATATAAATAATAGAAAATTCAGGCCAAGGAATATTCTGGTAAACCAGGAAGTCATCAAAATGTTGGTGGTAGTTAAAACCATAGGAATGGTTAGATCATCTATGGGGATGGGAAGAGAATATAGAAGTTAGAACTTCTCGATGTCAGAGCATTGATGACCTGATATCTCACCCTGATGCACAGGGTAGGAACCAGGACCATGGATATCTCCTGCTCCCACCAGATCTCCACTTTTGGTGTTGCTGAATCCAGGGCTAGATGTGGGTGTGGGAAGCCAGTGCAAGGTCACCCAAATTCTTGAAGCTGTGGCACCAACACTTAGACACAGTCTTTAGTTCCAGTTTTCCCTCCTGAGTAGTTTATCTTTGCCCTTCCCTACCTCACAACCATTTTTCCTTCCTGGCTGTTGGCCCTGCTGACTTCAGGTCCAACACAAGATGCAGAAGAAACAGCTTTATGTAGACTACCACATCACTTCCCATAATTACATAAAGTCTGATCCTTATAATGAGTTCCTTACTCTATACCAATCATGGTGCCTGTACTCCTCTGATCAAATCCTAACTGATAGAGGTGGTATTGAGGAAGCAGAGGGAAGAAAGCTTTTCTAGAAGAGTGAAGGAGTCACTATTATCATATTTAATAATTAAGTAATTATTAAACATGATCATATTTAATGATTTAGTAATAATAATTTAATAATAAGGTGGTTGTCTTATGAACATTAGCCCATTTTACAGATGAGAAAACCATAGTTTAAAGACATTAAAATCATAGAACTAGCAAGTGGAAAAGCTAGATCTTAATCCACCTATTTCTGATTTCAAAGCTAGTGACCTTAATAACTACATTAGAGCTTTTATTAGAAAAATGGGCATGAGAGAAGGAAAGTAGAAGGATCCTGTTTCTAAAAAACAAAAAACAAAAAACAAAAACTTAATTTGAAACTAATATGTAAAATAGACAAAGCACAGCTGCTCTAGTCGAAATGGGGTTAGGGAGCTCAAACGCCAGTCAGTTTCCCACTACGCTCCAAGCATAGCACTTAGGGTACCCCAAGTAAGGGACTGTGTGGGTTCTGTAGAGCAGAGTTTGACAACCACTGCATTCTGTCACACTACCCCTCACAAGGATAACATGAAGAATTCTTGTATGTCCAATATTAGCCTTGCACTATGGAATACCTCTTCCCTGTGAGTTTAAGCCAAGGGAGACCTCACTTTCTTCCTGGCTCTTGGCCAGGAAGTCTCCTGAGACTTCACTAAGGAGAGCTCACTAAGATCAGGGTTTGATGCAGTCCTGGTTAAAGAAGAGCCTGTGTTCCTCCATCCTACAGTCATTACTGTGTACAGGATACTTAAATGCTTAGCCTTCTGAATTCATCCCGTTGCCTGTAGGCATAGACTGCAGGATACCAAGCAGTAAATTAAACAAAGAACACACACCCCTTTTCTAAAACAATTCTTTCTCTGCGTAAATAGTATATATGCAAAGCCTTGAAAATGGAATCAGGAAGCAAATGGCTTTGTATCTTTAAAAGTTATTTCCAAACAAAATCTAAAGCTATGGAATAAATTTATTCTCAGTAATTAAAAGACAATTTCAACCATGTTGGATGCCTGACCCAAGAAAGGACTGGAAAATTGTCACCCTACTGGGAAGACTCAGAAGGGACAGAGTAGTTTATTCTAAATATTTAAAAAGCTGCTTTACTGGAAGAAGGTTTAGATGTATTCTACATGGCAGAGGATAGATGATACATTTTCATGCTTTGAGCATATCAGCCCCATACAACCTTGATCTTAGCCTTAGAGGTTATCACTACTATTATGATAATACCCAAAGGATTGAACTGGTGTTTCTTTTATTTTTGTGAGTTGAATTAAATGTTAAGAAAACAGAAATAAACCTACTCTGAAGCAATCTACTATTTGAATTGTACTCAAGTGATTTTTAAAAATATATTAAATAACCACATATGAGCAAAATACTTTCTTCCTGGTCTGGATGTTGATGTAATACAAATGGAAATTCTCAGAACATAAAAATGTACTTTTTCCTTTGAGTCCCACAGCCATTGATTTCTGTGGATATAAACAACTAATAACATAGCTGGGCCATTTTTTTTTTATGTAAAGTGTTTTCATAGAATTTATTTTTTCTACAACACAATTGCTGATTACAGATTCCATTATGCCTAAACTAGACTATATTCCTAACATGAAGTTATAGGTTATGGCATCAAATTAAACAATGGGTTAAGTGAAGGCTCAAATAGTCATTTGTGATCCGCAAGGTGTGTAGGAAAGCACAGATGCACAGATCTTCCCTTCTTCTCTGTCCTGCAGGGGTGCCTCTTCAGACCATCTCTCATTTCTTCCCAAGGGCTCAGGATCACAGGCTGCTGTGATTTCCCTGAAGAATTGTCACTAGTGCTATTAGGGCCACAGCTGTCAAAGAATAATGGGATTGACCTTTTAGCTGCATCAGCTGAGGCCACAGTGATTGTCAGCTCTTTCAGACATCCGCTGGATGTCCAAATGCCTCTTTAGCAACCCTTGCTCTGGAGCTGTACCAGCTACCTAGTCCATCAAAAGGCCCCAGGAAGCAGGAGAAGCTTTGGTGGTCATTTCTAAGAGATCTAGCCCAAGAAGGACTCAAAGGTGAAGTATGAACAGCAAAAGAGTCCTAATTGTATCTCCTTTGAATCACTTTATAAACGAGATTGTGCTCTTTCCCTCTCTCTCTCTATCATTCACACACAAACCAGCCATTAGGTACATGAATATAATCTTTGGTGTCCTTCTAGTTCTTTTGTTAGTCACTCTTGCCTGCTTATAGACATCCATCTCCTATGGCCAGGTCTTTTTTTTTTTTTAAGATTTTATTTATTTATTTGACAGAGAAAGAGAGAGACACAGCAAGAGAGGGAACACAAGCAGGCCGAGTGGGAGAGGGAGAAGCAGGCTTCCTGCGGAGCAGGGAGCCCGATGCGGGGCTCAATCCCAGGACCCTGAGATCATGACCTGAGCTGAAGGCAGACGCTTAACGACTGAGCCACCCAGGCGCCCCTCCTATGGCCAGGTCTTTATCTTACTTTGAGCAGATAGCGTGACAAACTGTGTTAAGTCATGGCTCGTGCTGCTTCCCTGCAGGATTGGCCCTCTAATAGGGATGTTTGAAATTAAAAAGTCTTCAACGTGCAAAGAAAATAACTTTAAAGGTGAAGTTTCCGGTTTGGCCAGATGGGTAGGAGAGAGCTTTATGAAGTCAGTGGCCTTCAAATCACTGCAACCACGAAGTTGCCTGCTCTGCCTCCCCCTGGCAGATACCCTGACACATGCGGCCCCACTGTGACTTGAGGAAGTGACTTTTCTCCAGGACACATGGCAGGAGAGCTCCCTATTTAATACCATTGTCCAGTGGCCTTACCTATTTATAGAAATGTGCCCAATCTTGTTTGATTTATAATGTAACAGACAACAGCCAAAATGCACAACTTACAGGTAGAAGAAACGTGATTTTAGAAAAAGAAAACATTGTGAAAAATCTAGGAAAGACTGACTCAATAATTCTCATATATTGAAGCCTAAAATATGGGAAACAAAGGACATGGAAGAATGATGGACCCTTCGATCATTTTCAGGAGGCTGGAAACTGTATTTTTCCCTCTTTGAATCTATACTTGTTATTTAAACCTCAGATGTCTCCATTCCCTCATCTGTAAGTTGGAGATAATTGTACCTACCTTAGAGAGTTTATATGAAAAGCAAAAGAGTTAATGTAGGTGAATAACTACACAACACCTCAATAAATGTAACCTACAATTGTTATTTTTAATAATGATGATCCTTTGCCTTGGACAAAAATACAGCCCTAACTCATGAATGGGAGAGTCATAATAATTTAATATTCTGAAAGAATTCTCTTTTTTACAATTCTGAGGCATATTCAAATTATTCTGGCAAGCTGCCTTCTCTACAGATGCTGTTTATACACATCTTTTTTGACAGGTCAAATGCTTCCTTATATACTAATCATCCTACATATTTGCTTGGCATTAAGTTGAATTGAAAATTATCTCTGTTCTTCATTTAAAAATTTTTTTGAAAACATGGAAGATATGACATTACATGAACTGCTTCTTAGAAAGCTGTTGACACAGTGGATCTCAATATATTTCCCCTGCTTTGTTCCTAAATTGAGTGATTGAGGCTATTGAATAGGTAATTAGCTAAGTTCATAAATTAGATAAAAAGGAAAACGCAGAGGGGTATATTGGAAGTCGTGTAATTGCATCTTTTTTATTCTTAAGGAGTGCACTCAAGAATCTATCTGAAGACTTGGGTTTTTTCTTCCACTAACAGCCTCTGTTAACAATGCCATTTGTTCTCTAGAGTCCTTATAAATACTGAGCAGGCAGTGGCTCTGGTGAAAGTGGCAATTCCTTTCTAATTGCTCAAACTGACTTCCCAGTAGACTTGGATGTATCTGAATATCTATCTATCATCTATCTTCTATTATCTATATATCCACATAATGATACAATATGATATGATATATGATATCATTTATGGATTCATATTTACAAAATCACCTACTCACTAAAACTTATTTGTAATCCCCGAATCAATACTGACAATGCTTTGTGGTCATTCACAGACATGTACAAAGCAGCCCACATGCATGTTCCCAAAAGAGGTTGAACAGATGACACTCTGCCGTCTTGTTTCAGCTGTCCCACAGAGATGACCAGAGGATGGAACAGCCAGTGTAGTCCAACAAATCCAGCTTTGGGGCCATTTGATGAGTTTGAATCCCAGATCTGGCACCTGTTAGTGGGATGGCCTCAGGCAAGTCACTTAACACTTTCATAATATAAAGAAAATAGACTCTACTGGTACGAGTGGTTTGTTGAGAAGATTATAATCTATGTGAGATGTGTGTACAGATGAAATGTACATATTTCCCCTAGGAGCGGTGGTTCAGTAGTGGCTCCATCAGTGTTGGGGTGGAGGAATTTATAGAATAAGTAGTGTGCATAAAGAGAACTGACTGTATATTTTCGCAGTGGGAGGCTGAGACAATGTGAGGACCTGCAAGCCATTGTGATGGGTAGCTCAAAAAGCATAAAATGTCAAAAAATGAGGTTAGAATATCCCCTTCTCCCCGCCAAAGAAGAAAGGTGAGAGAAATTTAACTGAAATGTCTGTGTGTGTAAAACCAAGCTTTTTGCTTTCCATTCAGAGCCATTCCTCCCACAGTGCTCTGCTTTCCTTCCCGGCTGCTCAGACTCAAACGTGTACAGCCAGCCTCCAAGCCTCTTTCCACCCCATCGGCTCAGTGGCATGCTGCTTCCCTGCAGGATTTGCTCCGTCTTCAAAATACATCCAGAATCTATTCTTACATTTAAAAAATGTAAGTTGTTTTGATTGTGGTAAATACCCATAACATAAATGTGCCACCTTGACCATGTTGAGGTGTATAGTTCAGTGGCATGAAGCACATCCACACTGTCATGCTGCCCTTGCCACCCTCCACCCATGGGACTCTTCTCATCTCATAAAATGGAACTCTGCACCCATTAAACAGCATTGCCCCTTCTCCTCCCCACCAGCCCCTGGCAACCACCATTCCACTTTGTCTCTGAATCTGACTGCTCATATGAGTGGATCCACACAGTATTTGTCCTCTTGTGATTGGCTTATTTCATCCTCAGTTTCATCCATGTTAGAGCATGTCAGAATCTCCTTCCTTTTAAAGGCTGAATACTATTCCATTTGTGCATGTATACAACAAATTGTTTTCCCATTCATCCATCAACAGAAACGTGTCACCTCTGCCCATAGTAAGTAATGCTGCTATGGGCATGGGTGTGCGCTTCTTTGTTTGAGTCCTTGCTTTCAGTTCTTCTGAGTATACACCCAGAAGTAGAATATCGATAAAATAGATCCAAAATCCATTCTTAACACCTCTGCTGCTACCACCCTAGCCTAAGCCCTGCTTATTTCCCATCAGAATGATCATAATTGGTGTCTACCCCGTCTCCCTGCTGCTGCTCTTTTCCCCTCCTTAGTTCTTAACACAGACGTCACAGTGATCCTACTAACATGCCAGTCCAGTGGGTTCCCTTCACACTCGGATGACAAGCTAGAGTCATCACAGCGGCCTCACACTGTCATGCTGGCCTGACCTCTCCCAGTGTCTCTCTGCCTCGCCTCCCTGGACCCCCACCCCTTGCTCACCCCTCTGTCTGATCATAGCCAGATCTGGGCATAGCTTGTCCTCAGCCACTTCAGATCTTCATTCAAGTGTCACTTTCTCTGGGAAGCCTTTGTTGACTGCTCTGGTAGCACTGCAAACCTCCTCACCTCATCCCCCCGCCCCCCGCCACTTTATTCTCCTCATCTTTCTTTTGGTACTGAGCAGCATCTAATATATTACATATTTTACTTTTTAAAACAATTTTCTGAAATGCTGCATTAAAATCTAACTTTCAAGAAGACACATAGTTTTGTCTTTCTGTTTACCAAGCTCAGAAGGAGTGTCTGATACATAGTGGCACTCAGTAAATATTTGAATGGATACATGGATGGATGAGCAACTGAGATGAATAACCATTAAAAGGTAATACAGAAACCATTATTGCACTGTATGCTCACTAACTAAAATTTAAATTAAAAAATAAAAATAAATAAAAGGTAATACAGATAAGTTGAACACTAGAGAAATGCTTAATCTTTAGAGAAATATCCAAATGATCCTTTCTTTTTTGGTTACCTGGATGGGAAAATGCACATAACTATTATTTGAATTTCATGCCTATTTATTTTTTTTAAAGATTTTATTTACTTGAGAGAGAGAGAGTGAGAGAGAGAGCATGAGTGGGGCGGGAGGAGTGAGAAGCAGACTGGGAGGACCCCAGGATCATGACCTGACCCAAAGGCAGATGCTTAACCGACTGAGCCACCCGGGTGCCCCTATTTCATGCCTATTTAAAACCGGTATCTGTGGATGAGGGAAGGGTGTTAAAAATAACTATAGTGCCTCTCTTCCTCCCACCAAAATTCTAATGTGCCTCTCCTAAAGGAAGTATTTGAAGAGACAAAGTGTATGTATATTTTTAAAAACTCCCTGAGTTTTATAAGATTAGACTACAGATTAGAAAAAAAGAACACATACAATTCGTTTTTTTTCTCATACGCCAACATGTGATATGCTTATTTTGAACATCAAAGTGATGCACAAAGTACCTTATTAAAGGGTACAATAAATTTATTGTGGAATTTTATGTGAACATGTATAGAAAAATAAATAAAATATTAGGCCTACAATCCCATGAGATAAAATCTCAACAGCTCCAAATTTCTTTTTGATGTTCCAATGAATAATTTCTAGGTATAACTATTAGCAGGTATATGGATTGTCACAGGATTTTTCCTGATCAGCCAATACAAATAGCTGATCTTTAGTCAACAGTTATAATTTGGTGGGAAAATTTGACTGGAAAATAGCTAATTCAGTAAGATAAGTAGACATAGTCAAATCAAACAACAGTTTTTAATTTAAGATTTTTAGAACTCTTACAAAGGCTTGGCATTGACCGCTATTCTGACATAGTCCCAAAATAAATTCTTAGGGTCCCAGATTCACTCATTGCAATTTCTCTCATCCTTTTTCCTTTTTTTATCCACTGCATTTTAATTATCTAATGCTCTGACCTCTTCTCCTACTTAATTATAAATCCCTGGAGAACAGGGAATGTCTGATTTATTTAGTACTTCTAACATAAGTCCTGACACATAGTAGGTATTCAATTTAGGTCTAGAATTAAAGTTAATCAGGAGGGCTCTGATTGTCAAATACACACACAAATACATACATTCACACAGACACACACACACATAAATACACATTTATATACACATAACATATACACATATAGACTTAAATGTTTTCTATACCAACTTTCAGGGAGTTGAAGAGCTGAATTTCCAAGGTAATATTGAAGAATTTCACTGAAGAAGGGCTTTTCTAGTATAAGGGGTCCCCTCCACTAAAAGAGCTAAAGTTTTCTTTCCTTTGGTAAAAAATAGGGTAACCTCACACAGTGGTACATCATCTTAGGGAACCACCCTCTCTCTCTTTGAATCTGAGAGTTGGAGTATGTTGAGGGCTCATAAGGATGTGGCTGTGTCCCACGTGCAGCTTCCTCTCCCAGGGCTGTGCCTAGAGGCAGGTTGGGGATTGGTTTAGTGACATGTGGATGGTGATTGTTTAAGCATGTGCTGTATTAAGGGGAATGGTGGGGAGGTAGATAGGATACCCATCATTCAGTCCAACCAGCCTTCAGTTTTGGCACTAATCCCTTCTGTCTGTCCTTCTTCACAGTGCACAGTGCCCAGGTCGTCCTCTGGATCCTTGGATAGTGACTCTCTCTACTAACCATGCAGAGTTTGTAACTTCTCTTGGTCCTGAACTATTCAAAGTAGTACAACTTAATTTTTCCTATGTTTGCATCCCTTATTTAAACTAAAAGCTGATTTGAAGCAACAATGGCATTTCAAGACAGTCATCCTTTTACTCACCCCAGCACCTGCAAAGAGTCCTGCTCATAGAGCTGCTCACTAAACAGCTGCTTAAGTAAATGGGGAGGGGGGGGATGCAGGTGATAAAGAAAGCTCTTTTCTGCCTTATTTCCATGAATTAGAACATCTGTCATTCCTCCTAGGGCAAAAGCAATAGACAAGGAGGGTTAAGTTTCCCTTGAATTCAGATTTTCTCTGTTATTCTGAACTTTTCTATGGCCTAAGACCTGTAAACTTTTATCTTCAAGTTCTACCAAGATAAATATGGACCAACTAAAGCTTTCCCACCCAACTCAGTACAGGAAGTTGGCAGAGTCCTGCCTGGGTCTCAGCCCACATATCCTTTCTCTGCCTTCACAGGTGGGCCCAACGGTTCTTAACCACAGGCAAATGCACACACACACCCGTAACACCCAGCCTCACCTCTGCAGGCCCTAGAGCCCCCCTCAATCTCAGGCAGGAGGAAGTGAGACGGCTCTAGTCCTACACCCCGGGAATGAGCAGCCAGCCAGTGATACTCGCTGTCATCTGAACTTGCCGTGGTGCCCCACGTAAATGAAGCTTCTGAAGAGGTTCCCAATGTCTAGACTGATACACCTCCATCTCATGCCAAGTCTAGAGGTTAGATTCTTGCCTTGGTTGTGATTCCTGAAAAGTGCTTATGTCCTTATGTCCATCCCCACTGCTGCCCCAGTGCCATTTCAACTGTCCACAGAGAGACCAGTAAGCTGCTCTGCCCCTCTCCTCAATTACAGTAGTCCAACACAACAGAAAATAAGTAAATTTTGTCCCTCTGGACAGGTGAGTGTGGAAATCTACTATTCAGTGTATACCTGAGCACTAAAATGTCAAGCATAGAACACAGATTGGCAGCAGTATAAGACTCATCCCCAGACCCTCAACTTGAAAATGAAAATATTCGGTTGTTGAAGGAAACCATTTAAGGGATGCAAATGGAACTGAAAGGCTTTATTCAGCTGATGTGCTATCAGGGAGCACTGAAGACTGGGTGGCCCCCAGTTGAAACAGGGTCAGGATTTTTAGGGCAGGACAAAGTTGAATGTGTGCCCTGATGGTATTCACTAAGGCTGCAGTCCGGGTACCAAAGACCATCAGCATAGCATCTTCTGAGAAGTATTTCAGTAAGCCTCGTGATTTATCAGGTATTCAGAGTTCCCAGGCAGGGGAGGTAGACAACAGAAAAAAAAAAAAAAAAAAGGAAAATGGGGCAAAGGTGGAAGGCAAGGAAGAAACTGGGACCCACTGAGGTCTGTTTTATTTCTCTTACATAGTCAAGAGATATTTTGAGCTTCTCAAAATATCTGTGGTTAAAGACCAGATTTTTTCATTTTTATTGACTTTTAACTCTCAATATGTTGCAGAGCATACTTGCATAAAATCCAATAAAAATTAAATTAGTAGCAAAATAAAATAAAAAACCAAGACATGTAAGATGCAAGCCCAAAATTTTATTATTAGACTGAACAGACTTAAAATTACTCTATAAAGTTATGGTAAAAAGTTTCTAAATGTTTACTCTCAATTTCTAGACCTGCCTCATTACAGATCAGTAAAAATCAGTTTTCAGACCAGCACCAGTCTATGAACTACATTTTGAGTAGCATGATTTTAATTAACTGCAATTTCTTCATTGCCTCTAGATCTTGAAGCCATACTCCTCCTGCCCACGGGACCACTCCCTCACTTCACACTGGGCATCCCTGGGGCTGACTGTGTGTTTTACTGACAACAACATGCTGACCACTGCCCAAGGACTGGTTACTTGCTTTCGAACAAGAACTTAATCCCCAAACACACAGTTTAGGCTCTGATACTGGCCAACCTGACTTACCATCAGCCCTTTGACCTTGGCCAAACCAGACATACACCTTACTATGACAAAATAGCAGTCAGATTATTTTTCCTGGATTCTTCTCAATTTCCTTCTTACCCTCACTTTTTCTGATTCTTTGATGGATAACCAATTTAAGGCCCCTTGGTCTGTCACCCCTCCGGACTTCTCTCATAGCATTGGAACTTGGCTTCCCTCAAACTTGCAAGCCCTTTCCATTCGCTCAGTTACCTTTGAGATACTCCCTGTTTCAGCTGAGCCCTCAGAGAAAATGCAGGTCACAGAATTTGCTGTACCAATGGCCAAATCTATGCTCTAGTCTCTTCTTTACTCTCTCCTGATGTATTTAATCAGTTCTTAGGTAAGACAGCATCTCTAAACTTTATAGTTGTTAGATTAATCAGTGCACTACAATTTTAAGAGATTCCAAATGGTGAACTCTTACATAGCTTGTTTAAAGAATAAAAACAAAAGTATCTTCCAATAATACCAATCCTTAAAAACAAAACTACAAAGCATCCACAAATAAATCCCCATTGATTATTGAATCCAGGGCCTGGATAGCTTCCATTTTATACAATACATACAGAAAACTGAGAAAGTATTCACAGAAACACATATGAAAAAATTTAAAGAATACCAAAAATATTTTTCACACGCACAAAGAACACCTGGGTATATACCCAGGCATACACCCAGGGTATACTCATCTTTTATCCCAGATCAAACAGGCTAAGCTTTGTAAGCACGTTACGCCATAGGTCGACACACTATTACAAAGCAAAAATGGGTTGTGTGAGGAGTTATGCAGGGTCGGAATTCATCCCATGAGGGGATATCCAGAGAAAATCACACAAAAATATCCTAATCAAGTAGATGATCCATCAAATTATATACGTTTTTTGATTGCATCTGTCTGGAAAGCTTGATTGCCAGTTGAATCACTTAAGGGAAAATGAGCCGTCTGCTTTATTTGGATGAAAGCAGAAACAATTTCTTTCATAAATGGCGTGAATACAATTTAATTCTGTTATCTTTTCTGCTTGGGAAAAGTGCCTGGATTTCACACAGAAATAAGAATTTGATGTTTGTACTTTTGCCATGTTTTCCTTGAGACTGTAAACAAGAAAGAGATGGTACCTCATGCACTTCTGAGTCTTTGGATGTGTCTTTGATTCAAATTTTCAGCCTCTATAAACAACAAAAAAGTAGGCAATAGAGAAAACAGGTTGTGTGTGAAACCCAGGATAGTTCTAAACTAACTTTCTCCATTTGCCTATTCTCAAACTAAATAACCAGATTTACTCTTTTGCATTACTTGTCTGGTCTTAGCTCATGTGTGTGATGGCTATTATGGAGATTTCCCTTCATTACCACATAACACATATAGAATTATCATTTTCAAAACGACCTCGAGTGGCATCTGCACTTTCCTTGGAGTTCTGAGAACAGTGGTCTGTGCTTAATTGAAAAGTTTCTTTTGCAAATGCAAAAGTTGTGGAATCTTTTGCTATAGAGAGTCACTTAAAAGTAGTTGTAATGGACCATGTAATAGCTTATTTCACTGTGCTCTTTTATTCTAGCATAAGAGCATAACTATTCCATTCAAATGTTGGAAACCTATTCAAGGCAAAAATATAGGCCCAGCATGATTTGGGTAGTGGTCCACTTAAACTACATTAATGTATCATCATTAATTGTGTCTGCTTAAAACTTTTACGTATTATCTGTGGAATATATCTGATCTCTAAAATTCATGCTTCAGTATATTGACTGGTGCATGAAATCATATTTAGAAAAACATTATTCTGTCCTATACCATATCAATGTAGGATTTCCTTCTGGAGAAAATGTTTGTATGGTGTTCATTATTCTGAGTACTAGTGAGAGAGATCAGTAAAGATGAAAAGTAAAAGTTTCAAATGTTCAAATGGTTTCTCAAGAGGAGTTAAAAATAACATTTTCCTATCATCTATTTTAGTTTTACAGACAAGAAGCTTAAGTGCAGCACTAAACTAGAAGAAGTAGGGTCTGGAACTCTCTCTTCAATCTAGAGAGCTGGTTTTTCAGCAAGATTTTTATGGCCAGACCCCCATTGCCATGGTTGAAAGGCAGGGGTAGTCCAGTATAGGGGAAGTACCTGGACTTTGGGTTCAAACAAACCTGAGGTTCCAATCCCAGCACTATTTCTTACTATTGTCAGGCCCTGAGGCCAAGTTTCCTGCTTTGTAAGAAATAATGATAACACCATTCACTTCACAGGATTAGTGTAAAGGGATGAAGGTGGCACCATATGTCAAGTGCCTAGCATAGCTCATGATCTAGTACAGATACTCAATAAATTCTCATTTATAATTTCCTTCTTTTTTCTCTTTTTCATGAGTATGTGCATACTAAATGAGTATGTGCACACTAAAGGGTGATATTTATAGACCCAAAGACTCATTTCTGTGTCCACACAAAGAGTGGGCAGGAAATGCAGTTTCCATGCCAAGTAACTTACTAGTGACACCCATAGGAAATTTCTGACAACTCCTTCTAAGTGTCCCTTATTGCCAACTCTTCTCATGCATACACAATATCCATTCCTTGTACATTGATATTCCTCAAGTTTCTGTGCTTTAGCCCACCTTTCTCCTTGCTCTTATCACTGATTTTATCCACTCAAGGAGGTCAGCACTTCCTCCATGCTGATGATCTAAAGTCCCTATGGTTAGACCGGGCTTTACTCCTAAGTTCCCCTCACATATCCAATGGCTGACTGGCATCTTCACCTAAGTGACTTGCATGTGCCTCAACTTTAACATGTCCAAAAGTGCTCTTGCTCCCTCAACCCACTCAATCCTTTTACCTCACAGTAAACAGGTTTCTCTTATTTCCTATATTTCGGTTACTTGTATTTCTACATAATCATTTAAGCTAGGAATTCTTCACTTGCTAATTTAAAGTGGTTAAATAAACTTTGCCCTCTTCCCAACATTCTTACATTTACTACTCTACTAGCTATGGATTTTTATTCCCTCCCACCTTTCTTCCACCTTCCACCTTTAACCTGTTCCCTACTTCCTTATCTACTTGTACATCAAATGCACATCTTCTCTGTCTTGAATTTCTTCAGCTGGCCAGTTTCCTGGACTTGATGCCACCAACCAGGGGCCAATAAGTCACTTGGCATTACTGAGAGTGGTGGGCCAGGCACATGCACCGAGGTTCCTGGCTCCTTCAACAACTTCTGAACCTGAATGAAACATCACACTGCAGAGCGTGGGATCTGGCTTCCCAATGCAGCCTGCAAAAGGCTTGGATAACACACTCTGGAAGTGTGAAAGAATTAGCTTCCCGTGGGGCCAATTTTGCCCCAAAGAAAATCAGAAATGGAATGAGTCTAGTCAAAGGACTTCTCCCTAGTTCCTCCCTCTTATGGGCTTGTTTAAGGTAAGTCTCCTCAATACAGACAGTCTAGAGGCATTCCACATACTGAGTGACAGCCTTGCTGGACCACCTATGTCTCTTCACAGCTCACCACGAAGCAGCAGCCCACAGGGCAATGTATCATATTTATTGCCTCATATCCTTCTTTGTATTCCCTCCATTTCCCCTCACTTCTGTCACCCTGGGTTTGCACCTAGCAAACAAAGCATCGACATTTAATTTTTGCCTCAAGCTCTGTTTTCTAGGGAATCCAGAACTAAGAAAACCTCTAAAAAGGATTTTAGGCAACTTTAAAGGGAAGCCTCTTTTCAATAAGATAAGAACCTTTGGCTCATTTTCCTTTTCTGCATCAAGTCTTAAAGGGAAAAAAAAATGAATATTTATAGTTTAAAAGCCTACTGGGGCAAGCTATAGTAATTTCAAAACATTTTGCTTTAGTTTTTCTAGCAGCCAGAATGAAGAAGGAAAAATAAAAGTTTCACAAGTGAATAATAATTGGAAGTAAATTTATCAAGAAAACTATTATTAGACCCTGAGCTTTGGGAGAAATTTTCTCATGATGTCATGATGATCTTTACACAAGGGTCATAAAGTGATGTAGTGAATCACATTCTTTATATTATATATTTAAAAAATACTTAAAAATACAGAGTGCTCCCATGTGTTTCTTTGTTTTTTTATATATATTAGAATTTAGGGGAAAGCAATAGCAAGATTTCAGGGCAGTGGTTGTAAAACATTGATGTACACAAGCAGCTTCTTAAATATACATATTTCTGGGCCCCATTCCAGACTCATGAACCAGAATTTCCAGAGCTAAGGTCTAGTCATCTGTATTTTGGACAGGATGAATCTAATGCTCACCAAAGGTTGAATATTGCTAATTTCCAACAGTTCAACCTAAGTGTTATCTAAAAAAATTGTTAAAATTTTATAGCAGAAGTAGCTTCTAAGAATATATTCTACATGTTACCATAGAATGGAAGATCACTACACAAATAGACACCAAGTTTTGGATTTTTGGAATTTCAGAATGTATATAAAGCTAAAATGAAATGGAAAATTGTGGATTTTCCACAATTATCTGTGAAACACCCTCTGTGGTTACGACGCCTTAGTTAAGTAAATAGCGTGATGTGGGATATGGGATATTTAAGAGTAGAAGCAGGGTCCCCACCATCAATAAGCTTCTAGCATAATTCAGAAGTCCCACAACTAAGTATCATATCACTGAGGACCAGATGTTACACTATGAGCTATGCCTACAGGTACAAACCATTTATTGAATATGCAATCCACTGAGGAAGCCCAAGATCAGCCAAATGTTTTGTCTTTTGTTAAGAGGAAGTTTCCCTCCCATAGGTAGTTTTGCTATAGACAATTGGTATAAGATTAAAAATAAAGTAAATAAGGCACACGGTACAGATCAGACCATTAGAATTTTCTCTCAAATTCTACCCCACTCTCCACGTTTAGAAGGTTGTGACTGAGTATCACTGTTGCTTTTTCACATGAAATTACAGGCACTAGGTTTCCAGCGTGTGTGTGTTTTAACAAGCCTAACAATCTTTAGAAATAGCACTATCTTAATCTGACTTTTCAGATTCGATATTTAGAGATTTTCAAAAATATCAGTCCAATTAGAACAAAAAGGAAAAGAAATTTCCTGGGGTATCCAGGACAAAAGCAATATGACGCAATGTTTTTCTTTGTAACAGAGAGTCCCGCAGGAGCCGTTGGTATTTATCTCCTATATCACCACTCTAAGAGGTTAAACGCTCACAAACAATTCTGTCAGAGGGTCTGGGGAAAAAAAGCAGGCATAAATAATACTTCCTGACATCAAATATATTTCATCATGTCTAACCGATGCTCCTGATTTAAAAAATGAAACCATGGTTTAAATATCATTTAAAAGGATGCAGTTTGTGTTGACAGAAAATCAGATACTACTTAGTACAAGGTTTTTAATTGTTTTTTAATACTTTTAAATCCAAGGTACTCATTTGTTTAATACGAAAATTGAAATTGCATGGTCATTTTTATTGAGCATATTACATTTTCCTACACCTAGAAAAAGAAAAAAAATACATGGGTTTTATTTAGAGGTCAGCTCCACACAAAAGGTGGAAAGGAGAAGAGAAGCAAAGGTCTGGTTCACGCAAGCCAACAGTGCATTAGTCTGAAAAACAGCTTCCTAAGTCATGTCCCTATTTGGTATTGTTTAGGTGGTGTCTTAGTTTGGGTTTCTCCAGAATTGACTGATTCAAGGAATTGAGTGCAAGAAGTTTATTCTGGAGCCAATTCCAGGAAACCCTTATGAGGGAGTAGGGAAATAGGCAGGTAAGGAAAACAGCTAATGAAGGGTTTGTTTTCTAGTGAGCTCTAAGAACACAATTAACTCCCACTGGGATCTGGGAAGTGAGTATAAAGTAGAGTGTCTGCAGAGGGTAGCAGAGCAATCCCAGCAGAGGGTCAAAGGTCTTATACCAACTCTCCAGTCAATCATTTGAGAGTAGGTTGCTGGAGTGGGGGCGGCAGGGGGTGTTAATTCTTTGATGCTTTCAGCCTACCACAGGGACTAGAATGTGGGCTCGGGTGATCAGAAAAAGCCCTCAGACAAAGAGATGCTGGTGGCGACTGTGTTAAGTCAAGTTGATGTGCACTAAGGAGTTGTAGGTGGGGGAGGAGGTTGTAATATGGGCAGAGCACCCATGGGGTTGGCCCCACAAGGACTCATAAATGGACATACAAATGCGCATTCAAACTCTTTGGAGTCTTCCTAGTTCAGGAAATTACCTCGGGGCATGGGCGAGGCAGTAAAAGAAACAAGCCATATAAAATAAAATGAAAGCAGAAATAATTTGACTTCTCTACATGGGTAGAGCACCCGTGGCACCTTCAACGCTGAGGCTGTGCTGGGTGGGATTCAGGCTGCAATCAAGCAGAGCTCACAGATGTGCTCATAAGGCAGACACTGACGGGGAAGCTGTGAGTCCAGATGCGGACAGCAAGAAGGGACAAGCAGGGAGAGAAACTGTGATGGAACCTTTTTCTTGGGCATGGGATAACACAAAGTGGAGATGGTGTAGCCAGCAGAAAGAGGTCCAAGTAGGCAGGTGCCAGAGAGAAGCAGGGACCTGGAGACGGTCAGCAATATCTAGGGAAGAGTGCTTACCAGTTGCAGTTTCATCTCACCCATTTCTTAGCACCAGCTATCCACTGCTACCATCTATATATCCCAGGCATCAAAGGGGACTCAGCCATTCTGCACTCCCCTGAGTGAAGAAGCAAGCCCTGAGGAGTGGAGAGGGATCCGAGTAGATCCCGTCCAACACAAACAGCCCAATGCATGCTCTTTAACTGTGGGTTAATAATGTGTTTTCCAGACTTAAAGCACAGTTTATGACCAGTGGCCCGAGATACCTCAATCTTGTTGCTCTGAGTGAATCACTAACTCATGAGAAGAAAGCATACTAGAAACATTTGGCTTCACAACTGTGAGGTGACCAGCCAAACTAAATCCCAGTATTTGGAGGGTGTTTGATACAAAATATAAATCTAGATTTTTCTCACTAGACATACAGAGTTCAGAGAGATCCCAAGATATGAAAGTGTCTCAGCTTATTTAGGAACATCACAGGCTGAGAATCGCTAGGGGGCGTGAGTACTGACCCATCTTGCCATCACTTCACCTCTGCCACTCTAGATTCTGAAGGGTCAGCAGCAGAGGTGAACTTTAAAGTGAAAAATAAAAGTCCAGGCAAGTTAAAGCAACAAGAGAGTTGATGTTGGAGCAAAGGCTGATATGGGAAACATGTCAGAGGGATCCCTCCTCCAGCCTTCCCTGGAGCATGGCAGGACTCATGGCCACAAGCCACAGAACCAGGACAAAACGAGGTCTTCCCTGCCCAGGGCTAGGAGATCTGTAACCTGATTAAAATTGCTTTGATTCCTCTGTCAAAAAAACATT
Source organism: Zalophus californianus (assembly GCF_009762305.2). Lineage (NCBI taxonomy): Eukaryota > Metazoa > Chordata > Mammalia > Carnivora > Otariidae > Zalophus > Zalophus californianus. The sequence goes on along the minus strand of NC_045596.1, from coordinate 165,816,993 downwards.
TTTGTAGCTCAGGGACCCTTCCTATAAGATCTAGGAAACTGATTTAATAGCAAGGCAAGGATTTTTTTGAAGGGGAGACAGATTCGTTTCAGATTTTGAGGTATTCCCAATGTAAAATCTATCATACATTATTATAACATAAATTATCCAACCAACAATTCCTCACTCCCAATTGCTCGTTTTACAGATTTTATTATTAAGCTCTTTATCTAGCCACTTGGTTTCCTATTCCTTCTATTTGAGTCATCCCACAACAAATATCCCTGATAGGTTATAATTCTGCAAATATAGTGCCTAATATAATCTGTATGCAAACTGGCACCAAAGTGTTGAGGAAGATCTGTTTATATTTAGTGGTATTCTCACACAAGCTTTTTTTGTGGCTCAGGCTCTTTTTAAGCCTGCACTGTACATTTATTTTTCAGTAGAGGCATTTGATTATATATCCCCCTGCTGCTTATTCATTTGCAATGCATCTTAGACCATTTGGAATACTAGTAAAATCTTGACAGAATTATTTATATTCTAAAATTATCAATGTTCTGTTTTAAAAAATGGAGGCCTAAGTCATTTTATTAGGGAAGTGACAGCCACCTTTTCTGGTTTCTGTCATTGTAATTTAATATGAGCTTAATACCACAGACAGTGTGTTGGAGAGAAGGAGAGACCCTGTGATTCTAGTGTCAGCCCTACCAGAGAGGGACCGGCGTGGGGGGGGCTTTGGGAAAGTTACTCAGTGTCAGACACAGAGCTTGTGCCCATGAGATAGGTGAGCACACACAAGGACCACTTGTCTGGGGAAAACCTACCAGGCAGAGAGATGGCAGGATGTTGGAATATTTGGCAAGGCTGGATCTTGCTTCACTGAAGGATGAATACGGACACAAAAAACTGAAGATAGTCCCAAACCAGTACTTCAAATCTGGAGAGAAATGGCTGGAAGCAGGTTATAATACTACTAGCTGGTGCTCTGAAGTGAGTCCAAGTCTGAGCAGCTGATAATTTACAAAGATTCAAGGGTTCAGAAGTTGGAGCAAATAATAACAACAGGGGAAAGAAAAGAGATTCACCCTGGTGGTACTGGGCCAGGCTGGAAATTTAAAGTACCAAGGTTAGAGCTGAAAGAAGCAACAATAGTGATGCAATGTGACATCATTAAGTTGATGGCATGAGTCCTTGGGTCTTACCCTGGGGCATGTTTTGTGCCCCATCTGGAAGTGGTCTAGAGGCCTCAGCTTTCAAGGTCACTGGGAAATGGGGTGGAGAATCAGGAAAACATGAATGTCTCCTCTTTGGATTTTCCGCTCTGTAAAATGAATGACTTAGACCAGATCTCTCAGTGTCATGTGGGGTCTAAGATTTAATACTTCTAATGATTCTTTCATGCTATCTATGAATTGTTCAAGGTAGGTCAAACCATATTTTTAAAGCTTACCCATTTGTGTTAGAGCTAACACACCTTTTACAGGGTCACTGAATTTACTTAAAGGGCACTATATATACTGAAGCATTCATTTATGTTTAGTAAAAATAGAAACCCTACTCTCATTTACTCTAATAATAGTTATCATAAGCTTAGTAGCAGGAGTTAGCTCAAAGGATTTAATAACACGTGCAAACTGCACATCAGCAACATGTGAAAATACAACAGGAAGTTCAGTTGATAAATGACCTGGTAGTTCTTTTTACTAACCAATTACTTTGCTTATAATTTAAATGTATGAAACATAAAGGAAACAAAATAGTTTATTTCAGACATCCAGAGTTTACACTTCCATCTATTAAAGAAAACAGTGAACAGGATGAATATGTGTGTATGGTCCACCATGGAAGGACCCTGGGAAGGGACCATTGCCCCAAATACCTCTATCCTCAAACACTTAAGGGAAGGCCCCTCTGAGGACCTGGCGGGTTGGCACCGGGTTTGGGAGAGGAAAGAAGCCTGGGCCAAGAATCTTCCTCCTCAAAACAATGGCATTCACAGGATGAGACCTTACACAAATCCTTTCCTTTTTTGGAGTTTTGTGCCTTATTTGCTAAAGAGGGTATTTAAGGCCAGCTCAAATGTTAGGATTCTAAGAGGCAATATGGCATGAACGCTTTCTATGACAAACATGCATTGTCTCCCTCCTAGGTGTCAAACTCTGTTAAGAGCTGAAACATCAAGATAGAGAAAACAGCATCTGAGGCCTCGGAGAGCCTTCCGTCTAGCGAGGGGCCTAACAAGGACACTGCTAACCACTGAGCAGAATGAAGACTGGGGAAGGCAGCCCAGGATTCCACCAACCCAGAGGAGGGGTCGCTTAATTAGCGACTGGTCACCTGAGTACTTGGCTTTGTGGCAACTGCAGGGGGCAGCATGTGACACTAGGACAATGTGGCATAGATGTAAGAGTGCAGGCCTGGAAGTTGCTCATGGAAAGTACTGTAACCACTCTAATCATTCTTTTGTGAATCTGAAAAACACAACTAATACTATTTTCCTTGCAGTGTGGGTGCGATAATGCATGAGAAAATACTAGCTAGTGCCTAGTGTGATTATTTTATCTATTTTCACTTTTACTTATGTGCAACATACCCAGAAGAGGAGTCAAGAAATCAAGGAGGCAAACTTGGCAATTTTGCCTCAGCTTGGCCTTGCTTAACCTGGCTGGCTGAAGTAGTCATCACTAAGCCTGTAGATCCCCAGATCTATCTTTCCTCTGACTATCGGGAAATATCATGGGCACGAGTGACTGCATTAAACATTCTAGCAACAACCAGGAAACAACAGTTCTCTCAGCTGTTGGAAATTCATCATACCAGGGCATGAGACATGTAGAGGTCCAGAAACCACAGGGACCCCTGACAGGTCACATCAATCCTAAGATGAAATAAAGGACCCCTTCTTCCTCCAAGCTTCATCACTGCAGTAATAAACCACAGAAAGACCAAAGTCTCTGCCTGCCCCATGCAAACAACAGTGCCGATGTGTTGATTCTAGTGGGAGACACTTTCTGGAAGACTGGTAGCCCTTTGTCCCCTGTGTCCCACAGACACTCCACGAAGCTTATGAGAACACCAGTTTGCCAGGATCTCATTACTGGCCCATGCTGACTCCTTTGGGGAAGCATCTGGACTGGCTAACCCCTGCATGCACTGCCTTTCCTTGCTTGTGCTCCACAGCACCCCATGTTTCCCCCTTTTGGTGCCCTGCAAGGACCTGTGTATGTGTCTGCTATGGGCTGAACTGTGTCCCCCCAAAATTCATATCTTGGGGTCCTAAGCCCAATGTGACAGGATTTGGAGATGGGGTCTTTAGGAAGTAATTAAGGTTAAATGAGGTCACAAGAGTAGGGTATTTCTCCCCGTGCACACTCACCGAGGAAAAGCCGTGTGAGGAAACAGCAAGATGGCAGCCATTTGCAAGACAGCAAGAAGACTCTCACCAGCAACTGACCCTGGTGGCACCCTGACCTTGGACTTCCAGAATCCAGAACTGTGAGAAAGTTCACTTCTGTTACTTAAGCCACCCAGTATTTTGTCTTGGAAGTCCAAGCTGACTAAGACAGTGTCCACTTTCTTTACCAAGTAGTGAACTCCTTAAGGGGAGAGATCATGATTTACCTGCCTTTGTTGCCCAGCCTCTAATGCCCAACTACCTTTGATCTTTAAGAATATATGTTGAATAATATTTGATTAAATGATTAGCTGTAAATATATTCCAAGTGCTCACAGATTCTTCTCAGATCTCAATACACATTCCCTTCCTACCCTCCTCAGGGACTGAACTAATGGGACTGGACCACATAAAGGAGATTCTCTCCTATGAAGGAAACTTCCATGTTTTCATCTAGTCACTGAAGAGGCAAAGCAGCAAGAGCTGGTTGAACCTAGTGGTCATACAACAAATAGTGACACAATCAACAAAAAGTGACAGTGTACCTCCTGCAGGCCAGGCATTGACCCAGCCACTGAGGATGCGGCCATAAAGACATGAACAGAGTCACTGGCCCAAAGAGCTTATACTTTGGTAGATAGAAACAGATAGTGAAGATGTGGGAAAAAATCAGATAATTTCAGACACTGCCAAGTGCTCTGAAGAAGTTGAAATAAAGTAATGCAATAAAGCATAATGGAGCAGGGACTGCCTTTCCTAGAGTGTTGAGAAGCATCTCTCTGAAAAAATGACATTTGAATTGAAACTGAATAATGAGAAGGTGGCAGCCATGAGGGTGTGGAGATCTGGGGAACAGAATTCCATGCAATTAGGAAGAGTAAATCCAAAGGCTCTGTGAATGGAATAAGCTTGATGTACCCAGTGTATGGAAAATCAGCAGCTGGAGAATAGTGAACCAGGGGGAGAATGGAGAGAGGGGAAGGCAGGTGCCAGAGCGTGTGGGCCTCACGGGATTTTACTCAGTTTCAACGGAAAGCCATTAGAGATGTCTTAGCAGGGGTATTTAAGAATATCATCTATGCTTTAGAAATATAACTCTGATTGTCCTGCAGAACAGGAAGAACACAGAGGCTGTGGCTGTGGTTGGAGAGTCGAAGTAGCTTAGACCAGGGTGGTCGTGGTAGAGGTGCTTAAACATGACCAGACTATGGGCATATATTTTGGAAAAGAGAAAACTGGACTTATGGATGGGTAAAATGTGGGAATGGAAGGAAAGAAAAGAATCCATAATGACTCTTATCCAGGTTTTTAGCATGCGTAACTGCACGGATGAGGTACCACTTAAAGCGACAAGGTGGGAAGCAGGGCTGGTAGTACTGGGTGCAGAGGCAGTTGGCTCACTTGAGACATGTTAAGCTTAAAATACTTATCAGACACCAAGTGCAGATGTAGAACAGGCAGGTGGATTCATCAGGGAAGAGGTTAGAGCGAGATAAATAAATATGTCAATCATCACGGTAAAGCCAGTATTTGAAGCCATGGGACTAGAGGAGAGCATTGAGGGAGAACATATAGATGGAGAAAAGAAGATGATAAGGATGAGGCCCTGGGGCACTTCAATTTCTAGAATCAGATATGCAAGAAGAAGACAGTCAGGGAGCCTTGGAAGGCACAGCTATTGAGGAGGAAAACCAGGAAAGCGTGGTGTTTCGGAAGCCAGTAGGAAATAAAAATGTTCCCAGTTGAGTAAGATGAGGATTCTGACAAAATCAGAATTTGTGTGGCTGCTTTCTAGGAAGAGCAACATTAGAAGAGATTTCAGTTCTCAATTAAGGAAACTCAAGAAAAAAAAAATCCCCCAAGGATATACAAGTCATCTGTGTATAGGGCCCAGACTAGTGGCCCAAGATGAAACTCACCTGCTAACTGCCAATCCTGCCTTCTCGACCTGCCCACCTGTCGCATCACTTGTCACTCTCTCAGCCACCGTGCCGTGAGCAGGAAACAAGCAGGGCATGCGAGGAGTGGCAAGCTGGTTGTTTAAGGATCTATTTGTTTGTGATTGGGCTCTGTACCCAGCACTTTGTCTGAGAGGACAGATCTTCATCCCGCTGGTGTGAAGTCAGGTGTCAGACTAAAGGAAATTGCCCATGTGTCTTTTGAGTGAAGAGGGAGCAAAGTTGCAGGTGCTAATGGGAGATGTCAGGTGGATAGGCAGTGAGCAGGGCAACTAAGGAGATTTAAAAAAAAAGCACAGAAGGGATGTACATAGGCTGGAGCGAGCCATTTACCACTGCAGCGCTCCACAGGAGAAGCCACAATGCACAGGGTTTTGGAATTTGAATAGAAGGAGGATAGAATGAGGAAATATGGAATTACTAATTTGATGAACTAGATTTCCAAACCAGAGTTAGGTCATATGACCATGTGAAGCTTTTCCTGATAACCTCATCTGAATTATCTGTTCCCTTTGCAGTTTTCCCAAGTAATTCTGTTTATAAAATTGCATTGCTCTTATCTACATCTGCACCTACCTTCCCCACTGCACTGTGCCTGGTCTAGCAAATAGCTAATAAATGATTATTAAACCAATCAACAATCAAACAACGAATGGGTCAGGAGATTTGAGATTTCATTTGTCCTTGAAAATCTGAGACATGTATTCCTCTCAAGAATATTGCTGTGGAATATCTGATGAGAGACTGAGATTTTTAAATTTTCAAGGGCATAAAGCCCACAAAGAATGTATCACCACATTATGTCACTAGAACATTTCATAACCAGATATATCTGTAGCATAGTCAGGCATTAGGATCTTATGCTAAGATAAATAAAAGACAAAGAAGAATATATATACATATATACACACACTCACACATACATATACACAAAAGTGTATATACACATGCATTGTGTATATATAGAGAGAATATTCATTGTTTTACTGTCTTCATGGACCAGAAAGATATACACTCCTAAATTTAATATTCAGTAACATTTATTAACAGTATTATAATTCAATTTATCATTTGAATTATATTTCTTCTACCATTTAGAATTTTTCAACTAGGTTTTAGCAGGGAATATAATTAAAATATCTTTTACCTGTGAGATTTAAATACTTCCTAAGCTAATTTTTCATATTTGAATTATTTCAGCTTGCTTACTCAGACTTTAAATCCAATGAGAAAAGCATCTTTTTTCATACAGCAATAAGCACTCTCTGTGTTCAACAAATAGGTATGTTAATAAGGCTTTGTAATTGATATAGCTCTATTTCTGAAAGAATCCTTTGAGAGGATGGGGGGAGGAGGTAAAAGTAAGTCTACAGATGCAGAGACAGGAGGCCATGGGATTTACCGCCTGAAGTTCTCAATTTTGTCTCTGTAGGATGAGGGGAAGCCACCTGCTGAGAAAGAACACGGTAGAAGGTAAAGACTTCAGACAAGTTGTCAGCCTTGAATTGTCTGTTCATAGGGAATGGGAAAGAATGTTATATAGGGATACCCCAAAGAACTGAGGTCTGAGTTAGGAGCTAAGGAAGGATGGTGTTAATTTATCATGGCCCAAGTTTTAGGTGATTTTTCCCATTGGAGCCTCAACATCCTGATCATAGGCGAGGAGATGGAGAACACGGGATGGCTCCAAGTTACAGCCTGTCTGAGGGGGTGTAAATACAAGAAGGCAAGGGACCTGAGGGTACTAAAAGAGATGTACTAAAGACATGTGCACATCTAGGCTAAATAAGAAATGAAATGAAGACAGGAAGGATTTGTTAAGACGGTAATGTATGGATTACAGGACTAAAGATCATAACACCGAAAAGCAAAATTTTTAGAAGGCTTATTATGGTATCAAGCATTTCAGATACATCATCTTATTTCATAATAACTTTACTAAGTATACACTATGCCTATTGCTATTATAAGCTCAGAGGAGTTAAGCAAATTATCTAAGGTCATACTGCTAATAAATGGTGAGGCTAGGACCCAGCCCCCTCATCTGTTACATGACAAGACCACATGGAGAACAGTTATAGTAGAATTAAGAAACTATTTTAAAGTTTAGAAAGCTGTGATCCAGGCATGAAATTTTGGATGGAAAGGAGGAATTGCTGGAGGGGGTGACAAGGAAGCCTAGAAGTTGGTAGCTGGATGGCATGAGACTTGAAGGAGCATGATCACTAATTTGGAGCAGAGAGATGGGAATTTGGAAATGACATTAATAAACTAGGAGGATGTCCATATTGCTTCTGGGGTTCTTTGGAATTTAGAGAGAATGAAACTAAGGAGTAGACACGAGGGAAAATGCCAACACAAATCTATACAGAATCACTACTACTTAGAATTTAAATATGGCTATAAAGATACACCATACAATAGAAATAAAAGGATTGCATTTCTATGGAAGATCATGTGTAAATATAATAATGTCTACTTGAGAAAGTCTTATTCTCAGTCTTCTTTTTTGATCTTAATTCTCTCTACTTCTTCTCAGAAATCATATTTTCAACACCTACTTAATGATTGGCTGTTCCATAGGCAAGTTTCATGTCACTCATGTCAGTTCCTCTATTTAGAATATCCAACCCTCATCTGCATTTAGGTAAACTCTCTTGTCTGGACCAAATCCCACATTCTACACAAAGTTTTCCTCCCTTCTTCAAATGGAAGAAGGTGCTACTTATTCTAAAAAATTTCCAGCACATTCATTTGTGCTTCAAATGCCTATCCTTCCTATAGGATTATAGGATTATATATATGGGTATATATATATGTATATACGGGATTATATATATTATATATAGGATTATATATTTATATATAAATTATATAATATATATAATAAACATATTAAAATATATGTACAAGCCTGCCTATAGAACTATAATCATAGTTATACCCATAATTAAATCATAGTTATATTCCATAATTAAAAAACAGTAGCTCACATTCATTGAGCACATATTCCCTGCCAGGCTTAGAACTGATCCCTTTAAGTGAATTATCTTCTCTAAACTAGAAGATAACTGGTATCAGTTTCATTTTATAGATAAAGAAACTGAGGTTCAAAGAGATAAACTTACTTGTCCAAGCTCACACAACCAAACAGTAGGAGACCTAGTATTAAAACACAGGCATTGTGATACTTGCTATTTATCTTGTGCTCACCCTTGCAGTAGACTACACCACATATACAGACTGACATTCTATATATCTTACGCACTGCCTAAAGAGTAAATACAGGTTAAGATCGGAGTCTAATTTATCTTTGCATTTCCTTAAGTGCCTATGACAGTGCTTTGCCTAGAGCAGGCTGTGCGAAGATAATGAACAAGGGGATGAATTCATCTGCTTATGATATTTAATAAGGGAAAGCTTTCTTCTGAGAATATAAATAATTGTAGGAAAGGATAAATTATCAGCAGAAAATAGGCTTAGGAAATGAGGAATAATTGGTGATGGGAGAATAGAGGGAAAATGGGGCCACAAGAAGTGGTGGCCAGCACTATGTATCCAGAGTGCTAAAGAGAACTGAGCCAGAGCAGGGTAGCAAGACCACAGCTGAACCCCAGTCACTGGGAATGCACATCTGTTGTGGGAGGGTATCTGTGGATATGAGGTCATTTTCTTATCTTTGGGAGTTTTGATTTTTTTAAGTTTTAAATTTTAGTTTTTTCTTTTCTCATTTCCTTAATACCTTACCGATATATAACCTGTCAACGGCATGTATTATTTTTTCCAAAAATAAGTAATGTTTAAAAAGGTAATCTACATTGATACATAATTTGTGTTAGGTCAAAGCCTTTATTTTTCTAAATTGAGTGTTTATGACCAAGGCGGGTGGTGGTACTAGATTGCCTGATAGCAAAGGAAGGGGATGAAACATGCTTTTACAGTTACGTTGTTTTTCAAAAGATGCCTCGCGTATGTGTACATGTGCAGGTATTTATATGTATATCCATGCAAATTAAAAGCACACATGGCACATGATCACTCTATGTAACTCTGGACATATGGGCCTTAGTCTCAAAACTGTTTTGCGTAGATATTATAGAATAGTGCTATACAATAGAAATATATTGTGAGCTACATATATAGTTTAAATTTTCTAGAAGCCACAGTAAACTATGGATTCTGGGAAACAAACTGAGGGTTTTAGGGGAGGGGGGGTGGGGGGTTGGGCTAGCCCCGATGATGTGTATTAAGGAGGGCACAAATTGCATGGAGCACTGAGTGTTATACACAAACAATGAATCATGGAACACTAAAAAAAAAAAAAAGAAGCCACAGGAAAAAAAATGAAGCAAAAGAGATGCAATTAATTTTAATAATGTTATTTTATCTCATATATCCAGAAAGCTGTCATTTCAACATATAATTAATATAAAAATATAGTGAGAAATGTACATTACTTTCGAGTGTCCAAAAGACACATGTGTCCAGTGGCTATCACATTAGACAGCGCCGTCATGGAAAATTAGAGCTGGAAAGGCACATAGGGATTACCCATTCTAATGCCGTTATTTTACAGATTAAACACTATGGAACAGTAAGGTTGAGTGACTTGTTTAATTCCACTGAGCTCTAATGCAAGATAGTTTCAGTTTTCCTTTCTGGCCTGTTCCCTCATTGCTTCATGTTTGAATGGAGACTTACGGAGATAGATTGGGATAGTCAAATCAGTCTTTTAAACTCCCTGACATAAGAGGAGCAAAACGGTACCATGTAGTCCAAACCTCTTATTTCACAAATGAGAAAGAGGAATGGAGTCACATTTCAAGGTTTCATGTTCCAAGATCTGGGGGATGAAAAATCTGAGGCTCTGACGGGAGAACTACTCCTTAGAAGGTTCCTGAACCTAAGCCTAAGCTGGCACCCTAACCTTGAGATGATGACGACTAATTCCTCAGTACAAGGTAAATGCTTCAGCTTCAAATACAAAGACTAACCCTCTTAAGTCAACACTGTCCTGAAGATATTTTGTGTCTATTTGTGAGAGAACTAGATTTCCACTCACCTCTTCTTTCCAAGTTAAATGACCACAGGGAAACCTTTTCTGCCTTATCCAACTAGTTAAGTAGAACCAAGAATTTCTATGATTCTATTTATAGGGCTGTTTAGTAGTTGAACAGACAGAGCTGTGGATTCCTGGGGTGGAATATTTGATCCTTGATGTCCTAAATACCAGCTTTACAGAGCTCGTTTCTAGATGCAAGAATTACTGTACAAAAGATAGCCAGGCACACAGAACTTCTTCAGGAGTGACAGGAAGGGAAAAGTTTAGAAAAAGGGTAATCAGCCCAGGCAGAGAGTTTTACTGATTTTTTAAAATCCATGCTATTTTCTCTTTTATTATTAATAGATAATATAATATAAAAACAATACTACCATAGGAATAAGAAAGTAATAAATGAGAACAATACATCACTATAGTGGTTTGAATAGTGGCCCTCAAAAGATATGTCTGCCTAAAACCCCAGAATGTGACCTTATTTGGAATAAGGGTCTTTGCAGATGTGGTGATGGTAAGGATATCAAGATGAGAGCTTACATGTTTTTATCTTTTTTACTTCTCAATCATCTCTGCCTTCTAACCAACTCTTCAATGTAGCATTTGGGTATATGTGGAGAGTTATGGCTTATGCAAACGTGTGATTACAGAGAGGTCCCCAGGCTCAGTGTCCTTCAGCAATATTGACCTCCAAGGTGACGTCATTCAGTCACTTGATTGTTTCCCTGCTGGCATTTGCAGTGGTAGCTGGAGTAACTCATGGTCCAACTGCTTTCTGAGCATGGAGAGATCATAGTAGAGCTCCTGGCTTATGTGGACTCACTTCAGCTCCCCCAGATACTGGAGACATCTTGAGGTCTGACTATGACAACCACTTATCTCTGCCTGGGTAAGCTGTTCGGAAACTCTTCCTATGGAGCCATCCTGCCCCTACTTTGGCAATCCCTTCTGGAAGCTCCCAGCCAAGCTAGCCAATATTTCTGGGACCTGCATATACCATTAGGGAAGCAAGGGAAGCTTGGAGAAGTGAAACTTTCAGGGCCTCTTGGCTTGCTTACGTTATGCCTAAGTCACCTTGATGTGGCTGCACCAGGTTTATATGGGATGGTCCATGGGATGGTAATGGAGTGGAGAAAGTCCTCTTCTGCACTAAGTATCATCCCCGCTTAATACACTTCTGCCCAATGGTTGACTAGTTCTTTTCCCTACACTGTATCCTCTCTGTCAGTACACAGTATGTTTCACTGAGAAAGGTCTCACTAATCGGGGCAGAAGGGGTTTTCTACCTCTGGGAAAACTCTGACTTGAGTTGCCCAGGTTTGGCTTTTTATATACTCAGAAGGGTAGATTTGGGGGATGGACTTGTGGGTAATGATAGAAGAAAACAATAGAGGGATTTTGAAAAATGCCCATTTTTGACATCAGCCTAGCTTTCATGGCCATTGTATTACTACTGCGCAATCATATTCTGAATGTCAAAAGGGTAATGTTAATTACTTTTCTTTGCATTTTTTCTGATCGTCATCTGCACCCCATTCCAACCCAACTTTCCCAGCCCTGGAAGATTCTTTGGACTAACTGGATGAAAACCATACCCAACCAAAAAAGAAAGCCCCATGACAGCAAGTGCCCACTCTGTTTGGCACATATGCTCAACAAGTAATAGCTTTTCTTCCCCTTTAACTGGAACCTATACCATAACACTACTCTGTCAAGTATGTGTGCACATGAGAATACAGAATGGAGACAAACAATTGAAAGGTTACAGTGGAAAGGTAGTCTCTAGCTGTATTCATTTCCTAAGGTTGCTATAACAAATTACTACAAATTGCATGGCTTAAAACAACAGAAGTTTATTCTCTTGCAGTCTGGGGGCTAGAAGTCAGAAATCAAAGTGACAACAGAGTCCCATTCCCTCTGAAGGCTCTCAGAGAAAACCTTTCCTTCCCTCGGCCAGATTCTGTTGGCTCCAGGCATTCTTTATTTTCTGACATACATAATTCCAATCTCTGCTTTATCTCTTATCTTCCAATGGCTTTCCTCTCTGTGTTTCTGGGTATTTGTTTGTTATTTTCCTGCCTCTTATAAGTCATTCATTATTGGAGTTAACGCCCATTAATCCAGGATAATCTCATTTTGAGATTTTACCTTAACTATATCTGCAAAGACCCTTTGTCCAAATAAGGTCACAGGTCTGACATTCTGGATGGACATACATTTTGGGAACCACTATTCAACCCACCATAGTGATAGATTGTTCTCTTTTATTATTTTCTTATATCTATGATAGTACTCTTTTAAAATTATCAATTAACAATAATAAGGAAAGAATACAGCATGACTTTTGAAAAAAATCTGTAAAACTATTCAGCTAGGATGATTTCTTACTGTAGGCAGGGGGAAAAGGAGAGGTATGAGAAAGTACCCTATAGATGGAGTGTTATCTAAAGGTTGTTCAAACATCAGATACAACTAAGCTTTAAATGCCATTGGACTGAATAAAGTTAATTTCTTTTTGGTCAAGAGCAGTTAGAGATACATGGAAAAGACCCGATAGGTTTAGACAAACAAAAGAGCTTCCTTTCTCTATGCATCTAAGAACTGTGTGAATGAACTTGAATTTACCCAAGGTTTGTCCTTTTAAATAGCTAGGGAGAAATATCTTCTATTTGCTGTCACCTCTAAGAAATTATCTTTTACAGCCCAGAAACACTCCTAATAACACCTATCCTAGAGAAAGATTATTTCCACATCCTTAATTTCACCCAGAAATTTAAAAGTAAGTCAAGGCAATAATATTATGCATCCAGCAGTCATTCTACATGTAATTAAGAGGCTCTAGAAGTTCTAATTCTGTATGTGGGGATTTGGGCAGGAAATGTGCACTGTTTGCAGGTAAAGGTTTCCTTTTGGGGGAAATCATTCAGCATGGTGATCTTAAGCACAACTGCCTTCTTTGCATTCATAATACCTTCTGATAACTTTACAAAAAACAACTCAAACATCAATAATCTCACACAATTAATTTGTGCGTAAAAGCTACTCAGGAATGGAGCCATCCACCCAGTTACAGAAAAGCTACTAATGCATGATTTATTTTGCAATCTAGCCTCCTACAGATTCTGATGAGTCCATTACCCACATCCCTTCAGCACCTTGCATCATTTGCAGTCTATTAATTTGTATACATTTATAGGAGTTTTCTAGTGATATTTCTAGAGTCCAGTCATATGTTTTGATTCTGTCTCTCCATTTAAATCATGGATGATCTTCTCAAAGGCAAGGGCAGCAATTTCTCAGTGGTCCATGTGTAAACTGTTCAGCTACTAATACATAAAACTCAATGCCCCCAAATCACATGGACAACAGGTTTTCTCTCCCAAACCTATACAAAGCCTTCCCACTTGTATGATTCCTGAGAGGCCCCCTTAGACAAGGAACCAATTTGTCTTGGGAACTGATTTTCTATAAATATTGATCATGCCTTTTTCCAGGGACGTGAACACAAATGATGAGAATGACTAGGGAAAATACGTTACTGCTTCCTTCCATCTTACTTTGTGCATCCTCTTTCCCCCTAACAATCGCCCGCTAATGCCTCTGTTCTCTGTGATCTGTTTCCTTTTAAAGGGCACCTCTACCCCACCACATGCAAACATACTCACATTCTTCCGCCTAGCACCCAGGCCTACTTACGTTCCAAGAGCCCCTGTCCTCTGACCAAGCCATCAAAAACCCATTCCCTGGTAGTAGAGGTACACTAAATATTTACTTAAAGGAATTCCCACTGAAAGAGTGGCTGCAATGTTCCAGAAAAAGCACTGGAGTTCAATTTGAAAGCCCTGGGTTTGCATCCTCGTTTTATCATTTACTAACGCTGTGGCCTTGAAAAATCACTCTGCATCTTCAGTGACCTCCTCGCTAACTTTGGTGTCATGGCCATGAAAAGACTCCTGAAAATATTTGTTATTGTAGAGCATGTGACTAATAGACCTTGCCTTTATGTGTGTGCTCTGAAAAGCAATGTTTTGAAAGGACTTATTAAGTCAAATAAAGTATAATCTAATTAGTACAAGTTTGAGGAGGAAAGACTACTTTCTGAAACATTTTGGGGGCCCCATCACTGCCTACCAGAAAAAAATGTCAGTGGCCCAGGCCTTTTTCTAAAGGTTACAGACATTTGAGTAAGCTTCTTAGCTGACTGCTGACAAATTCCAGCACCCAAAATTGAGGAAACTTCCAAAAGAGCTCATGATTATTCAAACACACTTCTCAACATGTCATTGTTTTTTCATTTAATGGACATAAGAAAATCCCTTAGTAGAAATTTAAGTGTGCAAACACACACACACACACACCTTGTATGCCTTTTCTTCTTGAGAAACGTGCTTGCACTCACAGAACTGATTGCAATTGAGAAACCAACTCCACAAAGCAGTAAGGATTGAAGTATGGTGCACAAAAGCTTTCAGTTTGGAAAAAAAACAGCATCTCTGACACAAAGTCAAACAGTTGCCTCAAGTCCCACACGTATCCGTTATTTTTTTAAGCCACTGCTCAACTTATTCTGACAAACACAATCAAAATTGCCTTACCATAGCTGTTCATTTGGGGTTTTTTTTTTTTTTTTTTTTGGCATTCAGAAGGTCAGCTTTAACATGCCTTCACATTTCTTCAGCTGCCTTCTATTATTCTTCCAGGAAAATAAACAACAACTTGGAAAAGGAGGATAATTTGCTGTGCTGTGAAAGCTTCTGCAGCTATAAGAGGAGAAGAACAGAGGGCGATCACAAGTGGCACAGCCCAGAGGAGCTCATGATTAAATAGTGGAGCTTGGAGTGCCAACCAGGAACCACAGACACTGGGTCAATGCGCAGGGAAGAGTCTGTGTCTCAGACAATCAAGTAACAGCCTAACGAATGGGTATGTTTGGGGCGTTGAGAAATCTTTTATGAGGGACTGGGGCCCTGAGATCAATTTTAATTTCACTGAAGTCAAAAGACACAATTGCCAAGTTTTTTAATGAAAACCTTTCATCTTTTTAACAAACACCTCCCTCCAGAGGGAGTCACAGTACCTTTTTCTGATCTGAGAGCTGCCAAATGCAGAACTAGGTATCCTTAAAAAGTAATTGCTTCTGTAGCTGAGGCTCGAATGTGTAATTCCTGAAAAAATAACCTCCTTCAAAAGTTCCAAAAAGAAGAAGATAGTCTGAGTCTCAAACATAAAAAATAATGAAATAGATTAAAAAAAAAAAAAAACCAACAGCTCTGCAATTCCCAGGAGAGTACACAGAACTCAGGAAACGTCTTCTCTGTCTAGAAGCTACATTTCTCAGCCAAATTGCAAGTGTCGGAGAAGGGGTTGGAGGGAACACTACAGTAATATGACCAAAATAAAATAACATGAAATTAGCTTCAGATTATTCTCAGAATGGAACCAATTTCAGAGAGACAATAAAAGTCAATAGTTGTCATGGGAATTGCTGAGCACCAAATCAGAATTAATGACAATGTGGCTGACAGTCGCAGTAAATGTGTGACTTCTACATGGAAGTCTCCAAATCACTCAAAGTCTGGATAAAGAGACTTTTAAAAAGGTGTTAACACGCAATTCCTTAAGGGTATGCATGCACCACTCCCTGTCTCCCCCAAAAGAGAGAGAGATTAATGGACTCAATTAGAGAATTATTAAAATTACATTTTAGAAACATAAATCCTCCCAATGCCATATTAAAATAATTATTAAGTGGGTCACTTGCTGCAATAGAAGCTACGTACAGAAAGCCCTGAGACAGTCCAGGCCGTGACAGCATCCTGGGAGAATGGCTGCTTGTTTACCAAGAATACCTGAGCCACTCACATTGCTGTTGGATGGAGGGCTCCTTCCTTCCCAGATGCAGTGCGACACTGTGCACCAGTCCCTGGGAGGTCAGTGCGTGGAGTATTATACATCACAGTGCTGCAGTTTGGGGAGGGTGCCGGGAAGATGTTCATGCCAACAACAAAAACAAAAATAACAAATCTTTAATTTGTCTTTACTTTATACTCATTGAATGGGAGATAGAGTCTTTCTCGTCGCACAGCGGAAGTAAGGGCTAAAAAGCACCTCTTGTAGGAGGAAATCCACGGAGAGTCTGTTCTACAGGACAAGCTACTGCCTCTGGACACAAGAGTGCATGTGTCATCAGACACAAAGTGGGGAGGGTTAGAGGCATGGGCAGCAGAAAGGTACTGTAGAAGAGGTTCTGTGAGAGCAGACAAGGCATCAGAGAAACAAATCAGAGCATTAAAGTCAAACTTCACCACCTCTCAATTTTGCATTTCTCAGGCTGTGCCTGGAGGTCAAGGCCTCGCAAAATGCATCTAGTGTTTTGGAGAAAATGTGCATAAACAAGAGAGTCAGCAATGAACACATACACTGTTTGGATTTCTATTAAATAGGGAAACACTGAGTAAATGTAGAAGGTTCATATTTGAAGGTATAAAAAGTGATAATAAATAGAAGGCACATTATAAATATTAAATGCAAAAGAAAAGCTTTTATGAGTTCAGCCTATTACCTAGTAGTGCCGACTCTAATACATAACTGTTAGGTCATTATATGATAATGGAAAAATTACTCCACGTTGCAGTAAGCTCACTCTACTCCTCTGGCACGCTCTATGCTGGCAGACAACAGGGCAGACAATAGGGCTTCCCCAAATGCCCTGCAGCTCCCAGGCCTCTGACTGCGAGCCTGGCCCTCCTGCTTCGTCAGCTGAGCAAAGCTTGGAGGTGGTAGGGACTCATGCTATGGACAGCGGCGTGGCCAGAAGCACTGGCTGGCCACTCCTTAGATGGAATTCCTGCATTCACTTTTTCTAATCTCTTTAACTTTATTTCTTGTCTATGACAGCTTAGACCTCGTTGGCAAAATTGGGGATATAAAGATTGTACCCTAGTAAAGTTTCCTACAGGGCTTTGCATGCGAATGGATATAGTTTGTGAGATGGCCAAACCCTGCTGGGACTAATGCACCCAGGTTGGCTCTGAAGCCTCAAATCGACATAAGGTTACCAAACCAATTCAGGTATCAGCTCAGACAGTGATTCTTGAGCTTCAGAGTTTCCACCATTCTTGCTCATGGGGATTTTTCTAAAAATGCTCTATAGAAGTGGAATAGAAAGACAAAAAATGCCTGGGTGGCTCAGTCGGCTAAGCGTCTGCCTTCAGCTCAGGTCATGGTCCTGGAGTCCCAGAATCAAGTCCCACATAGGCCTGCCTCTCCTTCTGACCCTATCCCCTCTCGTGCTCTCGCTCTCAAATAAATAAATCTTTTTAAAAAAAGAAAGCAAAAAGATTCAACCAAGGGAAAGTTGGATTTTCCCAAATAACTTTTACTATAAAAATAAAGACAGGGAGGGGAAGAGTGAGAGAAGGCAAGAACACACACACACACACACACACACACACACACTGATGAAATTACCTGTATGTGTTCCTGCTTGCCTGGGTCTAATCCTTATAGCTTTGAGGGTGGATGCTCATCTCAAACTAACAAAAGGATTTTATACATATATATACATATATATGTATGTATATATATTCACACATATTTTACACAACAGAAAGATCAAGGAGAGGACTCAAGTGAGAAGTTTTTTGTTTTGTTGTTTTTAAGATTTGTTTATTTTTTTGAGAGAGGGAGGAGGGGCAGAGGGAGAGAATCTTAAGCAGACTCTACACTGAGGGTGGAGTTCCACAAGGGGCTCGATCTCATGACCCATGAGATCATGACCCATGCGATTATGACCTGAGCCAAATCCAAGAGTCAGACGCTTTAACTGACTGAGCAACCCAGGTGTCCCATCAAATGAGAAGGAGTTTTAAAAACAAAAAGGAAAAAATGACAAGCTAACACAAGTCACTCCCTTACCCTGACCTCTGTCTTTCCCTTCACTTGTCTTAATATTGGTAGAAAACATTACAAAGGATGTGAAGTCTAGGAGGGTAGCTCAGCAATATGTTCACACATTAAGGGATGCTTGAAAAGACACAGTTATAAAGTCCTCCAACAATAACTCCATCTTGATTGCAGGGAGGAAGAACCATTATCCTAAGAGTTGTTTCTTTTTTATATGGTTCTTATCACAAAGACAGAACAATCAGTGCCTGGTAATAAACAACTAACAAAAAGCATTTTTATTTATTTATTTATTTTAGAGAGAGAGAGAGAATGCAAACATGGGGCAGGGCAGAAGGAGAGGGAGAAAGAGTCTTAAGCAGAGTCCCCACTAAGCGCATAGCCCCACAAGGGGCTCAATCTCAGGACACTGAGATCATGACCTGAGTTGAAATCAAGAATTAGATGCTTAACCAACCGAGCCACCCAAGCACCCCACAAAAAGCATTTTTTGATATGTAGGCTTGGTTTGTTGCCAAGTAATTTTAAAGATATATCAGAGGCTTTTCTTGTTAGTTCTGGTAAGTTCTTATTTGGAGAAAAACAAAAAGAAGCTTTTGTTAACTTAATTCACTTTTTAAAAGAAGGCAAAATATATTGCAGCAGCAAAAACAAAGCAGGAGACACATGACTTGCTTAAGAATTCATAAACTTTTCAAATCCAACTTTTTAAATATTTAAGAGAATGGCTAAAGCTAGCTCAATCCTGATAAGAATTATTCTGTAAATGTGTTAAATATTTCCAGTATCCCTGGAGCTCTGTGTTTAGGTGGCAGATAAAATCATCTGTCTGAGAAAAATATAGCAAAGGTTAGTAATGGACAAAATTGACATAAAAACGCTTCAAAAGAAAAGAGGAGATGGCTGAGGCTTTTAATGTCACAATATAATGGAAAAGAAGTCAAACTTTATGTGGAAAAAGATTTACATTTATTTTGCTTGGGTTACTTTTCAAATCTTGTTAGAGGAATGGGAATGTAGTATAAGCTCAGAAATGTTTATATACTTTAAACTTCCCAATAATTTGCTCAGAAATAAATTATTAAAAAAAAAACAGTGTAGGTAGCTCTATTCTTTTTTTTTTTTTTTTTTCAAAAAGACTTTGCAGGGTGCCTGGGTGGCTCAGTCAGTTGAGCTTCCAGCTCTTGATTTCAGCTCAGGTCATGATCTCAGGGTCATGAGATCCAGCCCCTTATGGGGCTCCACGTGTGACATCTGCTCTTCTCTGTCTCCCCCTACCCTCCCCCAGCTCATGTGCTTGTGCTCTCGTGTGCTCTCTCTCTCCCAAAATAAATAAATAAATAAATATTTTAAAAAATGACTTTGTTAATTTGGGGATCATGAGGAGCCAAAGCTGATGTAAAATTGCAGTGAACCCATTTTCTTCTTCTAAAATAGTCCTTTATTCTTTGATTGAAATTCAAACTTTTAAAGATATTTTGGCCTGAAGGATTAGGCATGACATTAAGTTAACCAAATTTAGCAAAAAAAAAAATATAGGATGCTTAGTTAAATTTGAATTTTGGATAAACAAAAAATGATTTTTAGTGTAAAAGTGTCCCAGATATTACATACTTATATATTTATATTAAAAAATATTTGACTATCTGAAATTCAGATTTAACTGACCATCTTATATTTTATCTGACAACCCTAGTGCTATAAAAATAAAATCATACCTGCATCATATGGCCCACTGTTCTAATGGATGAGCACTAAATAACATACAGTATTGACAAAATGATTATCCTTGGTTGTCAAAGGTAGAGAGTAGGAGAAAAAATTAAACAGTTAAGTCATCCTAATTAGCATGGCCAAGAGGGACAGTACATATACACAATCAACATGGCTTCTAGGAGACTAAAGAAACCAAACACTTTAGTGTATTCAGCTGTTCTATCTTCCTCACTTCACTACACAAAGCCAATCCCTTGAAGACAAATATATCCAGTTAACTCCATTTAATACCAAGGTGAAAGACTTTCCTTCCAAACCTGATACACAAGCATGTTCTCCTTCATGAGAAAAACCTGGTAAAGTTTGGCAGCTTTAGGCTCTCTCCTGGAAGAACTATCTGTTAGAGGAGGGTTATTAATATTCTCTCCATTCCCCCTCTAAGGGAGATCTAAGTTAAGAGGAGAAGATTGAAGGCAATGTCTATAATATACTATCAGATTTAAAGGAAGGGCATTGCTGCACATATGTTCAGAAGGAGTAGAGATCATTTCCATTTGGGTAGCTCTGGAAGCCTCCCATTCAAGCCATATTTCATGAGATCAAAATGATTGTCCTAGTTTCCCAAGGAAAAAAAAATTAAAGATACCAAAGTTTTCTGTGGGTATAAAAGGGTGTGGTGAGCAATGCCAAACTTTATCTGTTTGTTCTTTGTGTTAGAATCTTTGTGAGTGTGTAACAGTCAGAAGGAAAGTGTAGAAGTTTTGGAAATTGTTTGGTAATCCTTTTGAGACCAGGCTCTATTCTGAGCCATGAGGTGCAGGTGTAAATTTCTTGGCAGCTTTAGAATTCCTGTTCATTCCTCCATGGCTAGTTTTCCAGTCTGTTTAAGCAAGCACATGCCCACACATTAGATTAGAACTGATCTCAGCAGCCCAGAAGCTGCACTCGGCTTTCTGTTTGCATTTGGAAATGAATAACAAGGAAGCTAGAAATTCTGCCTTATTATGAGTAACAATAGATGGGTTGTATTAACTCTTCACATCTTTCCATTATGGAGGAGATGTCTCACATACTGAGGGATACTCTGCCTACAGAAATTTATATACATTTAACACCTGACAAACCTTTAGAAATACATTAGTGACCACTATATCCTTGAGACCAGCATGATGGAAAATACCCTGAGTCACTTATTGATTCAGTAAACAAACGCTTCTTTAGTGTACATCAAGTGCTAAATATTTGGTTATGTTCATAATACAGTGATGAAACAAATGTACAAAGTCCCTGCCATCACAGACCTTTCTGTCTGAAGGAAGAGACACGTGAAAAGGTGACTGTCAAACACTGTGATGAGGCTGCAACAATAAACCAAGGTATTGGTTCTCCCTGTGGGAGAATGTAGGAAGGGAGCCCAGTCTGGAGAAAGTGTCCTAGAAGATGATCATCTAGGGAGAGATCTAGAAGTTGAGGAGGAATCTATCTGAGGAGGTAGGGGTGTGTGAGTGTGTGTGTGTGTGTGTGTGTGTGTGTGTGTGTGTGTGTGTGTGTTGGCAAAAAGAAGAGTAATGGCAGTGTTCCAGGAATAAAACTATGCAAGGCTTATAAGGAAATAAAATTATTTCAGTATGGATGCAGTGTAAACTGAGAGTGAACATTTTTAGAGGTGAAGTTGGAGAGGAAAATAGCAACCAGATCCCAAAATTCTTTCCGACAATATTAAGTTTAAACTTTCTCCTGAGGGCAATGCTGAGCTTATGAAGATTTTTAAGCAGGGTAATGGCATAATGAGATTTGTATTTTATAAAAAACCTCTGGCTTCCAAATGGGAAATAGATTGAAGAGAGAAACCATTTAAGAGATTCTTATAGTAGAGGAATGATGAACTAAAGGGTATAGATGGCAATTGGTAAAAGGAAAATAGAAAAAAAAAACATTTGAAGAGAAAGAATTTGACTGGATGGAATGATAGGAAAAATCAAAGAAAGCAGGAAATCTAGAACCAGATCTTGGTTTCTAGTATCATTCTCTTAAAAAAAGAAAAGAAAGAAAAGAAAAGAAAAGAAAAGAAAAGAAAAGAAAAGAAAAGAAAAGAAAAGGAAGCAGAACACCTTCCAGAAAACACTGATTCTAGGACCAAGGCAGGAAATTTAAAAGATGAGCCTCAAAATCTTGTTATGCCAGAAAGTAAGGAAGTGCAAACAAAACAAATAAAAAAAATCCCAATAAATCAAACCCAATAAAACTTCCAGCAATATGTGAGTACATCAAAGAGACACAGGAGCTAACTAAAAGAATCTTCCATGGTAAAATCTAGAAAAATTTGAGCAACAAATAGAGTAGAACTGGATTATAATCAAAAGTATAAAATAAATACATCCACAAGTTTATAAATAAATGATATAAATAAATGATTGGATAAATAAATGAAGAGAAAAGACAACTTCCCCATGCAGAAGAACTCTAATTAATTTATGTAGATACTCCATTCTCGCAGAGGTGGAGGATAATTCCCCCATTCCTCAAGTGTGAACTATGCATAGTGACTTCCTTCCAAAAAGTACAATATGACAAACATGATCATGAGGCAGGTATCAAGGTTAACATCAACAATTATAAGTTATATTGATAATATGTACACTTACTATGATGTGATAAGAATGGCACTTTACTACCATGGTCTTTGCCTCAAAAACGCATAACCCCAGTTGAATCCTGAGGATAACACCAATGAAGAGGCATTCTCCAAAATATCTGACCAATACCGTCAAAACTATCAAGATCACGAAAAACAAAGGAAGGCTAAGAAAGTGTCCCAGCTAAAAGGAGCCTAAGAAGACATGATTAATAATTATAAAGGAGTACAGGATTTTGGAACAGAAAACGTATAAGAGGTAAAAAACTAAGGAAGTTTAAATAAGTTGTGGACTTTTGTTAATAACACTCTACCAGTATTGATTCATTAACTGTGACAAATGTACTTCACAAATGTAAGATGTTAAGAGGAAAAAAATGGATATGGTATATACGAAAACTGTACTAGCTTCACAATTCTTCTGTAAGTCTATAACTATTCTAAAATTAAAAAAAAATAAACAAATGGAAATAGAAATGAAAACCATGAATTATTGAATTGAGAAAGAACTAACTTTGCTCAGCAAAGGGACACATAAAGTTTTGGGGAGAGTCATGACATAATAAATTTTGTGCTTTTTTTTTAAAAAAAAGATTTTATTTATTTATTTGACAGAGAGAGAGACAGTGAGAGAGGGAACACAAGCAGAGGGAGTGGGAGAGGGAGAAGCAGGTTTCCCGCTGAGCAGAGAGCCTGATGTGGGGCTCGATCCCAGGACCCTGAGATCATGACCCAAGCCGAAGGCAGACGCTTAACGACTGAGCCACCCAGGCGCCCCTAAATTTTGTGCTTTTAAAGTTAAACTAATGGATTAGAGAGAAGAATGTAGAGTCAAATAGAACTGATAGGAAATTCAGGTCCACTGTAGTAAGGGTCTTTATTTGGTTAAATATCTGTACAAATGGAGAAAAAAAATCATTACGAGAGAAATTTTATGTCCAGCCATATTCTTGCTTGGGAAAAAGAATTCTCCTTAACCCAGGGGATGGGTTATGGAGAGCCTTAAGATAAAGGTAGTAGAGGAAATGCCTGATTGAGTTATAATTGGAATGCTTCAAGTGGGGCAGTAAGATTTCTAGCACTGGGTAGATGTTCATACAAGGAAGATGAGCTAAGTACAGTTCAGTGACAACTCAAGAGGGACAAAGTTTCCATATGAAACAAAATACATCAAAGTCAAAATTTCCTTTGAATACCCTTAAGTCATCCATAAAATATAGTATACAGGTTGTGGGGGGCGGAGCAAGATGGCGGAGGAGCAGGAGACCTGGATTTCATCTGGTCTCAGGAATTCAGCTGGATAGGGATCAAACCATTCTGAACACCTACGAATTCAATAGGAGATTGAAGAAAAGAATAGCAGCAACTCTCTGAACAGAAAAGCGACCACTTTCTGGAAGGTAAGACGTGCAGAGAAGTGAATCCAAGGCGATATTCGGGAGGATAGACGGCAGGGGAGGGGGCCTCCGTCGGCCGCTTCTGGCAAGTGCTAGAGCCGCGGAGCACAAAATTGGAACTTTTAGAAGTCAGCTCCACTGAGGGATGTCGCTCCAGTGGCTAAGTGGGGGGTGGAACACTCGTGGGACAGTGTGGTCTCAGGACCATCAGGGTCACAGAAAGACTGGCGGTGCCTGAGTGCGGCAGAGCACACAAGTATCAGAGCAGGGAAGCTGGCTGCAGAGAGAGAGCTGAGGCGTGGGCTCTCAGCTTAGGGTTGCCATAAACTGTGATCGGTGACAGTCGGGCCACTGCTCCTCCAGCAGGGACCCAACAAGCGGCAGATCCGGGGAGAATCCCCTTCCTCCCCTGGGAGGAGCGGCGTGGGAGCGCACCACAGGGATCTGCTGGGTTTGGAGATTCCACACAGGGTCGGTGCCAGAGATAGAAACGCTCAGTCACAGGCCGGGTGAGCACGGAGTGCGGCCTGACATGAGGGAGACAGGAGTGACTGCTTTTCTCTGGGGGTGCAATGAGGAGTGGGGCCCCGAGTTCTCAGCTCCTCCAGGGCAGAGATTGGGAGGCTGCCATTTTCACTCTCATCTTCTAACACTGTACGGAAAGCTTGCAGGGAACAAAAGCTCCTGAGAGCAAACCTGAGCAGATGACTTACCCCAGACCCAGCAAGAGCTAGGCAATTCCGCCTCTGGCAAAGACATTTGGGAACCACGGCAACAGGCCCCTCCCCCAGAAGATCAGCAAGAACCGCCAGCCAAGACCAAGTTTACCGATCAATGAGAATGGGAGAACTCCACCACTAGGGGAATATTGCACATAGAATTCATGGCTTTTTTTTTTTACCATGATTCATTAGTCTTTCAAAGTTAATTTTTTTAACTGTTTTTTTTTTTTTGAATTTTTCTTTTCCCCTTTTCCAACCAACATCTTATCAATCCCTTTTTTAAAAAAATATTTTTATTTTTCATTTTTAGAGTCATATTCTATCCCTTCATAGTAGTTACCCTTATTTTTGGCATATATATATGTTATTCTCTCTTTAAAATTTTGAGATACAGTTTCTTCTAACATATCAAAATATACCCTAAATCTCCAGTGTATGGCTTTGTTCTACTCTCCTGCCTGATCACATTCTCGCCCCCTTTCTTCTTTCTTTCTTTCCTTTTTTTTAATCCTCTTCTTTCTTTTTTTAAACATCTTCTTATCAATTCCTTTTCAAAAATTTTTTATATTTTTCATCTTTACAGTCATATTCCATCCCTTCATAGTATCAACCCTTATTTTGTACATATATAAGTCTTTCTTTCTTTAAAATTTTAGGAGGTACTTTCTTCTAACAGACCAAAATACAACCAAAATCTAGTGTGTGGCACTCGTCTATGCACCAGCCTGATCATATTTGATCATATTTTGTTTTTTTGTTTTGTTCTGTTCTTGTTTTTATCTTTTACTTTTTCCCTTCTCTTTCTTTTCTCTTTCTTTCCCTTTCTTTTTCCCTGGTTTCAGGTCTTTTCTGATTTGTTTAGAGTATATTTTCTGGAGACGTTGTTAACCTGTTAGCATTTTGTTCTCTCATTCATCTTTTCTCCTCTGGACAAAATGACAAGATGAAAAAAATCACCTCAAAAAAAGAACAAGAGGTAGTACCGTCTGCCAGGGACCTACTCAATATGGACATTAGTGTGATGTCGGACCTAGAGTTCAGAATCATGACTTTAAAGATACTAGCTGGGCTTGAAAAAAAGCATGGCAGTTATTAGAGAAACCCTTTCTGGAGAAATAAAAGAACTAAAATCTAACCAAGTCGAAATCAAAAAGGCTACTAAAGAGGTGCAATCAAAAATGGGGACATTAACTGCTAGGATAAATGAGGCAGAAGAGAGAATCAGCGATATGGAAGACCAAATGATGGAAAATAAAGAAGCTGAGAAAAAGAGAGATAAACAACTACTGGATCACGGGGGCAGAATTCGAGAGATAAGCGATACCATAAGATGAAACAACATTAGCATAATTGGGATCCCAGAAGAAGAAGAAAGAGAGAGAGGGGCAGAAGGTATATTGGAGCAAATTATAGCAGAGAACTTCCCAAATGTGGGGAAGGAAACAGGCATAAATCCAGGAGGCACAGAGAACCCTTCTCAAAATCAATAAAAATAGGTCAACACCCCGACATCTAATAATAAAACTTACAAGTCTTAGAGACAAAGAGAAAATCCTGAAAGCAGCTCGGGAGAGGAGATATGTAACCTATAATGGTAGAAACATTAGATTGGCAACAGGCCTATCCACAGAGACCTAGCAGCCCAAAAGGACTGGCATGATATATTCAGAGCACTAAACGAGAAAAATATGCAGCCAAGAATACGATATCCAGCTAGGCTGTCACTGAAAATAGAAGGAGAGATAAAAAGCTTCCAGGACAAACAAAAACTCAAGGAATTTGCAAACATGAAACCAGCCCTACAAGAAATATTGAAAGGGGTCCTCTAAGCAAACAGAGAGCCTAAAAGCAGCATAGACCAGAAAGGAACACAGACAATGTAGAGTAACAGTCACCTTACAGGCAATACAATGGCACTAAATTCATATCCTTCAATAGTTACCCTGAATGTAAATGGGCTAAATGTCCCAATCAAAAGACACAGGCTGTCAGATTGGATTTAAAAAACAAGACCCATCGATATGCTGTCTGCAAGAGACTCATTTTAGACCCAAAGACACCCCCACATTGAAAGTGAGGGGGTGGAAACCATTTACCATGCTGATGGACACCAAAAGAAAGCTGGGGTGGCAATCCTGATATCAGACAAATTAGATTTTAAAACAAAGACTATAATAAGAGATGAGGAGGGACACTATATCCTACTTAAAGGGTCTATCCAACAAGAAGATCTAACAATTGTAAATATCTATGCCCCTAACATGGGAGCAGCCAATTATATAAGGCAATTAATAAAAAAAGCAAAGAAACACATTGACAACAATACAATAATAGTGGGGGACTTTAACACCCCCCTCACTGAAATAGACTCATCATCCAAGCAAAAGATCAACAAGGAAATAAAGACTTTAAATGACACACTGGACCAAATGGACTTCACAGACATATTCAGAACATTCCATCCCAAAGCAACGGAATACACATTCTTCTCTAGTGCCCATGGAACATTCTCCAGAATAGATCACATCCTAGGTCAAAAATCAGGTCTCAACCAGTACCAAAAGATTGGGATCATTCCCTGCATATTTTCAGACCACAATGCTTTGAAACTAGAACTCAATCACAAGAGGAAAGTCGGAAAGAACTCAAATACATGGAGGCTAAAGAGCATCCTACTAAGGAATGAATGGGTCAACAAGGAAATTAAAGAAGAATTAAAACCATTCATGAAAACCAATGAAAATGTAAATACAACTGTTCAAAATCTTTGGGATGCAGCAAAGGCAGTCCTGAGAGTAAAGTATATAGCAATACAAGCCTTTCTCAAGAAACAAGAAAGGTCTCAAATACACAACCTAACCCTACACCTAAAGGAGCTAGAGAAAAAACAGCAAATAAAGCCTAAACCCAGCAGGAGAAGGGAATTCATAAAGATCAGAGCAGAAATCAATGAAATAGAAATGAAAAGAACAGTAGAACAGATCAACGAAACTAGGAGCTGGTTCTTTGAAAGAATTAACAAGATTGATAAACCCCTGGCCAGACTTATCAAAAAGAAAAATGACCCAAATCAACAAAATCATGAATGAAAGAGGAGAGATCACAACCAACACCAAAGAAATACAAACAATTATAAGAACATATTATGAGCAACTCTATGCCAGCAAATTAGATAACCTGGAAGAAATGGATGCATTCCTAGAGATGTATCAACTACCAAAATTGAACCAGGAAGAAACAGAAAACCTGAACAGACCTACAACCACTAAGGAAATTGAAGCAGTCATCAAAAATCTCCCAACGAACAAAAGCCCAGGGTCAGATGGCTTCCCAGGTGAATTCTACCAAATATTTAAAGATGATTTAATACCTATTCTCCTGAAACTGTTCCAAAAAATAGAAATGGAAGGAAAACTTCCAAACTCATTTTATGAGGCCACCATTACCTTGATCCCCAAACCAGACAAAGACCCCATCAAAAAGGAGAATTACAGACCAATATCCTTGATGAACATGGATGCAAAAATTCTCACCTAAATACCAGCCAATAGAATCCAACAGTACATTAAAAGGATTATTCACCACGACCAAGTGGGATTTATCCCTGGGCTGCAAGTTTGGTTCAACATCTACAAATCAATCAATGTGATACAATATATTAACAAAAGAAAGAACAAGAATCATATAATACTCTCAATAGATGCAGAAAAAGCATTTGATAAAGTACAGCATCCTTTCTTGATCAGAACTCTTCTGAGTATAGTGTTAGAGGGTACATACCTCAATATTATAAAAGCCATCTATGAAAAACCTACAGCGAAAAATCATTCTCAAAGGAGAAAAACTGAGAGCTTTGCCCCTAAGGTCAGGAATGCAGCAGGGATGTCCCCTGTCACCACTGCTATTCAACATAGTATTAGAAGTCCTAGCCACAGCAATCAGACAACAAAAAGAAATCAAAGGCATCCAAATCGGCAAGGAGGAAGTCAAACTCTCACTGTTTGCAGATGATATAATACTTAATGTGGAAAACCCAAAAGACTCCACCCCAAAACTGCTAGAACTCATACAGGAATTCAGTAAAGTGGGAGGATAGAAAATCAATGCACAGAAATCAGTGGCATTCCTATACACCAAAAACAAGACAGAAGAGAGAGAAATTAAGGAGTCGATCCCATTTACAATTGCACCCAAAACCATAAGATACCTAGGAATAAATCTAACCAAAGAGGAAAAGGATCTGTACTCAGAAAACTATAAAATACTCATGAAAGAAATTGAAGAAGACACAAAGAAATGGAAAAACGTTCCATGCTCATGGATTGGAAGAACAAACTTTGTGAAGATGTCAATGCTACCTAGAGCAATCTACACATTCAATGCAATCCCCATCAAAATACCATCCAGTTTTTTCAAAGAAAGGGAACAAATAATCCTAAAATTTGTATGGAACCAGAAAAGACCCCGAATAGCCAGAGGAATGTTGAAAAAGAAAAGCAAAGCTGGCGGCATCACAATTCCGGACTTCCAGCTCTATTACAAAGCTGTCATCATCAAGACAGTATGGTCCTGGCACAAAAACAGACACATAGATCAATGGAACTGAATAGAGAGCCCAGAAATGGACCCTCAACTATATGGTCAACTAATCTTCCACAAAGCAGGAAAGAATGTCCAATGGAAAAAAGACAGTCTCTTCAACAAATGGTGTTGGGAAAATTGGACAGCCACATTCAGAAGAATGAAACTGGACCATTTCCTTACAGCACACAAAAAATTGACTCGAAATGGTTGAAAGACCTAAATGTGACACAGGAGTCCATCAAAATCCTAAAGGAGAACACAGGCAGCAACCTCTTCGACCTCAGCCACAGCAACTTCTTCCTAGAAACATCGCCAAAGGCAAGGGAAGCAAGGGCAAAAATGAACTATTGGGATTTCATCAAGATAAAAAGCTTTTGCACAGCAAAGGAAACCGTCAACAAAACCAAAAGACAACCGACAGAATGGGAGAAGATATTTGCAAATGACATATCAGATAAAGGGCTAGTCTCCAAAATCTATAAAGAACTTATCAAACTCAACACCCAAAGAACAAATAATCCAATCCAGAAATGCGCAGAACATGAACAGACATTTTTCCAAAGAAGACATCCAAATGGCCAACAGACACATGAAAAAGTGCTCAACATCACTTGGCATCAGGGAATTCCAAATCAAAACCTCAATGAGATACCACCTCACACCAGTCACAATGGCTAAAATTAACAAGTCAGGACACGACAGATGTTGGCGGGGATGTGGAGAAAGGGGAACCCTCCTATACTGTTGGTGGGAATGCAAGCTCGTGCCTCCACTCTGGAAACCAGTATGGAGGTTCCTCAAAAAGTTGAAAATAGAGCTACCATACGATCCAGCAATTGCACTACTGGGTATTTACCACAAAGATACAAATGTAGGGATCCAAAGGGGTATGTGCACCCCAATATTTATAGCAGCAATGTCCACAATAGGCAATCTGTGGAAAGAGCCAAGATGTCCATCGACAGATGAATGGATCAAGAAGAGGTGGTATATATATACAATGGAATATTATGCAGCCATCAAAAGGAATGAGATCTTGCCGTTTGCCATGATGTGGATGGAACTGGAGGGTGTTATGCTGAGTGAAATAAGTCAATCAGAGAAAGACATGTATCATATGACCTCACTGATAGGAGGAATTCTTAATCTCAGGAAACAACCTGAGTGTTGCTGGAGTGGTGGGGAGTGGGAGGGAGGGGGTGGCTGGGTGATAGACATTGGGGAGGGTATGTGCTATGGTAAGCGCTGTGAATTGTGCAATACTGTTGAATCACGGATCCATACCTCTGAAACAAATAATGCAATATATGTTAAGAAAAAAAAAAAAGAAGTAGAAGAAGATAGCAGGAGGGGAAGAATGAAGGGGGGGAAATCGGAGGGGGAGATGAACCATGAGAGATGATGGACTCTGTAAAACAAACTGAGGGTTCTAGAGGGGAGGGGGTGGGGGGATGGGTTAGCCTGGTGATGGGTATTAAGGAGGGCACGTTCTGCATGGAGCACTGGGTATTATGTACAAACAATGAATCATGGAACACTACATCAAAAACTAATGATGCAATGTATGGTGATTAACATAACAATAAAAAATTTAAAGAAAATAAGTATAGTATACAGGTTGTATAATATATATAGCCATATGGAGTAATATGTATATAGTAATGTAACAAATGAAACAGGGTAATTTTGCAGTGTTAATATGCATATTTTACCAAAAGAATCATAATCTTTTTACTGTAAGTTATTCACACTATGGGAGATAAACATCCCTTCTGGAATAAATTCACACAAAGAGGAGAGTCAATTTTAGGCTAATAATGTTTAGGTCTTCACTGTTTTAGTTGAGTCTTAGATTTTGTCCATTCTGAAAATATCTTTTGATCCATTTACACTTAATGTAACTATTAAGATGGTCAGATTTGGGGTCCATTTTTACTACTTGTTTTCTTTTCATCTCATGTATTTTGTATTTTCCTGTTTCTCCTTTCATGTTTCTTTAGATTTAATTGATCTTTTTCAGAATATCATTTTAATTTATCTGTTATCTTTTAGTTATACCTCTGTATTTTTTTGGTGGTTTCTCTAAGGATCATTGTACACATACTTTAATTTTTCTTTTATTTAGAAATTATATTGTATCGGGGAGGCGGAGCAAGATGGCGGAGGAGTAGGAGACCTAGATTTTGTCTGGTCTCAGGAATTCAGCTGAATAGGGATCAAACCATTCTGAACACCTACGAACTCAACAGGAGGTCGAACAGGAGAGTAGCAACAACTCTCTGAACAGAGAAGCGACCACTTACTGGAAGGTAGGGCGTGCGGAGAAGTGAATCCGAGGCGATATTCGGGAGGATAGACGGCGGGGGAGGGGCCTCCGCCGGCCGCTTCTGGCAAGTGCTAGAGCCGCGGAGCACAAAATCAGACCTTTTAGAAGTTGGCTCGGCGGAGGGACGTCGCTGCAGTGGCTAAGCGGGGGGTGGAATCCTCCCGGGACAGTGTGGTCTCAGGACCCTTGGGGTCACAGAGAGACCGGGGGTGCCTGAGTGCGCCAGAGCTCCCAGGTATCGGAGCAGGGAAGCCAGCTGCAGATACGGAGCAGAGTCGCGGGCTCTCAGCTCGGGGTTGCCATAAACTGTGATCTGCGGCCCAGTCGGGGCACGGCTCCCCCAGCAGGGACCCAACAAGCAGCAGATCCAGGGAGACTCCCCTTCCTTCCCGGGGAGGAGCGGTGCGGGAACGCACTGCAGGGATCTGCTGGGTTTGGAGACTCCGCGCGGGGTCGGGTGCCAGAGATAGCAGCGCTCGATCACAGGCCGGGTGAGCACGGAGTGCGGCCGGAGACCGGGGACACGGAAGTGACTGCTTTTCTCTGGGGGCACACTGAGGAGCGGGGCCCCGAGTTCTCAGCTCCTCCGAGTGGAGATTGGGAGGCCACCATTTCTGCCCTGGTCCTCCAAAGCTGTACTGAGAGCTTGCAGGGAACAAAAGCTCCTGAGAGCAAACCGGAGCAGCTTCCTTAGCCCGGACCGACAAGGGCGGGGCAATTCCGCCTCCAGCAAAGACATTTGGAAACCACAGCAACAGGCCCCTCCCCCAGAAGATCAGCACAAACAGCCAGCAAGCCAAGACCAAGTTGATCGATCAAGGAGAATAGGAGAACTCCAGCGCTAGGGGAATACTGCACATAGATTCATGGCTTTTTTTTTTTTTTTTTACCAGGATTCATTATTTCATCAAAGTTAATTTTTGTTGACTGTTTTTTTTTATTTTTCTTTTTCCCTTTTTCAACCAACATCTTATAAATCACTTTTTAAAAAAAAAAAAACATTTTTTATTTTTCATTTTTAGAGTCATATTTTATCCCTTCATAGTAGTTACCCTTATTTTTGGCATATATATATATATATATAAGTTGTTCTCTCTTTAAAATTTTGAGATACAGTTTCTTCTAACAGATCAAAATATACCCTAAATCACTAGTGTATGGCTTTGTTCTAGTCTCCTGCCTGATCACATTCTCTCCCTTTTTCCTTTTTTTTTTTTTCTTCTTAAATCTTCTTTCTTTTTTCAACAACTTATCTTACCAAGTCCTTTTATAAAATCTTTTATACTTTTCATCTTTACAGTCATCTTCCATCCCTTCATTGTATCAACCCTTATTTTGTACATATATGTCTCTCTTCCTTTAAAATTTTAGGAGGCACTTTTTTCTAACAGACCAAAATACGCCCAAAATCTAGTGTGTGGCACTGATCTATGCACTAGCCTGATCATATTTGATCATATTCTGCCTTTTTTGTATTGTTTTGTTTTTGTTTTTATCTTTTTTCTCTTTTTTTTTCTTTTTCTCTTTCTTTTTTCTTTCTTTCCCTTTCTTTTCCCCTGGTTTCAGGTCTTTTCTGATTTGTATACAGTATATTTGCTGGGGACGTTGTAAACCTGTTAGCATTTTGTTCTCTCATTCATCTATTCTCCTCTGGACAAAATGACAAGACGAAAGAAATCACCTCAGCAAAAAGAACAAGAGGTAGTACCGTCAGCCAGGGACCTACTCAATACAGACATTAGTACGATGTCGGACCTAGAGTTCAGAATCATGACTTTAAAGATACTAGCTGGGCTTGAAAAAAGCGTGGAAGTTATTAGAGAAACCCTTTCTGGAGAAATAAAAGAACTAAAATCTAACCAAATCGAAATCAAAAAGGCTATTGATGAGGTGCAATCAAAAATGGGGGCACTAAATGCTAGGATAAATGAGGCAGAAGAGAGAATCAGCGATATAGAAGACCAAATGATGGAAAATAAAGAGGCTGAGAAAAAGAGAGAGAAACAACTACAGGATCACGAGGGCAGAATTCGAGAGATAAGTGATATGATAAGACGAAACAACATTAGAATAATTGGGATCCCAGAAGAAGAAGAGAGAGAGAGAGGGGCAGAAGGTATATTGGAGCAAATTATAGCAGAGAACTTCCCTAATGTGAGGAAGGAAACAGGCATTAAAATCCAGGAGGCACAGAGAACCCCTCTCAAAATCAATAATAATAGGTCAACACCCCGACATCTAATAGTAAAACTTACGAGTCTCAGAGACAAAGAGAAAATCCTGAAAGCAGCTCGGGAGAAGAGATATGTAACCTACAATGGTAGAAACATTAGATTGGCAACAGACCTATCCACAGAGACCTGGCAGGCCAGAAAGGACTGGCAAGAGATCTTCAGAGCACTAAACGAGAAAAATATGCAGCCAAGAATACTATATCCAGCTAGGCATTCATTGAAAATAGAAGGAGAGATAAAAAGCTTCCAGAACAAACAAAAACTAAAGGAATTTGCAAACACGAAACCAGCCCTCCAAGAAATATTGAGAGGGGTCCTCTAAGCAAAGAGAGAACCTAAAAGCAGCAAAGAGCAGAAACGAACACAGACAACAGACAGTTAACAGTCACCTTACAGGTAATACAATGGCACTAAATTCATACCTTTCAATAGTTACCCTGAATGTAAATGGGCTAAATGCCCCAATCAAAAGACACAGGCTATCAGATTGGATTAAAAAACAAGACCCATCCATATGCTGTCTGCAAGAGACTCATTTTAGACCCAAAGACACCCCCAGATTGAAAGTGAGGGGGTGGAAAACCATTTACCATGCTAATGGACACCAAAAGAAAGCTGGGGTGGCAATCCTTATATCAGACAAACTAGATTTTAAAACAAAGACTGTAATAAGAGATGAGGAAGGACACTATATCCTACTTAAAGGGTCTATCCAACAAGAAGATCTAACAATTGTAAATATCTATGCCCCGAACATGGGAGCAGCCAATTATATAAGGCAATTAATAACAAAAGCAAAGAAACACATTGACAACAATACAATAATAGTGGGGGACTTTAACACCCCTCTGACTGAAATGGACAGATCATCTAAGCAAAAGATCAACAAGGATATAAAGACTTTAAATGACACACTGGACCAAATGGACTTCACAGACATATTCAGAACATTCCATCCCAAAGCAAAGGAATACACATTCTTCTCTAGTGCCCATGGAACATTCTCCAGAATTGATCACATCCTAGGTCACAAATCAGGTCTCAATCGGTACCAAAAGATTGGGATCATTCCCTGCATATTTTCAGACCACAATGCTTTGAACCTAGAACTCAACCACAAGAGGAAAGTCGGAAAGAACTCAAATACATGGAGGCTAAAGAGCATCCTACTAAAGAATGAATGGGTCAACCAAGAAATTAAAGAAGAATTAAAAAAATTAATGGAAACCAATGAAAATGAAAACACAACTGTTCAAAATCTTTGGGATGCAGCAAAGGCAGTCCTGAGAGGAAAGTATATAGCAATACAAGCCTTTCTCAAGAAACAAGAAAGGTCTCAAATACACAACCTAACCCTACACCTAAAGGAGCTGGAGAAAGAACAGCAAATAAAGCCTAAACCCAGCAGGAGAAGAGAAATCATAAAGATCAGAGCAGAAATCAATGAAATAGAAACCAAAAGAACAGTAGAACAGATCAACGAAACTAGGAGCTGGTTCTTTGAAAGAATTAACAAGATTGATAAACCCCTGGCCAGACTGATCAAAAAGAAAAGAGAAATGACCCAAATCAACAAAATCATGAATGAAAGAGGAGAGATCACAACCAACACCAAAGAAATACAAAGAATTATAAGAACATATTATGAGCAACTCTATGCCAGCAAATTAGATAACCTGGAAGAAATGGGTGCATTCCTAGAGATGTACCAACTACCAAAATTGAACCAGGAAGAAATAGAAAACCTGAACAGACCTATAACCACTAAGGAAATTGAAACAGTCATCAAAAATCTCCCAAGAAACAAAAGCCCAGGGCCAGATGGCTTCCCAGGGGAATTCTATCAGACATTTCAAGAAGAATTAATACCTATTCTCCTGAAACTGTTCCAAAAAATAGAAATGGAAGGGAAACTTCCAAACTCATTTTATGAGGCCAGCATTACCTTGATCCCAAAACCAGACAAAGACCCCATCAAAAAAGAGAATTACAGACCAATATCCTTGATGAACATGGATGCAAAAATTCTCACCAAAATACTAGCCAATAGGATCCAACAGTACATTAAAAGGATTATTCACCATGACCAAGTGGGATTTATCCCTGGGCTGCAAGGCTGGTTCAACATCCGCAAATCAATCAACGTGATACAGTACATTAACAAAAGAAAGAACAAGAATCATATGATCCTCTCAATAGATGCAGAAAAAGCATTTGACAAAGTACAGCATCCTTTCTTGATCAAAACTCTTCAGAGTATAGGGATAGAGGGTACATACCTCAATATCATAAAAGCCATCTATGAAAAACCTACAGCGAATATCATCCTCAATGGGGAAAGGCTGAGAGCTTTTCCCCTAAGGTCAGGAACGCGGCAGGGATGCCCACTCTCACCACTGCTATTCAACATAGTATTAGAAGTCCTAGCCACAGCAATTAGACAACAAAAAGAAATCAAAGGCATCCAAATTGGCAAAGAGGAAGTCAAACTCTCACTCTTTGCAGATGATATGATACTGTATGTGGAAAACCCAAAAGACTCCACCCCAAAACTGCTAGAACTCATACAGGAATTCAGTAAAGTAGCAGGATATAAAATCAATGCACAGAAATCAGTGGCATTCCTATACACCAACAACAAGACAGAAGAGAGACAAATCAAGGAGTCGATCCCATTTACAATTGCACCCAAAACCATTAGATACCTAGGAATAAATCTAACCAAAGAGGCAAAGGATCTGTACTCAGAAAACTATAAAATACTCATGAAAGAAATTGAAGAAGACACAAAGAAATGGAAAAACGTTCCATGCTCATGGATTGGGAGAATCAACATTGTGAAGATGTCAATGCTACCTAGAGCAATCTACACATTCAATGCAATCCCCATCAAAATACCATCCACTTTTTTCAAAGAAATGGAACAAATAATCCTAAAATTTGTATGGAACCAGAAGAGACCCAGAATAGCCAGAGGAATACTGAAAAAGAAAAGCAAAGCTGGCGGCATCACAATTCCGGACTTCCAGCTCTATTACAAAGCTGTCATCATCAAGACAGTATGGTACTGGCACAAAAACAGACACATCGATCAATGGAACAGAATCGAGAGCCCAGAAATGGACCCTCAACTCTATGGTCAACTTATCTTCCACAAAGCAGGAAAGAATGTCCAATGGAAAAGAGACAGTCTCTTCAACAAATGGTGTTGGGAAAATTGGACAGCCACATGCAGAAGAATGAAACTGGACCATTTCCTTACACCACACACAAAAATAGACTCCAAATGGTTGAAAGACCTAAACGTGAGACAGGAGTCCATCAAAATCCTAAAGGAGAACACAGGTAGCAACCTTTTCGACCTTAGCCGCAGCAACTTCTTCCTAGAAACATCGCCAAAGGCACGGGAAGCCAGGGCAAAAATGAACTATTGGGATTTCATCAAGATAAAAAGCTTTTGCACAGCAAAAGAAACAGTCCACAAAACCAAAAGACAACCGACAGAATGGGAGAAAATATTTGCAAATGACATATCAGATAAAGGGCTAGTATCCAAAATCTATAAAGAACTTATCAAACTCAACACCCAAAGAACAAATAATCCAATCAAGAAATGGGCAGAACATGAACAGACATTTCTCCAAAGAATACATTCAAATGGCCAACAGGCACATGAAAAAGTGCTCAACATCGCTCGGCATCAGGGAAATCCAAATCAAAACCTCAATGAGATACCACCTCACACCCGTCAGAATGGCTAAAATTAACAAGTCAGGGAACGACAGATGTTGGCGGGGATGTGGAGAAAGGGGAACCCTCCTACACTGTTGGTGGGAATGCAAGCTGGTGCAACCCCTCTGGAAAACAGTATGGAGGTTCCTCAAACAGTTGAAATTAGAGCTACCGTTCGATCCAGCAATTGCACTACTGGGTATTTACCCCAAAGATACAAATGTAGGGACCCGAAGGGGTACATCTACCCCAATGTTTATAGCAGCAATGTCCACCATAGCCAAACTGTGGAAAGAGCCAAGATGCCCATCGACAGATGAATGGATAAAGAAGAAGTGGTATATATACACAATGGAATATTATGCAGCCATCAAAAGGAATGAGATCTTGCCATTTGCAACGACGTGGATGGAACTGGAGGGTGTTATGCTGAGTGAAATAAGTCAATCATAGAAAGACATGTATCACATGACCTCACTGATATGAGGAATTCTTAATCTCAGGAAAGAAACTGAGTGTTACTGGAGTGGTTGGGGGTGGGAGGGATGGGGTGGCTGGGTGATAGACATTGGGGAGGGTATGTGCTACGGTGAGCGCTGTGAATTGTGCAAGACTGTTGAATCACAGTTCTGTACTTCTGAAACAAATAACGCAACATATTTTAAGAAAAAAGAAAAAGAAGAAGATAACAGGAGAGGAAGAAAAGGGGAGTATGTCAGAGGGGGAGACGAACCATGAGAGATGATGGACTCTGAAAAACAAACTGAGGGTTCTAGAGGGGAGGGGGGTAGGGGGATGGGTTAGCCTGGTGATGGGTATTGAGGAGGGCATGTTCTGCATGGAGCACTGGGTGTTATGAACAAACAATGAATCATGGAACACTGCACCAAAAACTAATGATGTAATATATGGTGATTAACATAACAATTAAAAAAAAAGAAATTATATTGTATCACTTCATATAAAGTGTTAGAACCTTACATTTCCATTCTTTAGGTTATAGTTATCTATTTTATTTAGTCTAAATATGGTATAAAGGAGGACATTTTAACCAACTGAGCTACCCAGGCACCTCTCTCTCTCTTCGCAGATGGGATGATACTATATGTGGAAAACCCAAAAGACTCCACCCCCAAATTACTAGAACTCATACAACAATTCAGTAATGTGTCAGGATACAAAATCAATGCACAGAAATCAGTTGCTTTTCTATACACTAACAATGTAACTGTAGAAAGAGAAATTAAGGAATCTATTCCATTCACAATAGCAACAAAAACCATAAAATACGTAGGAATAAACCTAACCAAAGAGGTAAAGGATCTATACTCTACAAACTACAGAACACTTATGAAAGAAATTGAGGAAGACACAAAAATATGGACAAATATTCCATGCTCATGGAATGGAATAATAAACATTATTAAAATATCTGTCCTACCCAGAGTAATTTACACTTTCAATGTCATCCCTATTAAAATACCCTTGGCCTGTGTGACCTGTACCTCTGAAACAAATAATAAATTATATGTTAAAAAAAAAAAAAGAAGAAGAAGAAGAAGATAGCAGGAAGGGAAAAATGAAGTGGGGGGGAATCAGAGGGGGAGATGAACCATGAGAGACTATGGACTCTGAGAAACAAACTGAGGGTTCTAGAGGGGATGGGCGTGGGGGGATGGGTTAGCCTGGTGATGAGTATTAAAGAGGGCATGTACTGAATGTAGCACTGGGTGTTATATGCAAACAATGAATCATGGAACACTACATCAAAAATGAATGATGTAATGTATGGTGATTAACATAACATAATAAAATAAAATAAAAATACCACTGGCATTTTTCAAAGAGCTGGAACAAACAATCCTAAAATTTGTATGGAACCAGAAAAGACCCTGAATTGCCAGGGGAATGATGAAAAAGAAAAAGCTGGGAGCATCACATTGCCCAACTTCAAGCTATATTACAAAGCTGTGATCACCAAGACAGCATGGTATCAGCACAGAAATAGACACATAGCCCAATGGAACAGAATAGAGTCTCTAGATATGGACCCTTAACTCTATCATCAACTAATCTTTGACAAATCAGGAAAAATATCCAATGGAAAAAAGACAGTCTCTTCAAAAAGTGGTGCTGGGAAAATTGGACAGCTACATATAAGAGAATGAAACTGGACCATTCCCTTATACCATACACAATGATAAACTCAAAATGGATGAAAGACCTCAATGTGAGACAGGAATCCATCAAAATCCTAGAGGAGAACATAGGCAGTAACCTCTTTGACATCGGCCACAGTAACTTCTTTCAAGACACGTCTCCAAAGGCAAAGGCAACAAAAACAAAAATGAACCCTTGGGACTTCATCAAGATAAAAAGCTTCTGTACAGCAAAGCAAACAGTCAACAAAACTAAGAGGCAACGCACAGAATAGGAGAAGAGATTTGCAAATGACATTACAGATAAAGGGCTGATATCCAAGATCTATAAAGAACTTCTCAAACTCAACACTCAAAAAACAAATAATCCAGTCAAACAATGGGCAGAAGATATGAACAGACACTTCTCTAAAGAAGACATACAAATGGCTAACAGATACATGAAAAAAATGCTCAACATCATTAGCCATCAGGAAAATAACAATCAAAACCACAACGAGATACCACCTCACATCAGTTAGAATGGCAAAAATTAACCAAACAGGAAACAACAAATGTTGGTGAGGATGTAGAGAAAGGGGAACCCTTTTACACTGTTGGTAGGAATGCAAGCTGGTACAGCCACTCTGGAAAACAGTATGGAGGTTCCTCAAGATGTTAAAAATAGAGCTACCCTATGACCCAGCAATTGCACTACTAGGTATTTACCACAAATATACAGATGTAGTGAAAAGAAGGGGCACATGCACCCCAATGTTCATAGCAGCAATGTTCACAATAGCCAAACTGTGGAAGGAGCCAAGATGCCTTTCAACAGATGAATGGAAAAAGAAGATGTGGTACATATATACAATGGAATATTATTCAGGCATCAGAAAGGATGAATACCCACCATTTGCATCGACATGGATAGAACTGGAGGGGATTATGCTAAGTGAAGTAAGCCAGTCAGAGAAAGAATATTATCACATGGTTTCACTCATACGTGGAACATAAGCAATAGCACAGAGGACCATAGGGGAAGGGAGGGAAATCTGAAGGGAGAGAAACCAGGGAGGGAGATGAACCATGAGAGACTATGGTCCCTGGGGAACGAACTGAGGGTCTCAGAGGGGAGGGGCTGGGGGGAGGGGGTAACAGGGTGATGGGTATTAAGGAGGGCACATGTTGTGATGTGCACTGGGTATTATATGTAACTAATGAATCATTGAACACTACATCAAAAACTAATGATACACTTAGTGGCTAACTGAACATAAAAAAAATGAAAACACAAAGGACATTTTATAATGATAATATAGACAAACTATCTTTGTGTGTGGTATAAGGAAATGATCCAGTTACACCACACACAAAAATAGACTCAAAATGGATGAAAGACCTAAATGTGACACAGGAATCCATCAAAATCCTTGAGGAGAATACAGGCAGCAACCTCTTCGACCTCAGTCACAGCAACTTCTTCCCAGAAACATCACCAAAGGCAAGGGAAGCAAGGGCAAAAATGAACTATTGGGACTTCATCAAAATAAAAAGCTTTTGCACAGCAAAGGAAACCGTCAACAAAACCAAAAGACAACCAACGGAACGGGAGAAGATATTTGCAAATGACATATTAGATAAAGGGCTAGTCTCCAAAATCTATAAAGTACTTATCAAACTCAACACCCAAAGAACAAGTAATCCAATCCAGAAATGGGCAGAAGACATGAACAGACATTTTTCCAAAGAAGACATCCCAATGGCCAACAGACACATGAAAAAGTGCTCAACATCGCTCAGCATCAGGGAAATACAAATCAAAACCCCAATGAGATACCACCTCACACCAGTCAGAATGGCTAAAATTAACAAGTCAGGAAATGACAGATGTTGGCAAGGATGCAGAGAAAGGGGAACCCTCCTACACTCTTGGTGGGAATGCAAGCTGGTTCAGCCACTCTGGAAAACAGTATGGAGATTCATCAAAAAGTTGAAAATAGAGCTACCCTATGGCCCAGCAATTGCAGTACTGGGTATTTACCCTAAAGATACAGATGGAGTAAAAGGAAGGGGCACATGCATCCCAATGTTCTTAACAGCAATGTCCACAACAGCCAAACTGTGGAAAGAGCTGAGATGTCCATCAACAGATGAATGGATAAAGAAGATGTGGTATATACATACAATGGAATATTAGGCAGCCATCAAAAAAATGAAATCTTGCCATCTGCACAATGTGGATGGAAGTAGAGGGTATTATGCTAAGCAAAATAAGTCAATCTGAGAAAGACAAGTATCATATGATCTCACTGATATGAGGAACCTGAGAAACAAGGGAGAGGATCATAGGGGAAGGGAGGGAAAAATGAAACAAAATGAAACCAGAGAGGGACACAAACCATAAGAGACTCTTAATCTCAGGAAACAAACTGAGGGTTGCTGGAGTGGAGGGGGGTGGGAGGGATGGTGTGGCTGGGTGATAGACATTGGGAAGGGTATGTGCTATGGTGAGTGCTGTGAATTGTGTAAGATTGATGAATCACAGACCTGTACCTCTGAAACAAATAATATATATTATGTGTGTGTGTGTGTGTATATATATATAGCTAAACTATAAGCAAGATATAACAATTATATATGCACCTAACAACAGGGCCTCCGAAGTACATGAAGTAAAAACTGACCAAATTTTAGGGAGAACAGACAATTCAACTTTAATAATTGGAGATGTCAATATCTCACTTCCAATATATATAAAACAACTAGGCAAAAGATCAAGAAGGAAATTCAACACTTGAACAATGCTGTAAACCAAGTAGACCTAAGAGACATTTACAGAATGCTTAGCTCATGAACAGCGGAATACCTATTCTTCTCAAGGGCACATGGACCATTCTCTAGAACAGATAATATGTTGGCCCAAAAACATGTGTCATGCTAAGTATGTCCTCTAAGCATCATGGAACAAAATTAGAAATCAGTAACAGAAAGAAATTTGAGAAATTCATAAATATATGAAAATTAAATCACACATTCAAATAACCAATGGCTTAAAGAAGAAATCAAAATGGTAACAGGATATACACTGAGATGAACGGACTGAAAACAACATATCAAAATTTATGGGATACAGCAAAAGCAATACTCAGATGGAAATTTATGGCTATAAATACATGCATTAAAAAACAGAATAAAGGGGTGTCTGAGTGGCTTAGTTGGATAAGTTTCCAGCTCTTGATTTTGGCTCAGGTCATGATCTCAATATTTTTTGTTTTTGTTTTTGTTTTAGAAAGAGAGAGACAGAGAGAGCACAAGCAGGGGAAGCAACAGAGAGGGAGAAGCAGGCTCCCCGCTGAGCAGGGAGCCCAATGTGGGACTTAATCCCAGGACCCTGGGATTATGATCTGGGCAGAAGGCAGACACTTAACCAACTGAACCACCCAGGCACCCTCACTGTTTTGAGACTGAGCCCCGTGTTAGGCTCCACAATGGGCGTGGAACCTCCCTCTTCTTAAGCCCCTACCCCTCTAAAAAACAAAACAAAACAAACAAAATATAATAAAGATCTGAAATCAATAACCTAACTTTCCATCTTAAGAAGCTAGAAAATGAGCAAAATAAGACCCCTAAA
Source organism: Zalophus californianus (assembly GCF_009762305.2). Taxonomy (NCBI): domain Eukaryota; kingdom Metazoa; phylum Chordata; class Mammalia; order Carnivora; family Otariidae; genus Zalophus; species Zalophus californianus. Next base: position 165,773,577 of record NC_045596.1, on the reverse strand, counting down.
AGCAGAAGGGAGTAAATAATAAACATTACAGTGGAAATACATGACATAGAGAAAAACATTAAAGAAAACTAGCAAAACCAAAAGTTGATTCTTTGAAAAGATCAACAAAATTAATAAACTTTTAGCTAGATTGACAAAAAACAGAGAGAGAGAGAACTCACAAATTACTAAAATCAGGAATAAAAGTGAGGACATCACTAATGATCTTACAGAAATAAAAAGGATCATAAGTGAATACCATGGACAATTGTGTGCCAACAAATAAAACAACCTAGTGAAATTAAATAAATTCTTAGAAAAAAAAACCTACAAAAACTGGTTTGAGAAAAAATAGAATATATGAATAGACTTATATCAAATAAAGATCAAATTAGTAATCAGACTTTCCACACAAAGCCAAGTGTAGGACTAGATGGCTTCAATGGTAAATTCCACCAACCATCTTAAGAATTAACACCAATCCTTCACAAACTCTTTCTAAAAACAAAAGGAGTGAAAACACTTCCTAACTCACTCTATGAGGCCATATTATATAAATGAGCCAAAGATAGTCCCTGTATATTGGCCTTATGTTGCTTCCTTCTTCACAGTACACTAACACTTATTAGCTCAAAGCTCACAGACACCAAACTCAAATTTTTACACACCTAATTATTTTAAACAGAGCTCAAATAAGCAGATGTTAGGCCCTTAGAGCCTGCCTGATTTGCACACCCCATGAAACTATATCCCAAACCTGCTAGCCATAGATAAAATAAATCTTATAGCTATAAAATCCTAATTGACGCCTTGTTGCCTTCAGAGCTCTTTGATTCAGAGACATCCTATCTTGCCAAACTGCCCATGTAAGTCCCTTCTCCCAACTTTCTTTCCATTAGTAGCTCCCTTGACCTTCTCTTTCTGGATACTGATCCCTGTGCTATAGCCTCTGGATGGTCTTATACTATGAGGAACTTTCTCAGCATGCAAATCTGCCAAAGAACCACTCAAATAAATCTCCCATGTGCTACTGTCACCTAGTGTCACATTTTTTTCCTTGATCAGTCCCCAGATTCTTCAATCTCAATCTCACTACAGTCCTATAGTATACCCTGACACAAAGCCCAGACAAAATCCTTATAAGAAAACTATGCTAAATATCCCTTGAAATAAAAGTCCTCAACAAAATACTAGCAACTGGACTCAGAAAAATAAAAATTATTCACTATGACCAAGTGAAAATCATACCAGGAATTCAAGGTTGGTTCAACATACAAAAAAATCTATGAATGTAATTTATCATATAAATAGAATAAAAGACTCAAATCACATGATCATCTCAGTGGATGAATAAAAAGCATTTGACAATTCCCAACAGTGTTTCTTGATAAAAACACTCACCAAATTAGGAATAGAAAGGAAATTCCTTAACTTGATAAAGATGAAAAACCCACAACTAGCATCATACTTGCAGTGAACAACTAAAAGCTTTCTCCCTGGGATCAGGAATAAGACCAGTATATTCACTCTTACCACTTCTATCAACAATGCCCTCGAGGTTCTGGCCTCTCAATTTTCAGATGACATGATTTTGTATATAGAAAATCCTAAGGAATACACACACTCACAAACTACTAGTGCTAGTAAATGAGTTTTACAAAGGTGTAAGATATAAGAGTAATACAAAAAGTTCACACAATTGTATTTCTATACACTTGCAATGAATAATCCAAGATGAAATTAACAATTCACTTATAGTTGCATGAAAAATAATACAATATTAAGAATAAGTTTAACAAAATAGATGTAAGACTTGTACACTGAATACTATAAAATATTGTTGAAAAAATGTTTAAAAGATCTAAATAAAGGGAGAGTCATCTTGTGCTCATGGAAGACAATATTGTTAAGATGACAATATTCCCCAAATTGATCTATAGATTCAAAGATAAGCACTATCAAGCTTTAGCTGCTATTTTTAAAGAATTAACAAAGTGACCCTAAAATTCATATGGAAATTAATAGCAAAATAAGCCAAAACATGTCTTGAAAAAGAAAAATATTCCCACCAACAGTGTAAGAGGGTTCCCCTTTCTCCACAACCTCTCCAACATTTGTTGTTTCTCGCCTTGTCATTTTTTGCCATTCTAACCGGTGTAAGGTGGTATCTCAGTGTGGTTTTGATTTGAATTTCCCTGATGGCTAATGATAATGAACATTTTTTCATGTGTCTGTTAGCCATTTGTAGGTCTTCTTTGGAGAAGTGTCTGTTCATGTCTTCTGCCCATTTTTTGACTTATTTGTTTTTTGGGTGTTGAGTTAGAGCTACCCTATAACCCAGCAATTGCACTACTGGGTATTTACCCCAAAGACACAGATGTAGTGAAAAGAAGGGCCATATGCACTCCAGTGTTCATAACAGCCATGTCCACAATAGCCAAACTGTGGAAAGAGCTGAGATGCCCTTCAACAGATGAATGGATAAAGAAGATGGGGTCCATATATACAATGGAATATTACTCAGCCATCAGAAAGGATGAATACCTAACTTTTACATAAACATGGATGGGACTGGTGGAGATTATACTAAGTGAAATAAGTCAAGCAGAGAAAGTCAATTATCACATGGTTTCACTTATTTGTGGAACATTAGGAATAGCATGGAGGACATTAGGAGAAGGAAGGGAAAAATGAAGGGGGGGAAGTTGGAGGGGGAGATGAACCATGAGAGACTATGGACTCTGAGAAACAAACTGAGGGTTTTAAGGGGAGGGGGTTGGGGGGATGGGTTAGCCCAGTGATGGGTATTAAGGATGGCATGTTCTGCATGGAGCACTGGGTGTTATATGAAAACAATGATTCGTGGATCACTACATCAAAAATTAATGATGTATTGTATGGTGACTAACATAACATAATAAAATAAAATTTAAATAAATAAATAAATAACAAAAAAAAGTTGCAGCACTGATACTTCTTGATCTCAAAGCTTACTATGATGCTACAGTAATCAAGATTGGGTGGTAGTGGAATAAAGAGACCTATAGATCAATAGAATAGAATTGGTAGCCCAGAAATAAACCCATACATTTATGGTCATTTGTTGTTCAATAAGGATGGTCAAGACAATTCAATAAGGAAATAGTCTTTTCAACCAATGCTGCAGGTACAACTGGATATTCACATGCAAAAGAAGGAAGTTGGACTCCTACCTCAAACCATATACAAAAATTAACTCAAAGTGGATCAAAGTCCTGAATGTAAGAGATAGAAGAAAATTTGCTGTAAATCTTTGTGACAATTAGATTAACCAATGCTACCTTAGATAAGATACCAAAACTACAAACAACAAAGAACACATATAAACTTAATCAAAATTAAAAATATTTGTGCTTCAAAGGATACTACTAAGAAACTGAAAAGATAATCTATGGATGAAAGAAAAAAATGCAAATCATATATCTGCTAAGAGTCTAGTATCCAAACTATAAAAATCCAAAGATAAAAAGACAAATAACTCAATTAAAAAGTTGACAAAGGGGGCTCTGAATGGTTTAGTTGGTTAAACGTCTGCCTTCAGCTCAGGTCATGATCCCAGGGTCCGAGCTTAGTGGAGAGCCTGCTTCTCCCTCTCCCACTTTCCCTGCTTGTGCTCTCACTCTCTCTCTCTCTGTCAAAGAAATAAGTAAAACCTAAAACCAACAAACAAACAAACAAAAAACAACTTGACAAAAAATATGCATAGGTATTTTTCCAGGAACATACACAAATGTCCAATATGATAAGATGCTCATGTCATTAGCCTACTAGGATAGTTGGAATTAAGAAGATAGAAAATAATAAATGTTGACAAGGATGTAAAGAAACTAGAATACTCAGACATTGCTAGCGGGAATATAAAATAGTGCAACCGTTTTTGGAAAACAGGTTTATAGTTTCTTAAAAAGTTAAATATAAGAGTTATCACATACCCAATCATTCCTAGATATACATCCAAGAACTGAAAACATATATCTACACAAAAAATTTCACATGAATGTTAAAATTAGTATTAATCATAATAGTCAAAATACAGAAACTACCCAAATGCCCATTAATTGATGAATGAATAAACAAAAGGTGATCCATGCAATGAAATGTTATTCAGCAATAAAAATGAATGATGTACTAGCACAGCACATGCTACAACATGGATTAACCTTAAAAACAATATGCTAAGTGAAAAAAATGGACAGGAAAAGGCACATATTGTAGGATTCCATTTACATGAAATGTCCAGAACAGGCAAGTTCAGAGACAGAATGTCTATTCATGGGGGGCTGTGGCAGGGAAGCTGGGAAGAATGGGGAATAACTGCTGATGATAGAGGGCCTTATGGGAGTGATGAAACACTCTAAAATTGATTGTGTTCGTGGTTCCACAAGTTTGTGAATATACTAAACTCCACTGAATTGTATACTTTGAAATGGTGAATTACATCTCGTTTTTTTTACAACGGAGGCATAGGAAAAGATCATATGTATTTCAAAGTAATTAAGAGAAAAGAAAGTCTGTTATGCTAATCTACATATTTATCATGCCTGGTGATTTTCATTCCTTCTTGAAGATCTGATTTTCCATCTGGTATTCCTGGATAGCCTGAAGAACTCTTTAGCACTTGTTGTGCAGATCTGCTGGCAACAAATTCTTCAGTTTTTGTTCATTTGAAAATGTCTTTATTACACCTTTATTCTTGAAGAACATTTTCACTGGTTGACAAGTTTGTTTGTTTTTCTTTCAGTACTTTGAAGAGTTTCACTGACTTCTGGATTTAATTTTTTTGTTTTAATGAGAAATCAGCTATAATTCATATTGTTGCTTTCTTTGTAGTATGTAATTTTTCTCTGGCTACTTTCAAGATTTTCTCTTAATCTTTTGTTTTCAGCAGTTTGACTATGGTGTGCATGATTCTAGGTGTGGTTTTCTGTATATTTATCACTTCATGAGCTTCTTAAATATGTAAATTTGTGTCTTTCACATATATTAGAATTTTTGACATTGTCAATCACTGCTAGGATATTTTTATTCTTTGTAAATGTTTTTTCTGATTTCTTTAGATCAGATGATTTCTATTGCTCTAACTTCAAGTTCACTGACTCTTTCATCAATCCAATTAATTATAAACACATCCAGTGCAGGGGGGAAGGAGAGGATAACACATCGAGTAATTTTTAAATTTTGAATGTTTTATTTTTCAGATCTAAAATTTTCACTTGGTTCTTTTTATTTCTGTTACTAGTTATATTTTTTATTCCCTTACTCATTATGAATATATTTTCTTTTATGTCTCTGAGCATATCCATTAGCTGGATCATCTCAGTATTATCTCCATCGATTGCATTTTCTTTTTAATAATGGGTCACATTTTCCTATTTCTTCATATGCATATATATTAATTTAGTACTGTATCTGGACATTATGATTCATTGTGTAAACTCTAGATTTTGTTATATTTCTCTAAAGAGTACTGATTTTTAAAGCAGGCAGTGAACTTAGCTGAACTCATACTGCAAACTCTGCCTCCCCAGTGGTATGTGCGTTAAGAGGGGGCAGCAGTTAAATTTTCTCCTCAATACTTTCAGCTTTAATGAGGCTGTTTGTAGTTGGCCTCATAGATGTGTTGCTTAGGTATGAGGTACAAGTTTAGGCAAAGTATATACATAAAATCTGAGCCATCCCCTCTATGGCTTTCTCCTTTCTTTAATTTTCCCTCAACTTCCCAGTACTATGTACCCTGTTACTCTTTCCTCTGGTTCTTTGAGCCAGTAAGATTTTGGGCTTTTATCTGAGTCTTAGCTAACCAGCTTGGTGCTGTCTTGGGTCAGCCCTGAGTTAAAAAGCTATAAAAATGGGGAAAACCACCCAATGTTGTGTTCTTCTTCCAAGTATTCACTTTCCTCAAGTTCCTGCTTGTTTTTGAATGTTCTTCATTGCCTTCAAGTAAATGATCTTAACATTTTGATCAGAGTTTATAATTATAAGTAGGGGTTGATTCGCTAGGAATTACTCCACTATTACTAGAGTAGATCATGACTGGGTAGCAGCAATGGTGAATTCCATTCACATGGTGCCATTCTTGCAAAAGTGAGAGACAAAACAATATGTATGATTAGCAATCATGTATGTATATGTGGGTACGTGTGTGTGCATGTGTGTTATAGAGGCCAATGACCACTGATTCCACTGGAGAACTCTTATGTCTGAGAACTAAAATAGGAAACTTACAGATGTGTACTTGAAGTTGAGGGAGGACTATGGAACAGAGACAAGATAAAGGCATGAGTAAAAAGATGAGGATTGTCAACAGTCTCAGGTATGAGGGGAATAACTTGAAGTGTCTCCTCTGTTGGTTTGCCAGTTGAGATATAGTTTGTTCAGATTCAATTTAAATAGAAATCAAAAGCTTTTTGCTATCACCACATACCTGAATCAATTCTTACACTGCCCTTTGACTGCAGAAGTCCATGGGTTATCAAAAGAATAGAGAGGGGACAAAATAAAATTCTTTCTTATGGGCACAAGGTAGGATCAGTTCATCATTAAAACTGGGCTTGGACATTCTGATATACCAAATCTTATTCTGGAGGTGAAACTATCCATATGCCTGGCATGCAGACTCACAAGGAAGTGTTCCTCTGTGGTTCACACTGACCTAGATGGAAACTAAATGGAAGATAATGTGAGAAGAGACACTGTGAATGACCCAGCCCAACACCTTCATTTTATAGAGCAGAAATTGAGGCCCAGAGAGGTGAAGAAGCTCATCAAGTTCTCACAGCTACTTGGTAACAGGAGTTGGGACTCACCTCCAGGGTTTCTGACTCTGAGTCCACTGTACTGAACCTTAATGATTCACCAGGATTTTGTGAAACCATGGCTTCCCCCAAAAGGGTTCATACTGAGCAATAGATGCCTATCTTTCATATCTAAAGGCAAAGGAAATCAAGACTTATTTACAAAACAGCAGTGCTTGATAACTCATTTCAAATCATTTAACAGTTTGCCAGCTGGTATCTGTGAAAAGCGATGCTACCACTTCACTGGTCCATTAGCTATTTCAGTAAATGTATCATTATTTGTCATACTTTGTAAAAATAGACTCCAAATTCAAATTATTGCATATTTTTGTTCATTATTCAGGTCTAAGAGCCCACTTAGCTAATGTAGGCATCACACACACCTTCCAAATAAAAGATCTGTTTTGGTAAATAATGGTTCTATTGGCAGCACACGACCAGCTTCTATATTTCCAAAGAAATCTTTAGTTTTATTGCTTTGTATTTTTAAGTTAAAGAGGTTTTTCCAAGATTTTAGGAGAAATTTTTCCATTTCTTACAGTAAAGGCATGTAAACCATTTGGGGATTATTAAACATAGTCTTTAAGTAATATTAAAATGCTTGAATTTCCTACTAGCAATGAAGTTTCCTGAAGGCAAGGACCATGCTTTCTTCATTATTGCATCTCCAGCATTGAACATGATGTCTATAACATACTAATCACCTAGTATTTGTTGAATGATTAATGGATGAATAAAGAAAGAGATCTTTCTTCCAGGTGACTCCATTACAAAAAGCATCTACAGGATTGATTTTCTCCATTTTCATGTAGCAGCTAAGGTCCTGGGCATACAGCCAATCAAAGGTTCCAGACACAATTTATCAGGATGCCTGCTGATTCCTTCCTTACCTCAACCTTAAATATAAAATCCCCATTTTCATGGGGAAACATTCACAGGAGATGATAATTTCTAATAGCAGAACCTATTTGAAAAATAGATTGAAAGTGTAGAATGGACTATACTTTTGTCTGTTTTTTTTCTTTCCCATATATCTAAGCATTTACATACAGAAAATACACTAAAACCTTCAAGTAGAAAGTTTTGCAATATTTCACTTGCCACAGCAATCACAATGTATAGACTTCTTGAAGACAGGAGAATGTCTTCTTTCACATTCATCTTTATATTCCTGGGTTTATCACAATGTCTGTCACATGGTACATGCTCATTAAAAATTAGTCAAAATAAGATAGTGAACAAAAACATCTGTAGGTATGTTCTACTTTGAGTAAACCTGACATTTGTTTCATATACTTTTAATACCAACTTACAATCAACTTTATAGAATCCCACCTAATGCAGAAAATTAGGTCTGTCTGCAGCAGCTTTAAAATAAAAGAAAATATGACTGCTTTTTTTGCATGGAGTTAAAGCTATAATTTTAGAAACAAACAAAATAGTTTTCCTATTTGTTGAAGGACGGTTTCTCCTGATTTTGCATCTTTTTGCAAGCATCCCTTCTTTTGTCAAATGAATGCATGCCACTAACAAAGCCCAGGGCTATTTAAGATCCAGTGTAACAGAGACATGTTCCTAGAACTTTAGGAAAACATTGTGCTGAGCTCTTGCAAAATACTCTCCTAGTTCTTGAGCTTAAACTAAACAGTAGAGACCTTCAGTCAATACTGAAGAAAGGCCTTAAGGTACAAAGAGAGAAAAATAACTTGGTTATCAGCTTCACATAATACTGTCAGCTTTCTCAATGTAGCCCAAATTGGCAACTATAGATCAGTTAACTGGCTTGGATTTTGGTGGGTGTGTGTGGCTTCTGTCCTTTTCTTGGTCAACCCCTCACAGCCAAGGATACTGGTTTCATGCATCAAACTTGGGGCTGTCTCTAATGTATTAGCCAATTCTGAAATTAGAAATCCAAGTTGGTGTGTAGTTCTCTATTTAATGAGCACCCACATAATGCATAAATGGAGGCAGAATGATTCCATTTTAAAAGCCATGTTCATCTTTTTTGAAACCTAGTCAGTGATGATAAAGAGTTAACCAAGCTTCTTTAGATAGTGTTCCATTTATTAGCTTCATTAATAACAATAATGGACAAGAATCTGTCTTGGCTGAAGAAGGAATTGCTTTACAGGATGTAAATAGACTACTGTGAATGTTTGACCACATTCCTTGTTGGATTTGAGATTAAACAGAAATTTAAGTTATTACTCATATTATTCATTAAATTTATATCTTTTCCTATTAGTGTTCTCAAGGCCTTGCCAAGGTGTCTTTCAGAATCCTAATGCCCCTGCTCCCTTGAATTTTGTTGAGGGGAAGAGTACACTGACTGGTACAGAGAGAAATATATTTTTCACTGTCCCACTTCTCCCCCGACCCTCCAGTCCTCTCCAGGCCTTCACACAGGCTTCTACATTGATTTCATTTGGTTTTCGGGCTTCTTGAATCACCCCACTCCAGTCCATCACACCATAATCCCCGTAAAGCACACATGGGATCAGCCATATCCCCACTCAAAAAAAAGAAAAATGTCTGTGGCTGTCAAAAGAAGTACAGGTGTGCCTGACATGCAAGGCTACTTACAATTTGGTTCTGATCTGTCTTCCCAGCTTTGTCTCACTTATGCATCTAACCCCGCTGAACTCGATTACTAATTATGCTCACACTTTTCCCATCTCTCCATGCTTTTAGTCATGCAGATCTCTTGGCTCTAGAGAACCTGGTCAACCAATTTCCATACGTATGATGCTAACTCCAAGTTGGAAGTAATTTCTCCTTGATTTTCAAATTCCAATGCAGTAGGCTGGAGTAACTCCTAAGCTCTCATTTCTTTTTCATATTTTGTGTTATATTTATTTCCATAAAGGTATTATCTTGCTCTCCTCCCCTTCTTCAGACTTTAAACCCTTTGAGATTTAGAAGACGAGTCAGACATTTCAATATTCTATATAACTTCAGCCACAAAGCCTGCACATAATAGACACCTAGTAACTGTGAATGAATGAATGAATGAAAATGATCTCTTCTATATCACACTATTTTCCCACTTCAATAATATGATGGGAACATGAGCCATTTAAGCAGTTGAATTATCTAACCCAAAATGTGGGCTCTGAGGATCAGAGTGAGTCTATATGCAACAGCTGAGGTGTCAAAACACATTAAAAATAATAATGCAAAAATAACCAGGTGTAATCTAAGCTGAGTATTTCCTTCTGGCACCTCTTCCCCTACCATTCAATTTAGAAATGTGTTCTATAATTATCATATCTGCTTAAAGGTCCTATTTTCTGCTGATTCTTAACTAAATAAAATACATACAGCTTTCAGAGATTGAAAATATTAGTACAAGGAATGAACTAATGTTTTTGTTTTAATTTATGAAATGCAATAAAAAGGTACCTAACTTGACATAGTAATTTTTTATTAAGTATTAAGCACTAGGAAATGTTCAATCATCAACTTGAGATGCATAATTCTGATTGCACTTAGAAACTGAAAAATATGGATTATGGTCTTGAAGTTAGTTAACAGGATAAGACCATTCAAATCCCTGGACATTCATTCAGGACTTTCTATCAGCGGTTGTTCTGGCTTCTGTCAGTGATGCAAAAAAGAATAAGACATGGACCACCCTGCCCTCAAGATTTTTTGACAAGACCAAAACTGGGTTAAAAGTATCAGGACTGATAAAACCAAATGCTCAGAGCTGGGATTCACGATTCAGAAGAAGGCTCTCACAGTAGTGTGGGATGTGGCATGGTAAGTTAAGAGTAAATCATGGACAGGCCCTGCCATGGAAGGGGTGGCTATCAGGGGCTATGAAGCATCATCTCTTCACCAAATTCCCCTGAACTCACATCCAATTTTTTTTTTCTCATTTTGTTCCCTTTACTTATATGCTCAGTGCTATTTTCTTTAATTCAAGTTGGCATAATTTCTCACTGGATTAAATTAATAGCCTTCCAAAAAATCTCCCTGTCTTCTGTCTACTTTCCTAACCCACCCTTCATGCTGCTGTCTATAGCAACTTCTTTCAGAAATGCAAATTTTGGGACGCCTTGGTGGCTCAGTTGGTTAAGCGGCTGCCTTCGGCCTGGGTCATGATCCCAGAGTCCTGGGATCGAGTCCCACATTGGGCTCCCTGCTCAGCAGGGAGCCTGCTTCTCCCTCTCTCTCCCTCTGCTTGTGCTCTCTCTGTCAAATAAATAAAATCTTTTAAAAAAATGCAAATTTCCGTCCAAAAATTTTGAAATCCCTCCCACAGCGTTCAGGGTTAAATAAAAGTATTCGACTCCTATCATGATCTGACTCTTATTTCTCCAGCTACTTCTCCCATTAATCCCAAACCTGACATTAAGCTCCAGACATACCATATAGCTCTTCAAAGGGGACCTGTTTCCCTTGCCGCCACGACTTTTCATAGGCTCTGTCTTCAGCCTGCAAAGTCGTCCCACTCCACTGGCCAACCTGAATAGCTTCTAGTTGTCTTTCAAGGCCCACCTGACACCACTGATATGAAAGTCCAGTAGCTTCACTGCTCCATTCCCACTGTCCCCTTTACATTTCCATACTTAAGCAGTATGGCTCTTCTACTTGCCTAATTAGACAAGGTTTAATCAGTGGCCAGAATCCTCTGTTCTAAAATGAAGACTTTAGTGTGTACTTGTTAGGTCCATTTTTCCCATGAATCAGCTGCTCCTAACATGCCCAAATACACCTAATACATTCCAATTTAATAGCCCTGCTATTCTGCAGTAACCAATATGCTGTTCCTGAGCTTAGTTTCCTCTCAATTCAATGACTGCCAAGAAATTTCTCTTCTCCAAAGTACTCACTCACCCACAGCGAACATCATGAAGGAAACATAGGTCAGTTGTTCTTTCCTTTAAACACTAAAGAGAACTACCAGGGTGTTTTGTTTTGTTTTGTTTTGTTTTGTTTTAGCCCTGAAAAACATAAACGAATGATGGATCTCTGGCCAGAAAGTTTTGCTACCCTAAAAATCTGCTAACAGCATGAGAAATGTAGCCTTGAACAAAGGAAGTATGTAAAGGGTGTATTCACAGGAATGACAGGAGCAAGACAGAGGGAAGAGACGTGACCTAGAGTGGAAATGAAGCTAGCCCATTGGTAGAGAAAAAAAGTGGATCATGTGGATTCACAAGTAAGATGAGCTGCAATCACCTATTGCACTTAGAATAAATCAAAACTTTCACAATGACCCATTCAGATCTGCAAAATGTGACTCTATCTAAACCCAATCTCACTTTTTACCCCTCTTATTATCTTCAGGCACTCTGCCGACCATTAGTACTCAGATGTACCAAGCCCCTTCCCCACACAGGGCCATTTGCACTTGCTAATTCCTCTGCAAAAAATGAGCAGGCACTTCATATCTGGATGCTCCCCCTCCTTCAGGTCATAGTCCAAAATGTCAGCTTCTCTGTAAAGCTGTCACGAATCATCCCATTTAAAGAAACCTACCTCTACTTCATTATTTATTATATCACCTCACTTTTATCCCTTTAGCCTTTGCTACAGGCTAAAAATATTTTACTTCTTTATTTTCTGTCTTCTTCCCAAGATAGAGACCTTTTTTTCTCATTCACTGTAGTATCTCCAACACTTTATGCCTGGTATATAGTAGGAGTTCAATATTAGCAGATGAATAAAAAGTGAATGAATAAATAAATGAAAAATCAGAGAGGAAACCAAGCAATAACATATAACAAGATTTCTGTTTCTAAAATCTTGATTAGAACTTCTGTTTCTATCAACTCACATGGAGATTGGGAGCCCACAATCAAGTTGTTAATTCCAATTAATTTGGTCCCCAAATCTTTGGAATCCCTCAGGCATATTGGATTGGCCAATCACAAAAGGAGTATGGTTGCTGGATGAAGAAAGGATGGTTGTTGGATGAAAGCAAACTTCAGATGGTATGGTATGTCCTGTCTCTGCTGACCCCAGCCATGATATCTATCAGAGAAGGCCCAGAATTTGGGCAGAGGAACACAGAGAGACCATTTTCTTGGTTCGAATGAAGATAGGCAGAAATCTCTGTTAGGTTTTAGTTTAAAAAAAATTAAATCCTTGACTTGATATGTCTATTGCAAATATTAATTCCACCTGTAGATGAGATGCTTTTCAGGCTAAAGTCTACAAGTGTGTGGCAGAATAGTGGTTATTACATATGTCAGTGGTCCACTTGCTTTCTGACTGATTGTGGTAGTTTTAAAATGTCCCCACATTCTCTAACAATCCTCTCCTAAAAGATGGAGTCTGGAGTCTAATGCTCTACCAGCCCTTTAATATGGTCTGGTATTGACTTCTGATGAATAAAATGTGATGCAGGTGATGCTATGCAACTTTCAACCATTCTACCTGGTCTCTCTTAAATGTCTCATTCTTGGGAAGCCAGTCACCATAGCAGGAGCATCTAAGACAAATCCTGGGAAATGACCATGAGGAGAAAAACTGAGGCCTCCTGCCAACACATGAGTGTGTCACCTTTTCTTTCTTCTTTCATTCAGTTTTTTAAATTTTCCAGAATCACCCAGCCAAGCCATTCCCAAATTCCCCCCACAGAAACTGGGAGATAGTAAAAATCTATTGTTTTTTTAAACCTCCATACTTTGAGGTGGTTTTTACACAGCAATACTTGGACTGGTTGACTTTGAAAACTGTTCATTTTTTACCCAGAATACCTTTCTTTCCACTGGAGCAGACTTTGGAGCAGACCCAATGCCCAAGCACCCCTGCACAGGTATCTTAGGTAACTGGAGATAGAGGGTTGTCACTGAATGATGGGACTAAGCTGTCTCCTGCCTGAGATATAAGCAAAGGCCAAACTAAGATTAAGTGGGACAAAGTATGAGACAGACAACCCATTATCACCTGAAAGTCCACAGCAGAAATAACCCAAAGAGTAAAAATCTCTCACTCCAGTGTTCTGTTCATTTTGAGATGGGTCTGCTCTTTCTGACTCACATGCTACTTTAATGATTTGAAGTCCTATATAAGCTTCTTGTATCCTTAAAAATTAATCCCCATTCCCACTAGTAAAGGCAGAGACTGCATTATAGAGAGTAATAAATTCTAGTGACCCCTTAGGGAATATGTTTTCTCTTCACAGAAATTTGCTTCCCAACACCAGGCCCTTGTGAATAGTGAATATGATTTCTTTGCATTTCTATATTCACTCCAGCTGAGATGGAGTCAGGAATGTGGGGAAACCTCCTTTATTAAAGCCATATAAGGCACGTCGTAAGTGATTCATTACCAGAAAACTGAGAGTTGACTATGCCCATTCTATACTTTAGTCCAAAGCAAGTTTTATGCATTTAAAAATAGATAAGTCCCCAAACACAACTGTTTTTTTAAAGAGTTAATTATTCAGAGTTCTATTTAGTCAATGATGAGTCACTAGAAATTGGTGTGCACACAATCAGAAGTTGTGGGTCTAGCCATAGTTTAGAAGGGAAACAGTCATGTCACTTCTCTGGGCCTCACAATGCTGCTCTGTAAAAAAGAAAGAGAAAGAAAGAGAGAAAGAAAGAAAGAAGGAAAGAAAGAAAGCTGGAAGGGAGGAAGCGGGGAGGAAAAAGGAATATAACACAATGATGTTTGATGTCCCTTCCAACACTATCTGCCTCTTTATGCTCAGAAACATTATTAAATTTTCAAATGAGTTCCTTTACTCTGTATCTTCAGAAGAGAATTGCACCAGTTTCTAGTTTCCTCTGAAACAATGAAATAACTGCATTTTCTACCCTACAACATTTAAAAGAATAAATAATAAAGATCTGCAAAGTGTTTATTCTATTTCCACCTAACCATAATTTTACAGTTTATATTGTCACTATTTCTAAATAAGAAACTACCTAATATCTGTGTTTTATGCTAGCAAGAAGAATTTAAACTATAAAAATCTCTAAAGTACTTTGTAATCATTGAATTTTGTAATTTCATAATTCAATGACTTCCTTTGTTTTCTACACTGTACTCTATATTCAGAAAAGGATGACTATTTTTCTTGTTAAATTAAAACTTGGAAGTAGAGACATCTGTTTTCTGGAACAAATAACACTAAAGTTGAATCAGTAACCAGGTTATGCATATTAATGACCATTTAGGCCAATCCCATTTAAAATTCTTTGCTAATCTACAAGAATAACTTTTAAACTTTGATTTCCCACATGAAGCAAAGGAAGGCAAGAATGTTAACACAAATATAGAGTTTCCAATGACTAAATAGTGTGAATACCAAAAAATACAAAAGGTGGAATTTCTTGTGCTATTTAATTATATACCAAGAATGGTAGAAAGTTATGTGTAGGTTACAGGAATCAAGACCAATATAGAAAAATCAACTGCATTTTCTATTTCAGTAATCAACACATAAAAATGAAATTTCAAGAAAAAGAATTTATATTAGCATTAAACAGAAAATACGTGAAAATTTTTTTTTAAATGTGCAAAACCTTTACACTGAAAACTACAGAATGTTGCTGACAGAACTTGAAAAAAATCATAAATAAATATAAGATGTTCATGGATTGGAAGACTCAGTACTGTGAAGAAATTAAATAAATCTCCCCAAATTGATATATAGATTAAATTCAATCCCATTCAATATTCCAACAAGCTTTCTGCGTAGAAATTGACAAGCTGATTCTGAAATTTATATTGAAATGCAAAGAATTTAGAACAGCCAAGCAATACTGAGGAAGAAGAACAAAGATGGAGAGCTTGCATTACCTGATCTCAAGACTTCCATAATGCTAAAAGAATCAGTAAAATGTGGTACTGGCATAAACAAAACAAAGAAATCAATGGAACACAATAGCTTGGATACAAAGTGACTCATGTGCAATCAATAGATTTTCAATAACTGTGCCAAGATCATTCAATGAGGAAAAGAAGATATTTTAACAAATTTTCTGTAAGAACTTGGTGAATGCATGAAACAAAATGTATTTCAACTCCTATTATTATCTCATACCATACACAAAAGTTAGTTTGAGATACATCATAATCCTAGATATAAGAGCTAAACCTATGAAATTTGTACATAAAAACATGTAAGAACACCTTTGATCTTGAGTGCAGGCAAAGTTTTTTTAGATGTGACACAAAAAGCAATGATCATAAAAGGGAAAAAAGATTAATCAGACTTTTATAATTTAGTAATGTCTGTTCACCAGACATTTAAAGAAATGAATAGCCAAATTGCAAAGTAGGAGAAAATATTTGCAATGCGTATATCTGACAAAGGATGTGTATTGAAAATATATGAAAAGCTCCTACCTATTACTCAATAATAAAAAGACAAACAACCAAGACTTTTTTAAAGTAGACAAAAGACATGAACAGATACCTCACAAAGGAAGATATATAAATGACCAATAAGCACATTAAAAGTGTTTGACATCATTAGTCAACTTGGAAATGCAAATTAAAGCCATAATGAAATACTTTTCTACATCCACTAGAATGGCTAAAATTTTGAAAACTGACAAAAACAAATATTGGAGAGACTGTGGAATTTATTTATGTTGCTTTAGGGACTGCAAAAGAATGCAGCTACTTTGGAAGATATTTTGACCATTCCTTACATAGTTAAAAATACTCCCAACTTTATGACCCAGCAATTCTACTCCCAGGCATTTACCAAGATAAGTAAAACATATGTTGGCCAAAACAAAAACAAAAAAAGAATGTTCATGAAAGCTTTATTCAAAATAGCACACACACACACACACACACACACACACACACACACACACAAACATCAAGAGGAGAATAGATAAACTGTGGAACTTTTGTATAGCAGAATACTACTCAGCAATAAAAAGCAAGGAGCTATTCTGCTTTATATGCAAGAAATGGATATATTTCAAAAACAATATGCTGTGTAAGAGAAGCCAGACACACACACAAAATACACACGTTTGCTCCTTTTATATGAAGTTTAAAAATAGGCAAAACTAAAATAGGAAAAGTGGGTCCCTGGAATGGGAAGTTGGATGAACTGGGAAGGGGCACGTGGGAGTTTTCTCAGGATTGATAAATTATATTTTAATAGGTGTGTGGGTTATACAGGTGTTTGTATTGTCAAAACCCCCTGAACTGTATAACACTTAATGTCTGCACTTCACAGTATGTAAAATAGACATCGTTTTTAAAAATCAGAAGAAAAACATCATAATTTCTTGTAAAAATCATTCAGCCAGGCTCCTTTTAGAAATAAAAATGATTATCATGTTAAGAATGTAGGCTTTTAGGTGATTTTTTAAAGTTTTTGCTTCCACTATCTATTCAGCAATTATTGAGTACCTACTCTGTGTCTGTCATTGTCCTAGGCATTTTGAACACATCAGTGAGCAAAACAGGCATCAATCTAACAATCTATAGGAGTAGAGAGGAAGACAGAAAATCAGGAAAACCATAATAAAGTAAGTAAATGGTGTAGTGCTTAAAAAACTGAGTTCTATGAAAGAGAGAAAGCCTGAAATGTTGCCATATTGTGCTTAAGCTGCATGACATGAGTGTTTAAAAAGTTATACCTATATTTACTAATTAGTAGTTTTTGTCCTTAGTAATTGATTGATAATGCATTAGAAGCATTCTAGAAATAGGGGTATGTGTGTGTTTGTGTGTGTGTGTGTGTGTGTGTGTGCGCACGCACACTGGTTTATCTTCTTGCTTTATTCCTTAATAATTTAATGCCTGAATAGACATATATCAAAATGTCACTGGGGGGGGTGAAAAGGTTGGTTTCAAGGACATTGTGTTCAATGCTAATCTCATCTCATGTGCTACTGAGTCATAGCCACATTGAGTTATCAAGTCAAAGAGCAGCCCTTTTTGTCTTCTGTATAAAAGACAAGCTGCCTAATGTTACAGAATTCAGACGCCCAAGTCATTAAATGTGGTTGTACATAAAAGATGCAGCACTGATAATTCAAAATAGGCAAGAAGAATGTGCTCGAGAAATAATTCTTCTACAAGTCATAATATCTGGCACAAAACATAAATAAAGCCCTATTTTTCTCCTTCAGTGCCCTGCTGTGAAGGAGTCACTGAGCCAACTTGTTAATCTGCCAGTAACAGCAAGTTTTGGGAAGGCCTTCAGCTATGGAGAGACTCTTTCTGTATTTTTTAACAAGACATAGACAGAGAATACAAGAAATCTCCCAACAAAAAGCAAAAGCACCAACAATTCAAAAGGCTCTGAGATGAAATTATCCAACATTCTGGAAGATGAAGCCCTGTGTTGTTTTTCTATAGCTAAAAACAAACCCGAAATAAAGTGTTTTTAATGTCTTGTTCTTATTTGTTGTTCTTAATTACATATCTTGGAAAAATCCATCTCTAATCAAGCTCTATAGATATACTAATGGACCTCCAATCCTAAATCTATACAGTATGAGACGATTCTTTCATGATAACGTGTGTCTTTGCCAGCTACAGCTTATGCTTTCCTGCCTCTTTGCCTGTATGTATATGAATCTGCTCACTTGGACAGCCTGCTGAAATGCTACCTACATTTCTAGTTCCCATTCAGATCCTTTTCCTGGATGAAGTCTTCCTCAACCAACAAAAACCAGAAGCAACTTGCCCCCACCCCTACCCATTCAGCTCACAAAGCATGATTTTCAGTCCCACTTTTCTGGTCTAGAATTGTACCAGCACATTTCCTGAATACAACGACCTCTCTTGGGAGGCTCATAGCCCAGTTAGAGAAAGAATTGTAGGCTACACACAGACCCCAGTTAAAACTCAGATTGCATTCTTGAAATTCTCAAAATTGAATTGCAAATTTTGTTATTAGAGCTATTATGAATAATGATTCTTGGCCAGCCCATAAAAGCTCATCTAGCCCACATAACACTTGAAGTATAGTATTCATAGCACCCTTTTCAAAATTATTTTCCTGAAAACATGTATTTTCTCAGAAAAAAATATTTTATATGATTCTGTTCTACTCATACAATGCCAACATGAGTTGATCAAAAATGTTTAGGTGATCAAAAAATGTTTAAGTGGTTGTTGATGATGAAAGATTCTATCAAATCCCACGAATTGGTATATGTCCTCCTAAGGAATCCACAGGAATGATCCTCCCCTATGGTTCCTGAGTCTCTACTCAGCAGCTTCTGTGAAACCCCGTATGAATTTCAAATGCTGCATTCTTTCTATCACTTGAGAAAATATCTGGAAGGGTGCAGTGAGGAAGCTGGGTATTGACCATATGGCGGAACCATCTTACCTCAGCTTCCTAGATATTTCTATTAAAGGGACTTGGGCTTGTTTTAAGCTATTAAATAGAGTCAACATGCTGCTTCATTTGGGTTGGATTCACAAAAGCATGTAAGTTTTAATAAGATAATGTTATTTGGCCCTTTGAGCATCTTCTCTCATGCTGCTCATGTACTAAAGCATTCAATAGCAAAGGTGTTTAAAGATAAAGCAGAGGTACGCCTGGGTGGTCCAGTCAGTTAAGCATTTGACTCTTGATTCCAGCTCAGGTCATGATCTCAGGATTGTGAGATAGAGCCCCGCATCAAGCTCCGCACTGGGCATGGAGCTTACTTGAGATTCTCTCTCTCCCTTGCCCTCTGCTCCTCCCCGCCCCCCCCCCCCCCCCCGTCCTTCTCTTAAAGGTAAAGCAGAAGGAAAATATCTGGTTCATATATGGGTGGCTTCAATCTGAAAAATGTCAATAAAAATATGGAAATAACAGGGCGCCTGGGTGGCTCAGTTGGTTAAGCGACTGCCTTCGGTTCAGGTCATGATCCTGGAGTCCCGGGATCGAGCCCTGCATCGGGCTCCCTGCTCAGCGGGGAGTCTGCTCCTCCCTCTGACCCTCTCCCCTCTTGTGCTATCTCTCATTCTCTCTCTCTCAAATAAATAAATAAAATCTTTAAAAAATATATGGAAATAACAAAGAGTTTGAAATGAAGGAGATTACAAAAATTAAGCTAGTTTTCTGCTCATTTCCTTTTCCTTCTATTCCTTTTAGATGAGCCTAGATTTTTCCTTAGTAATCAATGCAGTTTGTGAAAACACAATCTTTCTCTGAAAGCCCAGTTCTGTGGCAGAAATTAAGAGTTTCTCTTACCTCTTAGTTCCCCCATATCCAGAGTTGTCCCAAGTTGTTCTAATAAAGCAACTCTTGCTGCATTCTTTTTGTGTTTCTTGCCATCATAATGTTGCTGGGCCATGAGAGGATTGTTAAACCAGGCTGCACAGAGCCCACAGTATCTGTCTGAATCTCTTCTTTGATAGGGAGATGCAACCACTGGAGCAGTGTCCACCCTTGGAGGCTTAAGTGAGTTCAGGGGTGTTGCTGTGAAGGAAAACAACCAGAGAGAACCACAAGCCAGGTTAGTCCATTACTGAGTATACTCATTCTCAATAGCTGAAGATGGAAGAGTCTCATGTTCATTCTAGAGCTGGAAATCCAGAGTTTACTGAAAGCAGGAAAATGATTTTTGCCAGTCCTCATTTTTTAAGCTGGAATACAACTGAAAATTCCTAATTTATTGAGATCAGATTTCTCACATTGTTCTGTTTAAATCTGATAGTTTAGGAGACCATCTCTTAGGTAAAAATGAAGATTTTCAAAAATAAACTCTTGGAGGTAAGGGAGGAATCCATTAATCAAACTGCAGCCAAAACTTAAAGTAAACATGGAACAATAATGGCTTGAAAGATTCTGAATGAATGAATTAGACATTTGTATGTTAAAACTGGAAATAACCAATAAATAAAGGATTTGCCCAAGTGATAGAAGCAAATCTTTCAGTTACAAGGACTGTATCAGTCAACAAAATCATGCTAATTTTATTGCCAGTTTCTTCGGTTTACTGTGATAGGTTATTTTCAAGCATACCTGCTAAAATTGATGTTGAAAGTACAATATTGTTTTAAAAGACCAAAAGACAAACAGTATGGAACAGATGTTGCTTATCTAAACTGAAAAGGCATAACATCACTATTTTAAAATTGCACAGCCCCAGCTATTAATTTAACACATTCCATTGTGAGCTTTCAGTTATTTTTGGCCCAGAAGCAAAAAAGAACCTAACTTGAAGGAGTTTACTAACAGAAAGTAAAAATAACTTCTTTCTGTATTAGAATATACAACTTGCTTTCATCCTCACAGTAACAATGACTTAGTTACTGTTCCATATCTCACACGATGGACTTCAGAGATGCCGAATCATTCACCGGATGATGACATATCTAGTTATGGTAAAGGCAGGACTCCAAACCAAATCCTTAATTTCCAAGGCCCATGTTCCTTACAATACCTCTAAGATCCTTTTTATACTTCTTAATAAGCAATTTTATAATAAGCAAATTTATATATTCTTCTAGACCTCAGTCATCTTTGTTCTATATAGAATTAAATTTCATTTTGGAAAAAGGTTCTAATCCAAAATATTTTACAAAAGAAAAAGCACTTTAAATTCTCATAAGGCCCATTAGTCACAATGCAATATAGCAGCACCTTCTGCTACGTAGGAGTGCAGTTGGCAAAACCATGAATATTAGGGTCATTCCAAGGAAAAGCTGAAATCTGGAACATCAATAACAAGTAAACACTTAATCAACTCCCCAAGCTTTCAAATCAGTTTAATGTGGGCTTTTTTTTTCAGATTAAATAACAGATATACAAATAAATACTTGCTAAATAACATTTTGATTCAAGAAATGATTGGTATTGTAGCAATATCTTGAAAAAGTCTTTTCTTCTCTATCCAGAGATTTCATCAGATAGGGAGGTTTTAGCTAGCTTAGATGAAATTAAATGATACTATTTCTTTTGGGACTTAGAGAAGTAGTATGTCTTTTAAAAGCCTTATTGCCAGATTCAGTCATATATCACCATGTGAAAATAAAGCTCAAAAGTGGGCCATAACACCCCAGCAGCCACCCAGTATCATCTGTCATGACTTAGAAATGCTAATAAAAGCTACAGAGTTGACCCGTATGTAAAAGGACTTCTACCCACTTTTCTAAAGAAAATTGAATCTTGTTTCCAAAGTTTCCTGCAACCTTATCAATTTCTGAGGATTTATATCCATCTATTGTTTTTTATGGCAATGGAAAACCTATCAAATGTCTGCCATCAGAATGAATGCTGACTCTTAAAGCATAACTTACTTTTCTCTAAACCGGGCCCTAAAAAAACATCTGAGTCAATTTTATCTATTGACACCCTACATACCACTTCTGGCAGGAGTGATGCAAAATAGAATATCCATCATATAAGATAATCTTATCTTTCACACAAGAAAGTAAGTTAATGCTGCATCTGTATTATAGCTTCATCTCCTTAATACAGCTCCAAAGTTTAATTTTTCTTATGCTCTATTTCCAACTGTCACCAATCTCAACCCAGTTTATATTTCTTACAAAGGCAGCAACATGAGGGAGTGGAAACCACCTTGACTCAAAGTCAGAAATCAAGACTGGGTCGGACTCCATCACCCACCAAGCTGTGTGACCTTTGGCAAACCTCTGATGTCTCTGGTTTCAACAAGGTTAAAATTCAGGGTTACCATTTCTTTAAAACCCATAGTGTAGGGATGGAACAAATTATAGAAGCTCTCTCTCACTCTTTTATGGCTTTGACTGGATGTCAAATAGTGAGGTTATATGGGAAGAGAGCAGTTTCCAGGTAATAATGTTAATCTGTGTGTGAGCATGGATCATAACACCCATAGTTCTTTGGCAAAAGTATATAATTCTAATAAAATGAATACAAAGTAGGGCAAACATTACTGTTTGGTTTGAAAACATGTTTGTGACAAAATAGTTGATGTATAGTTCATTGTTATTTAAATTTCATGCTTTATATTTTTATTTTAATTGCAAAAATATTTAGCTAAATATTGACTTTACCTCCTCTCTTTACAACTTAAAACCAAGAGTTCATTCATCAAAACCAGTAGTTTTCAACCTTGGGCAAGCATTAGACTCAGGAGGAACTTTAAGAATCTCTAAGTCCAGGCTGTCCCCAGACCAATTCTGTTCAATTACATCAGAATCTTGGGGTAGGAGCCAGGCATCAGGATGCTTTAATGCCCTCTTCCCACACCACCCGGTCCATGTTTCCAAAATACAGCTAACGTTGAGAAGCATTGATACAAATATTGCCAGACTTTGTTTGAAAATAACTGTATGATCGTCCTCCTAGATCTTCAAATAAAAGAAAGTCACGTACTACATCCCACAGCAACAGGGCCAATTATTTTGTAGGCAATGACTGAAATGCCACATCTTTATCTATGAAGCAGAAGGAAATAATAATCACTTGGCATTTTTTTAAAACCCTGATCAATTTCTCCATTTCTCCAAGATATAAAAGTTTCTCCATAATAGCAGCTAATGTTATAAATTAATATTATAAAAGTTAAATAACAATTCTGATCCCTTATCCCAAGCAGAAATTCATATACATATTGAGCTGCTGAGGCACGGTACCACCTACTTTGATTGGCACCATCCCCAGCCTGGTCAACCATCCCTCTCCTCCTAGCTAAACACCTGCCCCTCAGGGTGCTGTTCAGTCCCATCTGCTCTGTGAGGCCTTGACAACCCAAGCAAGAAGTAGTTCTCCCTCCTCTAAACTCAAAGCACTTATCAACCGCACAATTCATTTGACATTTCTTAAAAAGCGCCTTATAATCTTAGTTGTGTACACCTGTGTGTGTATGTGTGCATGTATAAGGGAAATTAGATCATAACACTTACACTTCAATACTTGATATTTTGGTGTGTGCTGTCTTCTCTAATACATGTCCACAATCCCTTGTTTCAATTCAGAAAAAAATCAAAAGCCTCTAAAATTCAAATTTTTCTTCATGATTCATTTTTTATTAAAACCTGACCTGAATTCAGAAGAGGCTATTTATAGTCTTTATAGAAATATATATATAGTTTATATAAATACTACATATATATTTATATAAGTATATATGAATATAAATTTATAAATAAATTAAATAAAAATAAGTAAATAAAATGTGAATAAAATATATAATATATATTATGTGATATATATAATCACTTAGTGTAAACATACATACATGTTGCAAGAGATTTATTAATGTCTCTAAACATAGAGTTCTGTCTTAGATCTATTGAAACATAATATATGGTATCTGTACCTAGTTACATACCTAAAATCCTAAGATTTCTGATTCTCAAAATACATTTAGCCCCCAGTATTTTGAACAGAAGATCATGGATCTGTAGCCAATTCAGAGCAACTGAAATAAACTCAAGTTGTTCTAATACTTGAGACAACTGAAACAAGTCAGTCTCCAAAACTTGATTTCTAAGAATTACCTGACATCAATCATTTTCAATATCCCTTTTATGTCTTGCATCATGTTTGTCAAGAAGCAAATTCTCAACAGCTATTTATAGACTGTTGGCTAAGTTGTCTTGAATAATAGTGTAGAATAATATGCATCTCTGTCCTATATTTGTTTCTTTCTGGTAGAATAACCTCAGTTGATCTAAGGACAAAAATACTTCCAGTGCACCTGGTGTGTGCCTCTCTCGGAACACTTCCTCACTCTGTAATGTAACACTGTGTACAACCAGACTCTCCATGAGTCAGCACGTTGCATGATGTCACTCACATAATGTATATAGCCCATGCCTTTTGCTAAATGAATGAATGGATGGATGGATGCTCTTTGCATTAGAAGTGAATAAAGTACTGGTAACCAAGAGTTTTATTTCTTCTAAATTGTGTCATTTAGGGCTTGAATTCTAGTCAATATAAACATAAATACTAGAAACCCAGTGACAAGATTCTGAGTAGAGGTGTGTGTGTGGGGGGTGAAGGCTAAATTGTAGAAAGGCAACATATCCAAGTGTAGACACATCCCAGT
The DNA here is from genome assembly GCF_009762305.2 of Zalophus californianus. Taxonomy (NCBI): domain Eukaryota; kingdom Metazoa; phylum Chordata; class Mammalia; order Carnivora; family Otariidae; genus Zalophus; species Zalophus californianus. The sequence goes on along the minus strand of NC_045596.1, from coordinate 165,748,838 downwards.
TCCTGTCTTGTGGATTCAATTGGATATACAGGAAGTCAGTATTATCTCAAATATCTATTTGCTGGGGTGGCCTATTTCTACATATTTTTTAGAGAGTTCAAATTATGCACATCATTCTGGAAATTTTACTTTCAAACAGGAAACCATTTACTCTGTTCATTTAGCATGGCATCTAAACTCCTCACTCCAAGCTTCTGGCTCAGTACCACATCCCAGTTTGCCTGGAACTGACAAGGTTTGTAGGACATGGGACTTTCAATGCTAAAACAGGGACAATCCAAGACAAATTGGAATCAGTTGGCCACCCTAGCTTCTGGGGTCAGACCTGATTTAACATCACACCGGAGAGATGGATTAGTAAAAATTTTGGAAATAATTGCTTGGGAGACTAGAGCAGGTCTTCTTTCAACCAACCAGACAGGATCTAGCAACAAATCTCAAAGTTTTACTTGTCAGATCACCACATGGGTGTCCTTAGCCAGAGAAGGGGATAACGCAGTTAACAGGCAATAGTATTCTCACCTGCCTGTCTGCCCTCTGGACCATGGCCTCAGAGTGAACTTCAACTCCAAAACATGCAACTTTCACTGACATTCCCTACTCTCTCTCTCTCTCCCCCATCTCTCCTCTCCCTTCCTCCCTTGTCCTTTTCTTTCTTCCTTTTCCACTCATTCCTGATGCTTTCTAGGCTTTAGGATAACAAAAATTAGTCCATCCTCACAAAGGACTTACCGAAATAGTTCCAGGAATTTACGTCTTTTAAAGTATGTGGCTTTCTCACCTAAGGTTTTCTTATCCATAATATCAATTCTTCAAGTTTGTATAATATTGTGCAGTTTATTCTATTCTGTCTGTTCCATGTATTTTCTTATTTAAGTTGTCCTCAAATCCTGTTTTACCAATGAGGCAGCTTGAAGCTCAGGGAGATAAGTCAACTATCACAGGGCCCCCTAATTAATAAGCAGCAAAGACAATGGCAAAGACCAGATCTTTTGACACAAAGACCAAACACCATATTTTAATGCCAACTAGTTTCTAGTAATGCTGGGGAAGTGATAGGTCAAATAAACAAACAGAGTAACTATAGAGTCAGAACACATTTCCCAGGCTTCAACATCTGTTCTCAGTGGGGATTATTTGGAAATATGCATTTTCTCTAAAACAATTTTTCCAGTTTTCAGTCATGAAATGACTGATCAACATGTCTTTCTGTGACATGTTCAACAGTCTTTCCGTTTTTCTCTTTTTTCCTACCTTAAATCAAATTAATTACCTCAGGAATCCTTTAGCAAGTATCACCGTTTGTTGGGTTTGGTTTTTATTGTTGTTGTTGTGGTTTGGTTGGTTTTGTTTTTTGGTTTTGTTTTTGTTTTGCAAATGCTGTTGATAATTAAATTTGACTGGGCCATTCAGCTCCTGGCTGAGGAGACAGCTGTCAGTGTGGATGGACAACTCAGTCTTCCAGGCTCTTCTGCTGGTAAATGCCTCAACTCGATGTAAACTGAAAAGTCGAGGCTCAAAATGTACATTTTCTTTGTATCTCTAGCAGAGGACAGGGCCTCTTGTGATGAATAAAGAAAGAAAAAGACTAGTAAATTTCAGTTAATATCAACTTGGTGGATCTTCATGTTTTCATAAATGGCTTATGATAGCTACATTTTAAATCTTGAATGATTTCTTTAGACTTTACAGGGTTTAAAACAAGTTAGATGTTCATATGTGCGGATAGATGAAATAAATTGTGGGCATCTATACTCTGAAACACCACAAAACAATTGAAAACACATTTTAGAAAAAAAATATTTAGTGACCTGGAGAAATGTTCAGGATATAATGTAAACTAAACTGTGTTTATATGTAGGGTACAAACCTAATTACTTATTATTAAATTATACACACCCACCTATTTAAAACTATATAAAGACCAGAAGGCTATAAATCAAGCTCATAGCAATGGTTATTTCTTAGTTGTGGATTATGGTGATTTGTTTTATACTAGAGGATATATACTCTTGATGAAGAGGGAAAACAATTTTATTTTACAACTTACATATAGGCCACATTTCATGCTAACTTGTTTTAATGCAAAGTGGAGAAAACACTGCTTAGGGGACGTGTGGTGCTACAACCGGGTCTTAAATCGCAGAAGATTTTATTTGCAGTGATTTATTTATTAATTTATTGTTGATTTGGGGGACAGTGGATTGGGAGAAAACTGGCTCTGTCAGAATATGATGTAAAAGCCCCAGCTTCTCCTATTTCTCCAAAGGATACAAGGGAAAGCTGTTTTCCCATTGTATGGCAGACCCAAAAATCACTCTCGTTATTTAGATAAAATGAAGTAACACTCTTCCTTCTCATATGTTTGGAAGTGAGTTCCGCTATCCAAGACTGCAAGATAGAAAAATCCATGTGCTATTTCTTTTATGCCTTGAAGGAAATTAAAGAACACTGTAAAATATTTCATGTTCCAAAATACATGCCATTAAACACTTCCTGAGAATAAACAAATGTGAGGATGACTTATAACAGAACCATCATTCCTATTCAATTTTGTATTGAAACTCTAATTATAATCAGCCTATTAACAGGAACTGCTTCCTCACCCACACTACATTCATATATCATCAGTCTTCATTAATATAGTATTCATAGATCATTGATTTTCATTAATATAGAATAATTCCCTCTAGTTTCAGTCACTGATTAGGTTCTAAATATCTTAAGTATGCCTGTCTCCTGCAGAATTCTAATCTTTGAAAATGAGCCATTAAACAGAACTTTAGAGGAGATGAAAGTCCTTTTATAATTTTCTCATGTTGTTTGACAAAAGAATCCTAAAGCTGGGATAGTCCATATTCTTCCATGTGGTGAAAACAGAGGATGTAGAATGTAGGTTCCAGGAGGACAGGATCTTGATCTATGTTGTCTGCCGGTATATCCCAGGTCTTTAGAACCAGGCCTGGCACAAAGTATGTGTTAAATAAACCCCTGTTGAATGAGGCAAACAGTTTATTCTCCATAAAGCTATCTGTGTAAGAGAAGGAATTTTACTTGAGGAAATTCTGCTAGTAGGAAGGCATCCTCTCTGTCCAGACTGATCTTAAAAACACCTGCCGCATTATGGGTATAATGCATTCATGGTGTTTGGTCTTCAAACACTATTCAGTTAAGGTGCTTTACTCCCTGTGGTCATGGCCACAGTTCCCAAACGCTGTGCAGAGGTACCCTGGGATGATGCAGTAAGCATACAGGGTAACCATAAGATTATTTAAAATTCTGAGAAAAGCATAGAGACATCCATTAGATACCTTGGGAACCATATCTTGAGGAAGTTCACAGTTTCAACATTAGATGCTACAGTCCTTTGAATGAGGTCATATTCCTGTGAACCTGGATATTTGAGGGCTCATCTAGCCCACGAGTGGGGAACAGGAAACAAAGGTGACAATGTCCAATCTAATCCAAAGATTTGAGAAGTTATGCGGTGTCCAACAGGCAAATGCATCCATTAGTAAATGTGGTTATTTAAGGATGAAATACAAATATTAACTTTTCCTTCAGTATGTGCTGGATGAGTTATTAGGACATAAATACTTATTAAGTTGTTTGGACACTAAAAGTTATGACATCACCCTAGTATATTTGCTTATTGGTTGAGCAAGAATCAATGGCCTGCTAATTGGGCGCTGCTGTAAATACCCTTCCTCATGAACCTCAGATAAGAGGCAGAGTCACAGAGGGCAGAGTGGGTTTCCCTGACAGGGATTCATTGATTCACTGGCACCCCCATGTCCAAGCCAACAGATGCCATCCTTAGAGGGAGGGGATGAAGGGCATCCCCCAGATCAGACAGTGTTGGCAGAGTGGGGGAAGACCAGTAAGGTGAAACCTGAGGACTGGTACCAGCTTTTATTCTTTCATTCTGCTGCCACCATCGCTCACTTCACCTAATCTATACCTCATGCTCACGGATGGGAATGATTTACTTATCCAGCAGCATCAGCTATTCAACTAGAGAGCCAGCTTCCTGGATCATTTCTTATATCCTATGAATATTTATGGAGGATTCAAAGATGAAAAAAGCAACCAGTGCCAGAAGCACAGCAGAGATGAAGTACAGGCTAAGTTCAGAAGTAGACAGAGAGAGAGGGTGGCCTTTTGGACTGAGCTGAAGGAAGCTGAAACCTTAGAAGCCATTTTGGAGAAGTTAGTACTGATACTGTCCCCTGAAGAGAACGTGTGTATCTCTACTTCACCCTCAGCTAGCATGCTTCCCTAAACAGGTTTCTCCACTCAACCTGAGTGTTGAGTGACCTTAAGCATATATCCCTAAAAGTCACATTTGTCCTTAATAACCCACAGTTTGCAGGTTACAAAAGTTGCCTCTACTTCTATTTAAAACTAAATGAATACGAATATTAGCTATGCATATATTTTGCATGTATCTATTTGTATTTAACCTAGAAATAAAGTACTTTTTATTAACTGCCACTTGAAAACTGTTAAATCTGAAGGTCCAATGCTATTCTGAGTTAGCTCTATAAAACCACAAAGCAACTCTAGAATTCCTTGAGGTCTTCTAAGACAGATGGAGCTCCTTTGCTCCATCATGTTATGTACTTCCAGCCGTTGGATCAAGAGAATCCAGGGTGCCAAATGCTAAGGCAGGAAGGTCCTCCAATCCCTACAAGTTTAAAGACCATTTCCTTATACCACTGCTTCTCCTATTAAGCAATGAAGTTGGTGGGCAGAGGATGATTACAAATAAAGAAAAGGTTTTAGGCTAGATAAGACTTTGCAAATCAATGTTAGAAAATCTTTAGGTTAATTTTGTCCCTGGGGGAAGAGGCCAACCCAGAGCCTGAATTATTTAAATGTATCATCCATAATTGTTCATTTAACTATGGCTTGCCCACAAATTGCATACTTCATTGTTGCCATGCAGACACAGCCAAAAGGGAGTGCATGAGAGAGAATATAAATGATTTCTATTGAAGAATTTTTAGGACAAGGGTGCCATTAACAGCTAATGAAGGTGACGCTGCTTAAAATTTGCAACTGCAAGTGTGCTCCACAGACCAAGAGCATCAACATCACTTGACAGTTTATTGAAGAAGCAAATCTCAGATCCCACCCTGGACCACTAGATGAGACTCGACATTTAGGAGAGTTTCGGGTGACTGGTATGCAAATTAAATTTGGAAAGCACTGGATTAGAATCAGCGGTTCTCAGCCCAGCTGGGAGACATTGAACACTTATGGACTCTAGGTTCCACCCAAGCCAATTAAATCAGAATCCCTGGGGCTGCAGCTGAGCAATGGCAGGCTTTAAAGCTCTGCAGGTGCTTCTAGTGTGCAGCCAGGGATAGGAAGGATCAGATTGGAGGGACAGCACCTGGCATGAACCTCACTTTACTTCAATCTTATGAAGCATCTGTATTTTTATGTTTCATTTGTTCAAATCTATGTACTGGCACCATGTTCTACATTAGCATACAACACTAGTCCTCATGCAGCTTGAAATCTAGAATGGAAATACTTTTTTTTAATCGAAATACTTTTTGTTAACTCACAGAACTATTTTATTAAGTTTCATTAATTCTATAGAAGCCTATTTATTCAAAAAATCATAAGATGCGGCAGATAGAAAATAATAGGTTTTGAAATAAAATCAAACTAAATTTAACTCAGGATAGGATGACTTTCTGCAGTGAAAATATTTCCTAAAATAAAATGGGGCTAATGGTTCAATCTCATTAATCTCTGTTGTGCCTGCTTGATAAAAGTTAGTTCCCAGAATCCTGGCCACAGAAAAAATGAAGACCGGAACCAAGATCTCCTAACTCTTACGTCATGTTTTCCCATGTCCCACGCTGACATCAGTTATGCCAAATTGACACAGAGCCTGCCCTCATACAGACCAGGAACATGGTGAGCATGAGACAAGGGAGTGTGTGGGAAGACTAAGTCAGAAAATCTCACTTGCTGGTCATGAAACATTCATGTATCTGGTCACAAGTTTGTGGTGACTACAGCAATCTAAGATTCTTTCAAAGCAATCCAGGATGGATTGTAGAATGCTAGGAAGTAGAGAGAAGAGCCAGAGAGGTGGCTTAAGGAAGAAAGGTGTATGAGTAATAAAGGATTTGGGATTACTTAGCCAGAAGAGAAGCTGAAGCATTACTTAATAACACTTGAGACACATAGAGGATTACAGAATTTAGACTGATGGCCAGCTGTTTTTCCAAAGCTGCTAAAAAGGAAAAACAGACTGAGCCTGAATGGCAGGCCTTTAGAAGACAAGAAGCTTAAGGGAGCTGATGCATGATGTTAAGAAACATTTACTGCCCCGGGGCGGGGGGGAGGGGGGTGGTAGTTGAGGAAGGTTTGTAGAATAAGAGCATTATTAATACCCAGTGGTGAAAGGGAGAACATTTAAACCATGCTAGATAATGGGACTCAAGAGTTAAATGGAATCTTGCTGGAAACACAGATGGGCAAGATGGTAACTCAGGATTCTGTGAATTTCTAGGGATAACTCATTCCCCATGCTAGGCACAGGATGAAACAACATTTTTTAAGGCAAAACTCTTGAATATTAAATCATCAAGATTAGGCAGATGTCTGGACATCTTTCTTTCTGACTCTATATTTTGACTAAAAATGATCTCCCCTTTGTGTTAAGAAAGATCAAGTAAAATGTTCACGTATATGCCAGAGTTAGTTCTTGCCTCCACCATCCAGCAGCATGCTTGATATACGAGTTTTATTAACTGAAAATGAAAGGTCCAGGTATTAAAATTTCATCAGCTCTGTTGACTGAAAAGCAAAATGAAGCTGATAATCATTAGCACTTTACACTAATCAAGATATAATTACAGCGGGAATTCCTGAGTACACCTTTAACTCCAGTCTCCTGCTTCTCAGTTATGAAATCTCAACAGGTGGTGTAGAGCAACAATCATGCCTACAAATGACTGAGGACTCTCCCAGAGACCTCCATATCTCTCAGCTCTGAGGACTGCACTCAGAACTCCCAGACCATATCTTTAGCCAGTATCACCGACGATAAGAATGGCTGCAATTCGTGGTACCTCAAAGTGGTCAAAATCCTCTTGAAAACCTAGATGGTTTCATAATGACAGCAATAGGACTCAACAATGTGTACATTCAGCAGACAGTTAGCAGGAAATCCTACACAAGAGAAGCAGTTTCTCTGAAGGCTGAGAGTAAAGTAAGAAAACACAAAATTTAATCTTTTCTTAGCTTTCAGATAAATAAACTGGTTTGGCGTCTATGTCACATGACAATTTATATAGCAGAATAGCCTACTGAGACATTGAATAATTGTCTTATTTTCCAATAGACCCACTTCATAAAAACGAAAGGTGTTTTCCATTGTATTCCAAAATGGGGGTTAAGCCTTGAAGTCTGGCTTTCCCCACCTCCAGGACAGAATGAACAGATGCACTTATTCTGAGCTACCTAAAAAGCAAAGGGATCTGAGTGTCAAAGAAGGGTGTGCTTTCTGATATCAGGAAAGGAATTGTCTCATTAGGGGCTGGGAAAAAAGAGGGTTGCAAGTATGGGTAGAGACCTGGGCATCTTAAAAGCAGTATGTCTAAGGTGGCAGGACATCCCCCAGAAATGTACATAACGGAGACTTGGCCTTCTTTTTTTATTTTATTTATTTGATAGAGAGAGACACAGAGAGAGATGGAACATAAGCAGGGCGAGTGGGAGAGGGAGAAGCAGGCTTCCCACTGAGCAGGGAGCCTGATGCAGGGCTCAATCCCAGGACCCTGGGATGGTGACCTGAGCTGAAGGCAGATGGTTAAACGACTGAGCCACACAGGTGCCCCAAACCTTGGTCTTCTTTTCCATAGCCTCACTTGACACAAAGGGGATGAAACCATCAGTGGAAGTCTCTGACATGAAGGAATATATCAACCTGTGAGGGAGACAGCTAAGTTGAGATCCACTTCTGAGGAAGCCCTGGGGCTTCACCCACAGCCTGTGGACCAGCACACAACAGCATCCTGGGTGGCCCTAAAGTAGCCAGAGCCCACAGGCTGGGAGACTTCCTTGAGGGTGCCCTTATGCCTCTAGGCCCTTGTGTGGCCCTAGAGAGGGAGGAGAGTGTACCCCAAAGAATGACCAAGACTATCCTTCTAATCCATCTTCAGGGCTAGAGGACAGGAGTAATTTACACTGATTTTCAAAATACAAAGAAATATGATATTTACTATACTCAAGTACTATCCAGTAATTTATACTTAATGTATCTGATTATTAAGGAAACCAACCTGAGTGTTACACAAGGCTTTTGAGGCTGCCACTTAAAATATACAGATATTTCAAAGGATAAGAGTACAGTCTGGGACATTTACTACCAATTATTTTAGGTAGAATGCTTACTTTACAAGTGTCTTCTCAATTTCATACTCTGGACAGTTTTTGGGTTATCTTCAATGGTTGATTTAAGAGTTCTTGCCAGAAAATCTCTCATTCAGAGTTTTTTTCTGAATAGTAATGCATTTTGTGTATGGATTCCACTCCCTGACCTCATCTCCTATTGTCAGTTTCAGCGTAAGCACAGGAAACTGACAATTTTTTTGTTCTACTCTATTCCTTCATAAAAATGTGTTAAAGAACACTTTCTGGAATAAAGGTATAACCACATCATAAAAGCTGCTGAAATCATCAACTGTCTTATACCACTATTTGATCATCCTAAAAAGAAAAGTGAGTTTATGCTATTTAAAAGGATTTGTGAAAATCACCTACACAGTAGTCTCATTGTTAAAATCTTTAATTCCATTCAATCTTTGATCTTTTGTTTCTCTGGTCATCAAATATAAAATAAAAACACAGTAGCCTTGATCTAATCATTGCTCCAAGCCTCTTGTGATCTAGTGTTCAAAAGTAGTGTCCAAAAGAAGTTAGCTAGCCTTGCATTGCTAATTTATTTGCTGAATGATAGTCAGCGGCCTGATTCATTTGTTTTCTCTTGACAGTGTGACATCATGGAAAGACTACTGCAAAACAAAAGAAGTCTCTTTGCCATCAACCCATTATATCACCCTGGGCAAATGCCTTTACCTCTCTAGGCCTGTGTCCTCATCGGGAAAATGAGATGGTTGAAACAATGATTGGTTAGCACCTTCCAGCTCTGCAATTCTATGAATCTATTACTTGTTGTAGTTGTAAGCATTAGAAAAGCCAAAGACATCATCAGAACAAATGCATTGATCTAAAGATGACATCTTAGAACATGCCAGCTTTTCTAAGTTACAAGAAAACACACTGCTATGGAGATCTGCCTGTTTGACAAAGTATTGTTTGCGTCTATTAAAACAAGTATCTAGACAGGCTATGCTCGCAAACGAAATAACCTGATTCAGATGATGGAACTGCTGCAGTGTATGAAATCTTATATGCAAATAGGGGAGGTGCTGATTGAACCTGAAGTGCATATATTATTTAAAATTTGAATTTATGTAACTTACAAACAGATCTAGAATACCCTGATCTTTATTCATTCAACAGAGAACTCAAATAAGCAATTCCGTGTCTGGCATAGAAATTTATGGAAAAGTTCCGAAGCTCTGTCTCTCTCATTTCCAGCAGGAAATAAAGAAGGAAAGAAGAGAAACAAGATTGCAGAAGAAGGATATATGATAAACACACTTACACACAAGACAAGCAGAGTGGACGAGATCATTGCTTATCTGTTCCTTTTCCCATTTTGTTCACTGTTCCTACAAATACTTAAAGTTTATAAATATATCTTTGTGGCTTTTTTCCTTTCGATCATTTTAGTGAGAGCCTTAGAGTCTGAACTATGCTGTTCATTAGGTAAGCAAAAATCTGTAGATCAATTTTGAAGCATTATTTGTCACCACCTCAAAATGAAGAAAAGGTCCTAAAATGTGCAATCAGAGGCCCTGGGTTCAAGTTCCAGTTATGCTATTTTACTGCATAACATCAGGCAAGTCACTTTACCCTGCTGTCTTAATTCCCCCACAGGTAAAGGAGAGAGAATTATACTTCAGACTTCGTGCTTTTTATGAAGATCAAGTGAAATAATGAATGTGATGTTTCTGATAGAATGTCTTTAACATTATCAGTTATGATCACTTATTTTATTATTAGTTTAGATTCTGCCCTCTCAACTATGGTTTTACCATACCCTAGGATCTTTAAAATGTTATATATCTTTATTCATTTTTGAGTGATGAACAGAGTTTTTGAAATGTTTTTATAGGTGTAATGAATATAACTTTTGATATAGTCAATTCCTGTTATTCACAGTTAATTATATTCCTTACAAAGTCTCCAAAGAACACTGAATAAGCAAATACCAAACCATTGCTCCTTAGGGGAAATTCAGGCTTAGGTTCCTATGAGCCTATGTCACATCTTGGTCAACTAATCAATATAGAACCTTGTTTTATGTGTGCTTCTGTTTAAAGACACATTTTTAATATATATTTTTGATTCATTAACATTTAACTCCAAGTCATCAACATATAACTCATGCCTAAACTAAGCTAAGCTAACTGGGAGTTGTATGTAAGTGATGAACCACTGAATTCTACTCCTGAAACCCAATATTGCCCTGTATGTTAGCTAACTGGAATTTAAATAAAAATTTGAAAAATAAATAAATAAACTAAGCTAAGCTAAATGCATGTATTTTTTGCCATAAGTTCACACAGGCATAACTGGATTGTAAAATGGAGTCTGACCTCAGAGCCTTTGCTTATACTCTACATTACTCTGTATTTCACCTATTTTACCAGGAGAAAAAAAGTTTCTTTAAATCAAGAAAGCAGACAAGACAGGCATGACATTTTCTGTAAAGCTGGGAAACCACTGCCTTTGATCATTATATTTATCAGAAATTTAAATAACCAAGGTAACTTCATTCAAAAATAAAGCTATAGGTATTTAAATGCCTAGCATTATTCTCAATTAGGCTTCCAATTTTCACTCACATAACAAATATTTATTAAATGCCTACGTGCCAGGAAGTGTTCTACGTGCATTCATCAACAGAGCCATAATGCTGTAATGCCTCTGGAGCATACTTCAGAAGTGTTTGCTATCAATCTTCTACTGTTTTTAAGACACACACACATTACAGCAACTTCAAACTCTTAAGGGTCAGAAATGAAAGAAAGGTTACTGCCAAGTTTGATGCCATTTCCTGTCAAGCCAATGATGTCTGAGAGTCACATAAAAGAGAGTGCTCAATATCCATTTTTGCTAAGAATGATAGATGTATTCATAAAAGCTTATATGTGAAACAGTAACTTTAAGGGACGATGAATTAACCAGGATAGATTAGGCTTTCCTGCAATAACAAACAACCCCAAAGTGTCACAATAAAGGCATCTTTCTTGTTCTTGCAAAGTCTAATGTAGATTGAATGGCCCTCCTCTGTCTTGTAGCCTGGTCTTAAAGTAATGCACATTACATCTACACATAATCAATTCAAAGTCTGGGGAATGTAGGAAGCAAATGGATTTTGGATGAGGGACTTGTCTGCCACAAACACAAATTAATTTTCTTGTTAATCCTAAATACAAAACCTAAAGTTCAGATTATGGATAATCTTAAAATTTCACTTTGATTAATGGGAGACAATGGGGAATACCTGTAGTTTACAGCCTTTTTCCTATGCTTCAGATTTCGACTACATAATTCATATTCTCTTCAAAAAAATTTTTAAAGAATAGCTAAATGATGTCTTCTTTAGCATTTTGAGTAAGAACACAGCCTCATTCTTATTTCAATTATCTTGTTTGTATGGGTTTATCACAAGAAAAGGGGGAAAAACACTAGCTAGCAAGCATAATCTCAGGGCTTGCAGCCTTTGTCATGTGCCATCAGTTAAAAGAAGTTGGCCAAATACGTGTGCACTCAGAATTTCAGAATGGGAGGGCACCTGGGTGGCTCAGTTGTTTAAGCGACTGCGTTCGGCTCAGGTCATGATCCTGGAGTCCCGGGATCGAGTCCCGCATCAGGCTCCCTGATCAGCAGGGAGTCTGCTTCTCCCTCTGACCCTCCCCCCTCTCATGTGCTCTCTCTCTCTCTTTCTCGCTCTCTCAAATAAATAAATAAATAAAATCTTTAAAAAAAAGAATTTCAGAATGGGAACTCCTTTGGAAACAAGATCTTTGCAGATGTAATTAGTTAAGCTGAGATGAGGTCATACTGAATGAGGGAGGGCCTCAAATCTAGTGACTGGTGTCTTTACAATAAGAGGAAGGACACAGAGACATACAGGGAAGATGGGCATGTGGCAGTGGAAACAGAGATTGGAGCATAAAGGTTAGAATGCCAAGGGAAGCCAACAGCCACCAGAAGGCAGGAGGAGGCAAGGAAGGATTCTTCCTTAGAGCCTTCAGAGGGACCATGGCCCTGCCCACAACTCAATCTCTGAGTCTCAGCCTCCTCTTTGTTATGAGATAATAAATTTCTGTTCTTTTAAGCCATCCAGTTTATGCTAATTGTTGCAGCAGCCCCGGGAAACTAATATAGATTGGATCATAGATTTCAACTAAGAATTAAAAATCCCAAGTTACAAGCATACTAAGGCTTTGGCAATATATGAGTAATATTCATCTGCTTAGTCTTTATAAATGTCTTAGAATTTTAGACCTAGTGGAGACATTGCTTATCACTCAAATCTTACAGCTTCTCTGGAGAACTTTCTTGCTCTTAACAAGGGGAAGAAGGGTGCCTGGGTGGCTCAGTTGGTTAAGCGACTGCCTTCGGCTCAGGTCATGATCCTGGAGTCCCGGGATCGAGTCCTGCATCGGGCTCCCTGCTCAGCAGGAAGTCTGCTTCTCCCTCTGACCCTCTTCCCTCTCGTACTCTCTCTCATTCTCTCTCTCTCTCAAATAAATAAATAAAATCCTTAAAAAAAAAAAAAAACAAGGGGAAGGATTCCCCTCATTCTCAATTCTTGGGGTACCTCCCCAAGGTACATCTCTCAAACTTTCCTCTGCCCTCAGTCACATCTATCTGCTGATCCCTGTCCCACCCAATACCTCCCCCTGCTCCTCATAGGTATGCAGAGCCCAGGAAAATGCTTGCATTTTATATACAAACCCACACCAGCACCATTCTCTGTGCTGCCTCTTCCTTGAGATCATTCATTAAGAGGATCAGAGGTCAGCAAATCTTTCATGTAAAGGACCATGTAGCAAAGATTTTAGGCTTTGTGGACCATATGGTTCCTGTCACAACTATTCAGCTCTGCCACTGTAGTCCAAAATCAGTCTTGATGGAACATAAATGAATGTGTATGGTTGTGTTCCAATAAAACTTTATTTATGGACCAAAATATGAATTTTATATATTTTTCCAGTGTCACAAAATATTCTTTTGATTTTTTTTAAACCATTTACAAACATAAAAACCATTTTCGGCTTGCAGATCAGGTCAGATGCATGCAGCAGGTCAGATTTGGTCCTCAGGCCAAAGTTTGCTAATCCTTAATCTACATCCATGGTTCTCCACTGAAGTCAGATTTTCCCCCTAGGAAGCATTTGGCTATGTCTAGAGCCATTTTTTTTATTGTCACAACTAGTGGGGTTCTTCTGGAATCTAGTGGGTAGAGGCCAGGGACATTGCTAAACATCCTGTGGTCCACAGAACAACCCCTCTCCCAATGGAGAATGTCGAGACTCCTGAGATGAGAAACCCAGGTCTAGATTAAGGATTCCTTTGAGAAACTGAGACCCTTCCCTAACAATCCCCATTGGTTAGGCGGTTATTAAGACCTCACTTAAATGGCTCTCCTCATAAATACTTTTCAAACATTCCAACTACAATTACTTTAACCTATTCAATATCCTATTGCATTTGTAGACCTTCCCAGTGTGTGGTTTATTGTATTCCAGTGTCTGTGTTCCCTCCTACTCCATGAGGAGCCTCCAGAGGGCAAGGGGTGTCTCATTCACCTTTGTGTTTCCAGGACACAGGATGTTTGTTGAGAGGGACTAAGCTAAGAAAATAATGAAATAAACCTCCACGTTATGAATTCTCTTATGGCAGGTACCAGATGAGGGAATTTCAACTTTGATGGAGAAATGACTTCTATCCCTTGGGGTGGACATTTTCTGTCTGGGAATGCCAGCCTCACTGGGTGAGTCAGTCACCAACAGAGGGCCCCATACTTGATGCAGTCTGAACTACCTATGGCCAGAAAGCCTGGTGGGACTGGAGCTGGCTGAGCCTCCACTTAGTGAGAAGCTCCATTTAGAGGCAGCTAGGACTCCCTGCAGCCACTCCTGGAAGCAACCGTGACACGTCTTAAGCATCGGTTGAGCTCCGTGTTAGAAGCTACACTGCCTTCCATGAGGGAGGGGCAATTGAGAGGCCACCGACAATAATGGATTTGGCAGAATCACCCAGCCCTGACTTTGCTCTGTCCTGCTCCCATCTGACATACCTGATGCCCCTTGGATTCCCAACTCAGCTTCCTTCTCCATCTCCTGATCTTTACCCAGAGATCTTCCCGGCTCACAGTTCTTATCTGCCCCCACCCCAGCACTTTGCACTGGCTTCCTCCCAAGACTGCTGTGCTTCTCCTAAGACTGCTGGTATCAGCTAGTCTGCATCCTAGATGGCTGGGCCAACACCTTTATTAACAGCTCTCTGCCTGGCACACATCCAGAGCCCCCAGCACAAAATCCAAACCCTCAGTGGCCAGCCTTTTGAGCATTCAGGCTGTTTCTCTCATCTTCCAACTTAACCTCTGTTCAAATCTGATCTCCTGCTTATTTCTCTTGGCTCTTCCCCTTTCCCCGTATCTACCCAGTCACAATGGATTAATGTTTTGTTTGGCAGATTTCTGTGGCTGTTTTCATTCTTCTTTTTCCCCAGGTTTCTGTGATCATGTACCCTGGCCCATACTTCTGTGTTTGCACTAGTCCTCAAGCAGGGTCTGAACACCAGATTACAATTTTCTGTCATTCTCTGTCATGGAGAAGAACATGGCAGGCATGCCTGTATACAGGAATATGGCAGAATTCAGAATAAGTATGGAGACATGGTTCCTCTGTGAAGAGTGCTTAAAGACTTATGGGTGAGGTAAACTCACTGAAGCGAAGCAGCCGTGGACAAGAGACAATAAGATATTTTAAGGGCAAAATTACATGGCACAGCATTCAGAGAAGAGTAAATAAAAACAGCTCCATTTCCTGAGTGGACAGAGTTCAGATTTATTGAGCACTGTGATAAGCACTTCGCATTTATTAACCAGCTCGTATAATCATCATGGAAAACCCTTAATAGAAGTCATAGCATTATACCCACCGTACAGATGGGGAAAAGGAGGCTGAGGCAAGTGAGGTCCTCTGCTAATAAAGGGAGAGGCCCCCATATGTCTCCCTTTAAAGCCAGTGCCATATGCCTTGCGATTTCCAGTGGCCATGACACACTTCGGAGACCGCGTGGAGACCGATGCTCTGGAGATGAAGCTATGGAGACCCACAGCAGGAAGAGGGAAGGGCCTCTGGGCTATAGGACAATGGCAGGGAAGGAGCAGCGGGCTGGTGGTACAGGAGACCTGTCTGGAGAAGGTGTGTGGAGCAGATAGAGGAAATAATGTGGGAGGCCCAGAAGAACTAACCTATACAAGCTCCTGCATGCTAGGAGAAGGAATTCACCTTGCTCTCAATGGAAATAGACCAGAGGTCTTGCACAGTATAGTAATAAGTTGTATTTGGGGAATAAGACCCCAATATGAAAATAGACCTTTTGTCCCTCAGGTAAGTCCCCGGCCAGAGTGACGTCAGTGTTGCCTGCACTGCATTCGAGCTTCCCTGAGGTAGATATGTGGGATGCACATCAAGGACCGCCTTGTTTGGCCAAGTCTGTTCTTAGGTCTGTGTCTGTCCTGAGGCTGCTATAACAAATTACCACACGTTTAATGGCTTTAAACAGCACAATTTTATTTTATTATCATTCCAGAGGTCAGAAATCTTAATTCCATATGCAATCTTAACTCCTCCTGTGTAACCTATTCATAGACTCTGGGGATCAGCACAGGGACATCCTTGGAAACCATTATCTGGTCTCCTGCAGGCAGTGGTCTTGCCCTCAGCGCTGGGTCACTGGCAGACCTGCAGCCCTCCAGCACACACCCTTATGCGCCACCCAAGCAGCCACTTGGGAAAAGCCACAGTGAAGGGCCCAGGATCCCAGAATGAAGCCATCACGCAGCGCATATGTCCTCAAGGCTCTGTCTGGTTCCTCATCCTCCTCACTCCGTTGGAAGTGCTCACCTTCCACCCACAGACTCAGCTCCTTGTGAAAGGCATCCAGGGCCAAATCCCAAGTCCCTGGGGATTTGGAATTAATTAAGCAGAATTCAAGGATCGGCAGCCTGACCTCTGAGGTTCGGCAAAGGCTTCTAGCCCCTTATCACTTTGTGTTTCAATTCTGCTAACACAGCTTCTTCTGCATTCCCGAGATCTGTACCCTCTGTGGGCCCTCATTTGGTTGTCTGGTTCCTTCTTTTATCATTGAAGATCTTGAGTTCTAGTCTTGAAAATTATTTTCTATTGCATTTACTTGCCAGTTATCAGTTGCTGATCCAGGGTGCTACCCCCCAGCTTAGTGACTGGGTCTCTCTCCTCCTGACGGGTCTCCTTCACGCCCAGGGCCCTTTTGTCTCCTCAGCCCAGCAGCCATCCCCTGAGCCCCCATGCCCACCAGCACTGCCTAACTCCAGTGGGCAGCTCCAGTGCTAGGTCCTGCCTGCCTTGGTCATGGAACTTATCCCAGACAGTCTTGTCTCCAAGGAGACACACACGATGTCCCTTTGTGCTGTTCCCAAGGTAGTATTTGAACAACCCCATGTTAACCAGGAAGTCAGAGTCTTTGATAGAAAGGAGTTAGGCTGTCCCCCCACCCCATCAACTTATTTACCACATGCTCACCTGTGAATAACCTTCTACTTTCCAAAGCTTTTTAAATCTATCGTTTGTTCCATAAAAGGGCCAATGAGGTAACAGCATCTGGAGTTAGAATGAAATGACAGATGAGACAAGTGAAGTTGGAAAGGATAATGGACCTACCAAAGATCACACAGTACCTTAGGCCAAGCTGGGGCCTGGGCTCCTGTTTCCTGACTCCCAGACCATCATTCTTGCTGCCTATCAGGTCAGTGGGTCAAGCCTACAGGTAGCATTGGGCAGAGAATCGGGGTGGAAAGACTTTAAATGTCATCTGGCTGATGTCTCCGGATGGAATCCCCTCAAGAAATACCCTGCCAAGTATCAACCAGCTTCTGCTTCAACAACACCCCGCCCCCTCGGCCACACATCCCACCTGAGTCTGCTGTCAGCTCCAGGGCCTGCTACTCTGGAGGGACAGCTTACACAGCAGCATACCTGAGCAGGGCGCTGCTCTCTCCAGCATCTTATCCAGTTGGTTGGCTTTCCTTTTGGTTTCATGACAGAAATCTAATATCTCTGAAACTTAGTAATCTTTTTCTTATCTTGAGTTCAGATCTAGCTCCCTAATTTTCTACCCACTCATTGGGTACATCTGTTGCATCCAAGCACACACTCACACACTCCCTCAGATGCACTCACACACACATACACATTCTCACATATTCTCACACACACTCACATACTCTCACATTCTCACACACTTATACTTATGCATTCACACTCACACACTCAGATTTACACATGCATACACATATATTCTCTCACACACTCTCATATTCTCACACACTCACACGCACACACACTCACATATTCTCATAATGCTCTCACACACTCACACACACACATACAGATGCTCTCACATATTCTCACACACATTCTTGCACACTTTCTCTGACACACATGCATACACATATATTCTCTCACACACTCACATATTCTGACACACTCTTTTACACACATACATTCACATATTCTTACATAACTCACACCCACGCACACATAAACACACACTTTCATGTATTCTCACAATGTTCTCTCACACTCACACATGCACACACATGCACATATGCTCACCTATTCTCACACACTCCCACTCACACACACTCATATATTTTTACATACCCTTTCACACTCACACACACACCATGAATCTCTTTTTTCCCATAACAGCCTTCCAAAGATTTGCCCCTGAGCAATCTCTTTTCCATGCTAAACCACCTCTGCTTCCTTTATTCTCCCCCGAAAGAGAGGATTGTCATGCCTTTCACTGTTCCAACCTCTGGACTATACCTCCTCTAAATCCTTCTCATGGTGTGGCAACCCCTGGCCAGCCTCCAATTTGGGCTAGACATCCATGCTGAGGTCTGCTGACCCTTTGAGAATACAGTGGGCTGAGAATTCTCCTCAAGCTTTCATCATGAACAAGAACAGAAATTCTGAAGCACACTAAACAACAAGAATGGGAGCTGGTATTTGTGCCAGCAGCTCTGTCAAGCATTTCAGAAATTCTAGTAAACATGTTCCCATCTGCAGAAGACAACTCTAACTGCAATAATTCTGCAAGATATCCAGTTGATGCTTGATCAAAGCACATCTTGAGTAGGTGGAAAGGTAATGATTCACAGACACCAATTGCTCACCCTCATCAGATAGAGTAGCTGGGGGAAACACGGAGTTGTGCTTCAATTATCCCTACCCAGAAATCACTACAGTTCAAGAGCCTGTGATTCTGGGAGGGGTAGCTTACACGGCATACCTGAGCAGGGGACTTGATTCTCTCTAGCATCTTAATTCAGTTGGTTTGGGTTTTATATGTTCTTTTTTTTCCCCTTTTGTTTTCATTACAGAAATAATTTCAAGCCAAGCTGGTTGATTAGGCAGAGCTGTTCCTAGATGTGCATAGGGCAGCCACAGCTTAGAGGGTGACGTCCTTCGAGAATGTCCAGTGGGCTTGGCCTCAGGCAGCAAGGAAGGATGGGTCATCCTGACTCTGTTCAGGGAGCTGGAGAGATTGAACTTAGTAGCTCAGGAAGCCCATGGCCTAGGTGTTCTTTTCTCATGCCTCTTGGTCCTTATCCTTACTTATAGTGTGTGAATTTGTGTTTGAGATCAAGCTTCAACCTATATCCTCAGTCTGGAAACCAGGTTCCTGATTTGTTCCTTACACTTGACTTCTATCCCAGTTCTCTTGCCTTAAATTATGGTGCCCTGTCACACTCTAACAGTCTTTACTTTCACCAGGCTGCAGCCAGGGCCCTGCTACCACCTGGCAGACTTTCCCAATGCCAGTGCCCAGCTTGTTCTCTGCAGGATCTCTGTCCCTAGACTCTCCATTGCTAGGTTCCACTCTCCCATTAAGCCCTCAAATCGTATCCTCTGCCACACCTCCCAATGCCTACCCTCTGCTTATCCTTGTACCTAATGACTTACCTGGCCCTAGCACTGCTTCCTCTGGTCCCTGCCAGCAGCTGGGTTGACATCAACCCAAGCCCAGGGACCAATTTAGCTCCCAGACCCTCTAATTCTGTCTGGTGTTGCTATCCTCCAAGACCCTTTCAGGTCCAGGCAGCTTTAAAGAGAACGGATGAGAGCCTAAGCTCCAGAAGCGGGATGTGCAGCCTGGGCACTGTGAGTTAGATGAGGAAGGGAGATTCTGGCATAAAGCAGCTGAAATCTGTTTCCCCAGCTCAAGCTACAAGCTGATAGAGCTACTTACCTCCCGTCCCACCCCCATCCCCTTCTGGCCTAACTGGCAACGTGATTTTGGTCACACTGATGACTGGGCCAGCTCTGTGGACATCAAAACAAAGTCATGAAGTCAAGTGTGCAGTTTAAGTGCTCTTGATATTTCGTTTGGAATATACTGATGGGAACTAACAAATTACCCCCAAGTTATATTTACCAGCTCGGAGGGTATTTGAATTCAGGAAAACAAACTGGTGCTTGGTTATCTGGAGGATATATTTAAATTCACAAAGAACTATCTGTGCCACGTGGTAATATTTTTTTACGGAAATAATAACTCTCCCCTTTGTTAATTGACATGATAAACAAAGATAGAGCTTCTCCTCTTCCATCACTACATCTAAAATTAAATTTAACAGCAATTCTCTGCTTAGGCAGAAAGAACAAATGGGCTAGTTACTCATTCGTGGAAAACAGGTAAAAATTTTCCAGTGACTGTTTCTTTGAGGTGTCTATTTTAGGAAATTTGTTGGGGAGTAGGTTACAAGGTGAATATCCAACCTTTCAGAGAGCAAGAATCAGGAGTTTCAACCAAGTGACTGCTTATAAAATGCTAGCACATGGAGAGTGCCCAGGAAAAAGCCGAGCTAAGCTCAAGATTTCAGGTGTTTTGCAACCCTGTCCTATATCTGAACATCATAGCCACCTTTACAAAAACAACACCCTTTAGTTA
The DNA here is from genome assembly GCF_009762305.2 of Zalophus californianus. Lineage (NCBI taxonomy): Eukaryota > Metazoa > Chordata > Mammalia > Carnivora > Otariidae > Zalophus > Zalophus californianus. The sequence continues at coordinate 165,728,438 of NC_045596.1, read as the reverse complement.
AACTAAGTAGAAAAATACAGTGGAAAGATTACTTGCTATTACCTAGGTGAATGAAGATATTTTTCCTAAGGAAAACACTGGTGAGAATAAAAGCCAAGTATTGTTTTAGGCTCTCTCCAATCTCCAAAATACCATTTAAAAAATAATCATGCCCACGATTTATGCACGATTCATTAGACAGAAAGATAAAATGCACTGCTAAATTTTAATTGCATTGGAAGAATAGACATCATGAAATATACCCCAACTTCTTGGGATTATAACCCAGCCTAGGAACATCTTCACCACAATTTAAACCCTGTCCAAATAGTCTAACTCAATTCAATTATAACAGTATTTTAGTCTCATAATTGGATAGACTTATGAAGAATTATTTTGGTTGAGCAATTACAGGGTCAAATGATCTTTTATCAATATTTAAGCTTTTTGTTGTGAAAGTTAACAGGCTTGAATTACAGACAACAACAGTAATTGTCACCTCGGAGCAGGGGGAATAAAAAACACCTTAGTTGTCTACAAAGGAAACTGTTTTTAAAGACCACAGTTTTCCTCATGCCCACCCTCACCAAGATAAGGGCAGGATGATAGCCTGCATTACACAGGCACAGGCAGTGAATCGACCCACTAGACACAAAACACCACCTGTTACCCATACGGATTACACACTGAAGCTACGGAAGAACAGCATTCATTACATAATAGGTACAGTATCTTACATAAGATATAATGAATATGATAGACAACATCTTGCAGGATGCAAACAGCCTTGCAGAAGATGCCAGCTGCTGAATTACTAATCTGACAGAGCAAGGGTGAGAGACTGAGCACCTGCAATTGTATTTAATAGTCTTAGGACAGCAAGGTCTGCTGGGCTACCTGCCCATCCCTTTAGATTTTGAAGGGCATCTACTTTTAGACTCTATTCAGGCAGCCTCTTCTGAAGAGGGAGCACAATTATTGGGACAGGCACAGCGCTCCAACTTCAGCGTCTCCCGTGGTCATTGTTCACACACATACCTGTGGTCTTTAGTGGGGTTTTCTCTCCTAGCAACAGTTTTAACCTTTTGGCATGGATTTTGCCTTGATAATGTGAGTCAGCCACCACTGCCGAGGTAAAGGACATGTTACAGAGTGTACAGCATTTATTCTTATCCACCATATCAGCGTCACTTCCCTACAAGGAAGAAAGAAAAAAAAATAACATTAGAGGGAACCCCGAGTCCTAAAATTTCTTTCTTCCCATTCCATTCTGTTGAAAATAAGATATACCATAGACCTTTTTATATTATGTTATGTTAATCACCATACATTACATCATTATTTTTGATGGAGTGTTCCATGATTCATTGTTTGTGTATAACACCCAGTGCTCCATTCAGTACGTGCTTTCTCATTGAAATGTCTAGTTTTTGCTCTGCAACATTTTTTTTTCTTCATGACAATCATCATCAAAACATTTTCAGTTACGGACTTCAACCTATATTTATTTAGTGGTTACTAGTGCCAGACACAGGGAATACAGGAGACATGTGCAAATGTGAGTTACCCAAGGAAAACAGGGTCCACGATGAGGTGAGAGCACATTGTGTCCGCCACCATGAGGGAGACAGTCTCTAATTGTAACCATTATACTCATTTAAGTAAGTAAAATATCAGAGTTCAGATAGTCTGAATTATTTAGCAGAAATTATCATTTGGCATTCAGCTCTGTCTTTCACCGATTTTAGCCTCACCAGGATACATGGCCACATATTCAAGATTTTCTTTTTTTAAGATTTATTTGATGACTTGAACATTTTTCTTAATTAACTGGAGTATATATCATAAAGTTACGATGACCATGCTGGCTGAATTTTCTAGGAGAGTTTGTATAATTTTCTTTTCTTTGGGAATAGTGATCAGTTAAACCCAGCACAAAATACTTAAATTCAGCTTGATTTTTATTCTTTTGTAAGACAATGAAAGTGAAGCATGAATCAGAAAAAAAAATCCTTTGTTAGATCATGTGACCTGGCTATTGTGCACAAAGACCATCAATTACCTATATCATACAAGGGGAAGATTAATCCATGGGCTCCTTTCCTGCTAGTTAGAAATTGAGGGTAAGGCAGACTCTCAGATAAGGAGTTAATCTATTCCTTAATGGGACAGCAATCATGAGGCATCTTTCTATTAAAGAGCAGCCTTGGATGAGGACCTGGCCCCATAATAGCCCCTTCTCTTATTCTAAGCAGGCCCAAAGAGTGCAATTTAAAATGGCATGAGCAGAAGGATGAAGGTGGGGATAGGATGGAGAAAAGGGAATTATGTATTTTCTGCAAAATAATAAGATGTCCAGACTGCTGGAGAGAGTGTTGTCTTGCAAATTATGTGGCAGCTAGAAAAATAACTCATTTCTCTTTAAGGCATTCATCTGTAATTCTTCTCTCATAATTAATGTTTGTCTTTGGGAGGAGTATTATCATTGGTGTGGGGGGGTACCCACTGCCATTTATTCTCTTGACCTTAGATTATTAAATCTTAGTCTGCCTCCCTGACCCCTTTATCACAGTTAATGGGTGAGATTTGAGGAAATGTAGTGCCAGGGGTTGGGGATCACTGAGAGGAAATGGACCCTATATAAAGAAGAGAAGCTCCTCCCAAAGGTCTTTTCCTGGACAGAGACAAATATTTAGGGCAGGACACGTGGTTAAGGCATGAGGCTATGTCTACTGAGTCATCCTTACTGCTATCAGCAGTAAACTCAAACTTAAAGCTTTGAGTTCCTTTGAGTTTTCCCTTCACCCTCAGAAATAAATAATAAATAAATAAATAAATAAATAAAATCACTAATGCTTTCACACCTTTGTGCTGTATACTATGGGAACTAACTAGACCAAGCAGGACAGGAAGAGTTGGCATTTCTTCACCTACCTCTCCAACCATACCTAGGAGATGGCACAGAACCCATGGAGGAAGTTAAAGCCCAGAAATAACAGGAAATTACAAATCAGGGAGTTACTGAAGTGTCTGAGCCTAGTAAATGAGGAGTGGATACCTCATGAGGGCTGAAAGACCCAAACTGGTACTTTCCATTATATTTTAAGGGATATTGATCTTACATTTAAAAAAAAGAAAGAAAGAAAGAAAAGAAAAAGAAAGTTGTTAAGGTGAAAGTGGATGCTTGAATAACTCATTTTTCACCTTATTATGCATACTTTAAGTCAAACCATGTAATTTTTCTTAAAATTTGTAGTAAGATCATAAGCCAAAGCTATACTCTACACCTATTTACAATCTGTGCATCCCTTCTGCACTTCTAGCAAAAGTACCAGCCAAACCTGGCCCTTCTTCCTGGAGCTCTAAGATGTAGACATTTCTATAGAAAGGCTGGAAGCCCAACACAGGGACTGGTATCAGTATATGAAGTATACTCAGAAATAGTTTCTAGGGCAAAGAACTGCCTTTAAACTGGTTAATGATCAATTGATTTAGGATACTCATTCATTCAACACATTTTTAAGGACCTGCCAAATATGTGAGATGTTGTGTTAGATGAGTATGACCCTTTTCTCTGTTACTAAGGAGGTTGGGAGCTGGAGAATTGGAGAAGGCATCAGAAAATAAAAGGAAAATAGTATAATCAAGAAAACAAAAAGATGGAAAAACATTCCATGCTCATGGATCGGAAGAATAAACATTGTTAAAATGTCTATGCTACCCAGAGCAATCTATACCTTCAATGCCCTCCTGATCAAAATTCCAATGACATTTTTCAAAGTGCTGGAACAAACAATCCTAAAATTTGTATGGAAGCAGAAAAGACCCTGAATCACCAAGGAAATGTTGAAAAAGGAAAACAAAGCTGGGAGCATCACGTTGCCCGATTTCAAGCTATATTACAAAGCTGTGATCACCAAAACAGCATGGTACTGGCACAAAAACAGACATATAGACCAATGGAACAGAAGAGAGAGCCCAGATATGGACCCTCAATTCTATGGTCAAATAATCTTTGACAAAGCAGGAAAAAATATGCAATGGAAAAAAGACAGTCTCTTCAATAAATGGTGCTGGGAAAATTGGACAGCCATATGCAGAAGAATGAAACTCGACCATTCTCTAACACCGTACACAAAGATAAACTCAAAATGGATGAAAGACCTCAATGTAAGACGAATCCATCAAAATCCTAGAGGAGAAAATAGGCAGTAACCTCTTTGACATCGGCCACAGCAACTTCTTTCAAGATACATCTCAAAAAGCTAGTGAAACAAAAGCAAAAATGAACTTGTGGGACTTCACCAAGATAAAAATCTTCTGCACAGCAAAGGAAACAGTCAACAAAACAAAGAGGCAACCCACGGAATGGTAGAAGATATTTGCAAATGACACTACAGATAAAGGGCTGGTATCCAAGATCTATAAAGAACTTCTCAAACTCAACACCCAAAAAACAAAGAATCAAGTCAAAAAATGGGCAGAAGACATGAAAAGACACTTCTCTGAAGAAGACATACAAATGGCTAACAGACACATGAAAAAATGTTCATTATGATTAGCCATCAGGGAAATTCAAATCAAAATCACATTGAGATACCACCTTACACCAGTTAGAATGGCAAAAATGGACAGGGAAAGAAACAACAAATGTTGGAGAAGTTGTGGAGAAAAAGAAACACTCTTACACTGTTGGTGGGAATGCAAGTTGGTACAGCCACTTCGGAAAACAGTGTGGAGGTTCCTCAAAAAATTAAAAATAGAGCTACCCTATGACCCAGCAATTGCACTCCTGGGTATTTACCCCAAAGACACAGATGTAGTGAAAAGAAGGGCCATATGCACCCCAATGTTCATAGCAGCAATGTCTGCAATAGCCAAACTGTGGAAAGAGCTGAGATGCCCTTCAACAGATGAATGGATAAAGAAGATGTGGTCCATATATACAATGGAATATTACTCAGCCAACTTTTACATCAGCATGGATGGGACTGGAGGAGATTATGCTAAGTGAAATAAGTCAAGCAGAAAAAGTCAATTATCATATGGTTTCACTTATTTGTGGAACCTAAGGAATAGCATGGAGGACATTAGAAGAAGGAAGGGAAAAATGAAGGGGGGGAGATTGGAGGGAAGATAAACCATGAGAGATTATGGACTCTGAAAAACAAACTGAGGATTTTAGAGGGGAGGGGGTTGGGGGGATGGGTTAGCCCAGTGATGGGTATTAAGAATGGCATGTACGCATGGAGCACTGGGTGTTATACGAAAACAATGGATCGTGGACCACCACATCAAAAACTAATGATGTATTGTATGGTGACTAACATAACATAATAAAATAAAATTAAAAAAAAGAAAACATAGTCTTCTATTGGACTCACACTCTCCCAATCATAAAATTTTAAAAACAATTAATGTAAATTAAGCCTATTTGTGTGGATTTTCATCTCCAAGCCTTTCTCATGCTTTCCTTATCACTTCTTGTCTTTCTAGAATCGGTTCAGTTTAATCATCGCTTCCTTGAGATTAAGCTTTTTCTGCCTCCCTCTACAAAATTGAACATTGGCCTTAGGTTCTCTATGTGTCCTGTACATCTTTTATAATAGAACACTGAATTATTACATGTGTCTCTTTTCATGTTTGGTCCCCTCACAAGCCTACAAAACTCCATAAGATCAAGAAAATCATCTCATTGGTATTGAAGCTCCAGCACCTGGCAGAATGCCTGTCACACAGAGGGACCTATACATGTTTACTGAGTGAGTGGTGTTGAGGGTTGGTTTGTGGGATTAGTAATTCACATGACATGAAAGTCAAAAGAGGAGACAGATAAGGCAAGGAGGTCTAGTTGCCAGCCAAAAATCTTTCAGACTGACAGGACAATGGCCAGGAAAAGAACCAGAAGTATCAGCAATTTATAAATTAACTTGAAGGTTCAATTAGGGGAATATTGTCCTAAAATTTATGTTAGTTTCATCACAGTTTTAACATATATTCCTAGCTTTCTGCTCTCCTGGGCAATATGATCCTAAAAGCATATAGGAAAATCAAAGGATAATAGAAGAACAATAGTTAGGCAAGAAAATAACATGGAATATAGCTATGCCATAGTTGTAGAAGAGAGACCAAGAAAGTTTAAGTCTCAGACAATAGAGAAACTATATTAGTGTCCTGAGAAGTTAGGCAGCCTTTGAAGCCAGCAGGACATGTTTACTGGATATTTTACTAAAAAAGCCAATGTAACTCACATGATACAATTGTAAATACCACAACTTGGACTATTCTAATGACCCTGGTGGAGACACAACAACCCAGAAGAACCTCAATACTAATCAAGTACCTGCAAAGTGGTAGAATTTAATTGTGTACTCTTGACAATCTAAATCTCAAATTGATGGCTCCTTACAGCTACAGATCATATCATCTTTACTGGAGTCTTCCACTGCACCCAGAGCAATGTTGATACATGGCTCAGGGCAGAAATTCCATAAAGTTTGATGAACTGACCTCAATGAATATATTTAAAGTTTCTGGCTTAAAGAACTGAGAATGGCCCCAAGATATCAAATAAATGAAGGGGAGTCTAAGATTATCCTAAATTATGGGTTTCAAACTGGAGGCAAAAATTCAGACTTTTTCAATGTAATGTCCACATTGTTGGAAGAAAGAAAAGTTGTGGAGTATCCTAAGGCTGCATAGTCAAAGCATTTCACAAAGGTAAGAAGTTTCCAATCAAGGTGGAAAAGGCTGGCTGACTCTGGCCAGAAATCAAGTCCTGAAAGTCCTTCTTATGTCTTACAAGTTTTTTTTTTTTTTTTTTTTTTTTTTTTTACTTAATTCAGATAACTGCCTTCATTCTCCTTCAGGTGCATACAAAAAGCCTGAGAGGGATTTTCACTTCCAGAATGTCAGAGTGAGAAATTCTCTACAATTGCTCCCAGCAAAACAACAATAACTGCTAAAGATTATTTTTTAAAAAATTCTTTAAAGTCTCTGGAAATTATACTAAGAGAAAACAGCAAATTAAGAAATATTTATTTAAAAAATATAGTACAGTAAGAATAGCAAGAGTCTATGGCACTTTAGAGATAACCCTCTCTCTCCCTACCAACTGTCCAGGTAAGCATGACAGAAGTTCCATTCTGATTGGGTGTGGTCAAGAAAATAGGACTCCCTCTCCCATCAGCTCCCAGTTAGGGGATATTAGGAAGGTCAGACAACCAACATTTATAGCCCTTTAGCTCCAAGATGCAGAAGATAAATCCCTGGCAATGTAGCCAAGAGATCAGATATTCTCTTCCCAGACCCACACTCATTCATAGGACAGGAGCTCTATCCTAGGCACAGCAGACCAAGAATATTGGGACCCTGATTGCTCTTGCCCAGTCTGCTTGTAGGACAAGGGCTCCATGCCAGGAGAGACAAACTGAGACCAGACCCTGACACTTATGCCTAGTTAATAAAGGACTGTCCCTGTTCCTTGTCCTTGTCCCTGAAAGCCACTGTCCCTGTTCCTTACTCTGAAGCAGTGGCTCAGAATGTTTTCTATAAGAACAGATGGGGAAGAAAGAGTCCATAAGAACAGAAAGCTTTTAAACTCTCTCCAAAGGAACTGACTTCATTTGAAAGAGTACTGAAAGGTTTAAGCCTAAGGTTGACCTAAAAAACAATGGAGATTTTGCTAGTAAGCAATTAAGAGAAAGGTGATAGCTCCATTAGAGCAACAAGCTAAACCATAGGCCAACTAGCTTACCAGAGAGAACCAGGTAAAGAGATAGCTCAGGAGAGCCTTTCTGGAATCAGAAAAAACTTCGAAGACTTCACTCAAAAACTAGCCTTACAAAAAGTACAAAATTTAATTAGATCACATTGTACAGCACTTATACTCCAGGGCATTGACAAAAACAACAGAGCAATCATCCTACAATTAGCAGAGCCTAAAAGATGAGTATGATTCCAGTAGTGGCAGGCAGTTTAACAGAGATCAGAAAAAGAGACAGTCAAAGAAAGTCCTGTACAAATCACAGCCATCCCACAGTGACTGTCTCATTCCTAAGGCTGAGCTGCTGAGCAGGGACATTAGTGGCTGCACATCTTGGAAAAATAGACACTATTAAAATAGCCTTAGACATTAAAGTAGCCAAGACACAGGACAAATAAATAAGCAAACAACAACAACAAGTTCTGGAGCATGGGGTAATCTGTACCCAGCATCACTACAACATATTAACCAAAATATTCAGTTCTCAACAACAATTATAAAACATGCAAAAATTTCAGGAAAGTATAACCTATACAAAGGAAAACAACTACAGAAAGGTCTCAGATGTTAAATTTAACTGGCAAAGACTTCAATGCAACTTCAAAGATTTCAAGCAATTACAAATGTGTTCAAAAAATAAGGGAAATAATGCTTAAAGAAGAGAATATATGATGATAATGCATTATCAAATAAATAGAAATTACAGCAAAGAATCAGATGGAAATTCTGGAGTTAAAAAGTATAATCACTGAAATGAAAAATTCACCAGAGGGATTTTAAAACAGATGTGAACTTGCAGAAGAAAGAACTGGTGGACTTGAAGATATATCAACGGAGATTATGTAATCTAAGAGGAGGGGGGGGAAAGAAAATTGAACAGGTCCTCAGAGAAATGTGGAACCCTATTAGTATACAAACATATGCATAAAATAGTAATACCAGAAGAAGAGAAAGAGAAAGGGGCAGAAAAAAAATATTCATAGAAATAATGACCAAAAACCTCCCAAATTTGAAGAAAAACATCCATCTATGCATTTGAGAAGTTAAACATTCAAGTAGGATAAGTACAAAATGTTCTACACCCAAATACATCACAGTAAAAATGCTGAAAGCCAAAACAAAGGGAATGTGCAAGTAGCAGAGTAAAAGAACTTATCACATACAAGAGAACCACAATAACAGCTAATTTCTCATCAGAAATAATAAAAATCTTTAGAGATTAAAAAAAAAAACTAAGAATTTGTTACTAACAGATCCACCTTATGAGGAATACTGATGCAAATTCTTCAGGATGAAGGCAAGTGACACCAGAAAATAATTTAAATTCTTATGAAAAGAAAAAAAGGCACAAGTAAAGGCAAATATGTAATTATAAGAAAACACTATAAATGCATATTTCTTCTTTCTTTTCTTAACTAATTAAAAAGTATATGTACAAAATATCTATTTTTGTCGTTATTCCAATAACATATACATATATAATATATTTGACAATAACAGCACTGAAGAGGTAGGTGGAAGCAAAGCTGTGCTGGAGTAAGGAAATGACACCATATTGTAATTCTCAAATCCACAGGAACAAATGATAAGACCCAAAAAGGGTAAATAAGAAGGTTAATACAACAAACACTAAAATATATCCAGCTCACATTTATTTTCTCAGCTTCTTTGAAAAATATAATATTATATAGATTAACTGGGGCACCTGGGTGGCTCAGTCAGTTAGGTGTCTGACTCTTGATTTTGGCTCAGGTCATGATCTCAGGGTAATGAGATTGAGCCCCACATGGAACCCTGCATTGGACTCTCCACTCACTGGGGAGTCTGCTTGAGATTCTCTCTCCCTCAGCCCCTTCCCCCAGGCTCTCTAAATAAATAAATAAATAAATAAATAAATAAATAAATAATTCTGAAAATTATGTGGATTAACAATTATAACAATATATTGTTGGGTTTATAACATAAATTGATCTAATATGCATAACAATAATAGCACAAAAAGGGGAAGAGAGAAGATAGCTATACATTTCTATATCTAGGTACAATTAGGATAAATTTCCAATAAATTGAGATATATATGGCAAGCCCTAAAGCAACCACTGCAGAAAAAGTTCAAAATAATATAGGGAATAGTCACTAAAGGAATTAAAATTTTGCAGGACAAAATATTTTCTTAATGAAAAAGAATGTGGTAAAGAAGAAATAAAAGAACAAAAAAGACACTATTCCTAAAATAAAAGTAAGATGGTACACATAAATCCAACTCTAGCAATAATAACACTACATTTGAAAATAATATAAAAATCTAATCAAAATATAGTGATGGTAAGATTAGATAAAAAGGAAAACATGACTAATCTATATGTTGTATTGAGGAGATAACACTTTAGCTTCAATGATACAGATGGATAAAAGTAAAAAGAATTAAAAGCTATATCAGGCAAACAGCATCTACAAGAAAGTTGTAGTGGCTATCAAACTAATATTAAACAAAGTACAACTTCAAAACAAAAATTTTTACTAAAGATAAAGAGGGACATTGTGTAATGATTAAAGTGCTGAGCCACCAGGAAGATATGATAATTATATATATGCATACATATAACTACATATGTAGTTAGAAAATTCAGGAAGCAAAAGTTGATAGAATTAAAGGGACAGGTAGACAATTTTATATGTGTCTGTTGGAGGTCAAGTTGTTTTAAGTCTTCTCAGTCCTCCTATTTCCTTATTAACCTTCTGCCTAGTCATTCTATCCATTACTGAAAGTGTGGTATTGCAGTCTCCTTACTGGTATTGAAAATAACCCAAATTTAAAAGTTTGCAAAGGATCTGAATAGACATTTCCACAAGGAAGATATACAAATGGCCAATAACAACATAAAAATATGCTTGACATCATTAACGATCAAGAAATGCAAATGAAACCACAACAAGACACCACTTCACAACCACTAGGATGGCAAGAATGAAAAAGATGGGTAATAAAAAGTATTAGCAAGGATGTGAAGAATTAGGAGCTCTCACACACTTCTGGCAAGAATGTAAAATGCTGCAGCCACACTGGAAAGCCATCTGGCAGTACTGCAAAAGTTTAGACCCAGAGTCACCATATGACCCAAAAATTCCATTTCTAGGTACAATCTTTGTTACACATACATATTCATTTGCAAATTTACCTAGTTGCAAATATCTATGTGTAACCCCCAAATCAACACTTATAGCATTTCTGTCATTCATGGACATGTGCAGAGGGGCAAAAAGTTTGAGTCACCTGACATGCTTGATCCCAGCTGAGACTGAACAAGGCAAAGCTCTGCCTTCTTGTTTCACCTCTTATACTATAAACAAGTGTTGTTTTCATGGTATATTTAGTGCCATGTATTTTGCATTTCTGTGCTTTTTGTTGGTGATTTCACTGCCTAAAATGACCCCAAGGGTAATGCTGAAGCGCTGCCTAGTGTTCTGAAGCACAAGAAGATCGTGATGTACTTTACAGAGGACATACATGTGTTAAATAAGTTTCATTGAGGCATGAGTAATAGCGATGTTGGCTGTGAGTTCCATGTTAATTGATAATACTGTACGTCCAGAATAAGGAAGAGGAAATTTGCTGATATGTATGTGAAACCACTCCAGAAAAAGCTAAAACATTATCTATAGTGCACAATGAAGCTATGGAAAATACGGAAAAGTGGTTAAATTTGTGGATGCGTGAGATAGTAAGAGCGTAAGGAACAGCATTGTTAGCTTTATAAAGCTAAAAGCCAGTGGGATTTACCATGTTACCCAGAGTCAGGAAAATGTTAGTCTTCTCAGCTAGGGTTTTATTATAAAGAAGTACTACATATAATCAATCATTTGTAAGAAATACATTAAATAATGCATCTTTAAATAGAAACACACATAAAACAAGTTTATGTATTGATTAGCTGATGAAGGTCTTGTGACCAGCAACTTGCAGGCACTTAACCCTATATTCCCCCTTGGAACAATGGCTCAGTATTTGCTAATTCAGAGTTGGTGACTTTATACAACATAACTACCAGGAAAAGTGAGAAATGAATATATATTTCATTCAAGAGAAATAAAAATATATGTCCACATAAAAACTTGTACATAAATATTCATAGCAGTATACTTTATAATAGCCCAGTAGTGGAAACAGCTCATATGGCCATCGACTGCAGAACAGGTAAATAAAATGTGCTATATCCATACAATGGCATATTATCAGCAAAAGAAAAAAAAATTGAGTACCAACATATGGCAAAACACACATGAATCTTAAAAACAGTATGCTAAGTGAAAAATGCCAATCACAAAAGACCATACACTGTATGATTCCTTTTAAATGAAATTTTCAGAATAGAAAAATCTATAATTCAGAAAGTAGATTAGATTGTCAAGGAGTAGGAGAGCAGGGATGGAGAGGTTAGGGAACATGGGGAGCAAACACGAAGGGGTTTTCCTTTTAATGATGATGATGCTCTAGGTATTGTGGTGATAGTTACACAACTCCGTGAATATACTAAAAACCCTTGAATGGTATACTATAAATAGGTGAACTGTAGATATAAATGAGTTATATCTCAATAAAGCTGTTATAGAAAAGAAAAAGCCTAACAGATGCATTTATGTGGATCTGCCTTATATGGAAGCAGATCCATTGAGAAAGGAAAAAATAATGAGAAACATTTTGTTCACGTGGGCTCTCTAGTAATATTTGAAATGCCTCTGAGCACTAGCTGGCCATCCGTGGAATTCTGGTCATTGATGTTTATTTTGGCTAAAGGCATTTTACAGCTATAATGGAACTCTACCTGCAGCTGCTACAGAGCTACACCTAAAGGAAAGAGCCATCCGACAGCCCTGCTAGAGGCAGAAGCAACTGTACTTCTCAGCGCATACTCTGTAGTAAGATGAATTGTCCAATAAATGCAAATTTTTCCAGTGTTGTGTATGTTGTTGCTTATAGTCTGGTATTTAACTTTGAAAAGAGGCAGGAACAGGAAAGGATGTCTCTTTCCCTTCTTTCCCACTTTATTGGGACCCAAAGACCCAGAAGACCTGCTTCCTACTTGACTGCAGGGTCCTGATCAATCTTCTCTGCCACTCTCTCTCCCATGCGTCCTGTTCCACTCCATTTAGGTCATGCTATTCTCTCTTCTCCCAGTCTATTCAAATCACATCTAGACGTCAAGGCCCATTTGTCCAGGGGCCCTTTCAGGACTTCTGTGAACTTCATCCACGTCTTCACTGCTGACCTCTCTCCCTCAACATCTGTGCTGTAAGTTTTGATTAGGTCTTGGCCTTTAATTGTTTTACTAGTGTTTTTTTAGGATCATCTCTCCAAAAACATCTTGAAGACATGATTAATTTTGGAATAATCCTTCCTTTCATCTCCATTGTCTGCCACAGGTCTGGATATACAGAGGAAACTCAACAAGCATGACATAAATAGTTGCTGAAGGAATGACTAGAAGGGGCCATCCATTAACCAATTCTAACTCAGTCATGCAAATCTGTTTTCCACATAAAATAACCCCTCCTTTGCTCTTTTACCAACTATATTGCTTTGTCTAAGGAAAGACAAGTGTCATTTGGCATAAAGTTCATACCCAATACTGATATGTATATAGTGGCAATGACATGTTACAGTGTGAATTTGCTCATGTAAAGATGTGTTCTTTTTTTAATTTTTATTCTTATGTTAATCACCATACATTACATCATTAGTTTTTGATGTAGGGTTCCATGATTCATTGTTTGTGCATAACACCCAGTGCTCCATGCAGAATGTCCCCTCTTTAATACCCATCACCAGGCTAAGACATCCCCCCATGCCCTTCCCCTCTAGAACCCTCTATTTGTTTCTCAGAGTCCATATTCTCTCATGGTTCATCTCCCCCTCTGATTCCCCCCCCCTTCATTTTTCCCTTCCTGCTATCGTTTTTTTTTTTTAAACATATAATGTATTATTTGTTTCAGAGGTACAGGTCTGTGATTCAACAGTCTTACACAATTCACAGCACTCACCATAGCACATACCCTCCCCAATGTCTATCACGCAGCAAACACATCCCTCCCACCCCACCCCCACTCAAGCAACCCTCAGTTTCTTTCCTGAGATTAAGGATTCCTCCTATCAGTGAGGTCATATGATACACATCTTTCTCTGATTGACTTATTTCACTCAGCATAACACCCTCCAGTTCCATCCACGTCGTTGCAAATGGCAAGATCTCATTCCTTTTGATGGCTGCATAATATTCCATTATGTATATATACCACATCTTCTTTATCCATTCATCTGTCGATGGACATCTTGGCTCTTTCCACAGTTTGCCTATTGTGGACATTGCTGCTATAAACATCACAGTGCGTGTACCCCTTCAGATCCCTACATTTGTATCTTTGTGGTAAATACCCAGTAGTGCACTTGCTGGATCATATGGTAGCTCTATTTTCAACTTTTTGAGGAACCTCCATACTGTTTTCCGGAGTGGCTGCAACAGCTTGCATTCCCACCAACAGTGTAGGAGGGTTCCCCTTTCTCCACATCCCCGCCAACATCTGTTGTTTCATGACATGTTAATTTTAGCCATTGTGACTGGTGTGAGGTGGTATCTCATTGAGGTTTTGATTTGGATTTCCCTGATGCCAAGCGATGTTCATCACTTTTTCATCTGTCTGTTGGCCATGTGGATGTCTTCTTTGGAAAAATGTCTGTTCATGTCTTCTGCCCATTTTTGGATTGGATTATTTGTTCTTTGGGTGTTGAGTTCGGTAAGTTCTTTATAGATTTTGGATACTAGCCCCTTATCTGATATGTCATTTGCAAATATCTTCTCCCATTCTGTCGGTTGTCTTTTGGTTTTCTTAACTGTTTCTTTTGCTGTGCAAAAGCTTTATATCTTGATGAAGTCCCAATAGTTCATTTTTGACCTTGCTTCCCTTGCCTTTGGCAATGTTTCTAGGAAGAAGTTGCTGCACCTGAGGTAGAAGAGGTTGCTGCTGTGTTCTCCTTTAGGATGTTGATGGACTCCTGTCTCACATTGAGTTCAACCATTTTGAGTCTATTTGTGTGGTGTAAGGTCCAGTTTCATTCTTCTGTATGTGGCTGTCCAATTTTCCCAACACCATTTGTTGAAGAGACTGTCTTTTTTCCATTGCACATTCTTTCTTGCTTTGTCGAAGATTAGTTGACCATAGAGTTGAGGGTCCATTTCTGGGCTCTTTATACTGTTCCATTGATCTATGTGTCTGTTTTTGTGCCAGTACCATACTGTCTTGATGATGACAGCTTTGTAATACAGCTGGAAGTCCGGAATTGTGATGCCGCCAGCTTTGCTTTTCTTTTTCAACATTCCTCTGGCTATTCGGAGTCTCTTCTGGTTCCATACAAATTTTAGGATTATTTGTTCCCTTTCTTTGAAAAAAGTGGATGGTATTTTGATGGGGATTGCACTGAATGTGTAGATTGCTCTAGGTAGCATTGACATCTTCACAATATTTGTTCTTCCAATCCATAAGCATGGAACGTTTTTCCATTTCTTTGTGTCTTCCTCAATTTCTTTCATGAGTATTTTATAGTTTTCTGAGTACAGATCCTTTGCCTCTTTGGTTAGATTTATTCCTAGGCATCTTATGGTTTCGGGTGCAATTGTAAATGGGATGAACTCCTTAATTTCTCTTTCTTTTGTCTTGTTGTTGGGCTATAGGAATGCCAGTGATTTCTGTGCATTGATTTTATATCCTGCCACTTTACTGAATTCCTATATGAGTTCTAGCAGTTTTGGGCTGGAGTCTTTTGGTTTTCCACATAAAGTATCATATCATCTGCAAACAGTGAGAATTTGACTTCTTTGCCAGTTCGGATGCCTTTGATTTCTTTTTGTTGTCTGATTGCTGTGGCTAGGACTTCTAATACTATGTTGAATAGCAGTCGTGATAGTGGACATCCCTGCCACATTCCTGACCTTAGGGGGAAAGCTCTCAGTTTTTTCCCCATTGAGAATGATATTCGCTGTAGGTTTTCATAGATGGCTTTTATGATATTGAGGTATGTACCCTCTATCCCTATACTCTGAAGAGTTTTGATCAAGAAAGGATGCTGTACTTTGTCAAATGCTTTTTCTGCATCTATTGAGAGGATCATATGATTCTTGTTCTTTCTTTTGTTAATGGATTGTATCACGTTGATTGATTTGCGGATGTTAAACCAACCTAGCAGCCCAGGGATAAATCCCACTTGGGCGTGGTGAATAATCCTTTTAATGTACTGTTGGATTCTATTGGCTAGTATTTTGGTGAGAATTTTTACATCCATGTTCATCAAGGATATTGGTCTGTAATTCTCCTTTTTGATGGGGTCTTTGTCTGGTTTGGGGATCAAGGTAATGGTGGCCTTATAAAACGAGTCTGGAAGTTTTCCTTCCATTTCTATTTTTTGAAACAGTTTCAGAAGAATAGGTATTAATTCTTCTTGAAATGTTTGGTAGAATTCCCCTGGGAAGCCATCTGGCCCTGGGCTTTTGTTTGTTGGGAGATTTTTGATGACTGCTTCAATTTCCTTAGTGGTTATAGGTCTGTTCAGGTTTTTTATTTCTTCCTGTCAGTTTTGGTAGTTGATAAATCTCTAGGAATGCATCCATTTCTCCCAGGTTATCTAATTTCCTGGCATAGAGTTGCTCCTAATATGTTCTTAAAATTGTTTGTAGTTCTTTGGTGTTGGATGTGATCTCTCCTCTTTCATTCATGATTTTGTTGATTTGGGTCATTTCTCTTTTCTTTTTGATTAGTCTGGCCAGGGGTTTATCAATCTTGTTAATTCTTTCAAAGAACCAGCTCCTAGTTTTGCTGATCTGTTCTACTGTTCTTTTGGTTTCTATTTCATTGATTTCTGCTCTGATCTTTATGATTTCTCTTCTCCTGCTGGGTTTAGGCTTTATTTGCTGTTTTTTTTCTCTAGCTCCTTTAGGTGTAGGGTTAGGTTGTGTATTTGAGACCTTTCTTGTTTCTTGAGAAAGGGTTGTATTGCTATATACTTTCCTCTTAGGACTGCCTTTACTGCATCCCAAAGATTTGGAACAGTTGTGTTTTCATTTTCATTGGTTTCCATGAATTTTTTTAATTCTTCTTTAATTTCCTGCTTGACCCATTTATTCTTTAGTAGGATGCTCTTTAGCCTCCATGTATTTGAGTTCTTTCCGGCCTTCCTCTTGTGATTGAGTTCTAGTTTCAAAGAACTGTGGTCTGAAAATATGCAGGGAATGATCCCAGTCTTTTCATACTGGTTGAGACCTGATTTGTGACCTAAGATGTGATCTATTCTGAAGAATGCCATGGGCACTAGAGAAGAATGTGTATTCCATTGCTTGGTGATGTGGAATGTTCTGAATATGTCTGTGAAGTCCATTTGGTCCAGTGTGTCATTTAAAGTCTTTATTTCCTTGATTTTTTTCGTAGATGATCTGTCCATTTCAGTCAGGGGGGTGTTAAAGTCCCCCACTATTATTGTATTGTTGTTGATGTGTTTCTTTGCTTTTGTTATTAACTGCCTTATATAATTGGCTGCTCCCATGTTCGGGGCATAGATATTTACAATTGTTAGATCTTCTTGTTGGATAGACCCTTTAAGTAGGATATAGTGTCCTTCATCATCTCTTATTACAGTCTTTGGTTTAAAATCTAATTTGTCTGATATAAGGATTGCCACCCCAGCTTTCTTTTGGTGTCCATTAGAATGGTAAATAGTTTTCCACCCCCTCACTTTCAATGTGGGGGTGTCTTTGGGTCTAAAATGAGTCTCTTGAAGACAGCATATCAATGGGTGTTTTTTCTTTATTCAATCTGACAGCCTGTGTCTTTTGATTGGGGCATTTAGCCCATTTACATTCAGGGTAACTATTGAAAGATATGAATTTAGTGCCATTGTATTGCCTGTAAGGCAACTGTTACTGTATATTGTCTGTGTTCCTTTCTGGTCTATGTTGCTTTTAGGCTCTCTCTTTGCTTAGAGGACCCCTTTCAATATTTCTTGGAGGGCTGGTTTCATGTTTGCAAATTCCTTTAGTTTTTGTTTGTCCTGGAAGCTTTTTATCTCTCCTATTTTCAATGACAGCCTAGCTGGATATGGTATTCTTGGCTGCATATTTTTCTCATTTAGTGCTCTGAAGATATCATGCCAGTCCTTTCTGGCCTGCCAGGTCTCTGTGGATATGTCTGTTGCCAATCTAATGTTTCTACCATTATAGGTTACAGATCTCTTCTCCCAAGCTGCTTTCAGATTTTCTGTCTCTGAGACTCATAAGTTTTACTATTAGATGTTGGGGTGTTGACCTATTTTTACTGATTTTGAGAGGGGTTCTCTGTGCCTCCTGGATTTTGATGCCTGTTTCCTTCCCCAAATTAGGGAAGTTCTCTGCTATAATTTGCTCCAATATGCCTTCTGCCCCTCTCTCTCTTTCTTTTTCTTCTGGGATCTCAATTATTCTAATGTTGCTTTGTCTTATGGTGTCGCTTATCTCTTGAATTCTGCCCTCGTGATCCAGTAGTTTTTTATCTCTCTTTTTCTCAGCTTCTTTATTTTCCATCATTTGGTCTTCTATATTGCTGATTCTCTCTTCTGCCTCATTTAACCTAGCAGTTAGTGGCCCCATTTTTGATTGCACCTCATTAATAGCCTTTTTGTTTTCGACTTGGTTAGATTTTAGTTCTTTTATTTCTCCAGAAAGGGTTTCTCTAATAACGTCTATGTTTTTTCAAGCCCAGCTAGTATCTTTAAAATCATCATTCTGCACCTAGGTCCGACATTGTACTAATGTCCATTTGAGTAGGTCCCTGGCAGTCGGTACTGCCTCTTGTTCTTTTTGTTGAGGTGATTTTTTTCCATCTTGTCATTTTGTCCAGAGGAGAATAGATGAATGAGAGAACAAAATGCTAACAGGGTACCAACGTCCCCAGAAAATACACTCTAAACAAATCAGAAAAGACCTGAAGCCAGGGGAAAAGAAAGGGAAAGAAAGAAAAAAGACAAAGATAAAAACAAACAAAAACAGAACAAAACAAAACAAAACAAAACAGAATGTGATCACTATGATCAGGCTGGTGCATAGATGACTGGCACACACTAGATTTTGGGGTATTTTGGTCTGTTAGAAGAAAGTGCCTCCCAAAATTTTAAAGAAAGAAAGACTTATGTATGTACAAAAATAAGGGTTGATACAATGAAGGGATGGAATATGACTGTACAGATGAAAATTATAAAAAATTTTATAAAAGGAATTGATAAGAAGTTGTTGAAAAAAGAAAGAAGAGTATTTTTAAAAAAAGGAAAAAAAAGGGAGAGAATATGATTGGCTGGAGATTAGAACAAAGCCATACACTAGAGATTTAGGATATATTTTGATCTGTTAGAAGAAACTGTATCTCAAAATTTTAAAGAGAGAACAACTTATATACATATGACAAAAATAAGGGTAACTACTATGAAGGGATAGAATATGACTCTAAAAATCAAAAATAGTCTTTTAAAAAAGGGATTGATAAGAAGTTGGTTGGAAAAGGGGGAAAGAAAAATTCAAAAAAAATTAACTTTGAAAGACTAAAGAATCATGGTAAAAAAGCCATGGAGTCTATGTGCAGTATTTCCCTAGCGCTGGAGTTCTGCCGTTCTCATTGATGGGTAAACGTGGTCTTGGCTGTCTGTTCTTGCTGATCTTCTGGGGGAGGGACCTGTTGCCGTGGTTCCCAAATGTCTTTGCCAGAGGCGAATTGCCCCACCCTTCCCGGTCCGAGCTAAGCAATCTGCTGGGGTTTGCCCTCTGGAGCTTTTGTTCCCCTCAAGGTTTCCATATAGCTTTGGAGGACGAGAGTGAAAATGGCGGGCTCCCAATCTCCAGCCCAGAGGAGCCAAGAACTCAGGGCCCCGCCCCTCAGTGCGCCCCCAGAGAAAAGCAGTCAATCACTCCCGTCTCCCCGGTCTCCGGCTGCACTCTGTGCTCACCCGGCCTGTGACCGAGCATTTCTATCTCTGGCACCCGACTCGGTGTGAAGTCTCCAAACCCAGCAGATTCCTGTGGTGCTCCTCCCAGGGGAGGAAGGGGAGTCTCCCTGGATCTGCCACTTGTTGGGTCCCTGCTGGAGGAGCAGTGGCCCAACTGTGCTGCAGATCACGGTTTATGGCAACCCCGAGCTGAGAGTCCACACCTCGGCTCCATGTCTGCAGTCGGCTTCCCCGCTCTGATACCTGGGAGCTCTGCCACACTCAGGCACCCCCAGTCTTTCTGTGACCCTGAGGGTTCTGAGACCACACTGTCCCGCAAGGGTTCCACCCCTCGCTTAGCCACTGGAGCGACGTCCCTCAGTGGAGCCGACTTCTAAAAGTTCTGATTTTGTGCTCCGCGGCTCTATCACTTGCCAGAAGCGGCCGACGGAGGCCCCCTTCCCCACCATCTATCCTCCCAAATATCGCCTCCGATTCACTTCTCCGCACATCCTACCTTCCAGAAAGTGGTCGCTTTTCTGTTCAGAGTTGTTGCTATTCTTTTCTTCAATCTCCTGTTGAGTTCGTAGGTGTTCAGAATGGTTTAATTCCTATCCAGCTGAATTCCTGAGACCAGATGAAATCCAGGTCTCTTACTTCTCCGCCATCTTGCTCCACCCCTTCTGCTACTTTGATCATGAAGTTGTGTTCTGCTGGCTAGAGAGGTGGGTGATGTCCAGATATCCCATGGAGAAGGTGCATTGTCTACATCTGCAGAGTCTACATTAATGCTGGCATGGGTGTTGTTTTCCACCATTTAGTTAATGAGAGATGCATACCCTGTCACTTGAATAGAAACCATCCTCTCAGTGGATGAAAATCCTCTATTTCCATAGTACTGGGGGCTGGGAGGAATGGTAATTTTTGACAATAAAAGAAAGAGAGAAGAAAGATTTCTACTCAGGAGGGATGTAGAATTCGCTGTGTGCCTTTGGCATTTGGAAGGCATTGGTTTGTTATTCAGTCACTGAAGAAATATTTAAACAGATGGTAACCATACTTATAAGACCCCAAAATGGAGAAATTAGCCAGGGCTCCTGAGAGAAGATAAATACATAAGTTAGATAGGCCTCACTAACAAAGAAAAGTAGCTAACAAAATGTTACAAATAAATAGATGTGCCAGAGAGAACAAAGATGGTATGAGAGGCAGTTGGGAAGACAGGAAGACAAATGTTTGAAAACATGGACATATCAAAAACTACCAAATGAAAAGTTTTATTTCCTGTTGGAAACATCACTTTAAGATTGGATAGAGATGAAGCAGCCTTGAAATTGGAATGGAACCCATACAGAGAGATCTCGTCCATAGCAGCCCTATTCACCACTGTCGGGCACACCCTGAGATGCCACACGTGAGCACAGCTGCCATTTTCTGAGAGTCATCTGAGTGTTAAGCATTGTATTAGGTGCCTTATAAACTCTGCCACACTTAGCTTTCCTAATGGTCCCCAGATAAGTGTAGGATTTATTCCTATTCCTTTTTTCCTCCTCTTCTAAATCCAATGCATCCACAAATCCAGTAACCTTGTCTTCTAAATTGTACCTCCGAACTGTTTAATTTTCTTTATCTCTCAACCCACTTTTATGTTCTTTTCCACATTACTCCTGTTCAAGAGAGTGCCTCTATACTGATGCCCCTCTTTTACATTCTTCACAGCACCTATTTTGCATTCTAAAATTATATGATTTTGATACTTGAAATCACTTATTTATTATCTGTTTCCTACCACTATTCAGTACTGTATGCCCAGTATCTAGAACAGTACTGTCATATAGTATATAGTTCAAGCCATAAATATGGTCACATTTAAATTTTCTAATAGCCATATTAAAAGAAAGAACTTGTGAAATTAATTTTTTTAAATATATTTTTTATTTAGTCCAATATATCCAAATTCTTTTCCTTTCAACATGTATTCAACATAAAAATTATTAATGGGGTATTTCATATTCTTTTTCTCATACTAAGATTTTGAAACCCAGTATATATTTTACACTACAGCACATCTCAGTTAAAATTATCCATGTTTTAAGTGTCCATTGGCTCCACAGGCTAGTAGCTACTAGACTGGACAGTGTAGCTCTAGAACACAATGAGCAATTTTTAAATATTAGTTGAATTAAAAAATGAGTAAATATATGAAGGAAGGAGTTAGTAAATAAATAAATGAATAAATTCCCATTTTTATAGATCATGAAAATGAAATTTGCCAATGTGTGATACTTTTAGGATGTGGGAGAGCTGATTTTTGAATCCCTGTCTAGCTAAATTCAAAGTGGTACTATTTCCATGATACTGCACTGGTATCTTGGGTCAGTCTTTTCATCAAAAATGTTCAAGGGCTCTTTTCTAAGAAAAAATAAATTCCTTATCATGACATTTAAAGTCTCCTACCAACTAACTCTCAACATACTTTTCTAGTCTTTCCCCCCAGCACTGCTTTTCAAACATAATATGTTCCAAGAAAATAGATTTCTTCAAGGTCAGGAACACAAAGGACCCTGCCAAGAGGGTGGCTCAAAATCCCAGCTCTAAATTTTTCTTCTCCCCAACTCTTAGCTGCTTGCTTCTGTTCAACACTGCAAGTGAGTGAAGATTTGATCCATCAGTTCTCATTTTTGTATCAGGTTAAAGAGCAGTAGTCTCCCTCACTAGACTAGGCTCCTTTCTTATCTCTCCTTATATCTCTCCCCCAGCAGAGTGCCTGGCACCTAGTAGCTAAAAAGTAGTTGAATGAGTATATGATGGAAAAAATAAACCAATGAATGAGCTAGCTGTCTTCCAACTATATC
This sequence comes from Zalophus californianus, assembly GCF_009762305.2. Lineage (NCBI taxonomy): Eukaryota > Metazoa > Chordata > Mammalia > Carnivora > Otariidae > Zalophus > Zalophus californianus. Next base: position 165,705,850 of record NC_045596.1, on the reverse strand, counting down.
AAGTACATCCCTACATGTCTTTGTTCACATGGCTCAGCCCACTCAGAATTCCTTCAGTTTCTCTATATGCAAGGGTCACTCAAACACCATCTTCTTCATCAAGGTCTCCCCAGTAGTTTCCACCACAGAAAGAGAGACCTCATTCTTCCCTCATGCCTGAAGAACTTCATTTAACCCTCTCCCCACACACTAACATCATTTAGCACACTAACATCATTTAGCATACATCGTATTATCTCTTATGGAATGTTAATTCTTTGGGCTAAAAATGTATCATACCCAGCCTCCAGCACAGTGTTTTGTGTGATGTGGTATGAAAAACATGAAATAGTAAATTAAAGAGGAGCAGGGTTTGTTTCAAAAGATGTCAGTTTAAGCCCTGAATTTAAATGCACTGCATGTCACTTATAATTATTGAGTCTGAAATTCCTCCCCGTTATGTGGGAAACAAACTCTACCCTATTTGTGAGATAAAAGTCAGGATAAAAGAATGCAATATACCAAAACATGCTTTATCGTTTAGAAATTACTATTCTAATTATATATATGTTGAAATGGACTAAAGATTTGGTACATATTACCTTTTTGTATCTCCTTCATGGAGCTTACTCATATCTAATATTTTCTCACCTTTTTACTGGTGTACATGTTTAATACCTATCTACTTTCATTATAATGTATGTTTCTTGAGGACAGGAACTTTGTTTTGGTCAGAGGTATAACCTCAGTGTCTATAAGAGGACCTGTCATTTAATAAATATCTGATGATTGATGAAAATATATATATGTATATATATATATATATATATAAAATGAGGATTCTGAGATGTTGGCAGCAGCTGTTTTTTTTCATTCCTCTAAATCCCCCAGTAAAAACAGAACTGGATAGCCAAAGAAAAAAACCCACAGACAATATTCATAACAAAACTAGGTGACAAGATATTTCTATGAACCTCAAAATCAAGCGAATAAAAATAAACCAATAAAAGTCATAAATATTCTATACAATATCAGCATCTATACAGGGACAGAGAGTGAAGCAGTAGGGCATCTGATGGACCTCAGAGTAGCAGAACCTCCAATAGCCAGTGGTTGTTTATGAGAAAGTGACCTTCGATTTCTTCTATTTCAAAGCAAATTAGGAAACTTCAGGAAAATGATACAAGAGATGAAAGGGCAACATAAGAATAAGAAAATTCACAAGTTAGGTATAAGAACCACAAAAATAACTGAAAATAAAAGAATAAATCACTTTGCAAATAAAGACTAAACAAGAAGAAACAGAATATGAATACACACAATGAATAATTCTCCAAGAGAAGTAGAAGTTAAAATGAAGGAAACTGCTTAAAATTCTTAAAGGAGAGATACAAAGAGATTTAATAGCAAGTCACAAATTGAAGAAAGACAAAAATCATCCAATATATGAATAATAAGAAACCTTGAAAAATATAGCCAAAGGAAGGGGGGGGAAGCAAGTACACTGGTATTTCCTAAAATTAAAATTAAGAAAAGTATATATCAAAAGAGCATACTCCAAATGTTGATTCAGAACAACTAATGAACTTTAGAGTAATGCTTTTAAAATTTAGTTGGCCTCAGAGAAAATAATTTATTTATAAGGGAAATAAAATTCAGTTGCCATCAGACTTTTCAACTGCAATGTTTTATTCCAAAAACAATTGTAGTAATATTTTTACATTCTCAAGAAAAGAAATGTGAGCCCAATTTGTTATACCCAGCAAAACTGACACTTAAATTTAAAAGGCCCAAAATGAAAACAGACAAGAACTCAGGTAACTTTGTTTCCATGAGCCTTTTTTGTATCTATTGGAATATAAGATTCAAATAACCAAAATGACTAGAGAGACGTCAATATAAGAATTAATGACAGCATGATATATATACATATATATATATATATATATAATGGCTTACATAATCAAGAAAAGTGGAGGTTCATATATATAAATGGAAGTCCATGTAATGATTATATGCTCAGATAATATGAATATAATTTTACAATTTAAAAATGGGGAGAATATATATGTTGTAAAAAAGATTTATCAGTTAATATATTAGTGGTGTAGTAGTAATACGGTTATTTTGCAAGATGTTATGTGTATAATATTGGATAGAGTAAATGAGTGCCTTTGAAATATTCTAATTTTGTCATTTCCTGAGTCTTTGAGACTCAAGATGCTCACTGTGGGAAAAGAGTAAACAGAAGATTATGGGACAGTAAGTGCGTAACTCTGTAATCATGACTGAATTGGAAGAATCAGTATTTACTCATGAGGTATCATGTAAAAATATATATATTTCTTAGTTCTGTCCACTAAAGAAACCTAAAAACAATTACAAACTCAATACAACATCCCTAGCACTCAGAAACCATAGCAATCCTGAAATACCATTGACACTAAAAGAGACTATCTTTAGGGGGAAAATAGGTGATTCCAAGAAGTCTGTAAGATGAGCTTGGGGAATCCTGCCACACTAGCTAACAAAGAAGCTATCAAAGATCTCTACCACAGTCATGACACAAGGACTGGGGGCAAACTTGAAGAGGCTCCCCCTGGCAAAACGTGAGACAATTTAAACTCGAAATGAGGTAGTAACTGCAAATGATCAAAACCTATCAAATATGTTAAATCTCTGCATTCATAACAGCATTTCTTAAAAGCCTGTTTGGTCACCTTTGTAGAAGGATAGGGAATCAATTCCTTAATTGGAAAACTGGTAAATAAAAGGACAGAGTGAAGCAATTTTTTCTGCCTTTTCTAAAGGAACCATAGCACAGAGTATGAAACAGAAAATGAGGAAAACTGCTTGTTCAAAATTACTCTAGTGAATCAATGAAAAATAAATGATAAAAGAAAACAATTTTGCAACCTTCAACAAATTAATGGATCTAGGCATTGCGTATCAGCAGCTGCTATCATCACAAAAAGAGAGACAATCAGATACTATGCACCTTTTGATGAAAAAACTCAACACCATTCCACTCTTGCCAAATGCATCCATCCCATACCCTATCACGTCTCTGGAGCCACCTGCCAATTTGCAAGGAACAGAAGGGATAAAGTGTTAAATGAAACCACACATACATAATCAGCAAAATCTACACTTTAGAAAACTCCATGGGTCAAATGCCCCTGAGTTCTTATACAGGTAAATTATAAGGAAAAAGGCAAATGGAGAAAAATCCTATAGACTCAGATGAAAAAATACGTTAAGATTTTAAAAAGTGAGCAAGACTAAATTTTGGTAATTAGGGAGGCACACTTTGTAATCTAACTATACAAAAACCTAAGAAAAGGGCTGTATAAAAGTCAGGATAGCAGTTACTTTTGGTGGAACAAAGAGATTCAAGATAGGGATGAGACCACTGGGAAGATGGGCTACAGTCTATTTCTTGACCTGGGTAGTGGACAAGGGTGTTTGCATTAGAACTTAGTAAGTAATACATCCTTCTTTTGTAGAATTTTATATCTCTGCTTTATTTTTAACAAAAAAGTATGAATTCCAGTTTAAAATGCACCTAGCTGGCAGTCCTACGTGTTTCTCTAAGTATGACTCTAAAATATTAATGAAGACTGAAAAAGATGGAACATACACTAAAAATTAATTTGATAGACCACCTGATGCCAGAATTTAAAGTGAATTTCTGCCTGCTGTAAGGCATAAGGAGTTCAATTGAGATAAGCTATAAAACTAGAATAATAATAAGATTTCCTTCATAAGATACTAGTGAGGATTAAATGAATTTGTATGTAGAAAGTACTCAGAATGGTGCCTGACCTAGAGCAAGAGCTATATTTAGGAATAAGCTATTGTTTTTATTATAAACCTCTCCAGAGTTGCAGCTCATAAAAGAGAAACCCCTCAGAAAAGATATTGTCTACACCACCCTGTCCTTCTCCCAAACTCAGATATGTACCAACAACAAAAAAATTGAACAGCTATCCTTGATCACACAGTTCCTTGAACTAATAAGACCTCTTTCTGCATGCATCTGTGGCATTCACTCCCAGTTATGAGCTGGGTAGGGAAAGGCAAACTAACACATATCTCTATTGGTGGATGCAACTTCCCATCTCACCCACAAAAGATGGGTGACAGGGCGACACAGGGGAAGTGGCAGTGACTCAGCATCTTGGGAATGGCAGCTTTAATGTGAGGCATTGATTCCTACTGTTGGAAAACTGGTCAGCTAGGATAGGAAAAGGTGCTTCCCAGTCAAGCAGAGCTTTCCTGTGAAGTTGAAGAATTTGCAGAAACTAGGAACTGGTCAGGAGCTGTGCACATAGAGTCACAATTAATAATGGCTTAAAAAAAAAGGGTTAGATAATTAGCTAACTGGACACCAAGAGAAGTAATTTCTTCTCAAATTTATTTACAAATTTGATGCAAGTTTAACCACTGGAGAAAAATGAAAAAAAAAAGGAAAAAAATAATTCTGAATATCTTCTGAAAGCAAAAACAAAACAGCAAAAAGCTGTTATAATTTTAAAACTTAAAAATGAGGAGTGATTTAGCCTCAAATATGAGAAACAGATTATACAATTAATAATTTTTAAGGTAGCTTTCTGCTACAGAAAGGTGCAGGTTTATAAAACAAAATAAAAGGAGAAACAACCAAAGCATACACAGTATGACCCACTTCAATATCTGGGTCCCCTATCCATGGCCCCTTATCCCACAGGTTCCCAAGTGGGTCAAATTACTTACCTATGCAGACTTCTGAACAAACTGCAGGGCTGGTAACACCTTCACCCTATAAGCTCTGAAGAAAAACTGCCAAGGCAGCAAGATGTGTGGTTCTTTTTGCCCAAATCTAAAACACCCGTGGTTTTTAATCTTTACCTCCTCAAATGCCTTTCTTCCCATCTTTAGTATCTATAAAGAGGACAATCAGAAACAGACACCTGGACTCCAGTTGTGCTGCTACAGCACTGGGGGAAAGAACTAAAAGAATAAGCTCTAAAGAAAAGGAAAAAAAAAAAAAAAAACCATAACAGAAGGTTTTAAAGGAAAAATAAATAAATATCTCAACTGGATTCACCATGTTAGATTCACCAATACTCAAAGAAAGTCTACATTCTCAAATTGTCGTACCCTGATCTGCAGCATCAACATCACCAGAGAACATGCTGCAAGTACAAATTCCCAGGGTCCATCTTAGACATGCTTCATCAGTAAAAGTCTCCCAGTGGCATGGAGCTTGGGTGATTCTGTCCTATCTAAAGAATGTCCTAAGTCCACTGCAGGAATTGTTTTCTTGGACTCTCCCACCCTTTACTTAAGGGAAAGGCCATTTGATTGGGGGGGTGGGGGTCAGAATGTCTAAGAATTTTCTGTCAGGAGCTCTTCATTATTGCTTTGTGCTCTATAGAGGTTTCTAAAAGCGGAGTCTCCTGAAGATAACAACACCTACCAAGGTTCATTTACTTTGCTAGCGGTCTGGCTGGGCTGGAGTTGAGCCATTCACACCTTCTCTAGTGCAGCATGTGGAGATCATGTGCAGCTCTACTTTTTGTCTTAATCCCTCAACTGCTAGCATATCTATCGTTGTGAAATTGTTTCACTGGTAAATTAATCTCTCTGGATAATAAACACTGTCCTCCTATGAAAAGTTCTGAGCACTTTCTTTTAACAAGGAGACTCGCTGAAACATTCTGTATCTCTGTTATAATCCTGTAATTTTATCTTTGATTGCTCAGTAATATCTTCTTCTCCCAGCAGGGTGGGATCATCCCTTTGCTACTAAAACCTGCACACACTGAAGGCCCTTAAGTTCCAATGTGAAGGGGCCAGATGGAAGGTAGTCTGAGATTCTCATTTATCGTTTAATATGTACTTGGTCTCTGATGCAGCATGTACAAAAAGGTCAGAAGAAATCACACATTCACTGGTCTTTCTGTGTAAGTTCAACTAAGCAAGCCATCCAAAAGAAATACCTTCTAACAGGAAATATACAAAATAAAACATTCAGTAAAAATGTGTATTCCTTGAAAACAAAAAACTTATGTAGTCATAATTTCAGAGAATCTTTCAACATCAGACAGAGACCAGTTTAGCAAAGTAAGGGTACTATGGGCTTGGATGGTATGTGACTTTTTGTTTTATTTTTAAATAAATTTTATTTTGGAGTAGTTTTAAATCTACCAAAAAGTTGAGATGAGATAGTATAGAATGTTCCTCTATACCCTTCACTCGGCTTCCCCTTATGTTAACATCTTACATAACCATGATACATTCTTCAAAATGAAGAAATTAACACTGGTACATTACTATGACCTCAACTCTAGACTTTATTCAGCTTTCACCAGTTTTTCCTCTCATGTTCTTTTTCTGTTCCAGGATCTAATCCAGGATTCCACATTGCATTTAGCATGTTGCTTTTTAGTTCTCTTTTACTCCTTCCTGCCAGCTTCTGGATTGGAACTTCATATAGAATAGCCACTTATAAATAGCTGTTAATTAACACAGCACCCCGTGTTTCATAACTGGTAGCAATTCTGCCCTACAGCCTGCCTCAGAGGTTCGTCCAGCCTTACCCAGACTTTGGCACCCTCTTAGCTAGGCCTGGGGTTGGAGCAAGAAATCTATTTTGGGCCCACACAAACTGGACAATCTAACCAAGCGCTACTGATTCCTATCCTTGAAGACAAAAGTAAGCCAGTTTGTTGTGGGAGAATTCTTTGTAACAATACTCCAGAATGGTTGGAATGACAAATGATTTAGGAGACTATAGGTTTTTTTTTTTTTAATTACGTTTATTCAAAGGCTACAACATGACCAAGATCTGGGGAAAGGTGGGAAAGACTGAAATCACCCATGATTCCTTGGATAGGATCCTCTTGACAAACTTCCTGTGCAATTACCTCCTCATTGGCCTCCCACACCCTTTTCTCAGTGGATCCACCTCTACAACAGTGAGGGAAGGAGGAAGAGATATGTGCAGAGAAAAACAAACAAAACTTTTAGCCAAAAGTGAAGTTCACACACAGCCCACCCACACCATGGTCCTCAGGGCAGCTCTAAAGAGATGATTTCTGGGGGTACAAGAAAATGGCTTCCTGAGTGGAAGCAATTGTCCCTCACATCTCTGTGAATTCAAGTTCTTCTTCTAAATCTCTGACACACACACACACACACACACACACACACACACAACTTCCTAAGGTTCAACTGTGGCATTGACACAATCTCCAGGACCCTTAGATATGAAAAAAACAAATAACTAAGTCTAATTCTTGGAGGCACTTAATATTAACCATCCAGATGGGAAATGGGCAGGCCCAGAAATGAACCTGGGGGCTCTTCTTAAATGCTTTATACCAAAATGATGTTTTTCCTTTTTTTTTTTTAATTAATACGTTGGCATAAGAGTTCAAGGACAATGAATTAGAGAAAAGAAAAAAAGAATTTAACTAAAAAAAATAATAAAATTTGTCAATGTAAAAAAATAGAAAGAAAGCAGGAGAAGATACTCAAAGCCTTCTTATGTGCTGCTCTCCCATGAGCCACAGGGCACAAACCCCCACACTCCTCAGCAGCTTTATCCCTCCTAAAGGCTAATTCTGGCCAAGTGTCAGGCCCTGGAAAGAGTTCTGGTATGTCTTCCACAGTAGGACCAAGCAACCATCTATGTAATCCTCTACTTCCCATGAGTGTAGGTCAACAATGGATTCACCTTTCCCTAATTCCAAAGTAAGGATGAATGTCTGCATCTGAACCTACTTATCAACTTCTTGGCCATATTATTTAGCTTCAAAAACTTGTTTGGAAACACCAGCACTGTTAACTGCCCATATTAAAGCAATCTCATTTAGGTGACTCTTGTCACCATAGATGGTGTCAATCAGCATTGTTCAGTATGAATGGCACTAGGATTACTGCACCATTCAGGGCAAGTGTCCCCAAATTTTGCTTAATAAAGTTATTTTTAATTTTCTAGGAAGTGCTATGATTGCTTTGTATGAATACAAGCATTCATTGAGGTCAGAAGCACTTGCATCATCCCCCACCTCTGCTGTCATCATCCATTTGAGTTACAGGAAAAGGATGACAGGGAGTATGACAACAATGGCCATCTAGGTCATGGGCCAGATAAAATTTCAGAATCATTGCGTAAACTCCTTTAGAAGTCCCTATCTCCTGACACCACAATATGAATGAGGGGAGGAGGGTAGAGAGACAGGCTCAGAGGCAGAATAGCAAATGTCATGAGAAAGCTATTTTTAAGCCTTAAAGTGACATTGAGGTTAGAGGTTTCCTGAACCATAGAGCTTAATCTTAAAGCCACACCACGTGTCTGCATTTTAGAACTATTAGCTAGAAGCATCTTTGGGGAGGTGGGGGAGAAGGAAATTCATGTTTATAACCAGATACGTACACCACACCAGATAAGATCACAAATATTTTAAAGTCACTTCCCCACCTCTCTTCTTGTGCTTGGAATGATGTTTTTGAGGCACTCTCTGCTTTTCTTTATAAAGAGCCCTAAGTGTGTCCAGAAGTAAACTGTCCTTATATATAATAAAGTCATATATAAATCATTCTCTTGTTTTTCTGTGATACACAAAAATAAAACTAGGTGATAACAGCCCAAGAGGAAAAGCCAGACTCAGAAAACCAACAAACAACCCTCTCTGGCCAAGAGCAAGAGGAGAAAACTACAGAGATGTGTAGCAGGCTAAAGAAAGCGCCAATGGAATGATAGGAATCTACATGTAGAACAAACCGACAAACTCCCCAAAGAAGCAAACACTGTTTCCATCCATCTCTACCTGTGAGGCTATGCACGCCCTCTCACACATATGCACACGTTCTTGCACACTCATACACTCATAAGCTAGTCCTCCTAGCCCCCAACATACACACTATCCACATAAGAATGACCCACATAGAAGAACACAGAGTTGGAGGCCCCACCCCACCACTGGGACAAGGCCATTTCTTCCCCACCTGACTTGACTCTACAAATGCATTTTCACTCAGAGAGAATATAGAGATGGAGAAAGGTCTTCTATGAATGCAGTAGCAAAAGTGTGGCCTGTTAAAACAATGGGAAACTACCTGATGTTCCAGACTGCAGCTCCCAGAGCACTGCCTATGAATACCAAAGGCCTAGAAGCTTCCTGAGTCTGGACAGAAAAGGGGAAGGGGGAAATGAGCATCTTTCTCTGAGACCCAAAACATGCCTTCTCATAGAAATTATATTGTAGAGATTGGTTAGGTATAGTTGAAAAGGTTCTATTGATTCTCTGCCTCAGGTACATGATGCACTAATGAGGATTAGTAAACCATGTGGAAATCTAACCAGCTTTTAGGGTATTAGTTCTATGGATAAAAGGTTCCAAACTCCAGACAACAGACTCACAAATGAATTGTTGAGACAAAATACATTTGTACTTTGATGACTACTGAGGAGGAGCAGGGGCTCGATTTTTGCCCTTCATCTTGAAGAAAGGCACTGCTGGGGGAGAAGGGGGCTGTGCTCCATGTGGGCAGTGAAACATCCTAAAATATCACATCTAAAAGTGCACTCTGATAAATGCCTATTACCCTCCCATGTGGAGAGCAGTCTCTTAAAGTCCCTGTGGTAGATGCCACTTCACATCACACCCAGACTGTTTCCCAAAGGGCCAGGTTAGCTACCCTGCTTCCTTTGCACTTCAGTGTTCTCCTGTCCTCTGGGGGCTTGTGATTTCTGCACTTAGACCTCTCTGTACAAAAGCCACTTCCTCTTCTTCTCAGTCGAGTCACCCTGGGATAAAGAACCATGGGAAAACAGGTAGACTGACCACACTCTGGGACCGCCCTCGGTGATATAATCCAGATAAGATGGAGGGGAAGGGATGACAAAACCCTCCGTGGAGCCAGATGTGGTATCTAGGGTGAACCTACATCCCACAGGAATCAGAATGTAAAATTACTTCTTTGGCTTTGAGCAGGATTTAAAGCTTATTATATTACACATAGGTGATATGCTCTGTCACCCTTCCCTTCTCCACCAAAAAAAAAAAAAAAGTTTGATTTTGTCCTAACCTGTTTTGTAGATCAGTATATCATTGGACAATGTTTTAAGATGGCATCTAGCTTTTCAGTTGTCTGACATATTCACAGCTACTTATTAATTTTCTACTATTGCTAGGTATCAAAGATGAATAAGATATAGTCTCTGACCTTCAGAAACCCACCAGGAAAGGAGAGAGAATGACACATAACTGGATCAGTTGATTTCAATATATGATATGTTCTATCACAGACAAGGGAAGACATGGCAGACAGAATAATTCTTCCTAAGAGAGCTGGGGCCTTCCTAGAGGAAGAAATGTTTATTTTTTTAAAAAAGATTTGTTTGTTTGTTTGTTTGTTTATGGTGGGAAAGGGCAGAGGGAGAGGGAGGAGAGAAGCAGATTCCCTGCTGAGCACAGAGCCTCACACAGGGCTCAATCTCAGGACCCTGAGATCATGATCTGAGCTGAAATCAAGAATCAACCAACTGAGCCACCCAGGCGCCCCCAAGGAGAAATGTTTAAAATGCATTTTGAAGGATGGGTGAAACTTTGCCAAACCTGTGAAATGTGGAGATGAGAAAGGAGATGGCACCATCTGGAAAAGAGAAGAAATGTGCAGCAGCATACGTGAGGGAGGAAATGAGTTGGACAGGTCGGCAGGAGCCAGGACAAAGAGAGGCAAGATCTAGGATGATAAGGGAAGCTGGTGCGCAGAGCCCTCCATGCTCATCTGCAAAAGAGCTGTACTGACTGGCGGATTGTTAGTCAAGATTATATTTCTTGTTTAATCCATCTGTATTTCCACTAATAAAGCTGGCACGATGACTCCCTTTGCATCTTCACCTGACTCGCAAATGGGCTACTTTGTGAGAGAACCAAGAGGGAGCTCACTCAAGAGGGAAGTCATTTCAGAATCACCAGGCATTAAAGTTGCAGTTCCTGAGACACCTGTAAGTGTGTTTATTCCTGCTGAGTCACCTGGCAGCAACCTAAAAGTTTTTCAATTAATTGTAAGGTGGCAATCAGGCTCGGGGGAGAGCAATACGGAAGAGTTAGAGGGATTCACGTCTTGTAGTGGCTCTGTTCACTCAATCCCCAAAGAGGCAAAGAGGACCTAATTAGAAACAAATCTAATGTAACATCCTTCCTGAGGTGCTTCTTACAGGGCAGTTTCTTTGGTTCTGTTTTCTTCTTGTGTGTGTTTGTATGAATCAGAATCCATGAAGGTGTTAGATACAAATGTCTCGTGGTAGCATGAATTAGTGTGACGCAATATATACTGCTCTTCTAAATGTGTCACAAGGAACCATTGCTTGAAAGGACAATGCTTAGTCAGAGATACACAGACCTCGCTGATCCTGAGCTGCCATCACAGGGGAGGACCCATCCAACCATCCTTTGGGAGGCTCTCACTCTGGGGCTATGTACACTGAGGACCTCCCTTAAAATCATGACTTCATTTCTACCTTCTGTCAGAGAGAGTGTTGCATTTAAAGAAACAGGGAGAATGAGAGATAAGAGAAGGACTTTATAAAATCAGTAAATATTCTTCTGAACATTCAATTATATAATCGCATAATTTTGATAATATTTATCATTATACCATCTAAGCTGAGATACTCCAATTTCCATTCTCCTTTTCCTCTTTTTTTTCCTCAACAGATACCCATCCATCGTACTTTACTAGATCAATCTTCTGTCTGATTTCTACTACCACATGTTGTTTTTGACAGAGTTCATTATTACAGACACTGTGTGTTTGAACAGTCCAATGGCTAAATGAGACAGACGAGCACTTTAAGAAATAAAATTTTTCCTATTTCCCTAATTAAAACAACATCCTTAGAGGGCACCTGGGTGGCTCAGTTGGTTAAGCAACTGCCTTTGGTTCAGGTCATGATCCCAGGGTCCTGGGATCGAGCCCTGCATCAGGCTCCCTGCTCAGCCAGAAGCCTGCTTCTCCCTCTCCCACTCTCACTGCTTGTGTTCCCTCTCACGCTATCTCTCTCTCTCTCTCTGTCATTAAATTAAAAAAAAAAAAATCTTAAAAAAAAAAACAAAACATCCTTAGAGACTACCCAAATGCATCTGCCCTTGTGCAAATTTTGAAGGCAAATCATGTTGCCTTTATTTGGTCAAAGAGGTTGTGTGTTAAAGCAGATGAACTGGAGCAAACCTGCTCCAGATGCATCTTTTCTCATTCATTCAGTGCCATCAAGTTCGTGGGCTTTTCTAGACAAATGGTTTCAAAAAATGTAACCAACCATCAATTAATTATTCAGTAACTGATTAAGTATACTGTCAATTATAAGAATCTCTTATTTTTCAATTTTCTCTCTCTTGACTTTTGGCCTTTCCACCATCTTACTGCAGATGGCTCTTTCCCAGAGGATACACAGTGCAAGTGAATGGAGAGAAGATGGGAGTTGGGCAGGCAGTCTTGTAGTTAGCTGCTCAGGGCCCTATTGGCCCTGAGCATCCCTGGTAGGCTGAGAATATACTTTAGGTCAGAGATCCACAGACTATGGGCAGCCCAAATCTGGGCCCACTGCCTGCCTTTTTAAACAAAGTTTTATTGGAGCACAGCCACACTCATTTGCTTATGTGTTGTCTATGGCTGCTTTTTCACTACAACAGCAATGGCTGAGTAATTGCAATGGAAGTCAAATGGCTTCAAACACTTACCTCTTGGCCCTTTATAGAAGCAGTTTGCTAACCCTGTCTAAGGCACATGGGCTAGTAAGTTCAGCTTCTTAGAGAATGTTCTGATTAAAGTGAAACCTTTCATTCTCTAATTCATTTCCCAGATTTCACACTGACCCCCAGTAGGAATCTTATAAATATTAAGGCCACCCTAGCTTATCAGAAATGTAGACAAAGATATTTTAGAAGGATACTTTTAACTGAAAGAAAAAGAAAACACTTAATCGAGGAATTTTTTATTCTAAGGATTTTTTTTCCTCATATAATAAGTCAAGCAGTAATTTAGCTTGTGGGTTACTTTTGTTAGTGGCTTAGCAGCTCAACAAGTACCTGGGTTATTTTGATCCTCCTGGCTTGCCATGTTTAGTCTGTCTGATTCGTGCTTCAGGCTACCTCTCTTTAAGGCCCTAAGGTGGCAGCTAGAGTTCCAGTCATCTCATGCTGACAGAGCAATGTCCAGCAGCAGAACAATCTTCTCAAGTCTATTTTTAAGATTGAGTGAAACTATTCCTGTAACTGCCATCCCTACCCTCCAGCTGTCTTTCCTTGTATCTCAGTAGCCAGCACAGCACCACATGCTACCATATTAAACTGATGACTGGCAAGGACACAAGGTCCACTGCTTACTCCAATCAAGATTGAGCCCTTGGAGCTGGGATGGATATCTCTCTCTCCCCTGAAGCTTATGGCTTAGCTGAGAAGGGCTCTAATGTGAAAAACATGAGGGCTCAGCCACAAGGAAAAAGGAAAGGGAAGATGGTTGTTGAGTAGGCAACCAACAATGTCAGCTATAGACTGGCATGAATCTCTTTTCACTCCTAGAAGAGTAACTCACAAGGTATGTCCAATTAGGGATGAGCAAGTTGCACACCAGGTATAAAGTACAATACCTCATATATACAGTAAAGAATATTTTTCATTTTAAAGATAAAAATAGTTCCATGAACTACCACCATGAACTCGAGTACATCATTTTATCTCTCTGGACCTTAAGAGGTTAAGACAAGATGAAAATCTCTTCCAGGTCTGGAATACAAAAACCATTATTAATTCAAAATCTTGAATAAAGGAACACTGGGTATTTGAATAAATATTTTATTTATATGTTTTTATATTTATAGGCTGCATTTTTACACAAAGGATATGAGCTAACCTTAAAAAACCTAAATACTAAAAAGGAAAATAAGTAAGTCATGGGAATTGGTGCTGGCAGATAATAAGGGAAGGAAAACATTAATGCAGAGGTAAGGAGAGCATGTAGAAATGCAAACCATATGTTCTTGGAAAGTTGTTTGAAAAGTCACCTAAAAATTGAGTACTGAGCTCTCTATAATTTAAAACAAGAAGGGAAACACAGTAAGTTATAAGATTGACAACATTCATGAGATAAAAATCATAATAATGGTTTAGAGGCAGAAGAGATTTTCTTGATATTAAGACTTCAGATAAATTTCATTCATGTCTCCTCATAAAGAGGACATTGCAATAAATATTATTCTTAGTATCAACATTTTAAAGTATATTTTAAAGTAATATTACCCACTGAAACAAACAAACCCTAATATTTCAATACCTTAACATTAAATGTAAAAAATTTTTCTTGCTGATATAACATTCAATGCTGGTGTTTCAGGCCACTAGTTTACCATCTTGTGGGTTCATCCTTTTCTAGGGACTAAGAGCCATCTGCATTCAGCTAACGCAGAGTTTCTCAACTCAGCTAAAGCAGAGTTTCTCAATTTTGGCACTACTGGCATTTTAGAACAATGCTCTGTTGTGGAGGGCTCTCCTGTGCATAGAAGTGTGTTTAGAAGCATCATAGGCCATCAGCCAGATGCCAGAAGCATGACAATCAAAAATGCCTCCAAATACTGTCAAGAGCCCGCTGGGGGTTAAAATTGTTTCTGGCTGAGGACTGCTGAGCTAGAGTCTGGGTCAAGAAAGAGCAGAGAGATCATATCTCCTTTTTATTGATGTCTAATTTATACACACAAATGATCAGATCTTAAGTGTTAAAAGTTCAATGAATTTTGACAATTGTTGCATCTTTGTAATAATCACCATCCAAAATAAGATGTCAGTCATTTCCCATACCCAGAAAATTCCCCCATACAGTCAATCCATCATCCTCTCCCAGGCAGCTACTTTCTAATATCTATCACTGTAGGTAGTTTTGTCTATTCTTGGGCTTCATATAAGTAGAATTACACAATATGCATTCTTTCGTGTTTGGCTTCTTCTGCTCAAAACAGCATTCTGAAACCCACTCATGTTGTTGCATAAATCAGTAGTTCTTTCCTTCATACTGCTGAATGGTATTCTACTATATGACAATACCACAAATGCGTTAAATCTATTAGCTGGCTACACACTTTCTTTTTTAAATAATTTTACCTGAAAGTGACGTGCATCACTTCTGTTCACATTTCACTGGTGAGAACTAGTATTATAATCCATCTAAATGTAACAAAGCCTAGGAAGTGATGTCTTTACTGGGCAGACATTTGTCAGTGATGATTCTGTCCTCTGAAAGTTGGAACATAAATCTTGGAGGACAGTTAATTATCTCTGTCATATCTAGCATCCAAATGGGAGATCTACAGATTGCTTTCTGACCTTTAGGCTAGAAGAGGTGAAAGCTACTTGAAGTTCTTACATTATATATAGAGTAACTCTTGAAATATAGCCTCAAAACTATCAGCTGGGGTACCTGAGTGGCTCAGTCAGTTGAGCATCTGACTCTTGATTTCAGCTCAGGTCATGATCTCAGGGTAGTGAGACTGAGCTCCAAGTAGGGCTCCATGCTGAATGTGAAGCCTGCTTAAGATTCTCTCTGTCCCTCTCCCTCTGCCCCTCCCCCACCGCTCACATGCTCTCTAAATAAATGAAAACTATCAGCTCTGCAAACATTTACTAGTCAACCATGTGAAGTAACAAAATAAACTCATATTGCAGTTAATTACCCATAAGTTCTAACCAAATACTAAATAACCAGTCAATATCCAAAGCAACAAAAAACTTTCAGCTAATGCATATTAGTACTTTCTTTTTTGTACATTTTTTCCTGAGTCTCAAAATTTTAAAAATAAATTGTTCTTGATTAGAACATGATTGACAACGTATAAACAGTAATATATTTGAATAATCACATAATGTTTAAAATCTGACCTGTGATACACAGAGGCTTAACTTGAATTTCATATGATATAAATATATTTGCTTTAACTTAAATTAAAAGAAAAAACATGTCCATAATAGAAATGTAAATTGAATATTTATCACAGTTAACCATGAATGGAAACACCTATTCATGAATTCATGAATATCTTTTTTTCATGAATATTTTCAGAACAAAATCTTTCCCAGACTTAAGGGGCTAGATAGGACCCTATTAGTGAGAAAACACAGTAGTCTTTTCTGTGAATAATGCTGAAAAGTAAAACAGACCATCATTCTCTGCTTTATTTTTACTAATGACTTAACATATAGAAAAACTCAACAAAAATACATAAAACTGTGATTAAAGATGAGTTGATATAAATATATCCCTCATTTCAAAAGATGAGTATATCTATTGCATCATATAAAAATAGACATTTTTTACATATTTTCATGAATATGCCACCATATGGTGATCATTTTTGAATTGTCTAACCTAACATATTCACAACACTTCATTCTTGTCAAAAATACTTGATTTGTACACATTGTATATTTCTGTGTATACGAATTTTATAAATGTGTTTTCAACATATCTTCCATAAAATGGTTCAGACCTAGGTATGTACATGGTGGGTCTATCTGGTGTAGGCCTGGCAAGAGTCTCATAAGGATCTAGGGAAGTCCCAGGGAAATAGCTCCTCCTGAAGGAAGGATCTGGCTCAAAGACAAAGGGTCCTGATAAGAGCACCTGAAGAAGGAAGGTCAGAACTAGTAGCAGGTACTAGGAGGCCAGAAGTCCCAACATGTAAAGGAGAGCAGGCTTAGGCATACAGTTGGTTGTAGAGAGCTAGAAAGCACACAATGAAGATCCTGGGGTTGCAGTCCTAAGAAGGTGAGAGAAAAAGAGGCACCTGACGTTAGGACAGTCAGTCACTGGAAGCAAGGCCCAAACCACTGGGCTGGATTTGTGTCCAGAACTCTTATGCCCAGGAAGCCTGGGCACTGACAGGAATGGGCTCCTGCTGCAGAGTAGCAGCTAAGTCACCAAGATGGGACTCAAGTAAAGAAGGAAGGACAATTTAACAGCTATCTAAAGTATCCAGTGGTCCATGAGGTCAGGGTAAGTCCTGAAGCAGGCATGACTGATACTGATTTTAAGAGTCATGGGACAGGTCTTCATCATCCCTTCCCCACAAATGGTCTGAGGACTACATGCCTCAGTTGTCCCAGCTGTGGGAAGAAAAGGAATGCAGAAGTTGGGAGCAAGGGACACCCAGAAACCACAAACTGAGCATGACCTCCTGTATTAAAAAGAAAAAAATCTTAATGCAGTTGAAGTAAATTGACATTCTTTTATAAGAGCCTGAGTCTGCCTTTGCAGGGAGAAAGTTATTACAGGGGTTCAGTGGGCAGAATAGACTCCATTCTTGGACCTCCATTAGGTCTGATACTGTCTGCAAAAATCAGAAACTCTGGTATATTTCACTTCCAAAATGCCTTGAAACTCCATTACGTTCTACATTTTAAAAAGTCTTTGCCAGAAAGATGATAACTGAATCTAATTTGCAAGGCATGCCTAGTCATAATGTTAATTCACAGAAGTTATATTAATAATATCATACACTTCAAAGTGAATCCTGTATATTCCACCGAATTAACTGGAGTTGTTCAGGTGCCTATTAACAAGTTGCTGAAATGCAGAAGCTTTTGGGCTTGTTGGGTCGTCATAGCTTATTACAAGTTGTGTCAAGGCAACTCCAGGGATAGGCAAAAAAGAGTTGCTACTCTCTGTGGAGCCTTAGGCACTGCTTTCGGATTTCATTAAGAATGACATATCCATGGGTTCCAGATAACTATTATAGGTGGGCTTCATTTTAAGAAATATTAGTTATGAAAGACAACCTTAGAAAATGTTGAAATTAGCAGGAAGTTGTTTGCTTCGATAAAGGATTTTCTATTTAATCAGTAACTATCATTTATTCATTCATTCAATAAATGTTTCCTGAACCTTCCCCTGAGTAACTATGCTACGAGGAAGACATGATCCTTGCCCTGAAGGAGCTGACACCGCTGAAGGCACATATTAACAATTCGTTATATCCAGCAGGTGACAGGTACGAACAAGATGTTCAGAACATTAAAATAACAGAGGCCCACCATTTCCGGTAGGAAATTCAAGGAAGGCTTCATAAAGAAGATGGCAAAGATGCAAAGACAGCAGGATTTTAATTGTTAGGGATTGCAAGTAGAAAAGATGAACAATCTAGACATGCATAAAGGAGTGGGCAAAGAATGAGAACAGGAACAGGAAGCTCTAAGACACGCGTGGGGCAAGGCAAAGGGATCCGTTTGTCTGAGTGTGGATTTTGAACGAGAGTGGGAGTTAGAATTGTAAAGGTAAGCTGGAGCTGAATCAAGAAGAGACATAAAAGCCAGGGAAAGGAATGTGTGATGGATTTTGTTAGGAAATCAAAAGCTGCTAAGCTTTCTGCGAAGAGAAAGAACAGGATTAATGCTTATTTAATGAGAGCAAAATTTGCCTCTGAAATGCTGTGCATCTTCTACAGGGACAGAAAATGGAGAGCAGCAATATCAGATAAAAATATGTCACCATATTTGGTAGAGAAGCTATAGCAGCCTGAGCCCACATAGTGATAGCCACCGACTGTGTTTAAGTAGTAATGTCACATGAGCTGTTGCCTGGAGGATGTTCAATTTTGCTACACAAGACATGTCACAGTCCTGCAAAAATGGAGTATAAATTTTCAGCTGGGGCTTCAAAGAGAAGGAGGCTTTTCCTCCCCAAAGAGTTTTTCAGTGGCCCCATCATCACTGGCTTGAGAAGGTGCTGCACGACTGTTGCTTAGGTGCACAGGACCAAACCATGCCCAAGTTACTGATAAGGGTCTGAAGCAAGTACTGGACATTCCAGGACAGACCAGACTCTTTGGGGCAAGAGCAGTGGGAGCCTCAGAGAAGATCTGCTCAGAAACGATTTTCTTGGAGTTGCCAGTGACGGTTACTCATCAATTCTTTAGGAAGAAAGAACTGCAGACTGCTCTGAAAACCCACTGTCTAATGTTTCATGACACATAAGGCTATCCAGAAAACCAAATATTGCTCCTCTTGGGGTATAGACGAGATTATTCACAGCACATCCTCTCAACAAGGTTGCAGAGTGCCATAAGAAATGACCTCTCTAGGACCCATCTGAAATTTAAAGTCAGGATTCCTGTGTCAGAGAGCATGTGTTTGGAGGCAAGAACAGTAAGTTATTTTTGTTTTAGTCTTGGATACATGAAGGAAAGGAGTTGAGTATGATTGAGTGTTTGAGTTTGCGTGACTGGGAGAATGGTGATACTCCCCGACAGAAGCCAGTTGGGAAGGGGAAATTATTTGGGTAAGATGACGATTTCAGTTGAGAACATGCTGAGTTGGGGTGGAAAATCCAGAGCAAGCTGCAGGCACTGGAAAGACAGGATAAAAGATCAGCAGTAGGGTCAGAGCACAAGACCAAACATTTCTCAAAACAAAATACAAACCAATAAAAAAATTACTCTTAGAATGGAGAATTCACTTACATATAGCTTCCTAGAACTATCTCGAAATATTTAAATGAGGTACACCTTAATAGTATATTTGTTTTTTTATTATTATGTTCAATGAACCAACATATAGTACCAATAATGTTTTGCAAATTATTGATTCTTAACTTATGATCAAAAGCACACCTGAAGCTCAGAATGTCTTAAAGCATCCACTACATCTATTAAACATTAAGTTATTAGCAACTGTTGCATGCTAAAATCTTTATTGCCTGATAGTTATTACCTCCATAAGGGTACTGACTAATCCAAGAATGAGGAACATACACGAATTTTACAACTCTAAAAATGTAGAAAAGGATTTTCAATTTATACATACATTTGATATTAAGTTGAAAATCCTTTTCTACATTTTTAGAGTAGTAAGTAAAAAAAAAAACTCTTTTTAAGGAATTGTGTATACTTTGTAAATTATAAAATTTGCAAAACATTATTGGTGCTTATAATTTTTAAAAACACAGAACGAAATCATAATTCTAAGAATTAAGACATGTTTTGTGTTTCTGTCTTATGGATTTTTCTCCCTCACTGTCCCTCAGATGTGCTATTAGAATTAATAACTTTAAGTCACTCTGGAAACAGAATTTATAAAGTGGTTCATACTGCAAGGCAGCCACCCCTCTCCCTTGTACTTAAGGCCCTCTGTGCAATTGTTTTCCAACTCTGCCTTCAAAATAAAAATAAAGCACATCTAAACAAACTCTTGAAACCAAGGAGACACCAACCCATTATCTTGCTAGATTACACCACTTCACAAGGACAAACACTTTATACATTGTATCCTTGATGCCTAAAACAGTGTCTGGCATACAATAGGTATTCAGTAAATATTTGCTGAATCCATCAGTAAACATCAAAGTTAATTTTTTATTTCTCAGCAGAAACATTTTTGGCATTTTAGATGGGGCTGTTCTCACCTGTGAAACATTGCCTTGCACATTGTATGACCTGTAGGATCCCTAGTCATCTTCCTTTCAGTGCCGGTAGACCCCACTGTAACAACCAAAAATACCCTCCCACATTTTCAAATGGCTCCTGAGAGGAGGTATGGTTCCATTTTAAGATCCAGTATGTGAAATGTGTAATTAATTATTGGCATCTGTCTATGAACCAGAACCAATTTCATGAGATTCTGCAAAAATTAAAGAAAACAAAATCTGGAGGGGTGCCTGGGTGGCTCAGACAGTTAAGTGTCTGCCTTCGGCTTGGGTCATGATCCCAGGGTCCTGGGATCGAGCTCTGCATCGGGCTCCCTGCTCAACGGGGAGCCTGCTTGTCCCTCTCCCTCTACCTCTGCCTGCCACTCCCCCCTGCTTGTACTCTCTCTGTCAAATAAAAAATAAAAAATCTTAAAAAAAAAAAAAAGGAAACAAAATCTGGAATAGTTGAGAGTAGACTTTGATGATTTCCACATGAAGAAAAAAATGCCTCCTGCTAAGAAAGTACCCAGTGTCCCAGATTCTGAATTAGAAAGGTACTACCAAGTGGAGACAAAGAAAGTAGGAGTGACCTGCTAGCATGGTAGCATGTCTCACATTCAGGAAGACCTTGGCAAGCAGCCCTCTCTCAGGAGAAAATATTCACCAGTCTACTCCTCACCATCCATTGAAAAGCATGTTGAAGTTTATAAGTAAAAGTCAAAGGGGAAGTAGGATTCACTTTACATTATACAGCAGCTTTTCGAGAACACAACTACTCCATAGGGCTACAGGTAGCTACTCCAGAGGCCAACCTTGAAAGTCCCCTAACGAAAAAATCTTAATTTTCCAAAATTTAAGACAGTAATGTCTTTAAAGACATTAACACAGAAATTACATTTTTGCAATAATGCTTTCTTACTTGAATTTTGCAACAAATATTTTTGGCTTTGGAATTAAATAAATGTGCAAGGATTTGAAAAATACCCTAAATATATCATATGGGGTCTATATCAATTTTTATTGCAAATAGTACAATAAAATCAGTATCTTCTGTGACCTAAGAATTATAGGGCTGGTTGAGTTTGAGTTTTGAACCACATAAACTATTTCTAGCTCTTTCTTGGGAGAACACCTATGACTAGTGCCTAAAAGGCTGGGTCTGAGGCATGGATGACTCCACTTTTGTCACACGACAATCTGAACTGCTTGCCAAGTTGGATGTTCCAAGCAGAAACTCTACCTTATTGTTACTCAAAACTCCAGATGTCATATATAACAGCAAAATAGGCATGTTGTTTAAGTGGAGTCATGACAGTAAGGCATCTCTGGTGGTGATAAAGCTGTGCATGAAGATACTAAATATCCAACACTTAGTGCTGTGCTTGGCACATATCTGGAGATAAAAAAAAAAAATATGGCAAATAAAGGAATAAAAGAGAGGACCTTAGTTACACAGGAAATTTAAATTCTATTCAATATTTTATGTTTACAGAGGATAACATAATGTTCCATATATTTTATAAGGATTCCCATCAACATGGTTAAATATTTTTAGTGCTCACAGTAACCAATTATCTGAAAATGATTATCATCTAGAAGAGTCCATTTCTAAACAGTACCAGATTTTTTTAAAGTTTTTATTTAAATTCCAGTTAGTGAACATAGTGTACTATTAGTTTCAGGTGTACAATATAGTGATTCAACCCTTCCATACAACACCCGATGCTCATCTCAGCTGGTGCACTCCTTAATCCTCATCACCTATCTCACCCATTCACCCCCCACCTTCCCTCTGGTAACCGGTTATCAGTTTTTTCTCTAGAGTTAAGAGTCTGTTTCTTGGTTTGCCTTTCTCTTTTTACCCACACCTTTGCTCATTTGTTTTGTTTCTTTAAATTCCACTTATGAGTGAAATCATATGGTATTTGTATTTCTTTATTTCCCTTAGCATAATACTCTCTAGTTCCATCCATGTCATTGCAAATGGCACAATTTCATTCTTTTTTATGGTTGAGTGATATTCCATTGTATATATACATGTTCTTTATCCATTCATCAGTTAATGGACATTTGGGCTGTTTACATAATTTTGCTATTGTGGATAATGCTTCTATAAACATCAGGGCGCATGTATCCCTTTGAATTAGTATTTTGTATTCTTTGGGTAAATACCAAGTAGTGCAACTGATGGACTGTAGGGAAGTTTTATTTTTAACTTTTTGAGGAACCTCCATATTGTTCTCCCCAGTGACTGCACCAGTTTGCATTCCCACCAACAGTGCAAGAGGGTTTCTCTTTCTCCACATCCTCACCAACATCTGCTGTTTCTTGTTTTGTTGACTTTAACTATTCTGATAGGTGTGAGGTGATATCTCATTGTAGTTTCGATTTGTATTTCCCTGATGATAAGTGATGTTGAGCATCTTTTCATGTGTCTGTTGGTCATCTGTATATCTTCTTTGGAAAAATGTTTATTCTATGTCTTCTGCCTATTTTTAATTGAATTATTCATTTTTGGAGTGTTGAGTTTGATAAGTTCTTTATATATTTTGGATATTAACCCTTTATCAGGTATTTCATTTGCAAATATCTTCTCCCATTCTATAAGTAACCTTTTAGTTTTGATTGTTTCCTTCGCTGTGCAGAAGATTTTTATTTTGATGAATTCCCAATAATTTATTTTGTTTTTGTTTCCCTTGCCTCAGGAGACATATCTAGAAAGAAGTTGCTATGGGACAGTGCCAGATTTTTTTTTAATTACTGAAATACAGGATATGAGTTAGAAGCTTGATAAAAATGTTTGAGAGCTGGTTTCAGGGATTTAACCCACTGTAAACCCTGAGGAAATATATTTTGTGTTGCAGTCATTTTCCCAACTCTCCTCACAGAGAATGGATGTTTAAGAAGCCACCTACCATCACTGGCAAAGTATAGTGCTCAGCACAGGCAACAGTCCTCTTAAAGCAGTGAGATAAACATTGCTCTATTAAGACACTGTAAAAAAGCGCATATGGGCATTTAACTACAGGAACCACCACAGTACTTAAAATCCCAGAAGATCATGCCAGGATAGAAGTTTGGAAAGCATCTTTCTTTTACAGAAAAAGAAACAGGCACAGAGGGTCTGAGTGACTTGTTCCAGGCCACACAGTAAGTTGGTAACTGAGGTGAGAATAGATGTCGGGTCTTCCTAAAAGCTAAGCATCCCAGTTGAATTATGGAGAAACACAAAAAGGAAAAATGAGAAAAGCATCACTGTACATAGTGATGCTACCAATGCAGAGCAGTAGAAACATGATATACCATCTACCTTCTGACTTTTCAAACTTACAGTCCACCAGATGGAGTAAGGGAAAGCCTGACTCATCTCACCTGAGCTCGATGGTCTCAGGAATATGAGGAAGGAACGCCATTACAGGAGTACACTTGTTGGCTGACGGCCAACTGAGTCTAAGAAAACATATAAGGCCTACTGGTAAAAATGATGATAGCTTCTCTAACTTTTGCTGGCCTACTGCAAGGGGCCCACCATGAAAATGCACAGGATGTTAAAGGGAGGACCCAGTGGGCAATGTTATACCAATAACAAGGAGTCAGTATCAGTCAGAAAATGGCAGGCACTTCCCCTCAAATTTGATATTACCCAGAAGCCTTTGCTTTCCTGGCATTGCTATTTATATATTTCAGCACTAAGTTTTAGCTAACAATCTCAAAGTAGCATCCTGTGATCCTCATTCATTCAGTAAATATTTATTGAGTACCAACTGTGAGAAAAATACACAACATGTACTGGGGATACAAAATGTAAAGGCATGGGGACTGCTTAGGAGGAATGTAGTCAAACTAGAGAAAAACAGTAAGTACAAAAAAACCACACAAATGCTTGAAGTATTCTATGACAAGTTAAAGAAGAGGAAAAGGAAACAGCCCCCAAGAAGAAAGGTGGAGTGAGACTGGAAGTAATAGTACAAACAGGGGAAAGGTCAAGAAGGAATGGGTTTTGCAATTTGGAAGGATCTTCCACCAGCGGTGTGAAAGCCAGGCAGATGCAAAAACCAGAGTGGTAGTGACTGGAGGAAACAGGTCAGAGAAACTAAGCAGGTACACAGATGTAACTTACTTATGCACTGAAAGCAGTGAATGGAAACAAGAATGACCCCAGGATATCCAGATTGGAGCCTCATTTACCAAGACTGAGAAAATAGGGAATGGGTTTAGTTCTGACTAAACATAAGCAGTGCCTATGGGACTTCCAGATGTCCCATATGGAGAAATCCATGAAGCGTGTGGATATCCAGATCTAGAAGTAGGAGGGAGGGCTGAATGTGAGCAGGCAGGATGGTGATTGAAGCCATGGCAGCAAGTGAAAGGTTACAAATAGAATATTCAGAAAGAGAAGAGATGGGAGCCAAGGCTGGGGTCTCTAAGCATATCAGAATTAAAAAACTTAATGAAAGTCAAGTCATCAGAGGAGAATGAAAAAAAAAATCAGAGAAACAGGAGATAAAGGAAAAGTCATAGACTCTGAGAACAAGTTTATTTGTTTGTTTTAATATTATTAGAAGTCATTGCTGTCGTATACTCAAATCAGATGAGAAAAGGACTAAAATGTCCCACTGGCACTGGTCATTAGCAGTTAATTGTTAACCTTGGCCAACATTCCCATGGTGCTTGTTGTCCATGTGGGTGGGAGGTAAATGAGATGAGAAGCCAGGGTAAATGTGCTCAAGGAAAGGAAGTGAAGTTGAGGGGAGATCTGATTTCATATCTCTATATCTATAGGTATACAGATATAGATAGATATGTAGAGATTTATCTAGAAATCTCTTTCTATATATATATATAGATTGTGAAGAATGACAAAGTGTCAGCTTTTAAACTATTTGATATTAAGCAAGTTACTTCATCTATTTTATCCTCAACTTAATTTTTTAAAGAAATTAATTAATTAATTAATTTAATTGACAGAGAGAGAGAAAGCACAAGCAGGGGGAATAGCAGGCAGAGGGAGATGGAGATGGAGAATCTGTGTGAAAAACCCCCTGAGCAAGGAGCCTGATGTGGGGCTCAATCCCAGGACCTGGGATCATGACCTGAGCCAAAGGCAGTCGCTCAACCAACTGAGCCACCCAGGCGCCCCTATATAGACATAATAGTACTCACTTCAAAGAGCCACAAGAAAGAATGCATGTAAAATATGCAGTTGAGAGTCTAGGGCCCTGGCTGTACGTGGTAAAGCAAGTTACTAATATCGCTACCATTGTCACTACTTAGCTAGGACACTGAAGGTGCTGGCGAAAGACTGGTCTGGGAGACCACTGAAAGAAGCAAAACAAACAGGTTAAGTGTTGGATGAGTTGAAAAGGAAAGAGTGAAAGAGTTGTAGATCCCAGTAAGGTAAAGAGAAGATAACTCCGCATTTAAGAGTTGGAGAGCCAGAGGAACAGGAAGTTGTAACCAGAAGTTTCCATGTTGCATTTCAACCCCTCAGAAGAGGTTCAGTGCTGGGTAATGATGAAGGCAATGGGGGCGATAACCTGGAATGGAGACAAAGATCATTCATTCATTCTCAGGTAGCAAATCTCTCTTGAGAAATGATGACGTGTTGTCTGGAGAGCTGGAGATACACCTAGAACAGAGCTGAAACCCTGCCGCAAAGCTTGGAGGTTGGGGGGCAGGATGGCTTATCCACAAAGTTGTGACAGTTGGTCAAGGCGGTGGCTGGACAGCAGCCGGGAGACTGTAGACTCACCAGTCAAAGAGCACACAAGATAGGACCATGCACATTGGCTAGAGGAGAGCTAGAGGCTGGTGTGTGTGGCTGGAATGAACTTGGAAGGAGGAGGGGGCTTTTTGCAGGATAAATGGAAGACATGAGGAGCTAGGAATGGGCTGAACTGCTTGTAGGCCCCATGGAAGGGGGAGCCAGCAGCATCTGCTCCTTTGGACAGTGGCCGGAAAGAACCCTTGATGTGGAGAGGGAGGTTTCAGTTGAGCAAAGGAGGTAGAGGATGTGTTCTGGGCAAAGGCTGCTTCTGGCAGCACAGTGCCCCACTGGCAGTACAAGCAAAGCCTCAGGGCCTAGGTGCTTTCCACAACCTACAAAACAGACTTTAAAAAATCGGCTCCAAAATAGAAAAAAAAAAACTGCAAAATCTCTATTACTAAATGTTTAATTAAATGTACATAAAACACATCATTATGTCAACTTCATTAATTGTTAAATTTAATGCTCATGAAAATTTCATTACATTTAGAAAACAATTTGTATGTTGGATTTTCCTGCTTTGCAAGAACCCCTGAGTAAGCACGATGGTTGTCAAGAAATCGCAGTCAGTTGTAAATTAAATTAGTTTCTTATAATCAAGAAATTTAAAAAGTAAAATTACTATGGTTCTTTCAAATGCTTATAATAAAAATGTATTTAATGTGGAATACGGATAGAGGCTAATATATGTGAAAAGCTTCCAGGAGCCCACAACAGGTAGCCCAGAGAAGGTGGAAGGATGCTGGGAAAGGAGGAGTCAGGGCAAAGGAAGGAACACTAACTTCTCATCAAGGAATAAGTTAGAATCTTCTAGTAACTTTACCACTCTCTCCAGCTCAAAGATTCCTAACCTATATATGCCTCGGATGCTTTCAATAGTCTGATGAAGCCTAGAGACCCCTTCCCAAAATAATGTTTTTAAATGCATAAAACAAAATATACAGGATTATAAAAGAAATCAATTGTACTGAAATGCAACTATTAAAATATTTAATGTTTTTGTGATCAAAAGAGTAACAAATGTTTTTTATATAAAATAACAAGACGAGCTTCATTTCATAATAGTAATGAGTGTAAATGATATTACAAGATCATTTC
This sequence comes from Zalophus californianus, assembly GCF_009762305.2. Taxonomy (NCBI): domain Eukaryota; kingdom Metazoa; phylum Chordata; class Mammalia; order Carnivora; family Otariidae; genus Zalophus; species Zalophus californianus. Next base: position 165,678,564 of record NC_045596.1, on the reverse strand, counting down.
AATAGCATGTGATTTTAAAACAGTGGTGGTTTTTATTGGTGTTACCTATCAGGAACTGCTAATATTACTATGGTTTTTGCTCACATTTATAGTTGAAAGAAATACTAAATTTCAAGATGTCAGTGCACATAAAGATGTAATTTTTTCCCATCTAACTTTACAAATCTCTAGAATTCTACCAACAAATCCCTTGGAAGTTCATGGATTCCCTGGTTAAAAACTGTAGCTCCTGTGCAAATAAAATGAACAGACCAGGGCAAATATTCAAGGAAAAGGAGCAGGAGCAGAAACATGCTAGCTGACTCACAGGGACCTCAGATGCAAAGGTGCTCCCCCAAATTTCCATTTCCTCTTTCTAAACTACTTCATACATTCTGGCAGAATTTGTTTCAGTTGATTTTGGTTTCATCTATTTCAGCAAAACCTCATCTGAACAGTACTGGTCTTTGACATTTAATACACACACACACACACACACACACACACACACACACACACACACCCCTCAAAGTTAGAAGACAATTTCCCAAACGGTGTGGCCTGGGGAGACAGACAAAGAACAAGTACAAGTCAGTAATTAAGGATAAATGACATAATATAGAATTTGGAAAAGATAATGCCTTTTTGGGAAAGATGGACATATACCAGACATGATAATCAACCTTGCCAGTAATTAAAACTGTATCAAATAATGAAATCTTATTTTTACCTAGCAAATTAGCAAAGATTAAAAAGATTAATAATATCTAGTATTTATGAGGATAAGGTAAAATGGACAATTTCACACACTGATAGTGGAAATATAATCAGTTCCAATCTTTTTGGTGGGCAACATGACTATATATCAAAAGGCTATAAAATGTGCACACACTTTAACACAGCAATGACAGTAGGACTTTATTCAAAATAAATACTTGTACAAGTGGACAAAAATATAATTAAAAAGTTGATATAACATGCATAACCATTAATAAGAGACTGATAAAATAAATTGCAGAATATTTATTCAACATAATATTAAAAAGATAAAGCATTAAAAATGATAAGATGTATCTGGTAAGTGTTGGAATAGGAATTTGACTAAACTGTTTTATTAGGCAGAACATTACTACAGTGTGACCCCATTCTCTATATATTAACTATATATATATATATTGGCAGAAGCATTTCTGCCAATATATAGTTAATATATAAATATTACCTATGGCTTATATATGTTATATATGTATATACACATGCAAATATAGAAATATAACCATCAAAATATTATATATTATATATAGCTTATATAGAAGTGTTATGTATGTATATATACATATGCAAATATAGAAACATAACCATCAAAATATTATATACATATATATGCAGATATATCTAAGTAAAGAAACCAGAAAGGATCTATACCATACTGTGGTATGATCTCTCTCGAGAACAGGATTTTCACAAACTCAACGTCCAAGAAAACAAATAATCCAGTCAAGAAATGGGCAGAAGACATGAACAGACATTTCTCCAAAAAAGACATACAAAAGGCCAACAGACACATGAAAAAATGTTCCACATCACTTGCCATCAGGGAAATAACAAATCCAAACCGAAACGAGATATCATCTCACACCTGTCAGAATGGCTAAAATTAACATGACAGGAAACAACAAATGTTGGAGAGGATGCAGAGAAAGGGGAACCCTCCTACACTGCTGGTGGGAATGCAAGCTGGTACAACCAGCCACTCTGGAAAACGGTATGGAGGTTCTCAACAACTTAAAAATAGAGCTACCCTATGACCCAGCAATTACACTACTAGGCATTTACCCCAAAGATACAAATGTAGTGATCCAAAGGGGCACTTGCACCCCAATGTTCATAGCAGCAATGTCCACAATAGCCAAACTGTGTAAAGAGCTGAGATGTCCATCAACAGATGAATGGATAAAGAGGTGGTATATATATATACACACAATGGAATATTACTCAGCCATCAGAAAGGGTGAATACTTATCATTTACATTGACATGGATGGAGCTGGAGGGTATTACACTGAGTGAAATAAGTCAATCAGAGAAAGACAATTATATGGTTTCACTCATATGTGGAATATAAGAAACAACGCAGAGGACAATAGGGAAAGGGAGGGAAAACTGAATGGGAAGTCATCAGAGAGGGAGAAAAACCATGAGAGACTCTTAACTCTAGGAAACAAACAGGGTTAATAGAGGGAGTTGGTTGGGGGTTGGGGTAACTGGGTGATGGGCATTAAGGAGGGCATGTGGTATGATGAGTACTGGGTGTTATATGTAACTGATAAATTACTGAACTGCACATCTGAAACTAATGATGTGCTATATGTTGGCTAAGTGAATTTAAATAAAAAAAGAATGGGATTTTCATTTTCAACTAAAATAAATGAAACAATATAGAAAATAATAATCATTGTATATCACTTTATAATCAGAAAGGGAAATAATAAAATAGTTCCATTTAACAAAAGGAACCTGGTTTCTGTGTCTGCGAAATGTAGACTTCTTTGAAAGGAGCCTTTGAATAATTGAGCTTTTTCTCTACTCAACAAGAATTCAGGGCTTTAAAACACTTGCTTAATTGGGTCATTTCAGTTAACACCTGAAAGCAGTAACCCAAGATGACAGCTGATCAGGGAGCTTCCTTCCTGATTATTTCCTAACAGTCCCACAATGTCAGGTAGGAGCCCCAGACAGCTGATCCGAGGTCGCCCACTAAGCATTTCCTAAGAACCAAAAAGGCCACTTTAACAGTAATGATATTCTGCACTGACAGATGTCTGGCTGAAACCCAAGGGCCATTCTCTCATTCATAGATTCACTCACCCCATATGTGCTAAGTACCTACTGTGGAAAAGGACTAATATAATCCCTACCCTCCGGGCCTTATTATGGAGAGAGGGGAACCCTTGGTACACAGGAAACACACACATATATGTTATAAAACAGAATGCTGAGAAGGGGTCATAGGTCATGGTGGTCTTCATGGTACAGGTGTATTCAAGCTGGATTGTGAATGAGAGTGGGCTTCTCAAGGCATAAAAGGGGGAGAACAGGCATGCATTCTGAGAAGGTGAACACCTTTAATAAAATGAAACGAAGCTAAGCAGTAAATCCTAGCCTGTGGTGAATGAGGAGTATCTGATTTGACATGATCTTAGAGTCCATCTGGGTAAATGCCAGGAGCTAAGTCCAGAAGGTTGACTGGGATGGGCTAAGGAAGGCCAATTAAGGGACTCTTTGGAGAAAATCCCATACCTGGGACTGAAGGTTCCCTGGCATGCATGTTAGATGTCTCTTTCTCAAGGGAAGCCAAAGGGATTGATACACAGATTGTGTCTACTGTCTTAGGTTTTTCACACAGATTCTCCAAGAACTCTGGGTCCCCAGCCAGGAGAGATAGAAGACAGCCCTGCTCGGTGTGAGAGCTAGAGAGTAGGGTGAGACTATAGAGCAGAGGCCATGGAGCATAACCCATCTGTAGGCCCCTAGCTGGTTTAGTCACGATGCTTGATTTATTTTATTTTTCTATAAAATACAGGAACACACTGCTCATCAGTGTCCAAAATGAGGTAAAATACATGTGATCAGATGTATTCAAGGGCCCACCATTTCTGTCCTAAGTAAAAGAATAGATGGGGTCTGATCCCACTGCCACTTCAGCATCCCTCTGTGGTGTAGTTGCCTAGAACTGCTTAGCAATAACTCACAAGTGTCCCTCCAATTGAATGACTGAGCAACACTCACCCTGGATATAGATCCCTTCTATAGTTCTAGAATTGCATCTTCAGACAGAGGCATTTCTATGGGCACCATATTTGCCTGGGAATAAAGGGAAAATGAAATCCTTTGGCCAGTCTTTGCCCTTAGTATCCTGCAATTCCTATCAAATTTCAAGCAAAAAATAACAGGTGACTCAAGCCCTAGTTTGGCAGCCCTCAGAGGGGCCAGGGATGCTCTGTCACCAAGTTTAAGCTTTATCTTACAAGAAAGTGCATCATCAAAGCTGTGCAGAGGATGGGGACAAGGTCAGATCTAGACATAAGAAAGGCAATCCTGGTGACAATTATAGGCTGGATAGAAGACAAGAGAGATTTAGAACAAGGGTAAGGAGGCAGAAACATCAAGCCAAGTGGGAGTTGATAAAAGCTTTATCTCCTTCTGAAACAGCAGGAAGGGACAGAGATGAGGTGAACAGTACTAGACAGGGCAGAATCCCAGCATTGAGATGTGGCAGGTGAGTGAGGCCAAATATAATTCAATAGTTTTCAGCCTGAGGAAATGGAAGAAGTTTGGTATTATTAAATCATAAAAGTATCTATAAGAGGGGAAACAGGCTTTCGTGGGGGATAAAAGATAAGTCCACTGGAGTGTGATTATTCTAGATTTGAAAACACCTAAAAGTCCACAATTCTGTGACCATGGGGCTCTATTTTAATATATAAAAGCATATTGCAGAGTAGTAGTCCAACCAAGTTGCATATTAAAACATCTTCCCCATACTCCTGTAACTGCATTTTTTAGAACACAGAGAGATTTCTTCTTGTTAAAGAGTTAGTGGTATATGAGATACACACACAGAGAGGAATATTACTCGGCCATAAAAAGAATAAATTTTAGGGGTGCCCTTGTGGTGCAGTCGGTTGAGCATCTGACTCTCGGTTTCAGCTCATGTCATGATCTCAGGGTCATGAGACTGAGGCCTGAGTAGCGGTCCTCATTCAGAGGGGAGTCTGATTCAGACTCTCTCCCCCTCTCCCTTTGCCCCTCCCACCTGTGCTCACTCACAGCCATAAAAAAGAATGAAGTCTTATAATTTGTGATAATATGGATAGATCTTGAGGGTATTATACTAAGCAAAATAAGCCAGACAAAGACAAATACTACATAAATAAATATTTTATAAAAAAAGAATAAATTTTGTAGTTTGTGATAACATGGATGGATTTTGAAGGCATTATGTAAGTGAAATAAGTCAGACAGAGAAGGACAAACACCATATGATCTCACTTAATTCTGGAATCTAAAAACAAAAACAAAAACAAAAACATGGTTGTAGATACACAGAACAGACTGGTTGCCAGAGGTGGGGCTGGGTGGGGGATAGGTGAAGTGACAACAAATATTGTCAAAAGGTGGAAACAACTTAGGGCCTTCAGCGCAATCAGTTCTCCATCCCTGAAGATGTTCACTTTTACTTCTCTCATATCTGCTCACTTCTCATCTCTGCTAACTTCTAACTCCCCTAAACCTCGATAACAGACACGTAACAGGTCCACCCACTTCCACTCTGGGACATCCTTTGGTCTTTTCTTCGTTTTGCAACAGAGTGATTTTTATTTTGATTTTTATTTTCATTGAAGAAAAACTGACATACAATCTCATATGAGTTTCAGGTGAACAGGACAATGATTTGACATTTGCGTATATTACAAACTGATCACCACAGTAAGTCAAGTTACCATCTGTCACCATGCAAAGTTAATACAATATTATTGACTGTATTCCCCATGCTGCACTTACATCTCCATGACTTATTTATGTTATAACTGGAAGCTTGCATCCCTTGATCCCTTTCATCCGTTTTCTCCACTCCCATCCCTTCCTTCCAGCAATAATCAATTTGTTCTCTGTATCCATCAGCCTGGGTTTCGTTTCATTTTGTTTGTTTGTTTGTTTAGATTTCACTTATAAGTGAAATCATGTAGTATTTGTCTTTTTCTATCTGGCTTATTTTGCTTAGTATAATACCCTCAAGATCTATCCATATTATCACAAATTATAAGACTTCATTCTTTTTTATGGCTGTGTAGTATTCCTCTGTGTGTGTGTGTGTGTGTGTGTGTGTGTGTGTGTGTGTGTGTGTGTGAGAGAGAGAGAGAGACATCTTCTTTATCCATTCATCCATCACTGATAGACACTTGGGTTGCTTCCATATCTTGGCTACTGTAAAGAATGCTGTAAGAAAACAGGGGTCAGAATGATTCTTAAGAGCCAAATCTGATCATTTTAGTCTCCTGCCTTAAGACTCTCCAATGTATTCTGGTTGCACTTAAAATCTAAAACTTCTTAAAATGGCTTTTAAGTAGAGTCTTCCATTCCACATATTGGCTTACACCCATTATTCCAGTTTCGTATCAATAGTGCCCTTTCCCATTCAGAGATGTCCCAGTTTGGATGATGAATTACATTGTCACCCTTCCCCTAAAAACCTCAGTGGTCTGCCTCCTACTTTGTAACCCTTCTAGCCTCTTCTACCATCATACCTGCTGTGTTTTGCCCCAGTTACGCTTGCCTTCTGTCTATCCCCAGATGCCGTTCCCTCTCCCTAGAGTCTTCCCTTACCTTTTTACCTAGCTAATGCCTGTGCACCCTTCAGATGCCACGTAGGAATCACTGCTCAGAGAAATATTCCCTAAGTTCCCAAACAGGTCACCTCTCCTGAATGATCTCTCTCAGCACCATGTCCACTCAACCATAGCATTTATCAGAATTGCTGTTTCAACTGAGGGCAAGGACTCTGGGTCTGGCTTTGCTCACCACTTACTCTGTGTCTGGAATAAGCACAAAGCAATTATTAATAGATTATATGGATAAATAATCATTGTATTACAAAATAAAAGAAATATCCGAGATTATAAACAATCCACCAATCCAGTTTATTTATGAATCGTAATATTGGTTACCAGAGAATATTTAAATTGCAGTTAATTAAAATCAGAAAGCAACAAGTGGTCATGCAGTCCAGAGAAGGAAACAATCCATAAACGATTAATGACCCGTCCAAGATCTCTCACCCTTTCTTGAAATCCAAGTGAAATGCAGACAGGACTAACAGTTTTCTGTTTTATTTCTAGGTGACAAGACTTGCATTGAGAAACCCTTAAAATCCCTTCCAGGCTCAGATATTCATTGGTTACAATTTAACTTCACTTTTTAACCTCAATAGCACTTTCCCCCCCTTTTTCTGTTCCCCTTCCTTCTCCTTCTCTCCTTTTTGCATTGTTAGCCATGAAAGCAGAGAACTGCTGTCCAGGACACTGTATCAGAATGCAGAAACAAAAACAAAACATAAAAATGAAAAATCTGTATGGAGAAAAGGATGGGCAGGAAAAACACATTAAAGACTCTTATTTCTTGGTTTCCAGAAAATTTCAAGTCATGAATCCACCTTGAATGTTTCCATCCCCCATTACAACAATGGATACAATGGATAATGAGAAATCAAACAAACTAATTTGTCAATTCTAGAATGTGACATCATGACCATTCATTTCTGGGGTTGCTAATGCCAGGCAGTGACCTTCTAGAATTATTTACAGCTGAAATGTGAAGAGGAAATTTAATTAGAAAAGGTCAACCATCACTCAATGCACCAATAAAACAAGATTTTTTTTCCTTTACAATAAACTCTCAAAAATTAAAAAAAAACACACAACATCCTATCTTCTGATATACATTCAGTGCTTATAGCCCAAACTATAATGACTATGTAAATTATATGGAAGATAATATTTGCTGAGTTCTTGAGTATCTGAAGTCATAGACATTCCTTTAAAGGTCAGCTGTAAAACCAAGTTAATAACTCTGAAGAAAAATGTCTTTTTCCCATCAGGAATTCACAATAAAAATAATCTCCTTCTCCACACAATTTTAACTATGGCTGGCAAAAAGACAAAACTAATAGACAAATTATACATGATTACAAGACTACTTGGCTATTCAATGTCACAGATCAAGAGGAACAGTTCCTGTTGCAGCAAGTAATGGCCCTGTACCATATTCACTCACATATGCTTCCACAGAGAGTTTCGATGGGGCTTCAAGAATGACACGCTCAAACAGCCACATTTTTAATATCTATTAAAGTCACTGTGCCATGACTGAACAACGCCACCTGTGAGCAGAAGGGAGGGGAATACAAGTAACTGCGCTGTGCACGTGGCTGAGGGGAGTGCACACTGTCACCCGGAGCCATTCCAAATATCTGACTCTCTTCCAGCTAGACTAAAATATTGGCACTGGATAACAGCCAAGGAATGACAAGACATACATGCTCCTCCAAGCAAACCACAATGTGCTAATGCCAACACCATATTTTTCCCTCTTTGTATTAGTTTAGGTTCTTTAAAACAAGAATGTTATTGAACACTGCAATATTTTCTCAGTTTCTCTAGTTCCTTGGCAATTACTTACAGCTTCTACAGAAAACACCTCTCTTGGCAGCATTTAGTCCTCAAATACAGACCGATGAATTTCCCCACCAGCTCACTCTCATCAGTCTATTTTGTGTTTTCTCCTGATCAAATACAGTATCAGAAAGAATGTCACCCTTACCCAGTGCCTTAGGGGAAAGAAGTGATAGCTGTCAGGCACCTACACCCCCAGGCCCTGCCCTCCTTACTCCTTATGTTTTCAGGATCACTTTCATTCCTCACGGGAGTCATGGGATATATGGGCTGTTGCCACCATTTTTCAGATGGCAAAACTAAGTGTACGAAAGATCAAGAACTTGACGAAGGTCATCCCGCTGGCAGGCATTATAGGCTATATTCAATCTCAGGGCAGTCCCCAATTTCTGTGCTCATTCCTTTACATGACACAGAATCAGGTGACACCATAGTATCTGCCTCTCAGATTTTCAATATGTGTTAAGGCTGTCAAACTTCAGTAGGGACCTGAGGAAAAAAAGTACATGACTAGGATGATCCAGTGAACATCACCCCAACCCACTGGAGCCCTAAGTTGAAGAATTCCTTGAGCCACTCCCATAAAGAATGTTCTACAGGAATCTAGCCCTACCAATGTCACCAATATGTGAAATGGTTGAACCAGAAGTGAAAGCATGTTCTTAAAAGAAATGCAATGCATCAAAGGCTGCTGGGTGGAAAAGGCCCAAGAGTCATGACCTCTAGTTTTGTGTGCTTCTTTCCTCTCTGAACCTTCTTTATCTCATTTACAAAATTGACATCATAATGCTCACACGATAAAACTCCCTGAAAATTATGTAAGACCACATATGCAGAGCTCCCAGTATTGTCTGTGATAGGATACAGGTGCATGAGATAGGTTTGCAGGATCCAACTCCAAGAAGACATTTTACTTCAAATTAGTAGAACTCAGTACATCATCCCTATTTTTCAAATGTGTTTTCTCAAGGCTTTCTGGTGTTTATCAGGGCACATTCATCATCGTCTCAGCATTACCTGCACCAAATCCAGGTCACACAAAGTTATAAATGTATCTTGTATTCTAATGGCACAACCCTTGGCTGCTTCTAGGGCAAGAAGAAAAAATATATATTCCTAAAAGAACACATCAACCTAAACAAAGCCAAAGAGTCACAAACCAGAATGTAGTGAAGGAAACAGACATCTTTTTTCTGCAAGAATAATATTCTGAGCGTGAGGAATGCCCAGGGGTTACTAAGGAGAAACAGAATGGGCACATGGGGTCACTTAATGGGAAGACAGCAGGCATGATTTATGACATAGCCTTAAGAGAGTAAAGACTCACTGTGCTGTGTAGGGCAAAGGGAAGAAGGGAGGCACGATCCCCTCACACCCATCCCTGCAGCCGGGGAAGAGATGGAGATAAATGGACCCAGACACATAAGGGCAGACATTTGATTAAAAGTGAGTGGTAAAATTTTTTCAGGAAAGAGTTGGTATTTAAGAGAAGAACAAATATGTTTTGTGAGATTCTAGGATATGAACCAAGGAAATCCATCAGGGAAAAAAAACTGAGACAGGAAAGTTTGCTTGAGATGCAGACACCTGAAAAGAAGAAACACAGAAGACAGGGAAGAGAGCTGAAGAACCCGGCTGCCACATGTTGTGAGCCATCAAGCTGCGTCTAGGGGCTACCACACACCCTTGCTGGCCCCTCGGAAAGGAAAGCCAACATACAGACTGACATGTCAGAGCTGAAGTTAGAGAATTCCGTGGCCCCCAGAGTTCTTTTACTCTAACTACCCTCATCCAGTAGGTATGATCCACCCGTTTGCCCTGGAGGCAATGCCAAAATGTCCTCCAGAGAAGAACTTCCTGATTATCAGTTTCCTTTTTTCTTATGGCTGAAATTGGGTGGGAATGTGGAAAGGACATTTACCTCCATTAGCTGCACATCAACTCCTGCATGAACAGTCTTGATTTGTGGTACAATAGAGTCAAGCTTCCAGGGCAGATAGGAGAAGACAGGCAACAGTTGGTCAAAGAACAGCTGCTGAAAGGGCAGCTAATAAGTGATCAGGGTAGTTACAGACAGGCGAGATAGAGCCAGAACACGTGGGCCCCACCAGTAGCACCTGCAGTAGAGACCAGCCTGTGCTATGTATGACAGCTTGACCTCCCAAATCCTCTCCCTGTCCTTATATTTTTCCTATTTGAAGATGACCCGCATGAGACCAAGAACCTGGTGAAGATCCTCATAGAAACAATGTCATGACTTTCAGATTTTCCTGAACGAACCCAATTTAACAAAATCTTTTAACAAGGCACTTTGATAGGGACATAACTAAAATATAATTTCATGGTAATACTCTGTAAGATTTCCCATACAAATGATAGCATTTTTATTAAAACTATTTTTAATCATAATTGTTTTAAAGAAAAAAATAGGATAATATCTTATTATGAGAATATGAACAATAATTTATGGAACGTCTCTGTGGGAAGGAGTAAAAAGATGAATAAGGTAAGGCCCCTGCCCTCATAAAGTCTAAAACTTACCATCTCTAAGGAGGAACAGGACAGACCCACTGGAAGTCACTGGATCTAGGTCTTAAGACCACATCTGAGTTATTACAGCTCCCTAAATAACCAGTCCTCCTACTAGAAGCACATTATTTAACCATCGACAATTTCAGCATCTCTCTCTCTCTAGAAGCCCTCCAAAAAACTCCCTGCTGTCTTAATTCAGGATACCAGGGTTCTGATTGTCTCCTCTCCCCTGCCCCTGCCCTTGGTGACTGCCTTGAATTCATTCAGCACCCTGTCCCGACTTCGGACATCACTGTACCTGTACGGAACCTCTAGCCTGTGCCTCTGTGGGATCCAACTCCTGGGATGGTACCTGGCTTGGCCTCATACTCCAATAAAAAAGTAGAAAGCCTTCACTGGAAGAAACTCTGAGGACAAAAGTCCACCAGACACTTCTCCTTTGCTGTCCCCTACCCCGTGGCTGGAGGCAAATTCACCTCTATGCAACTTTAGTTCTGCTCAGCCAGGACCAGCATGGAGCAACATGGAGAAAGTGTTTTCCTCACAATCCACCCTGATTCTCAGATCTTCCTGTTCTCTGGCTTGTGCCCTTAAGGGTGAAGACTACCCTGCCTGCAGGAGGGGCAGCAACCACCTAGTGCAAGTTCTGAACTGGAAGTCCTTCAGAAACCTCCTTTTGTTTCACATCCATTACCTAGTTGATCCATTTTTACCAACTTATCCCTCAAATCTATGTATTTCTCATTGTTTGCTGCTGCCATCAGCCTCACTCAAGTCCATACTCTCAGTGACCTCCTAAAAGCCTGATGGTCAACCGTTCACCTCTGTTCCTTTCTCCACTAGTCCCTTCTCCACATCTGACATTAGTGCCTGCTTCCATCTCTGAACACCAGCCACACTGGCTTTCATTTTCTACCTTAAGTGTGCCATGATTTCTTTGACTGCAGGGCCTTTGAACATGCTGCCCCCTCTGCCTGGCATTCTTCTGCTTCCCCTCACCTCTTTGACTAGTTAATCCTCACTCATCTTTCGGACACAGCTGAAGCATCAGTTGTTCAGGGAAAGCTTCTCTGATCCCAAAGACCTATGACTTCCCCATTCTATGCTTTTCCATTACTTTCCTTTATTTATATATTTGTATGATTTAAAAAAAAAATAATAATGGCCATTTCCCCCACTGTCCTATAAACTCTGTAAACAGCAACTGTATCTGTTTTCTTCATCATGAAATTCTCAGTAATCAGTATAGTACCTGACTCGTAGTCGGAAGTCAATTAGTATTTCTTTAAAAAAAGAATAAATAAATGAAGACTACACAGTAACACAGAGCTCCAGTTCTAGAGCCAAACTGTATTGTGTTTGCATCTTGGCTATATCACCCTCAAGGTCTGTGAGTTGAGATAAGATATTCGACCTAAGCTTCAGACTTCAGCCCCTTTTTAAAAAAATTTTTAAAGATTTTTTAAAAATTTTTAAGTAATCTCTATACCCAACTCAGAACCCCTAGATCAAGAGTCGCATGCTCTTCTGACTGAACCAGCCAGGTGCCCCTTAACCCCTTTTTAAATAGAGGCAATAAAGATTCCTACTTGCATTTGTAAAGTTCAAATGAAATATCTAGCAAGTATTTAGCATAGAGCTTGATGCAAAAAGGGACTTAATTAGTGACCTAACAAGGGAATGATCCAAGGATATGTCAACAGTGGAATCAAAGACCCACTACACTTCCTCTATTGTAGCCCAAAAAAAAAAAAAAAGAATCCATAGCTGTCTTTTGGGGCATCCTTTTCTTCCTCCCCTCTGGATCAGATTTTAGATCAAAGTAATAAGTATGATATAAATGAGTTTCAGAACCACAGTCCCAAGCTAGAGGCCTAGTCTGGGGCCCAGAGAATCACAGATAGCCAAACACCATACTGCACATTCGCATTAATGAGGAGTTCTGGGTTTTTTTCATTTAATTATCTGTGTATCTGTAAAACAAAATTTTGATTCCACTTTTGGGTACACTTTAGAGAGGAAATACTGGTCTTTGCAGGACATACCATTGATTTGTAGTGACAAGAATGAGTATTCTAAATCAGGATTATCACAAAAAAGCCAGTTTTGGTTTACCCTGAGCTGGCTTTGCTGTATAGATGGCATAAGAAACCAACTGTCCTTGCTTCCACAGTGCTGCAGGCTTCAAACAAATTCTTTTAACGTGACTCCTTCCTACATCTCAAGCTATTTGCATTGAGAGAACCTAAGCAAAAAGCAACAGAGTAGATTCTCGCTCAGAGGTTTGGAATAGTACTTCCTACTGGTCAAAACCTTCAACCTGCTGGCCACTAAGAAACTAAAACACAAAAGGAACAAAGACAAGGCAGCTTTGAGAATCTGGAATGACATAAAGGAATCATTCCTGCAAGTAGAGAGACACACAATGAGAGGCATGACAAACCCCCTCTTTCTTCACCAAAACTGTCCACCTCACACAGCAAACAGGTTCTGTAAAGGGCCGGAGGGGAAACATTTTAGGTTTGTGGCATATCGAGTCTATTGCAGCAACCCTGCTCTGCAGCTGCCCAGTGCATAGAGCGGTAAAGGACTGAGCGTGGCTGTGTTCCAAAAAGACTTTATCTGTGGACACGAATATTTGAAGTTCATGTATTTTTTATGTGACAGTATATTCTTCTTTTGATTCCCTCCCCCCGAACACGTAAGCCTGTAAAAAACATTCTTGGTTTGCGGACCTCACAAGAATAGTGGCCTGCATCTGGCCAGTAGTTGTTTCTGACCATTGTTTTATAAATCAGCACAACCTCACACTTACTGGTGTCCTAACTGCCCTTCAGGTGCTCTACAGGAAGACAGCAGGCCTGCCTCTAACTGGACTAGAGAAGTTGTATATTGCACGGTGGAGACAGAACACGTGAACCAATAGACAAAAATTAAAAACTCAGTGAAAAAACACTCCACACACCCTTTACAGTTTATCTTGCTGCTTCACAAAGAGGAAGCTTTTATCTGAGTCCCTTAACGACTCGGAGAGGTAGGCAGGGCAGCGTTTATAGGCCTTGATTATAACCACAGCAATTAAGGTTTAGAAAGTCCAAAACAAAGTTGCAAAACTAATACATGTAACCGAGCCAGGGACAAAATCCCCACTTCTGGCTCGAAATGCACAGCTGGAAGCCAAAGCACACAGCTTTCTTTTTTTTTTTTTTTTAATTTTATTTTATTGTTATGTTAGTCACCATACATTACATCATTCGTTTTTGATGTAGTGTTCCATGATTCATTGTTTGCGTATAACACCCAGTGCTCCATGTAGAGCGTGCCCCCCTTAATACCCATCACCGGGCTAAAATGCACCTTCTTTGAGAAATGCTCATGAATTGAGCTGCAGACGACTTGAGAAAACCACATTTTGACAAAGTAGATGCTAATATTACGCACAGTATACGCTTGGACCTTTCCCCACCATCCCACACTTCACTTTTGTTTCCACTGCTGCACTGAGTGAATTCTGTGCCCCCCACATTCACGTCCACCTTGAACAGGTGACATTTGAAAATAGGGTCTTTGCAAATGAATTAATTACAATGAGGTCATGCCAGATTGTTATAGTGGGCTCTAAATCCAATGACAGTCGTCCCTGTGACAGGAGAGAACACATAGAGACCCACACAAGGGAAAGACCAGGTGAAGATAGAAGCAGATTGGCATGATGCAGCTGCGAGCCAAGGAACGTCGAGCACTGCCAGCAACCACCAGAAGCGAGGAGAGAAGTACGGAACCGATTTTCAATCAGAGCTTCCAGAGGGAGGCCCTGCCTGCACCATGATTCAGACTCGGAGCCTCTAGAACTGTGAGAAAATAAATTTCTGTTGTTTTTACCCACCCAGTTTGTGGTACTTTGTGACAGCAGTCCTGGGAATCTAACAGAGCCGCCCAATGGCATTTTACACTCTAGAAATACCCTTGAATTTTGTTTCCCTGAAGACATTACTCATGTTGACTCCACACTCAAAAGAGCCCTTTGCAGAGCACCTGGGTGGCTCAGTGGGTTAAGTGTCTGCCTTCGGCTCAGGTCATGATCCAGGCTCCTGGGATCCAGCCCTGTGTTGGGTTCCTGCTCAGTGGGAACCGGCTTCTCCCTCTCACTCTCCCTCTGTCTCTCTCCCTGCTTGTGCTCTCACTCTCTCTCAAATAAGTAAATAAAATCTTTAAAAAGGACATTAGGAGAAGGAAGGGAAAAATGAAGGGGGGGCAATTCGGAGGGAGATATGAACCATGAGAGACTATGGACTCAGAGAAACAAACAGGGTATGGGGTGGGGGGGTTGGTTAGCCCAGTGATGGGTATTAAGGAGGGCACGTATTGCATGGAGCACTGGGTGTTATACGCAAACAACAGATAGTGGATCACCACATCAAACACTAATGATGTAATGTATGGTGACTAACATAACAATAAAATTAAAAAAAAAAAAGAAGAAGAAGAGCCCTTTGCCGCCCTTATTCACTGGGCTCACGCACATGTATCCCTCAAGAATCAGTTCATTAATGCTTTCTCCAGGCAACTTTGTCCAGCCCCATCCTACCAGCAGACGCTGGGCCCCCCCAGTGTGCCAGATGATGCCCCGGGAGTTGTCTATGGTAGCACCTGTACAGCTATCACACTGTATTAGATAGAAGACATGACTGCACACTGGACACCGCCCCCCAACTAGATCCTGATCTCTGTTGAGGAAGGGTCCGTGTCCTTGCTCTTTGCACCCCTAGTCCTTACTAGATGCTACCCATCTCAGGAAGTGACATGGCAAGCTAGTTTGCAGCACCAGAGGACTTTTCTTTGGTTTTGTTTCATATTTCCCCAGCCTTGTCTCTGCCACTTACCAGTGGTGGAACCAGAGTCAAGTGACTTAATTTCTCTATTTCAGCTTGCTTTTCTGTAAAGTGGGGATAATGATAGTTCCTACCCTACACGGGAGTGAGGATTAAATGTGTTAATGTATGTAAAGCACTTAGACTGTAAGTGGGAAGTGTCTGCTGAGCTCCAGCTATTAATACTTTGCCCCAGAACAGCAGTGCTCTCTGGCTCTGGACCCAGCAATGGCTTCAGTGCCTAAATATAAGATACAATTTCAAGATATGTGGGAGAAGCATAGGAATAGAACTTAGGGAAGCAAGGAGGGTCTCAATCTCAGGCCTGACCAGTTTGGGCACGTCACAGTACTTCTTTGGGCCTTATTTTCACTTTTGTCACAAGATAGGATTAGGTTAGATAGAGTCCTCCAGGCCTGAAACCCAGGATTTTAGGGACCCATGAAAGTGATCCTGGAGATTCTCCAGCTCTGCTGAATGTTCCAGACCTATAGGAAATCAGTTAAGTATTTAAAAGTGATGAGCTTGATCACACTAACCAAATGTCAAGTTTCTCAATTTAGAGAAATTAACTCCATGTAAAAACACTATTTACTTAATACTGATTGGTGATTTTTGTTGGCAGTTACTTATCCTTACAGAATAAAAATAAAACTAAATCATCTTTTTACTTAAAAATGTTGTTTCTTAGGTAGATATTTCTTTTTCCCAAAGCAGGTGAGAAGATACTAAAAAGTAACTGGAAAACCTGACACTTTCAATGGACTAGATGGTCTCTAAAGTCCTTTTTGCTCTAATGCTCACAAGATTACAGAAAATTTCTCTAAGGCAATCAGGTATAACAATTTATTTCACTTAATTTTACTCTGTGGGCTCAGGAGGAAAATGTCTCACTCTAAAGTTTCAGGGGAAAAAAAACATAGAATATCCAGATGAGGGTTCTAGAGAGTAAAGCATACAAAGGGGGTAATTTAAAAAGCTGGGAATGCCAGAAGAGGAGGAAGAAATGAATTTTATGTTTTTGAGAAACAACAAGAAAGTCAGATGACCTGGAGTAGAAATGGCAGTAGACCTTGGGAATAATCATAGGCCCTTCCGTTCATCTGGATGTAAATTTGGAGTTACTGTGTATTCCCAGAAGTTTAAGAACTGGGGAGGGAGGCCCGGCTGCTGTTACTTATCAGCCCCATCAGTTTTAGGAATCAGTGTGGGCCCCAGGTTCACGCATAGTCAGGGCGTGGAAACTCAGCAACAAGTTTTCTCTGTTTTCAGAAGTCACTCACTTTGTTGGGTATTCAGGGCAGCCATGAAACTGTTCTCAGTCGGGTAAGACTGGGCTGCAAACCTGTCACAGCCCCTGGAAGCAGAGCAGTGGGGAGGATGGGCAAGAATGGAGGCAAGTGGAACCAGAGTGTTACATTCTTCAAAGAACACAGGGTATTGGTGGACAGGGGACCAATAATAATAATGCCTGGAGAAGGACCTTTGAAAACTAAGTCCTGAATAAATGAGTTCTCTCATTTGGACCTTATGATAAAACTGTACATTAGATATTCTTTTTATCCCCATTTTACAACCCCATGGAAATAAAGCCCAACCAAATGAGAAAAAGAAAGGCTATTTATTCAGACCTTCCCATAGCCAGGATGTTAGCCACCATCACGGGCATTTGGATAAGACTCACAGGCAAGATAAATGGGAAAGCTTTGTAACAGGATGAAGGGGAGGCCTCAGGTGTGCCCTGATTGGAGGCTGTTCATGTGTGAAAGCTGTAGGTAGGCAAACTAGAAGTGCACATCCCTATGTGATTGGTTAGGGGTACATATTTGGCTTTCTCTGGTTGGTTCCAAGTTGGAAGCAGAGACAAAAATTAGGAAAGCTATCAGGTATTAATCAAGTCCAGACTATTTGGGACCTATTGTTTCAGGGGTTATTGTTTGGCTACCTGGATTGTTACTAGAGATAGTGGTCTGACTTCCTATAAGTTTAAATTAGGCAGGCTTCCTGGGCTGGTTACTATACATTAATGGGTTAGTTTCCAAGGCTGGTTGCTATAAGTTGTGGGTCAAAGTTCTATTTTTATTCATTTATTTTTAATTTCTTTTTAGTTAAAGTATAGTTGAAACCCAATGTTATCTTAGTTTCAAGTGCATCAAAGTTCTCTCTCTCTCTCTCTCTTTCTTTCTCTCTCTCTCTCTATATATATGGCTGGCCATTGTCTATTTGTATATTGTTTTCCAATCCTTAGGTATGGGTCTGTACAAAAGAATGTTGGCCAAATAATTACCAACATTAACTTTCACAGCCCTAATGAAGGACTGGGGTGGCTTCCGTGCTGTATCTGGTATGTCAAAATGCCTAAGTAAATGATGTATTCACCTATGAAATGTACACACACCTTAATAAAAGCATCAACCATTAAGCCACTGCCTTCGGCTCAGGTCATGATCCTGGAGTCCCTGGATCAAGTCCCACATCGGGCTCCCTGCTCGGCAGGGAGTCTGCTTCTCCCTCTGACCCTCCCCCCATCTCATGTGCTTTCTCTCTCTCATTCTCTCTCTCTCAAATAAATAAAAATCTTTAAAAAAAAAAAGTTCATTAGGGGGCGCCTGGGTGGCTCAGTCAGTTAAGTGTCCAACTCTTGATTTCAGCTCAGGTCACGATCTCAGGGTCATGAGATTGAGACCTGTGTTGGGCTCTGCACTCAAAACAGAGTCTGCTTGAGATTCTCTTTCTCCCTCTCTAAATAAATAAACAAAACCTTTAAAAAAATTTTTAAAGTAAGTTCATTATGTTTCTTTTCCTGATTACTGATTTATCCTTATACTATGATTATAGAAAGCTATAGAAAATGATTTAATAAATAAATTTCAAGGTTACATAGATTCCAGGATACACCAGAAGCAAAAGTTCTCAAAGGGCTCTTTGGTAAAGAATCTTTGCAAATACTTCTTGCTCTAAAAATTCAAACATCTTCTCCTCCATAAATTGTCCCCAGTGCTACTGGCAGAACCAGAGCCTGAGTGGGGTAAATCATGAGTCTGACCAGAATGGCCAAGACCATGTCCTCGAGCCACACCAGTGTGAGTCTCAGTGCCCCCTCTCTGTCCGCCCAGCAAGCCCTCCGTAGGAGTTCTGACATAAATAAGTATAATACTCATGATTAGAGCTTGAGTAGATAGAAAATAATCTGTGTTCAAAGAGCTA
Organism: Zalophus californianus; assembly: GCF_009762305.2. Lineage (NCBI taxonomy): Eukaryota > Metazoa > Chordata > Mammalia > Carnivora > Otariidae > Zalophus > Zalophus californianus. The sequence goes on along the minus strand of NC_045596.1, from coordinate 165,659,745 downwards.
ATTTTCAACTGTCTATGAACTCTATTGTTTTTGACTGTTATGATAAGACATGAAATGGCTACTGAATGAAGGGACACGGGCATCATTGCTGGATGATTTCAGGAACTAATTCTCTTCTCTCTGCTAATAGATACCTAATGGAAAGCAGGACTCTGCTATAGCTACAGGATTCTGAAGTTACATAAAAGCTGGCTCAGGCCAACTCTCCTGGGGCTTAATAAGTTCTTTTGATAGGAATGCACCCAAGAATGCACCTGTCTGCTCCCTCACTCCCACCTCCACCAACTGGTACAATCCATTCAAGCCCAAAGAACCCCAGCTCAAATGCCAACTCTCAGTAACACCATCCCTGAGTGACTCGTCCTGGCATGGGTCAACTTGCCCTCCGTCTCCCCGGGGCTTTGTGCAGAATGTTAAATAAACACCTACACTGCGGGATTATAGCTATTTTTTTATACAATATTTATGTCCCTCACTCGACTCTGAGTTTCTTTAAGGCAAGTCTGTGCCTTATTGGGCTTTCTTTCCTCAATATTTGGCATGTAACAGTGCACCTCACAAAACCCAGTAAGGAAAGTGTGATCATGATAGCCTCATTGAGGAAACAGGTTCAGGGAGATCAGTTATTTGCCTAAGGTCATAAGACTAAGAGCTGACAGAACTTCTTCTTAGAAGGTAGCAGTCCCATTTCTTAGCGGCTTGAAAAGGTTTCGTGACATCTTTTGTCTCTAATGTGCTCTTAATGCTGCCTCACCACGGCAGTCAAGACAATTTCACAGTGTTCCAGATTAGTCTGTGTATGAACAGCTCGTTTTGTGACGTAAGAGTTGGGCTTGGAATTCATTAATACCGGCCCTGATGCTCACTACCTGTGATCATAAGCAGTTCTCTTGTTCTCTCTTTTTCTCCTGTGAAGAATACACAAGCACAATTCTTGTCAAGTTTCTTCAATGATCATATATTAATTTTTAATAAGAAAAGAAGACCAGCATCTATCCAGTATCAGAAGGAGATAGGGATCACAAGCACAAGCGAGAGCATAGGCTATAAATTCTACGCCTGCAGCCTCCTCAGACCTCAAAGGACAAGTGATTTCTGTTTAATCTGCAGTGTTTATCGCAGAGGACCTCTGCAATGGATGGATATGAACTTTCCACTCATTAGGAAAAGAAACCCCTGCTGGGAGGAAGGAATATTTATTTTATCAGTCCCTGCCTTGGCCTGGCTGAAGTAAACCCTTTGCTTTGACTTTACAACCTCAAAGCAACTTCCTCACTGTCATTTTCTTCCCAAGTGAGTGTTACCTCAGGGAGAGGGGCACTGACCAAAAACCCGGAGTATTTTTATTTGCAAGATGTGCACAGTCTTTATTATAAATGAATAAACTGGCATTAGTTTTATACACCAAAGGAAAAAGAAAATATGTAAACAGCAAAGTATCTGATATTCCTGACACGGTTTCTCCTTAGGCCGTCTCTCCTACTCTTTCTTCTGATGGCTCCTACCTCCCCTCACCCAGCTGCTCTCAGTCCCCTCTGTACATTCTTCCTCTGCTCTGCTCTGGCACAGAATCATCATGCAGTCCCCCAACACCATACTGGCATGTTTGGGCAGGAAAAAGGAAAAAGACTTGCTTACATGTAATATTTTCTGTAGCATTTAATGAGAACTATTTCTACTCCCTTAGCGTTCCTGCTAAGGTGGACAAGACTTTACTTCTTAGGCCTACAAAGTTCTTAGCAAACTGAACAGGTCATCTAAGGATATCAAATGGTGCCAGATACTCACATTTTCTGACCGGAGCCTCTTGGCAGGACACCCACCATCCCTGGGGTGAAGCATGTAATACAGTCGGACTTTGCTTGCATGTTTTCGACTCTGGGGAGGAAGAGCAGAAGCAGATACTATGAAAGAGAAGGCATTTGAAATCCTCGGAAATATAGCCAGTGACTGCAAATGCAAAGTAGTACTTTCATTAAAAACACTTCCACGTGCTCCTGAGAATTATGTGGGGTGAAGATTCAGATAGGTTAAGTGACTTGCCCACAGTTATAAAGCCAACATAATTTCAGAATTAGAAAAGAGAGGGAAAGTAGAAAGGTAAAAGCATTGGGATGTTTAAGCCTGGAGTGAATAATATATTAATTGTCCTCAACGTAAGAACAGGTCAGAGAGAGAATAATACAAGGATCGGCTGTGTTGGAAGGCTAGGTGCCCTGCCTTGTCTCGTACTCCCACTGCCTTGCCCTCAGGAGCTGGGGACAGACAATGCCCCCTGGGAGTTGGCATGCATAGCATCTCCACCAGAAGTCTCTTCATCTGGTTCTCCCATGTTGGAGCCTCATTAATAAGCTATCAAAAGAGATTTTCCAGAGTCAGATAACATGAGCAAACAAAAGATATCAGCGACAAGTCTGAGGACTGCTCAGAGCCCAAACTTCATGCAAGCAGGCAGAGCAGTTAAACAATAAAACCCCACTGCCCGCAGGATTAGCAGGACTCTGGGTTTCTGCCTGTATTGAAGGGTCCATGCCCAGCGTGGAGAAACTGATCGCATCCTAGTGCCATCTTTCCTCTACTCCTTTGCTCAACTGAGAGCCCACCTGAACTTCCCTCCCCTTTAAAGAACACTGCAGTTCTAAGTTCTAAGTTGCTACCCGAGGATGGCTGAGTGAAAAGAGCTCAAACAGTCACAAGTTCAGAACCCAAGCACAGCTCCGCTGCTCTCTGGCTGGATGATACTGAGCAAGTCAGTCTAATTCGTTTATAGCTAAAATGAGTCTCATTTTCTCTGTGTACAAAATGAACATAATATTTATTAGGGTTGCCGTGAGAATCAAATGAGGCAGTGCATATGAAAAATTGCAATCCACATAATGCTTAACGTGTCTCACCAGTGAGGGCACCGCTCCTGAACTCTGAATCTACAGTGCTAGGATGTGAATTCCCCTTGAATCCATCATTACCTAATTCCGATCCCCTAAACCCTTCCTTTGCTCAGGGCTTATTTCCTTCTTCTCCAGGCCTTGGTTCCACTTTGCCTTTATTTACAGTTGGGGACCAGCCAATCTCCTGTGTGATGGCTTGCCTTCATGGATTAGCCACAAAGGCAAAGTGATTTTCAGAGAACACACAGCAAATTGCAACTTGTTTACAGGATAGGATGTAAATCCCTCCGCCTGGTTTTCCTTCTTTATCACTTTTTTCATTCCTCTACTGTGCTTCCAGAAAACATGCTTCTAAACAGTCCTTGAACACTTTCAAAGCCTTTAAATGGGTTTAAAAGTGCTAATGGGACATCAAAGATATTACTGATGTGTAAAAGTACTGAAGTGTGATTTGGAAATATATTTGTAGCCATTTCTAGGTTGCACTGTAAGTTGTAATCAAGGGTCATCTGGAGTCCTGTTTGCCTGCGAGATTGGTAGGATGTGAAATAGAGACCTATGCGGACTTGTGCCAGATCATTTCAACAGCACTGTTCAGCTTCTGCATGATTTTGAGAATGATGCAGTGCAGACTAGTATAGGTTTTTTGGCAGAGAAATATGTTGATTACTAAAATCTGTACATGTTTTCTAGTTTTGTTGGTCTTTTGGAGGCAAGGGGTAGTGGAAAAGTTAAGATACAGCTACAGTCAAAAAAAAAAAAAAGAAAAAAACATTTAAAAACCTACAGGATGCTGACTATGGCCACAGAGACTGGGCTGGGGAAAAGCACAATAGACAGGTAATTAGTGAAAAGACAAAGCGATACCAGTGTGAACTCAAATGTGGCTGAAGTGGGCTTTCAATGTTGCATTTGTTACCGTAAAAGAATGGATCACAGTACCTAACACCATCAAGCTGCTCAAAGTCATGGCAAAATTGGAAGTCTCATAATGTGGCCTGTTTTGTGGTTGGATTTCTTCTCTTTGCTAAAATATTACATTTCTTTCAAAAAGACTCTTTCCAGCAAAGGCAGAGTTCACTGGGTTATTTAATTGCTGTTGGACAAAACTAGTAAGAAACCATTAGCTGAAAAGAAAAGGGAAGTATATGGTAAGCTCTGCTGTGAAGCTATTAGTGATGAGAGATGCTGGGATCGATGCCATGTTAGCAATTTACCCTCCAGGTTCTGCCTTTGCCCCTGTGTATGGGTGAAGAAAAACAGAGTTTTGGAAAATCCCACCTCCTTCTGGAATGATGGTGGAGGCATTCTAGTTCATCATTTAGCTGCTTCCCTAGTGCCTCTGTCTTCCTGCTGCTTTTCCCAGGCTGCCAGGGCTGGACCCAATGCCTTCCCCGCCCACAAGCCCACCCTGACTTAGGGCAGGATGTAAAAACCCAGAAGACAGTCCCCTTCTCAGTGACAGGAGTGTCGAGTCACACCCATCCAGTTAGACTGATTGAAACCCAAAGCCACTTCCAAATGATGTCGGTTGTCAAGGACAAAGAGGTTGCTAGGAGATTGCTCCCAGGTGCCCTACAACTCACCCACCTCAGCCCTGGGGCCTTCAACATCTGGGTGTAGCTCGTCTAGTGAGTCCTCTCCTTTCTTCCTGGCATTCTCACCTCTCCCTCAAGGCGGAACACACTGAGTCACCCGCAGCATCTTCCTCCAACGGGCTCCTCTCAACCCCTTACCTACCAGAAATTGCTTGAAATTTGGCATGGAAACTTCACTCCTTCCGATTTATTCTAGAAACAAACAAACAAACAAAAAACCTTCCCACAAAAAGTTAAACTTAGATTTGAGCAAACATGCTCATTGCAGCATGACCTAACTCGGAACAGCAAATTGGGGAGGCAGTTACATGTTGGACAAGAGGCTGGTTAAAGCAGCCACTGGATGCCCTTATGTTCAGTTGGAAATTGAAAAAGTGCTTTCTATATAATGCATGTTGAATGAAAAATGCTAAAACAAAAGTTGCTTGTATACTGCAATTAAGATTATATAAATATTTGTAAGTATATCAGTAAGAAGTGGAAAGAAAAAATAAAAACAAGCATGTTTTATTAAGGTAGAGAAAGTATGATTTTCATTCTTTATTTCTACAACAAATTTTCCCTTACTATAAAAGTAATAACTTCACAATGCTCAAGCCACTGTAATTCCTCAATAAGTCTACTTTCTACTCATAACAATTGTGATTAGTAAAAAGCAAACTGATCTGGAATGCTCTTATACTCATATGCTCATATACTGATACAGTTGACCACATTTCCATCTACCCTTGTTAATGTCTTATCAACATTCAAAATGCATTATGTTTTTTTCACTGCAATACTTGGTGATTAGATAAGCCTACTTAAGCCAAGAGCAATACACATTACTTTAACTTTTAAAAACTTTATTTTGGTACATACAAATGCCACAGTAAATATGTGTCCTCTTCACAATGTGGTCATTCCACTTCCTGTATATAAACGAAGATTATAGGCACAGTGGACAAATGCCATCCAGACAACCAAACTGGAGGGAAAGCTACTTCTGAAATGCATTTATGTCATCCAAATAAATATGAACAACAAAAATAAATCCTTATGATTTTTTCAAAGATTCATCAATACCTAAAATATGCAATGCTTTTAAGAGTTTAAAAAGACAAATTGCCAACTGAAAGGAAATGTAAGGAGAAAAAAGTACCTTTCATGTTAAATATATATATTACAGAGTTTCAGGGAAGAAAAGGGCCATTTCTTTAAGGGAAAAGCCATGAAAAAGAAATTACAATCTCTCATTTGCACTGAAAGTCAGTCCCTGGCTCACGCATTAATATTTGCATCTTAAGCAAAAGTCATTACTTTCATTCAAACCACATCAACTTTAAGCTTCCCAAACAGGCCAGAAATTACCAACCCTTCCATTTTAATTAAAGCCTTTGCCCCTGATGCTGGGCATTGTGCGGGGGGCAGACCTATCTGCAGATTAGTTTCTTTGGCTGAAACAATCTCCTGGCACTCAAAGAAATCGTCTAAAGAGGAAATTCAGGCCAGCCTTCTCTTTGGGGGGATAAAGAACGAGACAAACCTCTATTTCAGATGTACTGTGTGAAAGAAGGGGGTGGACCACATCGAAATAGAATGGCTTTGTGTTTCACCTAAATAGCCATCTTCCATTATCACATACCCTTTAAAAATTCACAACTCAAATTTGCTTCCAACAAGGCTACTGGTTTCTGGTCTCATAAAATGTGAAGATAACAAAGTAACTTAGTATTTGCATAATGCTCCAAACAGCATTCAAACCCCTTTGACATTTACCATCTCATTTTATCCTCAAGTCACAGTTGTGAGGCTGGCAGGAGAGGTGTTATTTCAAATAAGCTTTAAGATCCATTCCTGATTTCCCAGTTAAGTCTTCACCATTTTATTCCATCTTAGGTATCTAATTATACCTCTTCCAGAAACTAGCTTAAATAAGCCAAAGACTATAAGAAAAAGGGAAAACCTGAAACAGACTGATAATTAGAGAAGAGTGATTCACACGCCACCAATTTTGAGCTGTTTCTACTCATTCTAGGGTAAAGAAGAGCTGATTAAGGGAAAGACAGCAAATACAAAGGGTCTAACACCCCAGCTACCTGAGAATGATTGGCGTAGGTGAGATGGGGGCTCCACCACTCAGGAAGAAGGCACCTTAGCACAACCCCACTTAACACTCCCAGATTGAGAGCCCAAGGGCTGAGCGCTGGAAAAGCTGGAGCACAACTTCACTAGGAAGTCGAGGTTAAGCGCAGATAAAACAAAGAGAAAACCACAAGTGTTGGAGATCCTCTCTGATGACTGGGTGATGCATCAGAGTGATGCATCTCTCCTTATTATCACAGGAAGGAGGCTGGATACAGAAACTTCCTTTACTTGGGGTGGAAGATGGGCTCAGAAGAGAAACAGCCCCAATGAGGAAAAAATAAATGTCCTCTGCTGGAACTGTCCAAGGACCCAGGTTCCAGGCCTCCTTACATAGGCTCTGAAGTGGTCCCACAAATGGATCAGAAGATCCTGCAAGCTTTCAGGTATACCGTGAAAGGATCAAAGGCCAAACCTCACTCACTGGGACAAGTAGCAGGCCTTCATACCCTCTGTTCTGCCAAGAATCAGTGGCACCTAGGAAAAACTTCTGGACTAGAAAAGAAGACTCTGGAAAACTCTCAGGGAAAAGGCATAAAGCAATAATTTGCAAAATATGTCCTACAATAAGTAGAAGTACGTTTTAAATGGCACAGGCTTCATTCATTTAATTCAAGAAAATACGGACTAAGGGTAAAAGCTAAAAGATGAGATAACACAGCTGACTGAAATAAAGATGTACTTCCTGAGTTAATAAAGAAAGGACATTAGGGGCGCCTGGGTGGCTCAGTCGTTAAGCGTCTGCCTTCAGCTCAGGTCACGATCCCGGGGTCCTGGGATCGAGCCCCGCATCGGGCTCCCTGCTCAGCGGGAAGCCTGCTTCTCCCTCTGCCACTCCCCCTGCTTGTGTTCCCTCTCTTGCTCTCTCTGTCAAATAAATAAACAAAATCTTGAAAGAAAGAGAGAAAGGAAGGAAGGAAGGAAATTAAAAATATAATGGTTTCATTTTGAAGGTCTTTCACATCAGTACAAGAGCAGAATCAACACTGCAGATCAGTGTGGAAGTCAACATAGAGACACTTCCTAGAAAGCAGATAGGATAAAGAAGTGGGGAAAAATGATACTGGAGAAATTATTACATATGAAAGATCAAAACAAATGGAAAAATAGAATAAAAAGTTCCAAAATAGACCCAATAATTTGGAACCAAAAAGAAAACTATATAGATAGATAGATTAGATAGATATAGATGACACATCTAAGTTCATCACTGGAAAGTTTTCTAAACAATAAAGCAAAAGGAGGACTGTTATAGCTTTAAAAAATAGATATTTTTAATCTAAAATACACGTAAGAGGCAAACCATAAAGTAGGAAAAATATTTGCATTATGTAAAATAAAATGGTTTAATACCAAAGATACAGTACTCTAACAAATTTATTTAAAAAATATTAAAATAGGCAAAAGATATAAACAGGAATTACAGAAAAGCAAATAGCTAAATGACATATAACAAGTTCATCCAAATTCTACCTTATAATTTTTAAACTAAAAATTATTTTTTGGCACTAAATGAACAAATTTACAAAATAAATATACCTATATTGGTGAAGATACAGGAAAATGAAAATTCTTGCACACAGTTCCTAGGCATGTAAATTGATATAAGCTTCCAGGATGGAAATTTTGCTATATATATTCAAAACAGAAAAAAATTGTTCAGTCCAACAATTCTACTTCTATGAATTGATTTTAAGGAAGCAGAAACATGTATTGTCATTTACTTATAATACTGAAATTGAGAAAATAAATTAAGTATCCTAAGTGAGAGGGATAAATAGTCTATATATATATGATAGATTACTAAAACTGTCATCAAGTGTATTAATAATATCAATGACATTTTAAAAATCTATGAAATAATATCAAGAAAAAAGTCACTTTCAAATAAGAATATAAATGATGGCACATAGGCATAGAAAAAGTCTAGGGAGAAACATACCAAAGGGTTAACATTGCTTATCATGGATCACAGGTGATTTCAATTTTTCTTATGTATGCTTTAAAATTTTTTTTCTGTTACCATACAACACTATTAAAATACCATTGACTATATTCCCTATGCTATACCTTTTACCTACATGACTTATTCATCCCATATCTGGAAGCCTGTACCTCCCACTCCCCTTCACCCATTTTGCCCATCACAGTCCCCTTCCGCACTGGCAACCACCAGTTTCTTCTCTGTATTTATGGGTCTATTTTTGCTTTTTGGTTTGTTAACTTTTTTTGTTTTTTACATTCCACATAGAAATGAAATCATATGGTATTTGTTTTTCTCTGACTTATTTCACTTAGTATTATATCCTCTAGCTCCATCCATACTGTTGCAAATGGCAAGAAATCATTCTTTTTTATGGCTAATATTCCATTACACACACACACACACAATCTTCCTTTTGTATTTACATATAATTAACATACAAGTTTATACTAGTTTCAGGTGTACACTATAATCTCAGTACTCACCAAGATAAGTGTAATCCTAATCCTCTTTATTTATCTATTACATTGTGTGTGTGTGTGTGTGTGTGTGTATGCCACATCTTCTTTATCCATTCATCTATTGATGGACCCTTGGGTTCTTCCCTATCTTGACTACCATAAAAAGTACTGTAATAAATAGGGGTGCAGGTAACTTTTCAAATTAGTGTTTTCATTTCCTTTGGGTAAATACCCAGTAGTGGAATTACTGCATCATATGGTAAATCTATTTTTAACTTTTTGAGGAACCTCTATACTATTTTCTACAATGACTGTACCAATTTGAATTCCCACCAACAGTGCATGATGGTTCCTTTTTTTCCACATCCTCACCAACATTATTATTTCTTGTCTTTTTTATTCCAGTCATCCTGACAGGCATAAAATGATACCTCACTGTGGTTTTAATTTGCATTTCTCTGATGATTAGTGATTTTGAGCATTTTTTCATTTGTCTGCCATCTGTATGTTTTCTTTGGGAAAATGTATATTCATGGCTTCTTCTCATTTTTTAATTGGATTATTTGGGTTTTTGGTGTTGACTTGTAGAACTTCTTTGTATATTTTGGATATTAACCCCTTATTGGGTATATCATTTGCAAATATCTTTTTCCATTCAGTAGGTTGCCTTTTTGTCTTATTGATGGTTTCCTTTGCTGTGCAAAAGCTTTCTCTTTTGGTGTAGGCCAAATAGTTTAATTTTGCTCTTGTTTCCCTTGCCAGAGGAGACATATCTAGAAAAATGTTTCTATGGCTGATGTCAAAGAAATTACCACCTATGTTTTCCTCTAGGAGTTTTATGGTTTCATGTCTCACATTTAGGTCTTTAATCCATTTTGAGTTTATTGTGTATGGTATAAGAAAGTGGTCCAGTTTCATTCTTTTACATGTAGCTGTCCAGTTTTCCAACACCATTTGTTGAAGAGACTGTCTTTTTCCCATTGCATATTCTTCCCTCCTTTATCATAAATAAATTGACCATAAACACATGGGTTTATTTCTGGACTCTCTATTCTGTTCTATTGATCTATTTGAGCAATATGTCTATTTTTGTGCCAGTACCATATTGTTTTGATTACTATAGCTTTGTAGTATATCTTGACACGTGGGATTGTGGTAACTCCAGTTTTGCTCTTCTTTTTCAATATTGCTCTGGCTATTTTTAGGGTCTTTTGTAGTTTCATACAAATTTTAGGATTATTTGTTCTAGTTCTATGAAAAATGTTGTCGGTTTTTTTGATAGGGATTGCATTAAATCTGTAGATTGCTTTGGGTGGTGTGGACATTTTAACAATATCAGTTCTTTGAATCCATGAGCATGGAATTTCTTTCCATTTGTTTGTGTCATCTTCAATTTGTTTCATCCATGTTTTATAGTTTTTGGAATATAGGTCATTCACCTTCTTGATTAAGTTTATTCCTAGGTATTTTATTCTTTGTGGTGCTATTGTCAATGAGATTGTTTCCTTAAGTTCTCTTTCAGCAACTTCATTATCAGTGTATAGAAATGCAACAGATTTCTGTATATTAATTTTGTACCCTATGACTTTACCAAATTCATTCAACAGTTCTAGTAATTTTTTGGCAGAGTCTTTATGGTTTTCTGCATATAATATGTCATCTGCAAATAATGAAAGTTTTACTTCTTTCTTACTAATTTGGATGCCTTTTATTTCTTTTTCTTGTCCAATTGCTGTGGGTAGGACTTCCAGTACTATGTTAAATGAAAGTGATGAGAGTGGTCATCCTCGTCTCATTCCTAATCTTAGAGAAAAAGCTCTGTTTTTTCACCATGAAAGATGATGTTAGCTGTGGATTTTCATATATGGCCTTTACTACGTTGAAGTATGTTCCTTCTAACCCTACTCTATTGAGAGTTTTTATCATGAATGGATGTTGTACTTTGTCAAATGCTTTTTCTGTATCTATTGAGATGATCATATGGTTTTTATCCTTTTTCTTGTTAATGTGATGTTACATATTGATTGATTTGTGAATATGGAACTACCCTCACATCCCTGGGATAAGTTTCACTTGATCACAGTGAATGATTTTTTTTAACACATTGTTGGATTAGGTTTGCTAATATTTTATTGAGGATTTTTGCATCTATGTTCATCAGGAATATTGGCCTATAGTTTTCCTTTTGTGTAGTACCTTTATCTGGTTTTGGTATCAGGGTAATGCTGGCTTCGTAGAATGAATTTGGAAACTATCTTTCCTCCTCTATTTTTTGGAATAGTTTGAGAAAAAATAGACATTAACTCTTCTTTAAATGTTTGGTAGAATTCACCTGTGAAGTCATCTGGTCCTGGACTTTTGTTTGTTGGCAGTTTTTTATTACTGATTCAATTTCATTGCTAGTGATTCATCTGTTCAACTTTGTTTCTTCCTGATTCAGTTCTGGAAAGTTCTATGTTTCTAGGAATTCATCCAATTTCTTCCAGGTTGTCCAGTTTGTTGGCATGTAGTTTTTCATTATATTCTCTTTTAATCTTTTTTATTTGTGTGGTGTCAGTTGTTATCTCTCCTCCTTCATTTCTGATTTTATTTCTTTGTGCTTTCTCTCTTCTTTTTTTGATGAGTCTGGCTAAAAGTTTATCAATTTCATTGATCTCTTCAAAGAATAAGCTCCTGGTTTCATTGATCTGTTCTACTGTTTGGTTTTGTTTTTCTTCATTTTCTGTTTCATTTATTTCTGTTTTAATCCTTATTATTCCCTTCCTTCTACTGACTCTGGACTTGCTTTGTTCTTTTCCTAGCTCCTTTAGATGTAAGGTTAGGTTGTTTATTTGAGATTTTTCTTGATTCCTGAGGTAGGCCTGTATTGCTTTAATCTTCCCTCTTAGAACAGTTTTTTGCTGCATCCAAAGATTTTGTACCATTGTGTTTTCATTCTCATTTGTTTACATGTATGTTTTTTAATTTCCTCTTTGATTTCTTGGTTGACCCATTCATTGTTTAGTACCATGTTTTTTAATGTCTCCATGTATTTGTGTTCTTTCCAGATTTTTTTTCTTGTGATTGATTTCTAGTTTCATACCACTGTGGTCAAAAAAGATGCATGATGGTATTTTAATCTTTTTAAATTTATTGAGACTTGATTTGCAGCCTAACATATGTGATCTATTCTGGAGAACGTTCCATGTGCACTTGAAAAGAATATGTATTCTGCTGGTTTTGGATGAAGTATTCTGAATATATCTGTTAGGTACATCTGGTCAATGTGTCATTCAAAGTCACTGTTTCTTCTTGATTCTGTCTGTATTATTATCCATTGATGTAAGTGAGATGTTAAAAGTCCCCCCCAGTATTATTGAATTACTGTCAGTTTCTTCCTTTATGTCTGTTAATTGTTGCTTTATGTATTTAGGTGCTCCCATGTTGAGTACATAAATATTTACAATTGTTATTCCCTCTTGTTGGATTGTTCTCTGTCAATAATTTGTGTCCTTGTTAGTCTCTTGTTACAGTCTTTGTTTTAAAGTCCATTTTGTCCAATATAGACATTGCTATCCCTGCTTTCTTTTAATTTCCATTTTGCATGGTAAATGTTTTTCATTTCTTCACTTTCAGTCCACATGGTCTTTAGGTCTGAAATCAATCTCTTGTTTTTTGTTTTTTTTGTTTTGTTTTGTTTTTTTCATCCATTCAATCACCCTATGTCTTGATTGGAGCACTTAGTCCCACTTACATTTAAAGTAATGGTTTCACTTATTTGTGGCACATAAGGAATAGCATGGAGGACACTAGGAGAAGGAAGGGAAAAATGAAGGGGGGAGATCGGAGGGAGAGATGAACCATGAGAGACTATGGACTCTGAGAAACAAACTGAGGGTTTTAGAGGGGAGGGGGGGTGGGGGGGTGGGTTAGCCCAGTGATGGGTATTAAGGAGGGCACGTACTGCATGGAGCACTGGGTGTTATACGAAAACAATGGATCGTGGGTCACCACATCAAAAACTAATGATGTATTGTATGGTGACTAACATAATAAAAATTTAAAAAAATAATTAAATAAATAAAAAGTAATTATTGCTAAGTAAGTACTTATTGACATTTTGTTACTTGTTTTATGGTTGTTCTTGTAGTTCTTCTCTGTTCTTTTCTTCTCCTGCTCTCTTCCCCTTGTGGTTTAATGGCTTTCTACAGTGATATGCTTGGATTCCTTTCTCTTTATTTTTTGCCCTATCTATTACAGTATAGCATCTATTTATCTATTTATCTATCAGTACACAAATTGGGTTGCTTCCATATCTTGGCCATTGTAAATAATGCTGCAATAACATAGGGTGGCATACATCTTTTAAAATTTTTTTTTCATTTTCTTTGGGTAAATACCTGGTAGTGGAATTACTGGAATCATATGGTAATTCTATTTTTAATTTTTTGAGGACCCCTCCATACTGGTTTCCACAGTGGCTACACCAGTTTGCTTTCCCACCAACAGTGCATGAGGGTTCCTTATTTTTCCACATCCTCGCCAACATCTGTTATTCTTGTCGTTTTGATTCCAGTCATTCTGACAGATGTAAAGTGATATTTCATGGTGACTTTAATTTCCATTTCCCTCATGATTAGTGATGTTGAGCATCTTTTCATGTTTGCCATCTGTATGTCTTCTTTGGAAAATGTCTATTCATGTCTTCTGTCCAGCTTTTAATTGGATCATTTGTGGGTGGAGGGGTTTGGTGTTGACTTGTAGAACTTCTTTGTATATTTTGGATTTTAACCCTTTATTGGATATAGCATTTGCAAATATCTTCTCCCATTCAGTAGGTTACCTTTTCAGTTTGTCAATTTCTGTGTTTTTTTTTAATTTTACAAATTCTTTAAGAGATCTAATCATTCCAGTAATTAGAGAAGGGGAATCACAATTTAAAGATTCACTTCAACATTGATGATTTACCATTCTAATAGTCTACCTTAAGATGAGTATAATAAGCCTCTAAAAAACCAAGAGACTTGCTCAAGACCCTACAACCTATAAATTCTCAGAGAATAGAGATTATATCTATTTTGTTCATTGTTGTTTCTCCTTCAATTATCACACATGGTGCTCAAAAGAGATTTTCCTGTCGAGTGACTGAAGGCCTGGAGGAAAGAACGAGGCAATCCCAGAACAAGAACCCAAGACCCTTGATTAATTAAAACAGTTTGAAAGTGGTATGTACATAATTGTTACATATTCCCTTCCATTATAAAAGGAAATCAAATCCATCAATCATTTGTTTCCATCTCTGTACCCCACTGCTACAGTGGCAGGTCAAAAAGAAAGCAGTGAGCCTGCAGACCAGAGAGAGTTCTAAACAACAACTCCTGCAGACATTTTGCTGAGTGTGCACACTGGAGGAAAAACTCTCAGCAGGTGAATTGATGAAGATTGTGCATAAAGCATAAACAGAAGAAACTGAGGAATTGCTGCAACTGGTACAAAAGTCAAGATTCAGAGTAAGTCATATTGCCAAGGACACCAATGGCACATACAGATCCAGCTTTTTGAGGTAGAGGATGTTTGGGAAAGGACAGAGTCAATTCCTGCACTGTTACCAAGAATTCCCCACTCACCAGATATTGGCTTGGTTAAAGTATCATTTAACCTGTGGTCAAATATGTAAGCTGTTCTGGCCTAGGGTAATATGTCTCTTAGTTTTTAATTATAGGATCTTGGGCATTTGTGCTGTATAGACTGAACTGTGTCCCTCTCAAAATTCACACCGAAGCCCTAATCCTCAATCTTATTGTATATTGAGATAGGGTCCTTACAGAGTTAATTAAGGTTGAATGGGGTCAGAAAAGTAGGGCCCTAATTCAATAGGAATGGTGTTCTTTTTAAGACAAGGAAGACCTTGTGAGGACACAGCAAGAAGGCAGCCTTTCTGCAAGCCAAGAGGGACACTACCCAAAACCAACCCTGCTGGCACCTCACTCTTAAACTTCTAGTCTCCAGAACTATGAGAGAAGATAAAATATCTGTTGTTTAAGCCACCATTCTATGGTATTTTGTTATAGTAGCCTGAGCTGACTAAGACATGTACCATCCTCTCAAGTAGATGCTCTCTTGGAGTCTTTCTTCTTGTATACAGCAGTCAGTACGTTTTCAAAAGCAAAGCTTCTAGCATTATGTCATTTCATTTTTTCTGAAATATTTTTTGAAGAGCATTTGAAATGAGAATGCTTATCTTAAACAAGCTTAGGAAAAATTAATTTTTGTTGGAGAAAAATGTATATAGTGGGATGTGCAATATTCATGACTGTGTAAAAACATGTTTGCATTAAATCTGTACTTCTGTCTGCCTACACAAGTGACTACATCAATGCATTACAATTTTAAATCAAAGTCTTGCAACTCAAAAAATTAAATTACCACCAAAGTGCAGAGGAACCATTTTTCTGTGGTGTGAGGATAGAGCTAAATATATCTCCATGATGTCTGCACATTTTAAGCAGAATCGTATGAAAAATAAGAAAACACTGGAGGATAAATAATATGGCATACCTCACCTAGACTTCTCTTTTGCTGTTTGGGGAAAAAAATGATACCTCCCCAGAAGCCTTTGTAAAGAAGCTAAAGTTAGAGATGAGGAAAAAATAAAGCCAGTGTGATCAGTAATTAAAGTCAGGGAAGACTGGGTGATTTGAAGCAACAAAGCTATAAAATCCTTCTGAAATGTGAAAGCTTAAGCAACATGAGCCAGTCTTGGGCTATCATTTCCCAAGGTCTCTTGGTTTCTCATATAAAATTCATGCCTGGAATAAGAAAAATTTTAGCACTTTATAAAACCATCATTGTGGAAAGACCTCCAAGATTAACCCCACCACTACCATGGACAGACACTAGTGCAGTCTCCACCATTTGTCTGGAATAAAGTTTCATCTGGGGAGAAACCAAGGTAAGAGAGAGTCCCTTCCCCTCAAGAAATGGTTGACTAGCTGAGCAAGACAGGACAATCACCCAGACAACCACAATAAGGACAACAGCAGGAAGCCTCACATCTGGCCTTTTTACAGTGTCTAACATTTTCACATTAGATTCTCCTTTTACCCTATTATTTATACTCCTTGGCATGTACCATATATTATTTTCAAATAGAACTCTGTTTTATGACTGAATCCTCTATTTCTTGTTATTTTTAATTTTTTATTATTATGTTAATCACCATATGTTACATCATTTGTTTTTGATGTAGTGTTCCATGATTCATTGTTTGTTCATAACACCCAGTGCTCCACACAGAATGTGCCCTCTTTAATACCCAGCACCAGGCTAACCCATCCCCCTACCTCCTCCCCTCTAGAACCCTCAGTTTGTTTTTCAGAGTCCATCATCTCTCATGGTTCGTCTCCCCCCTGACTTACTCCCCTTCATTCTTCCTCTCCTGCTATCTTCTTCTTTTTCTTTTTTCTTAAATATGTTGCGTTATTTGTTTCAGAAGTACAGATCTGTGATTCAACAGTCTTGCACAATTCACAGCGCTCACCATAGCACATACCCTCCCCAATGTCTATCACCCAGCCACCCATCCCTCCCACCCACAACCACTCCAGTAACACTCAGTTTGTTCTGAGATTAAGAATTCCTCATATCAGTGAGGTAATATGAAACATGTTTTTCTCTGATTGACTTATTTCACTAAGCATAACACCCTCCACTTCCATCCACGTCGTTGCAAATGGCAAGATCTCATTCCTTTTGATGGCTGCATAATATTCCATTGTGTATATATACCACTTCTTCTTTATCCATTCATCTGTCGATGGACATCTTGGCTCTTTCCACAGTTTGGCTATTGTGGACATTGCTGCTATAAACATTGGGGTGCATGTACCCCTTCGGGTCCCTACATTTGTATCTTTGGGGTAAATACCCAGTAGTGCAATTGCTGGATCGAATGATAGCTCTAATTTCAACTGTTTGAGGAACCTCCATACTGTTTTCCAGAGGGGTTGCACCAGCTTGCATTCCCACCAACAGTGTAGGAGGGTTCCCCTTTCTCCACATCCCCGCCAACATCTGTCGTTCCCTGACTTGTTAATTTTAGCCATTGTGACGGGTGTGAGGTGGTATCTCATTGAGGTTTTGATTTGGATTTCCCTGATGCCGAGCGATGTTGAGCACTTTTTCATGTGCCTGTTGGCCATTTGGATGTCTTCTTTGGAAAAATGTCTGTTCATGTCTTCTGCCCATTTCTTGATTGGATTATTTGTTCTTTGGGTGTTGAGTTTGATAAGTTCTTTCTAGATTTTGGATACTAGCCCTTTATCTGATATGTCATTTGCAAATATTTTCTCCCATTCTGTCAGGTGTCTTTTGGTTTTGTGGACTGTTTCTTTTGCTGTGCAAAAGCTTTTTATCTTGATGAAATCCCAATAGTTCATTTTTGCCCTGGCTTCCCGTGCCTTTGGCGATGTTTCTAGGAAGAAGTTGCTGCGGCTGAGGTCGAAGAGGTTGCTACCTGTGTTTTCCTTTAGGATTTTGATGGACTCCTGTCTCACGTTTAGGTCTTTCAACCATTTGGAGTCTATTTTTGTGTGTGGTGTAAGGAAATGGTCCAGTTTCATTCTTCTGCATGTGGCTGTCCAATTTTCCCAACACCATTTGTTGAAGAGACTGTCTTTTTTCCATTGGACATTCTTTCCTGCTTTGTCAAAGATGAGTTGACCATAGAGTTGAGGGTCCATTTCTGGGCTCTCTATTCTGTTCCATTGATCTATGTGTCTGTTTTTGTGCCAGTACCATACTGTCTTGATGATGACAGCTTTGTAATAGAGCTGGAAGTCCAGAATTGTGATGCCGCCAGCTTTGCTTTTCTTTTTCAATAGTCCTCTGGCTATTCGGGGTCTTTTCTGGTTCCATACAAATTTTAGGATTACTTGTTCCCTTTCTTTGAAAAAAGTGGATGGTATTTTGATGGGGATTGCATTGAATGTGTAGATTGCTCTAGGTAGCATTGACATCTTCACAATGTTGGTTCTCCCAATCCACGAGCATGGAACGTTTTTCCATTTCTTTGTGTCTTCTTCAATTTCTTTCCTGAGTATTTTATAGTTTTCTGAGTACAGATCCTTTGCCTCTTTGGTTAAATTTATTCCTAGGTATCTTATTGTTTTGGGTGCAATTGTGAATGGGATCGACTCCTTGATTTGTCTCTCTTCTGTCTTGTTGTTGGTGTATAGGAATGCCTATTTCTTGTTATTTTTATAATTCTAATCCATCCCTACAATGAACCTTTAAAAGTTCTGCACACAAAAGTTCCCCTATAAATGCTTATTAACTATTTACATAGCCAGATGAAGAGAAGCTTTTTTGTTCTGTAGTCTGTTTTTGTTTTATAGTCCCACTTGCTTATTTTTTGCTTTTGTTGCCTTTCCTTTTGATATTAAATCCAAAAAAAAAAAAAAAGTCATTGCCAACACCAGTGTCAGGGAGCTTATCCTCTATGTTTTCTTCTAGGAGTTTTATGGTTTCAGATCTTGTATTCAAGTCTTTACTCCATTTTGAGTTGATTTTCGTGTATGGTATATGATAGGGACCCAGTTTCATTCTCTTGCATGTGGCTGTCCAGTTTTGCAAACACCATTTATTGAAGAGATTATCCTTTCCCCACTGTATATTCTTGCCTCCTTTGTCATAAATTAAGTAATCATATACTTTTGTATTTATTTCTGGGCTCTCTGTTCTATTGATCTATGGGTCTGTTTTTATGCCTATATCATGTTGTTTTGATTACTACACAGCTTTGTAGTATAGCTGGAAATTAGGAAGTGTGATGCTTCCTGCTTTGTTCTTCTTTCTCAAGTTTGCTTAAACTATTCAGAGTCTTTTGTGGTTCCATACAAATTTTAGGATTGTTTGTTCTTTTTCTATGAAAAATACCATTGGAATTTTGATAGAGTTTACATTGAATCTGTAGATTGTTTTGTGTAGCATGGACATTTTCGCAATATTAATTTTTCCAATCCACAAGCACAGAATATCTTTCTAATTTTCGAGGTATCTTCTTTGATTTCTTTCATCAATATTTTGCAATTTTCAGTATACAGATCTTTTACCACCCTGGTTAAATTTATCCCTAGGTATTTTGTTCTTTTTGATGCAATTGTAAATATTTTTTTAATTTCTCTTTTTGATAATTTGTTATTAGTGTATAATACAGATTTCTGAATATTGATTTTGCGTCCTGCAACTTTGAACTTATTAGCTCTAACAATTTTTTGGTGGAGTCTTTAGGGTTTTCTACATATAATATCATGTCATCTGCAGGTAAAGGAAACTTTACTTCTTCTTTTCCAATTTGGATGTCTTTTATTTTTCTTGTCTGATTGCTCTGGCTAGGGCTTCCAGCACTGTGTTGAATAAAAGTGGTTAGAGTGGGCATCTTTGGCTTGTTCATGATCTTAAGAAAAAGCTTTCAGTTTTTCATCATTGAATGTTAGCTATATGGCCTTTATTATGTTGAGGTACATTCCCTCTATACCCAGTTTGTTGAAAGTTTTTATCATAAATAAATGTTGAATTTTGTCTAATGCTTTTGCTATATTAATTGAGATAATCATATGATTTTCATCATTCATTCTGTTAATGTGTTGTATCACATTGATGGATTTTTAGATGTTGAACCATCCTTATATCCCTGGAATAAATTCCACTTGATTATGGCATGTAATCCCTTTAATGTACTGTTAAGTTTGGTTTGTTAATATTTTGTTGAGGATATTTGCATCTGTGTTCATGAAGCATATTAGGCTGTAATTTTCTTGTAGTGTCCTTGTATGGTTTCAGTATTAGGGAAATGCTGGCTTTATAAAATGAGTTTGGAATTGTTTCATTCTTTTTTTTTTTTTTTTTTGGAAGAGGTTGAGAAGAACTGGTATTACTTCTTTTCTAAATGTTTGGTAGAATTCATCAGTGAAGCCATCTGATCCTGGGCTTTTCTTTGTTGGGAGGTTTTTGATTACTGATTTAATCTCCTTATTCACAGTAGCCAAGATATGGAAAGAACCTAATGTCCATCAATGAATGAATGGATAAAGTAGATGTGGTATATATATACCATGGAATATTATTCAGCCATGAGAATGAAGGAAATTCTGCAACTTGTGATACATTAATAGGCCTCTAAGGCATTATGCTGTGAGATAAGCCAGACAGAGAAAAAGAAATACTGTATGGTATCACTTATATGTGGAATCTAAAATAAATACATAAATAAAAATTCAAATTCATACAAACAGAGAGTAGAATGGTTGCCAGCGCCCAGAGGTGGGGATGGGAGGTGGCAGGGTGTGGGCAGGTAGGGAGAGGTTGGTAAAAGGGTACAAACTTTCAGCTATAAGAGGAGTAAGATCTGAGGATCTATCTAATCTAAAACATTGTGACTATAGTTTATAACAATGCATGGTATAATTGAACTTTTATAAAGGAGAACTTAAATGTTTTTATATATATTATATATACTATATATGTATAGTTATATATTATGTTTGTATATATTATAAATACATTAATTATATATATGTATATATATATATACATAAAATATGTGAGGTGATAGATTAATTAACTGGATGGGGCAAAATCCCTTCACAATGTGTAAGTATATCAAATCACCCTTATGTACACTTTAAATATCTTATAAATTTGTCAATTATACCTCAACAAAGCTGAAATAAATAGGTGACTCAGGCTATATAGCATGAACTCAACTAGGCCTCAGTGTAAGCATAGCAAAAGAAAGAAAGGAAGGAAGGAAGAGAGAGAGAGAGAGAGAGAGAGAGAAAAGGGAGGGAGGGAGGGAGGAAGGAAGGACGGAAGGAAAGAAGGAAGGAAGGAAGGAAGGAAGGAAGGAAGGAAGGAAAGAAGGGAGGGAGGGAGGGAGGGAGGAAGGAAAGAAAGAAAAGAAAGAAAAGAAAGAAAAGAAAGAAAAAAAGAAAAAAAAAAGAAAGAAAAGAAAGAAAGAAAGAAAGAAAAGAAAGAAAGAAAAAGAAAAAAAAAAAAGAAAGAAAAAAAAAGAAAGAAAAAAGAAAAGAAAAAAGAAAAAAGAAAAGAAAGAAAAGAAAGAAAAGAAAGAAAAGAAAGAAAGAAAAAAAGAAAAAAAGAAAGAAAAGAAAGAAAAGAAAGAAAGAAAGAAAGAAAGAAAGAAAGAAAGAAAGAAATTTTAATGGACTAACCAAACAGTAGACTATCTGCCTGACAAAGAGATTCCCTAACTTACAAAAAAGTCTTATAGTTTTATATTTTAAAGTCAGGTTCCTCTGGTGTACTTGAAATGAATATAATGTCAAAAAAATCAATCAGCAAATTCATTAGGAACATTTCTCAGTGTAAAATAATATTCACAGAATGACATATCCATTGCTCCACACCTTACTGTGTTTCCCACAATGTTTGAGCTAGAGTTTTGCACATGAAATTAACCCATTGACGTGGGGCAGGGGTGGGAATCCTCACTGCTGCTGAATTTGGAAGGGTCTGGCTGTGCTGCTAGTGGCTGTAGTTTTGTTCACCTAATGACCAAGAAAGAGAAGTTTGTTGTTGTTGTTGTTGTTGTTGTTGTTGTTGTTGTTAGAATCCCCAGAGTCAAGTATCCAGAAGCATATTTAATTTTCCCAGCAATAGTTGTTTCATTTAATACTACCTTACAGGCCCTAAGGGGAAACATGCACATGGTTGCCAGCTACAACCCTGCTATCTATCACCTGCTGATCCACCCCCACCCAATTTTCAATTTGCTTATTCAAAATCCCTGATTTTAGTCTGTTTGCTGGTTGCTTTGAACTGATAGCATGATTAAAGAAAAATTGGAAATTTCTGAAATAATCCAACCTCTCTAGGAGGGTGGTTTGGAGAGACACATGTGTTCAGTAGAAGACCATTCTATTCAATAAATACTCCCCAGATGTTCCCAGAATCCCTATGGTGACTCCTTGCCCTCAGCTAGAGGGATAAGAGAGAGACAGAGCAGGGGTTTACATTTCCAGGTGTAGTGGAATGCACAGCACCCCCCCTTGGGGATATAACAAAGAGGAGAGTGCAGGAATTCTTAGGTCCCACCTCATTGCCTGCCCCTCTGCATATGGATTAGACCTGAAGTAGTCATTTTCCTTCCAATCTTCCTCAAAGTTTGGTCTTTGGGCCACCTGATTCAGAATAATGGAGAGGCTTTTTTTTTTTTAAAAAAAGAAGGTGTCAGACCTTATAAAAATTTGCTAGGGTGGGGGTTAGGATTTTCAGCTGCTCCCCAAATACTTAGAAGGCCAGTGGATTTTTGAAATCCACATCTTCACTTTCCACTTTTCTAATCTTATCTTCTCCCTTCCCCTTCTATGGTTGCTAAGCCCACCTTGAAAGAAAAAGGAAACAGACTGAAAGAGCTATCTCCAGCTTCAGCTGGATTGCACCTCTGTGGTAGACAAACTCAAAAAGAACCAGTCAGTCTCAAGGCTCTTCTTACAAGACCAGCAGGAACAGGCTGAGAAGTGCAGATCTTGAAAGAAGGCAGCTTTGGGCAGAGGCACTGCTCCGACATCTCCCAGCTCTCAGACTCTATGACTGCCAGTTTTCATTTCTCACAATCTCCTCTTTCCTTCTCCCTCCCAACATCCATCCCCTTCTTAACTGCCTTCAGAACATTCCCTTAGTCATCCTACTATCCGACTCAAATTCAATACTTCCAAAAAGAAGTCATCAACTTTCCTCGTGGGTCTAGCTCCCCTTTCAAGTTCCCATCTTTATCTGGGACACTAGTGCTCTTGCAGGCAGGCACAAAACCAAGTGAAGAAAAGATACTGGAATTTACCAACCAAAAATTTAAAATAAGATTAATAAAAATTTTTAAGGAGTTGAGAAGATATTACCAATATGAAACAAAAACATAAAATCATAAAAAAATAAAAAGCAAAAGTGTGAGATAGTAGGATTACACACCACAACCATGTGAGATGTGAGATGTAACAGATGAAGATCCATTCAGTGTAATACATCACATTCATGAACATTAAGCTGTGTGACACTTATGTTTTTGTAAGTGAAAAAATGATCAAATATTGGCAGTTCCATATGGATCAACATTTTTTCCTTTGTTAATCAGAAAAGAAGTCCTGATTTCTTTTAATTGAAAACTAATATCCATACAAAAACTTGCATGTGGATGTTTATAGCATAATTGTCAAAATTTGGAAGCAAGGTTTTTTTTAAATCTTTTATTTATTTATTTTAGAGAGAGAGAGAGAGAGCACAAGCAGGGGTGGGAGGAGGGACAGAGGCAGAAGGAGTGTGAGAGAATCCCAAGCTGCTCCATGCCCAGTGTGGAGGCAGACCTTGAGTTTGAACTCACAACCCTGAAATCATGACCTTAGCTGAAATCAGGAGTCAGACACTCAACCAACTGAGCCACCCAGCCACACTGGAAGCAAGTTTTGAGATGTCCTTCCATAAGTGAATGGATAAATTGTCAGACATCTGACAATGGGCTGTCGTACAAAGAAATGGACTATCAAGCCATGAAAAGACATGGAGGAACTTTAAATGTATATTACTAAGTGAAAGGACCCTGTATGAAAAGGCTATATAATGTAATGAGTCCAACTATATGACATTCTGGGGAAGGAAAAACCATGGAGAAACTAAAAAGATCAGCACTTTGCCAGGGGTTAGGGAGAGAGAGGGGTGAACCGATAGGACACAAAGGATTTTTAGGACAATGAAAACACTCTATGATATTATAATGATGGCTATGTCATTATACATTTGTCCCAACCCGTGGAATGTACAACACCAAGGATGTTATATTAAGGTAAACTATGAACTCTGGGTGGTTATGGTGTATCAGTGTAGGTTTACCAGTTGGTGCACAAATGCACCAATATTGTAGGGAATGTTGATAATGAGGGAGGCTATGCCTGTTTCGGGCAGGTGTATATTGGGAACTCTGTACCTCCCTCTGGATTTTGTTGTGAACCTAAAACTACTCTAGAAAAAATCTAAGTCTATTAAATTTTTTGAAATGTAGATGCCAAAACCCTTAGGTAAAATTAATGAACTGAATACAATGCTGTGTTTTTTAAAAGGTAATGTGTCACGATCAATCATGGATTATCTAAGAAGTGCAAGCATGGTACAACATTAAAAAAAAATCAATGTTATTTACCACATTGATAGACTAAAGGAAGAGAAAAATCATACCTCAACAATGCAGAAAAATCATATGGTAAAATCCACTACCGATTTATACTTTTTAAAAAGCTTAGTAAACTGGGGAAAGATAGGAATATTCTTTTCTCCAATAGGTCATATGAAGAATCTACAACAACTATTAAATTTAATGAAAAATTCTGATTATATGCCTTTAAAGACTAGTAACAAGAAAAATATGACCACTGTCACTGTTGCTGCTAAACACAGCACTAGAAACACTAACACCACTGGGGGGGGAAAGAGAGAGAGAGAGAAACAGAGAAAGGGAAGGAAGGGAGGGAGGGAGGGAGGGAGGGAGGGAGGGAGGAAGGAAGGAAGGAAGGAAGGAAGGAAGGAAGGAAGGAAGGAAGGAAGAATGGACGGACGGGAGAAAGGAAAAGAGATCTAAGAATATGAAGGAAAGAGCTAAAATTCATTGTTTGCAATACTAATAACATTTATCTAGAAAAAACTGAAGGAATCAATAGACCATTAGAACTCATAGGAGAGCTTAGTCATTTTGAAGGACATGGAGATGCACTACTCAGATCCTCTTCAATGGAGAATTTGTTTGCCCCTGCTACTGGGAGTGCTGTCAGCACACGGCCTTCAGCTGTCAACCCTTTGCAGGTTCCTCTCAGCTACAGAGAACTGCCTTGCTCAAGGTCAAGTCCTTCCCAGTATATGGGCATAAAAGTACATAATAAGTAAATAACAGGAGACACACCTGAATAGACCAATTTTGAGAATGCATTATAAATTCTGAATGTGATTAATTAATTTATCCCTCTGTACTTGATGCTAAATTAAATTTAGCTTATACAAGGTTGCACAACTAGTAGGTTGTATAGAACAGGAATTTGAGCCAAGGTTTTCTCATTCCAGAGACTAAGTCTTAACTACAATGCCATACCAATAGGATAATTCCCCCTACTATCATAAGATCACAAAATGCATATTTTTCCTGTTTATTTTTGTTGGTTGCCTTCCCAATTCCTGGGATACACAATACCTCCCACTACACCTACATGTAACAACTTTTTATATCTGTTCCAAGACTGATCCCTCTATGAACTCTTCCCAGTTGCTCCAGACACTAATTTCATCTATTCTAACCCCTCATAGCTTTCATTATCTTTATCATATATTTTAGCCTCTTTATTATTTTCATTTGAGCAATTCATAAAATACTCTCCTGCATGTCTCATACATATCTAGTAACTCCAGCATAGCTCATGTAGCCCCAAACCACAACCACTGGCAAAGGGCAATGTGTGAATTTTCTAGATTCTCACAAGGCAAGATATACAGTAGATGTCCAATGCTTCTTGATTTGAATTGATTACATAGTGTATTAATTAGTCATGCTGTCTTAAGATTGATATTAAAGCAAAGGAAACAAAACTGTCAAACTCCTTTCTGCTTGTCTTTCTCATACAGATACTATTCTATAATCTCTTTCCTTACCCTCATCATTCTTGACAATCTAATTTGATTCAGACTCTCTTTTCAAAAGTCAACCCACAGATAACTATGCATACATAAAGTCAGCCCAAAGCTACTGAGAAGTGTTTAACCAGTGTAATCACACATTCAGGCTGGACATTTTCTCATCAAGGCAAATAACCCCATCTTTATCCTAGCGTTATCAGGCACCCCCACGACTATGCAGCACCATCATAGCCCCTTCCCTCCTGCCACGTGCTTTTAACTAGATTTCAAGTAAGCCCGCCCCACTTCTTTTCACCTGCTGATTGATTTTCTGTTTCATATAAATGTACTAAAAATGTGAAAACTGATGAATAAGGGTATAAAAATTATGATTATTATTTTAAAAAAAAAGATAGAGGGGTTAGCTGTCTTCAGCTCCTCAACAGCCCATTGCAGTTGTTTCTGGCTTACATGACAAAACACAGCAGCCAAGGGGAGGCTCGGCTGCTGGTTCCTTTCTTCTCTGCTGAATTAGGAATCCAGCAGAAATTAGTGCCTTAAACACAACAATCTGGTCTCCTCCATGCAGTCCTTTTTCTGGACTTCAACAAGGGGTGATATGTTGATTCTAAGTCACGTTTAAATCCAATTCCTAGTATTTCAAATCTTATTCCTCTCAGCTGAGAGTGTATTTATGAAAATTGGGCCAACACGAGAGAGGAAATTAACTAATGTTGGTGTCCTATTAACTTTCTAGATTTCTTTGGTAGATTAAATCAACTCTACAAAAAAAAAAAAAAATCCTGTGGTATTTCAGCTATGAGAGGAGTTAAATGGCCATTGACTGAGGCAAGTAAACAGTGTGTACAATTACATGACAATCATTCATTCATTCATTTGTTCTCTAAACCCTTGATGCATATCATATTGAGAAAAGGGTCAAAAATCAGTCTTCTGGCATGTGGTTGAGTTATTGCTAGCAAAAGAAAAAAACAGCCAGCATGCACCATCTAGTTATTCTCTTGTGAAATCTCAACATCACCTTCCATGATCATCCATTTTATTTATCCACCTCATTCAGTCCTACGCCTCCTGACTTATAGGCCAGAGTTCACTCAGCTACTTTTCTTCAGCCCGGTATTTCTTGATCTTCTTTTGGCTTTCATATGTCTAATGGCATTCCCCTTCCTTGAGGGTCTGGGCCCTAGCACAGATGCACAAAAGCACAGGTCATGCTAACAGAAGAAAATTGGAGTTGCATTTTACCAAAGGCTATTCCAGGTCCAAGAATGAGTAGGTAGAATA
Organism: Zalophus californianus; assembly: GCF_009762305.2. Lineage (NCBI taxonomy): Eukaryota > Metazoa > Chordata > Mammalia > Carnivora > Otariidae > Zalophus > Zalophus californianus. The sequence goes on along the minus strand of NC_045596.1, from coordinate 165,632,741 downwards.
TACTTTTGAAATCTGTTACAAAGATTAAAACAGAATAGAAATTTAAAGTTTGTGTCTGAGTATAAAGATAAGTTAACATTCCCAAAGTGGTTTCACAAGAGAATTTTTTTGAATTGTTTAAACCTAATGGAGGAACATACATTAACTTTGAAATGATGACTAATTTATGATACCTTACCTATAAAATGCAAAGGTAGAACATGACCATTTTTAATGTCCCCATCAAAGTTAACGCTGTGATTCATGATATAGAGAATTTGAAAATGCTATTGCAAATTTAGAGCACTAAATGCTTATCTTAAAAAGGAAGAAAGGTCTCAAATCAAGAACTGCAACTTCTACTTTAAAAAACCAGAAAAGGAGGGAGTGCCTGGGTAGTGCAGTCGGTTAAGCTTCCAACTCTCAGTTTCAGCTCAGGTTGTGATCTCAGGGTCATGAGATCAAGCCGTGCATTGAGCTCCACTCATAGTGTGGAGTCTGCTCAAGATTCTCTCTCCCTCTCCCTCTGCACTTCCCACTTCTGTTCTCTGTCTCTCAAATAAATACATAAATCTTAAAAAAAAAAAAAAAACTGTAAAAGAAAGACTAATCCTAATGAAAGCAGATGGCAGGAAAAGATAACTATCAAAATGAAAATCATGAGAGACTATGGACTCTGAGAAACAAACTGAGGGTTCTTGAGGGGTGGGGGTGGAGGGATGGGTTAGCCTGGTGATGGGCATTAAAGAGGGCACCTACTGCATGGAGCACTGGGTGTTATACACAAACAATGAATCGTGGAACACTACATCAAAAACTAATGATGTAATGTATGGTGATTAACATAATAATAAAATAAATTAAATAAATAAGGAAAAAAATATGAAAATCAAGAAAGAAGAAAACAGAAGGAAAATAGACAAAAATCAATGTAAGCAAAGGCTGTTTTTTTGAAGCGACCAGTAAAATTGATAAGCCTCTAGTCAGACTAGAGGTCTGACTTATATATCAAGAATGAGAGAGGTAACATCATTACAGATTCTACAGATACTAAAATAATAAGAACGTATTATAAACATTATGCCAATTAATTCTACAACTTAGATAAAATGAAAAAAATTCCTTGAGAAATACAAACTACCAAAGCTAACTCAAGAAGAAATAACCCAAATAGCACATCTATTAAAGACACTGAAATTGTAGTTAAAAACCTTCCCACAAAGGAAACATCACACTCAGATGGTTGTACTGGTAAATTGTACCAAACATTTAAGGAAAAAATAATACCAATTGTACACAAACTCTTCCAGAATACTGAAGAGGAGGGAATATTTTCAACTCATTCTGTGAGGCCAGCATTACTCTGACACCAAAACCAAAAATATTACAAGGAAAGAAAACTAGACTAGTATTCCTCATAAACACAGATGTAAGAATTCCTAACAAATTTCTAGCAAATCAAATCCAACAGTGTATAAAATGGATAATACATTATGACCAAGTAATTTACCCCAGGAATGCAAAGTAGGTTTCATATGTGAAAATCAGTCAATGGAATTCACCATACCTTTAAAAAATAAATAAGTAAAAAGGAGAGAGAAAAAGAAGAAAACTCATATGAACATCACAATAGATGCAGAGAAGGCACTTGAGAAAATCCAACATCAATTCCTGATAATTCAAACTAGGAATAGTAGTGAACTTCTCCAGCTTGATAAAAAGGCTAAAGCTACCATTATACTTAATGGTGAAAAAACTGAATTCCTCAAGATGGATTAGGCAAGGATGTACACTCTCACCTCCTCTTGCAATATTTATACTAGAGGTTCTAACCAGTGGGACAAAGTGAAAAAAAGAAATAAAATGAATCCAGATTGGAAAGTGAAAACTAAATACACAAAGAGACAATGGCCAGACTGCATGTGAAGATAGGTCTCTGACACACAATAGTAGCAACCAGTTCTGAAAGTCAACCTACTATCTGCAATAACTGGTCCAGAAAGTCAACCTTCTATTTTTACAAACCAGTATAAGAAGCCAAACAGTAATGTCTGTCTCAATAGCCCGAAACTGTCAGAATGTGATTAATAATTTAAGCTTCCTTAATAGTTTCCCCTGTTTTCAGCTTAGGATCAACTGGAGAAAGACAAATATCGGTTCCAAGCCAACCACATTGAATTGAAAGTCCACTTCTTGTTAACCCACCTATAGCTTCCCTTTGCCAAGAGCCTCCAATCAGGGCATACCTGAATCCCCACCTTTTTTCAACTATAAAGCTTTCCCACTCCTCTGCTTGCCTTTGAGCCTCTGCCAAATGCAAGTGATGGTGACTGACTCCCTAATTATAGCAAGTTTTAAATAAATAGCCTTTGCTTGTTCTCATCTGAGTGGTCTTCATTTATTTCTGCATAATGAAGAAATCACAGTTTTTATTCACAAACAACATGATTGTGTGTGTAGGAAATACAACAGAATCTTTTTTGAAAAGCTCCTAGAACTAATCACTGAGTTAGTAATGTTTCAGGATACAAGCTTGATATTTAAAAATCACTTCCATGTGTGTTACAACTAAGAAATCAGGAATTGATTTTTTTAATTTGCTATTTATAACATATGAAATATTTAGGGTAAATCTGACAAAACATGTGCAAGACCCACACATTAAAAATTGCAATACACTACTGGGAAAGATTAAAGAAGACAAATAAATCAAGAGATGTACTGTTTTCATAAGTTCTAAAACTCAACACTGTTAAAATGTCAGTCTTGTAAGTTATCTGTAGACTCAGTGCAATTCCAGCCAAAATCTGTGCATCTTTTTATTTGTTAAAGCTGTTGAACTGATTATAGAATTCATATGGATTTCAGTGTGCTAAGAATAGTCAAAACAATTTTGAAAACAAAGGACAGAGTTAGAGGACTTCCACTACCCTACCAAGATTTATCATAAAACCACAGTAATCGAGAGAGTGTGGTATTGGCATCACTATAAAAAAAATAGATCAACGGGACAAAATAGAGTGGTAGAAATAAACTCACGCACTTGGGCGGCTGATTTTTGACAAAGATGCAAAAGGAATCAATAGAGAAGGGATAGACTTTTCAACAAAAGGTGCTGGAAAAATTGGACGTCCATAGGCAAAAAACAAAAAAAAGAAAGAAAAAAAAAGACGTCTGATCCATACTTAATGCCACATTAAAAGCATGAACTCAAATGGATCATAGATCTGTGAAGCCTAAAACAATAAAAGTTCTGGGGGGAAACAAAAAAGGAGAAAATTTTGAAACGGTGGATTAGGCAAAGAGTTTATACGTAGGCCATAAAAAGAACAATCCATAGAATGTGAACAGAATTAATTAATTAAATCTGGACTTAGTTGGAATTAAGAAGTACTGCTTTCAAAAGACATCGTTAAGAAGCAAAGACTTTGAATAGACATTTCTCCAAATGTCAAATAAGCACAGGAAACGATACTCAGTTGACACCATTTGCCATTAGGGAAATGCCAGTGAAAACCACGATGAAATACCACTACACACCTAATATCATGCTAAAATTACAGTGACTGACCATACCAGTGTTCACAAGGATTTGGAGCCACTGGAACTTCCCTATACTGCTGGTGGGAATGCAAAAGGGTACAACGACTTGGGAAAACAGTGTGGGAATTTCTTAAAAAAGTGAAACATGCACCCACTGTGTTAGTTTGTCAAGGCTGCCAGAACCAGTATCCCAGACTGGACGGCTTAAACACCGATCGTTTATTTCCCCACAATTCCAGAAACTAGAGCCTCAAGACTGGCACGTTGGCAGCTTTGGTTTCTTCCGAGGCCTCTCTCCTTGGCCTGTAGAAGGCTGCCTTCTCCCTTTGTGCTCCCATGGCTGTCCCTCTGCCTGTAATGTCTGTGTCCTAGTCTCCTATTCTTAGAAAGATACCAGTCAGATTAGATTAGGACCCACTCTAATGATACCACTTTAACTTAATGACCTCTTTAAAGGCCCCCTCTACAAATACATTTTAAGGTACAGGGGGTTAAGACTACAATCTATAAATTACAGGAAGACACAGTTCAGCCCATAACACCTACCGTATGATCAAACCATTCCACTCCTAGGTATTTACCTGATAGGATTGAAACATGTGTCCCTACAAAGACTTATACATGAAGTTCATGGCAGCTTTATTATTATTTATTATATATTTATTATTATAGCTAGAAACTAGAAATAACCCAAATGTCCATCAGCAGGTAAATGCATAAACAAAAATATTCATACGGTAGGATACTATTTAGAAATTAAAAAGACCAAACTTTCGATACTCATAACAATACATATGAATCTAAAGTGAAAGAAGTGAGCGGGAAAAGATTATATATTATTTGAATCATTTATATAAAATGTGAACCAATGCATTATGACAGAGTGTATCAGTTAGTTCCTGATGCAGCTGAGAGGAGGAAGAGTCAGGAAGAAGGAATTATAAAGAGACACAGTAAACTTTTGGGACAGATAGATATGGTCTCAACCTCAATTATGCTAATGGTTTCACAGGCATATATATATATATATATGCCCAACCTTATCAAAGTATATGTTCTTAAAATATACATTTTAATGTATATCAATTATACTTCAATAAAACTGTTGAAAAAAGTGATTCCCAGGTCAGGCAAGACATGACAGACCTTTATCAGAATTGTCCTCAAGTGATTACCAGTGAAAGTAGCATGAGGAAAGTTTAGGCCCTCTACGCACTGATTGAACAAATGTCAAACCATGCTACCTTCCTGGGAAAGATGAGGTATGTGCTGGGCGTACTTTACCCAGCAAATCCACTTCCCCCCCACCCCCACTATTCTGTGGGCCTCCAGACACTGATCTGTATAAACTTCTCCTGCCAGGCGTCTTGCCCACTGGCCTTTGCTTAGGTTTGGTCCCCGGTGGCACGAAAGCAGGACAGCTTCATACATACGTGTTCTAAATATAGTGCATTAAGAAAATGTGAGCTATAGTAAGACCAACAGATCAGGAGACAACTGCTTTTGAAAGATAGTCTGTCACTCACAGTTCCCAAGAGAAGAGGGCACATTATACCCTAAGGAGGTATACTTTGGGGTTTTTTGCAAATTGGGGAGCAATGTCTTTAATCATTAGAGCTTGAGGTCTGACCATCTCTGCACCCTCATGCCCTCTCAGTGCCCACCTGGGTCCTTCTGGGTAGAAATGTAAGGCAGGGCACAGGGCCTTGAAGCCTAGAGATGTGTGCCCCCACCTGCCAGCAACTCTTAGGCCAGGAAGCCCCGGTGAATCACACAAGGAATCACCCAGGCAGTCATGATGTAGAGGAAGGGGAACTGTGGGCAACAGCCTTTATTGTGGTTTCCAGAGGAAGGACTGGGCTAGGCAGAGAGTAAGCAAGCCTAGGATTAGCTTGTTTGACTAATTTCAACATGCTCTGGGCCACAGAGTCTGTCCCTACTTGTCTGGTACCTGGCCCTGGCATGATTAAGACAAGTGTATACTGGCCCAGGGGAGAGCCCAACGAAGGAGGTAGTCAGGTGTGTGGACTCCAGGTTGGTTGGTTTGTATTTGAAGAGTGGCCTCCTGAGGTCAGGGGAGGATAAGGAGGGAGGCAGGAGACCAAGGCAAGGTGACTCAGGCATATTCTCAGGTTTTCCTGAACAAGGCGTGTCCAGCCTATACTGCAGGGCAGATGTTAAAGCATCAAATTGACAGAAGCCAGAAACATGGTTAACACAGGGCAACCCACACGGTCACAAAGGTCGTAACACTCAGAAAGGCCTTGCACTTGGTTCAATACTCTACTGTCACCATCTTGAAATTCTTAGTAATTTTTGAACAACATCCCATACATTATATTGTGTAGCTGGTCCGATATGGAAGAGGAGAAGAGAAAGAATCTAAGGTATCTATTCCTGACTACACACTACCTCCCTGCTAGGCCATGCTTTTCCAGTGCCTTCCTTGGTTCTGCCACCAAAGGCCCCAGCTCCAGCCACCTGGCCCTCTCCAGCTGCTCCAGACCCCCCAGGCTCTGACGACCACACAGCTCCTGTGTCTCCCGGAGCGGTAAACTGCTGTTGGAAACTCCCGGGGAGGTTCACTACTCCTCACTGGTTTTCCTAAACTCTTATCTTGCCTTTATAAATCATCTTTTCAGCCAGACCTTCTGTGTGCCCCTGTGTGCAGCCTGGCTGGACCCTGCCGGAACCCTGAGAGCAAACAGATGCACAAGAGGAGAAGGGAAGGACTATAGGGTGACAAACAGAGAGCCCAGGGAGAAGTACAGATTTGACAGGCTCCAAAACCATACAATGGAATTAAAAGTAGCATGGAAACTAAAAGGCACTCGATTTCCCGAGGGCCTCAGCCTATGAAAGCCCAGCCTTTCCAAAGCAGAAGTCAGAGTTTGAAAGCCAATAACCACAGACATGACCTTGAGAGAGCAACGCATAATTTACAGAGTAATTTCAAATATACTAGCCCATCTCCTCTGATCCTCCAAGAATGCGGAGGCTGAGAGAGGCTGAGCTGCCTGCCAAGGTCACACAGGTCCCCCACGGCGATTCAGGCTGAGTCAGGACATTCATTTCCAGCTCCCCTCTCCCACAGCCAGGCTTCTTCAGTGTAAGCTCCTCAAAGGCAGGGGCTAGTCTGAATCGTTCACGGACTCTCCAGAGCTCAAAAACAACACCTGGCACATAGAAGCTTGTAATATTTGGTGACCTGAGGCCAGTGCACCTTGCAGGACACAGAGCAGTATGTCCCACAAGGTTTTGTCTGCTTTTGATGCTACAGACAGAGAAGCCATAGAAAGTAGGGCCTGTGCTTTGGTGCCTATTGGCCATCCCACCTATCAGGTCACGGTGGGCAGCTGGGAGGGTCACCACATGGCTGAGGGCTGCCATCTCCAGGAGGAGGAGGTGACTTCAAGATGCAGTAGTGTTGCGGCCCAGCCATGATGCTCGGTGAGCTCACCTCTCTCGGAATTAGGAAGAAGGTTCAGGCTAGGATGAGGTGTCTTGGGCTGAGACAAGTCTGGATGGGCTCTGAGACATAATACATCTTTCCTCTAATTTTGTTTTATTTTACCTATAATAAAAATCCTGTTCCACTTTTAATTTTCGATACTTCTCTATTTGAGTTCTATCCTATAAGCATATATCATGAGCAACCATGCTAAACTGCTATCCTTGTAAGCGAAAAAGGTCAAATGTTGGCAATTTCATATGGTTCAATTTTATATTTATTTGATAATCAGGGGAAAAAAATCTTGATTAAAAAAAAAACTGAAAACTTATGGCCACACCAAAAATCTGCACACAGATGTTTACAGCAGCTTTATTCATAATTCTCAAAATTTGGAAGCAACAAAGACGTCCTTCAGCAGGTGAGTAGATAAATAACCTGCAGTACATCCAGAAGATGTGCTATTCGTGCTAAAAAGGAATGAGTTATCTAATTGTATAAAGACATGCAAGAAAATTAAGCACATATTACTTAGTGAAAAAAAGTCAATGACAAAAGGCTACATACTGTATGATCCCACCTATATGACATTCTAGAAAAGATATTATGGAAACAATAAAAAAATTCAGTGGTTGCCAGGGGTGGAAGTGGAGTTGGGGATGAACGAGCTGAGCACAGAGCATTTTTAGGGTGGTGAAAGCACTCTGGATGGGATTATGATGATGGATATACGTCCTTATACATTTGTCCAAAGCCATGGAATATGTAACACCATGAGGGAACGCTTTGGTAAACTATGGACTTTAGGTGGCTATGATGTGTCAATGTAGGTTTATCCTAGGTTTAAAAACAAGAAGTCCCACTCTAATCAGTGATGTTGGCAACGAGGGAGGGGTGTGAAAAGTCGTACATGTGAAATCTCTGTTCCTTCCACTCAATTTTCTTGTAAACCTAAAACTATTCTTTAAAAAGTAGCCTTAAAAAAAATAGCAGCCTGCGACATTTATCTTTTTCCTGAATTAGCCACTTTCTCCTATCAATTTTAGCAATTCTAATATTAAAAGATTAATATCTTTTAACTTATCTTAGATTAATATCTAAGATTAAAAACCTTATCATTAGCCACCAAGACATCCGTCAGTCTGTGAGTGATTAAACAGACTGTGGTGCATCCTGACAAGAGAACATTATTCAGAGAAAACAAGAAATGAGCTACCAAGCCATGAAAACACCTGGAGGAAACTTAAATGCATATTGCTAAGAGAAAGAAGCCAATCTCAAATGACCACATATTGTATGATTCCAACTCTCTGACATTCTGGAAAAAGCAAAACTATGGAAACAGTGAAAAGACCAGTGGATGCCTAGAGCTTAGTGCTTTTCATCACCCAACAGACAGACTGGAGGGCAAGGGGAGAGGGGCTGGGACAGGCTGTGCGCTTTGGGTGGGAAGCAGCAGGCTCAGTGTCCGCAGAAGGGGTCCTCAAGGAACACAGACAAGTCCCAAAGACGTGCTCCATCAATTTTCCAATCTGCCTAAGGCTGACCTTTCTTTCCTAATAGCACGACTTAACAACTGCCTTAAAATCCTTTTGCGAATTTGCTGCTTTCTTTCTAGCATTACAAATTTTCCACTTGGGGGTGTTTCTAAAGCTCCGGTGATGTTTAATCTTATCTCCGAGTCATGCTTAAAAGTCCAACACTTGCAAATGTTTCCAAGTAAAATGAGTAGCTCATGACAAGCCACATCTCAATGTTTTTAAACCTGCACGTCTCACAAGGACTGCGCCGCTCATTTTTATCTACGTCATTTTTCTGACCCTGAGGTTTCTCAAGGTTGAGGGTCCCCTGAGATGTGACATCTGTAATTACAATCCCTCTAGATTCTTCTCGTTACCTTCTTTAGGAAAAGTGTTATGGACTTGCTTCCCCCCTCCCTTTTTGCTATCTTGGGAGAAGCACACATTTGTGTATTTTCTGCCCCGGATCTGTACACTCCTCAAGGACATCTGCAAGCTTCCATCCGTGGAAAACAAAACATGTTTATTTCTCCCCATCCTCCTGCATTCTCATTCAGTTCAACAGAATGTCCACTTTCACTGAAAAAAGAATTTCCCTAGGAATTAGTTATCTGTGTGGGCTGATTTAGGTGAGGTTAAAAGGCAATTTTTATTTTTAGCTTTAGAGAAATTATCCAAACTGAAATATAGATATCACTAAATAAAATCCATTGATCTATTCATGTCGGTCCATAACCTGGCAGAGTACTAGGATACGGCAACTTAGCTTTCTCGGGAGGTCGTAATACATTAAGGAGGGAATTACCCTCAATAAGACATAGGTTGTCTGCACCATAGTCTGAGGAGACTCCATTGGCATTTGGAGGCATTGGCATCTGCCCTGATCAGACACCAAGTGCTTCACAAATGTTTTTGCTCAACACACGACAGAGTACCATAGGTCTACACTGTGGATACTAACTCAAACCTGGAACAGAGGAAATGCACACCCACTATGTTGCATTTCATGAACTATTTTACCAACCAGATGATCCCAAGCACTATCTATAAGAGGAGTCAATAGTTAGGCTTCTTTAGGCTTGTTGAGGAGTTTACTTAGGCTTTTTGCTCGCTGTGGAAACAGCTAAGGGATAGGAGAAAGACAACTAAGGAAGAAGCCACAGGCCCTTCAGCAGGGTTTGCTGTTTGGACCAGGAAGGCACATGGTGACAGGGTTCAGACACATACCGTTCCCCTGCCCTTCTAACCCCTTCTCCTTATGGACACAAGTGTCCCCACCCCAGGCATGTCCCAACCTTGTAGCTTCAGCCTCAGTCCCCTCCTCCTTGGGGCTCTGTCTCAGCTGGGTCGCAGATGGGCAGCAGTTATCACGTAGGTGTGGTGCTATTGTGTGACAAGGTTATGTTAGTGAGGGACAAGAACTTACAGATGAAGTAGTGGAGAGATTGGGGGCTAGTGGCAAATGGACCCTCCTCCTCCTGACAGCAGAGAAAGCCGTAGAAGCTCAGAAGAGGAAGAGTAACAAATGCAGAAACACTTGGTCTCAGCTTAGAAATCCAAGGCAAAGCCATCAGAAGCCCCCTCTGGGCCTCTGCTTTCTAATCTGCTCACTAAGCTCTCATCAGCAATTCTATTTTATGGTCCTGTCCTAATGGTCATCACTTCCCAGACCCTTGTCCAATCACACATCTCCTCTGGACTTGGCCTGAAAGCCCTAACCTTGTGCCTATATTTATGGCCACACATCCCGTCATACCACCTGACCTGGGGGCAGACCTCCATGAGCAGTCACGGCTAATGGCTTGAACATCCTTAACAGTGCATTCCTGCAAAAAGGCCCTTCTGCATCTGACTCCTAAGTACACAGATGGAAACACCACTGCATCTGTCCCATCAGGCATTCAAAGGCACGAACTGAAAGCTGCAAGGTATCCTCATGAAATACCATGATCACCAGACCATGAGACTGCTTTTTAGTGCAATTTCTAGCTAACATAGTTAACTCTAGAATTTACAGAAATTCGATTCAGAGTCTCGGCTGTCCCTAGGCTGAGTGGAGAATTTAGTGTCACACCTGCTTCCTCCCTGGGGGCTTCCATTTTGCTTTGACTGGCTGCACTGATACATCAAATGGGAAACTGTTCTCATCAGTGGAGTATTGATTTAAAAGTCTCAGGCTCTGGTACTCAGGGCATAAACCTTCTCCCCAGATTTATTTTATATGACCCATTGCATTAATGTTGCATATAAGAATTTCCCCATACTTTATAGTAAACATTTTCCATTCTGCAAATTGCAAACCAATGGCATTCTTGAGCATCCAGTGCAACGTTTGATATTCCATTCACTATCACAAGTATCTTAGGCTTTACAAGACGCTGCCTACACAGGTTTTTGTCCCTTCCTATCATGAAATGAACCTGAAAAGCAAAAGAAGTACTTAAAATACGGCTGTGACTTTTGAATTTTCCACACTTTTTCTTTGCCCCCACCACCTCTTTTTTTTTTTTTTCCATTCAGTCTTAAATAGCAACTGGGACATATGAGGAGATGGGGAGGTTTATGCTGTGATCCCCCATGGATCAGAACAACCTCATTCTCTCCCCCTCTGGCTGGCTGTGCAGTGGGAGTGACTATATGGAAAACGGAAATCTCACGCCATGTTTAATCTGCCTTAAAAGTCGGTCTAAGCAAGTGTGCATCTTTAGGGGAGCATGCACCTAACAGAGGCTCTAGGAGGGAGATGTGGGACCTCACCGCTGCTGTCCTGCCCAAAAGTTACACTAGACTCAATCCTCACCACCCCCACTTCCCTTCAGAGAAATGGTCCCTGCACGAGTTACTCTGATTGACACTGAAAACAAAAATAAGAAATTGATATTCCATCTCAGGATGTCTCTTTTTGTACCCTGTAGCAGAGGAGGAAGAAAGGAAGTCAAAGAATGAATGCTTAAGTCAGCAATTCACAAAGCAATTCAGAGTTGTCCGCTAACCACAAGCCTTGAATTTCACCCAGCCCTTTATCATTGTCTCCGTGGTATTTAAAAAACAAAGCAAAACAAACTTTCAAAACTGCAGACCTACAGTTCTGCCTTCAGTGCACTAATTAGCATGGTATCTCCTTCCCTCCTGGGCCGGGCCCCACGCAGCTGCTACAGAGACCCCAAGGTGAAGGGGCCTGGATTTGCAAGCCTGAAGCATTTTTCACAGCATTTCAGCCAAAAATCACCTTGTTTTTTCCCTTCCTTTTGGGTGTCTGGAAAGCTGCGTGAAGTTCTAGGCCAAATGGCCACTCACAGTGTTTGCAGGATTAGCTTCAGTGCAAAACCTTCTGGCCCCGCGCCCTGTCTCCTCAGAAGGTGCCCAGTTCCTGGGACCTCTACTTGCATGGTGGGGGATGGGGGTGGGGGGCAGATACCTGGGCCGCCAGGAGGGCTCATGCTTCTCTCACTGTGCTCCAGCAGAGCCAAGCTGCATGCCATTCCCACGCAGCCTGCCTTGAGAGTTTTTGTGCCACCGCTGACCTGAGTCTCCTTTCCCAGTCTCACTGCTGAAACCTTCCTCACTCTTCAGAGCCCTGCTCGGCCCTCCTCTGAGCAGCCAGCCCGATGATCCCCCACACCCGCCAGCCTGCCCCACCAAAACACAGCGCCAGCTGCTGTCCAGGCATCAGGGAGGCCGGGCACACTGATGTGTCTAACAATTGTGCACACACGCATCCTGGCCTACCAGGGGACCCAAGCTGTGACAGAGACAGCACCATTCATTCTGTATTCTTGGGCCCTAGGCTCAGGGCCTGGCACATTCTGAGGGGACAGTACATGCTTAATGAATCGAAGGGGACACAGCTGGATTCAACTGCAGTGCCACCTGTCCCTTCTCAGACTGAGAAAAAAGGGAGTGTGACAGGACCAGGCAAGGTAGTACTAAGGAAATTTCCTAAATAGCAGGGCCCAGGTATTGCAGCTGGGCAAATCACATAACTTCTTTGAACAGCAATTCCCTCAAAGGGCAAGTGCAAAATCATACCTACCTTGAGAGTCATTGAGAGAATGAGATGAGATGATGCCTATGAAGACTGGTACAGGGCTGGTCCTCGGTCAGTGAAACTGTGCCATAAATAAGGTCTGGGGCGGGGAGCATACCAGGCAGGGAGTCTGCGGGCCAGTCATACACTCCTCACGTGCAACAACCTCCATGATGAGACTGGTTTGTTGCTAAATACACTAGAACAGGCACTTTGGACGTAGAGCAAGACCCCTAAGTCCAGGCCAAAGCCCTCCATGGTGAGCTAGGCGGGAAACAGGCGAGGGTCTCAAGGGTGCTAGCAGGTCCTGGGAGAGGCAGTATCCCGGCCCAAGCCTTTTTCACACTCTAGGACCTTGACTGCCACCCGGCTTCAGAGCAGGGCTGTAAGAGGACACAGAATACACCAAATAGCCTCTGCTACAGCCTGAGGGATCAGCTCCTTGCTCATCCCCTGCCTCCTCTTGGTCTGGGCAAGCCTTCAAGGAACTTTAAATCCAAGCATGAACCAGGGCAGCTGTGCCCAGAGACCTGATCTGCAAGTTAATGTCCCCCCCACACACACTACTCAGGAAGAACTTTCTCGCTCTTTAAATCTTTAAGTCTCCTCCTCTTGCAAATATTTATGAAAGCCCCACAGTGGGATATGTTCTTGCCAACCTGCGTGGCTGTGTTCCAAGGTCCTAACACCAGGCTGTTAATGTATGACAAGCCGCAGTGGGCAGGACATCTTATTTTTCAAACCCCGCTTGCAAGCCAGATGAAAAAAGACACTCTGAAAAGCAGCAAAGAACACTTAGAAACCAATAAACATCTCTACCCCCTGACTGATTCTACCTTGAAGAGCTGCCTCGAGTTTCCATATGCTGCATAAATCTACCCTATCTTAGAGCCACAGAGGTCCCTGCTGATGCTCCTCATAGTCCCAATCACCTCCAACTTCGGTGGGCTCTGACACAGGAAATCTCCATTGATAGAGTAGATAATGCACACTTGCTTTCCCAGAACAGCACTGGGTGGAGATGAATCTTCTCTCATCTTTACTGCTGTGGCGGCTATTTCTCAACTTTACTTCCCAGGGCTTCATCCTGGGCCAGCACAATGTTTCACCAGAGAACAAAACAGTGGCTAAAGTTACAGGCCATCCACCTTCCTCCACCCCAGTCCCCTTCTCCACTCCAGGTTTCGGAACACTTCCTACCATTCAGGGGCTTTGTTTGTTTTTTTTCCCCAGACCAAAGCCTCCTCAGTTGACTGTAAATAGGACATGTTCCCAGCTCCTTCTCCCTTAGCATCTACTCTAGTTTCTCTCTTGTGTCTGCCTGACTGTATCCATCTCTCAGATAGATAATACATGATGGAGAGAGAATCAAAAATGCTGCTTCTCAAATATATGGACAGAGACAGATGTATAGGACATCCCTAATATATATGGACAGAGAGAAAAAGAGTCAAATAAGAAAGGAAACAGTTTTTTTCTTTATTTCAAATGTACATATTTGTCCCTTTCTCTTGAGAGCTCCCAGGGCTCTCCTAAGTGGTTTTCCATTTGAATACACAAAAGAAAGGGAGCTAGTCACAAATTTTTCAGTATAAAAAAACTTTAAAACATCACCAACATACATAGAAAATTAATAAGTCAATCATTAAATCAATCAATCTAGTGATCACTTTAATAATATAAATCATTGCCTGACCAGCTTTGGAAATCATTGGCATAAAAGCCATTTAAAAATACTAAGCTCCCAAAGGAGTAATCAAATCGTGAACTCCAATATGCAGTGATGGTTTAAGCCAATGTTCTCAACTGTAAGTAAAAGAAGAAATTCTCAAGGATTTGATGATTCCCATCTGAGAAACAGTAACTTATTAATCTAAAGTCTTATACAAAATGCCTTTTAATTGTTATCACAGGGAAGAGGAATGTTTCATCTTTATAGCTAGTCAAATATATTTATTAAAAATTATCATTAAAGGGGTGCCTGGGTGGCTCAGTCGTTAAGCATCTGTCTGCCTCTGGCTCAGGTCATGATCCCAGGGTCCTGGGATCGAGCCCCACATCAGGCTCCCTGCTCCGCAGGAAGCCTGTTTCTCTCTCTCTCACTCCCCCTGCTTGTGTTCCTGTTCTTGCTCTCTCTCTCTTTGTCAAATAAATAAATAAAATCTTTAAAAAAAATTATCATTAAAAAGTTTTAAAATCTAAGGGTGCCTGGGTGGCTCAGTCAGTTAAGAGTCGGACTTCTGATTTCAGCTCAGGTCATGATCTCAGGGTCGTGAGATCGAATTCCATGTTGGGCTCTGTGCTGGGTGTGGTGCCTGCTTAAGATTTTCTCTCTCCCTCTTCCTCTGCACACCCCCCACTCTATAAAAACAAAAACAAACAAAAATAAAGTCTAAAAGAATATGCAGAATCTCAAGATTGCATCCATGTGCCCAGTTTGAGAAACCCCATTCCAAATGTCTTATTTACATAAAGTTCTCAGAGCTACAAACTCCTAAAATTCTAGGGAACCAAACACTGAGCCTCACTGTAAGTTGTTTTGTTTCCTCTTCTTTTTTCTCTTTTCTTTCCTTTTTTCTTTCTTTTTAACTCAGGCATTAGAAATGACTATTTCCTGAAGACATGGATAAGTACTTCCTTATGATTACACACAGGACAAATGTCCCAGTTAGAAAAAGCAAGATTTCCTGAAGTGTGACCTTGAGCAGCCTTAATTTTTAGAGACGTGCTGCCATAATCAGGACTTTATTCTGTATGTGAAGCAATCACATTTCCCCTTTTTAATTATTAAATACATTATAATACATATCTAGTCTACAGACAAGACTCAGGCAGTTCTTTTTATTTTCACATTTCATTAAATAGAGAAGAATAAGTCAAATTGCATTTTCTTGGTAGCCAAGTCATAGTAAATCTCTGTGATGAATAACACACACCTATGCTCCTCTCAGGCTGCTTACCCCTTTCTCATTTGTAGGGCTGTCATTTCTGCTCCTGCCTTAACTCCCTACCCAAAATAAGTGCAACATCTTTGTCTTTTTCATCTAGGGATCCCCATAGAGGAGGCAAATGGAATCTATTATGGTACATTTACAGATTGTAGATGATCAAAAAATATGTTGGGAGAATAAATGCAGACAAACATCAGGGGTGTTCATCATCACACTCCTAACTCAGAAGAAAATGTTCAGAAATAGTTGCAAGTCCCCCACCTCTCAGAATCCTGTACTACTTGGCTAACCCATTAACCAGTGTGTCCTTCTGTACACCATTGTCACAAAAACAAGCTGCAGAGACTTGCAGTTTCCCATATGAGGATTCCCAGAGGGGAGGATGAGACCCTTTTGAATTCCAGAGTCAGCCCTACAAGGCTGACCACACTGAATTGAGTGAACAAGTTTTACAGCAGGTGGTCCGTATCTTCCAAAGATTCCGGGGATAGCCCTGGACATTATGACCCAGCACCTCTCTTTTTTATTTTATTTTTTTTAAAGATTTTATTTATTTATTTGAGAGAGAGAGAATGAGAGATAGAGAGCACAAGAGGGAAGAGGGTCAGAGGGTCAGAGGGAGAAGCAGGCTCCCCGCGGAGCAGGGAGCCCCATGCGGGGCTCGATCCCGGGACTCCAGGATCATGACCTGAGCCGAAGGCAGTCGCTTAACCAACTGAGCCACCCAGGCACCCTCTCTTTATTTTTTATTAAAAAGGAAATGTGTATCTCTCCTGCATTAATATTCTAGCTATAAGATGGCTTTTCTGAGCAAACACACTTTGGTTTTTAAGGTGTTAGTGCAGGATACATTACTTTGTATTCCTGTAATCAGAAAACATTTCATGAAAAATTCTAAATGCCATAAAGACCCAGTGACATCAGATTAACTTCAAAACTTTGTTTTCTCCTCAACTGAATCAGAATATTGATTAGTCCATAAATATCACCACCAGTGTCTTATCTCGGGCATGCCAAGCCATTCCAAAGACATTTGCGTTCTTCAAGTACTAGAGCCAAGAGATCTCATGCTTCTTTCAGTGGCCTCAACTTATTCAGCATCAGACTTTTAATTATTTCTTTCAAATGCGGTCTTTGCTTCTCACTACCCACAGTCCCAAAGCAAACTGACTTGATTAATTCCTTGCCCAGTGACACAATCAGATTAAAACAGCTTTTAAACCAGGAAAACCTCATTATCATAGAGCTTATTATTAGATGCATTGGATAGGGTACGGGTCAAATCATGTTTCTGGATCATTATTATATAGCTTGAAAAGCAGACACAAGGCAGCAATAGTCAAAGGGTAGGGGTTAGTCATGTCACTAGCAAAATAAAGAGAATCCACTATGACACTTTCTTTTCTTTCAAGAAAATAAAACTTTTTTTTCCTTTAGATCAAAGGAGACTATTATGGGATCACCTGAAACAATAAAAATTTCAATAAAGAACGTTATAGCACTTTACAAAGAAAATGTGGTAATGAAAATGCAGCTTAAGGGTGAAATTGGAAAAAAAAAAGATAGCATATTTTGGCTTTTTATTACAGGATATTTAAGAGACAGCTTGGCAATAAATGTTAACATCTTTCTAATGGTTGGGAATGCAGTTTTATAAAGCTGGAAACTCACCTTGACTTATTGACACAGCAGAGTTTTAAGTTACATTGCTCATTCCCAGAGGAAATGCACCACACTGCAAAAAATGTGCTTACCCTCACTCGATAAATGGAGGTAGGCGTGAGCTACTGTTACACAGCTGCATTAGGCATTTTGACCCAGGAGAGGCAGATGGAAGGGGCAAGCAAACCAGTAAAGAGGGAGGAAAAGAGGCAACAATGTAAAAAATAAAGCAAAATAAAAACAAAACAAAGCCAAAAAACCCTGGTATTCATTAGGCCCCACTAGGTTGAAATACAGTGAAGAAAAAAAAAATTAAAATCATGGCCCTTGTCTTCAACACAATTACAGTTTAGTTGAAGAGCAATGATTAAATCTTAGCAAAAGAATGGAACAGAATACATATATTATTAAAAACCAAATTACACAACAATTATATGTGTGCTCATGTGTTATAGGTTACATTTTTCTGAAATTTTAATGTAGAAATTGGCTTAAAATGGAGTAAGTGCTTAGATATCCCTGCTTTGATATGACCCGATACTATAAAGATACCAATTCTCTTCAAGTTAATTCTTAAATCCGATGGACTTCCAATATAAATTTCAACTGAATTTGTGAATTTGTTCAAGCATATATATGAACAACAAAATTACACACTGCATAAACAGCTAAGTCAACTCTGCAATAGAAAAGGAAAGAGATATGACTGGTCACTCTCAGATACTATAACGTAATTCCAAGGGATGGTAATTAAGTACAGCATGGACTGGTCCAGATGAAGACAAACAGGATCACAGAAGCCAATTACTGACAGAGACATAGATATGGGATCCCTTATGCAGCACCTCGCTACTAAGCAAGGCTTAGACAAATAAGTAATAATATGACTTCTGCGCACTAGTTCCACTCTTGCCTGTACATCCATGTAACATAAATTCCCACACAGATTCTTTAGGAAACTTGTTTAAGGATGTTTGTCACATATTGCTTGGGTGAGCAGGTGAGCAGTATAGAAAGGTCTGATTTGGGGTCAAGTATCTGAAGAAAATTAACATACAGTAAAAGTGACACCACAAATTATGGGAAAAAAGGGGATGTAGATGGTGGTAGGAAAACTGGTGAACTACACACAGGAAAATCAAAATGGATTCCTACCTTATACAATATATAGATGCAGGCTCCAAATAGAGTTAAAGACATGAATATAAAAAATAGAAGTGTCAAATTAATAGAAGCCAGTGTATTTAATGTTTTTGTGATCTATCAATGGGAAGAACTTCTTAAAGTATAAAGGCAAAAAGTTTGTTAAATTTATTGCATAGAAATTGGCAAGCTTAACAAACAAAATTAATAAAGGGGATCATGAAAACTTTTAATAAGATGACCAAACAGAAGATATTTGCAATGCCTAAATCCAATAAGGAATATATGAGAAAATCAAACAGAAAAATACTAGAATACCAAGAGAAAAATTGACACAAGATATAAACAGAAATCACCAAAAAAAAAACAAAAACAAAAGGACTAATAAGTATACACAAAGTTGTTCAGACTTCATAATAATTAGAGAAAGGCAATTTAAAATAACAAGATATCAAATATCAAGCAGATTAGAAAAAAGTGAGAAAGCTGAACAAAGCCAATTACTGACAGAGACATAGATATGGGATCCCTTATGCAGCACGCTGCTACTAAGCAAGGCTTAGACAAATAAATAATAATATGACTTCTGCGCACTAGTTCCACTCTTGCCTATACATCCATGTCACATAAATTCCCACACAGATTCTTTAGGAAACTTGTTTAAGGATGTTTGTCACATATTTCTTGGGTGAGCAGGTGAGCAGGGGCACTAGAAGCAACCTAAGTATCCAACCCTGAAGGAACGGGAAATCAAAATATGATACATGGAATGTTGCACAGCAGTCAGGAGCAAGACATTCAACATCTTGTAGGAACATGAATGGTTCCTAGAAACACACTGCTGACTGAAATAACACGGTAAGGATGAGATTCACATCACGACGCCATTTGTGTACATTAAAAATACATGCCTACACTGTGCATAATGACTTCCTTCCTAAGAGAACACTATAGAAAGGGAGAAAAAGAGTAAATTTACAGCGGATTAACCTGACAAACACCACCTTGAGCTAGAAGATCAAGGTGAACATTAACAGTGATAAGTCATGTTGATAATACTACCCTTAATATGATGGGATGAGAATGGCGCTTTACCACTGAGATCTTCCTCACCAAGAACGTAGAACCCCAGACTGATCATGAGAAAAACATCAAAAAATCTCCACTGACGGTCTTTCAACTAAATACGTGACCAGTAGGCCTCAAAATTACCAAGGCCATCAAAAACAAGGAAAGTGTGAGAACCTGTCAGTCTATGGGAGCCTAAGGAAACATGATGTCTAAATTTAATGTGCAATCCTGGATGGGATCCTGGAACAGAAAAGGGACATTTGGTTAAAAACTAGGGAAATCTAAATAAAGTACAGACCTCACATTTTATAATGTATGTTATATAATAATAATGATAATAATAACAACAACAACAACATATCAATATTGGTTCATTAGCTGTGAGAAATGTGCCATAGTAATGCAAGATGTTAATAATAGGGGAAACTGGGTCAGGGTATACAGAAATACTCCAAACTGTGTTTGCAATTTTTCTGTAAATCTAAAGCTAATCTGAAATAAAAGTAAAAATAAATAAAATCTGAAATAAAAGTATGCATGCCCACAAAGCAATACATATTTTAAAGAACATATACAAATAAAGAACATGTCAAACCTAATAAAATAGTTACCTCTGGTGATGGGTATGAGGAGTGGGGATAAAACAAAAGAAGACTCGGCATCTTCTCATGTTACAGAAGAAAGCACTAAAATCTGAAAGGGTTAGGTGACTTCGTTAAGATTGTACTTACAACACAGGCCTTCTGACCTTGGAGTACACCCGAAGCTCTTTTTATAACTCAGTCCTGCTTTGCCTGCTCTGAGGATAAGCTAAGAATGAATTTACTCCATGGAGAGGAAACAGAGTTTAGCAGGTGGGCCAAAAGGGAGCATGAACTTTTCCATAAAGTGGAAAAAGATGATGACATTGCTCTGGGGCTTTAAAGCAAATGACAGCTTCCCGAAGGGCTCCTAGGTTAAACACGGGGCTGGCTTTAGGGCCATAGAACCCTGGGGAATTAGATAAGGCATTGTTCAGGCAGAACCTGGAAGCTTAGTTTCCAGAAGATAGACTTATTTGCAGTAAGTCAATAGCTACAAAGAATTAACAAAAACATGAAATGAGTAGGATTTCTTGGATTAGAAGGCAGGGCAACATTCCAGGTCAGAGGCAAAGTTTGTGACTTCAAGGCCAGAACGGGTCCTCTAGAAGCCCAGAGAAGGAAGACTGGTAGCAGACAGAAAAGAGTTTTGTTCTATTTTTCCTATTTTCTTAGTAAAATCTAAAACCTTTCAAACTGCCTGTAGGTTTTTCAAGGTGAAGGAAGGACTGTTTCTATATTTGAAACAGTAGAGAGTGGACGTAAGAGCCTTTTTAGCAGCCAGCATAGTGGTGGCATCCCAGAGACCAAGGATCCCTGAAGGATTGAGCAAGGAGACAGGAGTAGTAGGCACAGGCGGAAGCAATTCGGAGGTGGCACGGGCACTTCCCAATGAGGTACATTTATGTCTTTCTGTGATCCTCCGAGCCAGGTATGGAATTCAAAGTTAGAAAAATACTACTCAAAATTAAGTCACCTTAGAAAAAGCCTGAAGAAACTAATTAAATTCTCAAATCACAGAGAGGGAGGAAGCATGCTGTCCTCAACACCGTCTCCCACTAACAGAAGAAATGTAGACAAAGACACACGGCTTAAATCAACACTCAAGCCCACTTACTTAGGTCATTAGCCTTTAAGAATCAATCCTCTGTCTGCTAATATCTTTAAAAAAAAGAAATCAACAAGCACAGATGGCTTAGTGATGAAGAGGTCAGGAATGCATATGTTTTCAAGTAAATGCTGGGAGTTTGGAAAGCTGGAAGAAAAACTGTCACTGTCAATAACCAACCAGCAAAGGCTGGGATCCGAAAATCAACAGATCCATGCCTCACTCAATGAGTGTTCACGGGGAGAAAGTCCTTTTTTTCTACTGGTTATTTCAGTGCTACCAAGGAGTTATCAGTCAATTCAGTAAATATTTCTTTATGAATTATGTTTATATGAAGAGATCTAAGCCACGATTAAAACAAATAAAAAATGGAGGGTCTAGCATGCCATTTGCAGAAAATATTTCAAAGGAAAAATTAAATTGCATCTATATGCATAGAATATTTCAAAGAAAATTGGCACACTGTTTTCATCTTAGAAGAATAACTGGGGAGCTGAGGGATAGGTGGGAGACTTTTCCATACTCACGCTTTCATGCTTCTTGAATTTTGAATCACGTGAATTTACTGCCAATTCAAAAAAGGAATAAAATGCTAAAATAAAAAAATCAAATATTTATATATTTATGCCCCTCTATTTTTATCAAAGACTGTAACAGATCAAGTTACATCTACATCTAATGCAAAAGGATAAAATAAATAATTGAGGGATACAGATTTAAAATAAAACAGGGAAAATAAAATAATAGTATCCAGAGGTAAAGTGAGTACAGTAAAATCCTACATTGTCTAGTTGCTGGACATGGCTATGAATTTGGTGGCGAAAGCAAAGCAGGAAACAAGATCAGAGTTGACTGCCAATAACAAGCTAGCCTCTCAGCAGAGGAACGACCTTTCTTACAAGGGAGAGCACATGGAAATTTCTTTCAAACATCCATCTTTAGAAGACACCGAGATACCACGTATGTGCCCTCAGCCTCGGCACACAACTGGACCCCACAGAGGTTGCTCCCCGACCACCAGAGTGTGGAAAGGGCAGACCATTCAATGCCTGAGGGCCACAGAGTTCAGGGCCTGGGGGACCAGTTGTCTAAGCCCAAAAAGGTGGAGCAGAAGGGAAATCCTACATGTCAGACAGGCCATTCACTACACAGGACCCAAATTCCAACTGGAAAAGCTCTGTGCTTGACCAATTAAGTCAGAGGAATTGGAGAGAAAATCCTAATTTGATAGCATATAATTCCCTTGTCTTTTAGACAAACAACACTTTTGCTTCAGTTTCCTACAGAGCACTGTAATGAATAGGCATCATCTTCATGGCAGCCTCCAAACACTTGATTTCCAGAATTGTTTATGTTTCTTTGCCAAGCCCACTCCCTTTGGGATACACGGGCTTTCCTCTCTTTCCCTTTCTTCTCCACCCCCACTTCATCACCAAAATACCCAAAGAAACTCCTAATCACCATGTGCCCTGTAGTTTCACACACATATAGTACACAGAGACAATGCTATGTGCTTACCACACTGGTTCCATTTTCCTCCTGGGCACATACCTAAGCCCATTTCCCAGCCTCTCATATAGTCAGAAGAAGACAGTTGAGTTCTGGCTCATAGAATGTGTGTGGATATGATGCCTCTTCCAGGCCTGGCCCCCCAAAATGTCCTGCACAAATCACCTACATTGCCCATCAGTCCCCTAGGTGCCAGCTGGATTTTGATAGGGCAGTATCAGGAGCAAAGATGGTGGAGCCTCTATCAGCTTGAGTCTTAAATGATTGTGAGGTACAAAATGCCCCTCTGGAAACCCACAGTGGGCTATAATGTGAGTAATAAATAATTTTTACCTCTTTGTTTATTAATAGAGTTAGCCTACCTTGTCCAACATAGAAATGGAGGTTCTCGCATAATAAAAAACTTAAATGTTTGACATTGACTTAGCTTAGATGGATGGTAAGTAGGGAGGGTACAAAAACAGCAGTTCCAGGTTATAGAGTGGCAAAACACTGGCAAAACTGTTGACTATGATACCATGGAATGTAGACCACCTGCCCATTGAGCTTACTGTTGTAGGGGAACTAGACGGTTCGATGCTAGGAGATGGTTGTAATTCTAAAAGAACCAGAAGAGGATGGAAAAACAGAACACTTGATACATGTGTCTGTTACTAATTGTTACTGATTGTTGGTCAGGTTTTTTACAAAAGAATCAAAAAACTCTAAGAACTATAATGTGTAACTGGCACATAAGCACATAGAGGTAAAAAAAGAAGTTATTCTGGAAATTTGGGACCTAGTTAGAAAAGTCATTTGTTAATTGCTTCCAGTAACCAAAAATGAAAGATGTCGTAGCAGAAGACATTATATGTTGAAGACCCAGTGAGACTTCCCAGTTGCATATTGTAACTCAGGACTTTGGCAAAAATTGGATTAAGGATGTGATCTTTCCACCAACTTTTAGATAACCTGATGATGGCCACCATTAAACTGAAAAACAGAAAGAGGCACAGAGATGAGGAAGCAATAAAATAAAACAAGCAGCCTTGAAATTGTGTCTAGGAAAGAATTGTATGATGACAACACATGAAGCTTTCTGAAAAAAAGTAAATCAGAAGCTTTCTATATTACTGAGGGAATTGTATTACTAAAGCAATTATTATTTTGAATTAGAAAGTCTTTGAATATTCTGTATGCCTTAAGTCAGTCTCAGGAAGGAAATGGGCTATGAATGCTGGCAGTCCACAAAAAAAGTGTAGGACCCAAGATCCATTTCAGATGTGGCAAGGACGATGGAAAGGGAAGAACTGTGGAGGACAGAACCAGGGCTCATTAAGAAAAATGAACAAGAAAGTCCCTCTCAGAGGAAGATTGAAATCTATTTGGGGAACTTCCCCACTCTCTGAAAAGAGGAACTTCCTAATGCCTGCCCTGCAGGATACCAACTTTGCTATGGGCCAGTGATTACTCTCTTTCTTCTTTTCCTCCTTTTTCTGAATAAGAAACATTACCATTGTTATCACCACTCTAAAGGAGGAGGCGGAGAGGTAACATTTCTGTTTTGCTCACAAGCTGTGGGACCAAGAGGAATCATATCCACATCTCATGGAGGGACACACTCCCTTCCTGGAGACTGAAATTTGAGCTGAGTAAAGTAACTGGGTAGGGCTTGAGGGTGTTTCCATGGAGAAGGAACATGTACTCTATGTATTAAAAGAAAAATGGAATGGATTTTTGGTGAACAGAGGGGTAGACCGTGGCACAGACGATTCTATGTGTTTGTTGAACCCATTTCATTTTCTTGCCCAAATAAATTATTTTTCCCCAACCTCTCCTGCTGCTAGGTGGGACCATGTGATTGAGTTCTAGCAAGTGGGAGGCAACCTGGTTCCTAAAATCCCCTAAGTGATGTCATATGCTCTCAGCAAATGAGAACTCATGCTGCAGAGCATACTCTACCTACCCTTAACCAATGAGCATTAAGCATACACCATTTGACAGCGGCTCTTAGCCAATGTGTGTGTTGCCCAGAGTATTCAGCCTACTGTTGTTTTCTTCACTGTAGCCTCTTAACCATTCATTTGGTGTTCCAGTGAACTATTTTGACTAGTGATAATTGATAAAAGATAAAATGACTGGACTTGCTGGAATAAAACAACAGAAAAATATAATAATAGTTAGAAATTTTACAGACTCTCAAGAGTCTTCAATGAAATGGTCAAGAAACAGAGGTAAAGACTAGTAGGCAATGAGGAATGGGTTGAAGTCCTCTGACATTATAGAGGGTAACAAGAATAGCTTTAGCCTTGGCAAATGAGCCAATAATTGTATTAACAGCATCTGGGAGAAATTAAGCATGTCATGTAAGAGATTTGGAGAGACTGAAACAGTGATTCTCAACATACGGTGCAAAGAAGCATCTCCAAAAAAATAATAATAATAATAAAAAAATAAAAAAATAAAAATAAAAAAAGAAGCATCTCCACAGGAACCTTGCTATAAAGATCTTTTATTGTCCTCAGCCAGTTAGCATTTGCATCTCTAGGAGCATATCACCTGCAATGCCCAGGATGGCTGTTGACCCAGTGAGCCCTGACAGAACTCAAGTGCAGTTAATATAGTACCTGGTAGGAATGGTGGGCTGCAGAAACATAACATGATATTAACCAACAGCTCTCAAACATGGGAAAGGAGCTGTCCAGACTGCATATATACTCAGGCAATTGGAAAAAAGAAAAGGGAAAAGCAAAGTTGAGAAGGTATGAGAGATGGAGGGAGAAAAGTCCTTAAAGGCAATGGTAGTATAGAAAATTATGCTGCTTTATTTTTTTTAAAAGATTTTATTTATTTATTTAGGAGAGACAGAGGGGGAGAGAGAGAGAGAAGCAGAGGGAGAAGCAGACTCCCAAGGAGCAGGGAGCCCGATGCGGGACTCCATCCCAGGACCCTGGGATCACGACCTGAGCCGAAGGCAGACGCTTAACCATCTGAGCCACCCAGGCACCCAAATTATGCTGCTTTAATCAGCACATATGAGGAACCTCAGATTTCACCTTGTTGTGTCTAACCACAAAGCACTTACATCCCATCTACTACCCGACTTACAGAGACCAGAAGATTGTCCTTTGGCTAGTCCCCTGCATTAAACAGAAGCTAGGGGAGGCCAAAGTTCTATTGGAAGACGATCAAAACAAGAGAAACAGGAAAAATCCATTTCAGCATGCCTCTGTAAGTCCTATGTGTGTGCTGTGTGTCTGACTACAGAACAATCCTGGACTCTGCCACTGCTGGGTGGCTTAATGGGGGTTCATTTATCAGGACTGACATTACTTCAAGATTCAGAAATGTTTGAAGGGTTTTTCATCAGTTTAGAGAATCGTCTTTCCTATATAACTACAAAACCATCACCTACACCTTAAGGCCAGATCCTGAGTACAGATTGACTCCCAAGGTATAACAATACCTCCTCTGGTGTACCCATCGATGCTTCCATTCAACCTGACCCATTGTTTCCCTCCTCCAGTCCCCAGCCTCAGCCTCTTCATTAACCTACATCCTACAAGAACAACAACTATGGGCCAAACTCTACGGTGGGTGCTATAGAAATAATTGAAGAAACTCAATGCATGACTCTTGCCTACCCTCAGGAAGCTTACAGTCCTGTTTGTAGATGCCAGGACACCTGAGCCACTGATTTTGCAAGGAACAATTAATTACATACATGGCACAGCAACACAAGAGATATCAGCATTCACAGGAAGGGGCAAGCCGCAGGGATTGGCACATTCACCGACTTCTTTGGGTTTGCCTGACAAGAGCTCTCTCTTTCCTTCTAGATCACTCATTCATATTTTTTCCTTTAGCTTTACTCAAAAAAAAAAAAAATTCTCTGTCCTTTTGGTTTCATTTCTCATGGCCTTCCCTATACAAATCTTCTTTTTCCTACAATGCCAGGAAACCACTCCTTCACTCATGTAAGCAACCCTTTCCTTTTGCAGAAGATGATTCTTTAGCCACTTAAAACTACAACAAACTATTCAAGTGGCCTCACTGGGAAACTATTTTTAACCTCTATAATACCCAGGCATGTTGAAAGGTACATGTGAAAGCTTCCTCTTCCCCTCTGTGTCTGTGCCTACTTGTTCTATTGATTCAGTGAACAGAGACAACATCTAATTATATTTTCCACCAAAACATTAACATGTTATTATTAATGCTTAGCAAGTAAGAAAAATAATAATGTCTTTATATTTCCCATTTTTTCCACTTCAGGATTTCATATGCAAAAAGATTTTAAAAATACAGCATGGAAGAGTTTGGTCCATTAGACATATATTAGGTTTTCTGTCCTCCTATACAAAGGTTCAGCCTTTTAAATGGAGCATGCAGCTATTAAGCATTAACCCATCTGTTCTGTTTCTCTCTTTTATTTCAAAGGACTGGCACACAAGTCTCATAACAAAAGTCATATGAAGGCTGTTCTTTTCCCAACAATACACCTTGATCACAACCAATGGACTGTCACTCAGAAACGTTCAATTATACTGTTAAGTTCCCCAATGCTTAAGAGCCACACAAGAGTACAGCATCCCCTTTCTTTTACATTCTGACCCCACACTACCCCTAACATACTACTGTATACCTCCTTTCCCTAACACAAATCCTCCCTCCTGCCAACCCAGCTTCTGCAGTGCTCCTTGGAGATACCAAGACTTCTCATTCCAGCAACTCTCAACTTAACCCATCCATCAAGGTCTAGTTAGTTCATGACATTCCCAACAAGTCTTTCTTGACCACAGTAGCTCTTTGTGGTAACTCACTCTTTAGAATTTGGAATATGTAAAGATCTAAAAATTTACTAACATGACGTGGCAGATATCAGAAAGTCAAATGGGCAGAAGAATTAACACTGTTTATATCACATCGGATCAGCAGCTCCTTAGGAGCAGGCAGCAGAACTCTACAGATCACGTTCTCAGTATCACACATGTATTTATACCACACTGAACTACCCCTGGCTTTTCTCCCAATGAAGTTTATGAGCTTCTTGGGGGCAGAGACTATTTCTCACACAGCTTCAGAATCCCCTGCAATAACTAACACTAATAGTGCTGGACATGCAGAAAGTACACAGCAGATTCTTTTTGATTCGCCACATAGGGAAGCTGGGAATATTTTCTAGTTGAGTAAAATCAAGTTAAAGCAATACATCAGTGATAGAACATTGAGACTCAGTGTGACAACATTTTCAATGAATTGAGGGGATTTCAGATCCATAGAGACCCACTCTTCATGCAATTTCAGCAGAGAGAGTGTATGTGGAAGGAGGGGGCAAATGAATTGGATCAGATTATCAGTTCTCAAATGGCCTTCAAAATCATCTGATGGAAGCCATCCTCTTAGAGATGAAGAATGATTGGGGAGGCCTCCTGACTGAAGCTAGAAGACTAGAGTTCTCATGAGGCATGAGCCCCGTTCACATCCCTAGCTGCTTTGCAGAAAGAGTGCACGTGCTGTTTGTCTCTGAAAGAAGTGCCCCACCTCTGCCTGGAAGCAGGGAGTGAAACATCATTCAGAGTCCCCAACCAGTGTTAACGGCAATGCATTTAATGTTGTTTTGATGATGTGTAACACTGTTAATTGCAGATCTATTATAATTGCTTTCTTTTCTCTATCTCATTTATGCTACATGCAACAAATAGTAACATATCGTCTAAACAATTAAACTGTGCCCAGCAAGGATACAGAGTGTGGTAACAGGAAAACTTGAGTTCAAATAACTAAACCCTTAATTGGGCAGCTAAGATCTTTTTCTTTAAAAAAATTTTTTTTTCAATTTTCTGACGTTACTTTTCTAGCTCAGGTAACAATAAAGCTGTGCTGGACTGTGCCACCAGGATATTTTTGTAAACAGATGCTAAGTGCGCATCTGGGATGTGCAGGCACTGTTCCAGGAATTATGGAGGATCAAATGAATAAAACTCTGTTTCTGTCCTCGAGAATCTAGTAAGATGATTAAAAATGAACATAAAAAGTCTAATAAAGGGAGAACATAAAGGGCTAAGAGGAAGCTATGGAATGTAGGAGCAGGAACAAATTCCCTGATTTTTCTTAACTGGGGAAATCATATTAATAAAACTGTGTATGTTTACAAAGCAATATACACAGAAATTAGAAAATTCTTAACTTCAAAAGATGGATATCTTCCATTTGAGGAAATTCTTTCAAGTTCACATTTACTTCTAACACTTGATTGCCTACTTACAAAAGAATATGCTAACTTTTTTCACAGGTTCTGATTCTTAAAAGTTGTCTCAGAAGAGCAAGTTTTATTTGCCCTCATCAGAATATTGCTGCAATGGAGTTAATAATGAAAGCAATATAATCACGTATGTTACAGCACACTTTACAGCTTCCAAAGCATTTTCACAAATACTATTTCAATAGGTCTCGTTTGGTCCCCTACAGAATCCTGAGAAGTACACAGGGTCAGTTTATTGTGTTTCTGGGCAAGTACGTGTGCATGTTAATATTGTTTTCTTCATTGTGCACAGAGGAACTGGAGGCTCAGAGGAGTCCGGTGAGTGACAGTGACAACTGGCATTTGTCAGACTCATCAGACAAAAAGAAAATTGCTGGCTAAGCCCTCCAATCTAAAATTAATCACAAGTTATTACACTTGAAAACTCATGTTCCTACTGGTATATGTTCTCTCAAAAAGCAAATATGCCCTGGGCAGCACTCAGTGTCCAGGGGCTCCCCAGCTTCCCTCTGTCTCCAGGGGAAGCACCTTGTTCCTTCCCCAGACATTGGCCAACCTCTCTTCTCTTATTCTCTGTACTCAACGGAAAATTGAAAGGCAGCTATTTATTTGTTTGTCCATCCTAAAGAGCCAAAGCCACTGAATTAGGTCCTTTAAGAGTATTTGGGTTTTAAAACTTTGTTATAACTTTACAGGGGAAGTCTTTATGCTGATAAACACATTTAGGGTAGTGGCCATCGTGTGAAAGGAATTTGGTGCTGATTCACTGATGCTGCCATCTCTCTGGACAGTGATTAACAAAAGGCCTCTGAGCTTATCTTCAGGGTCATAGAAGGAAAGGGAGGCTGGCACTAATGCCTCATGCCCTGTATCCCTGAAAGGAACTTCAGGGATAAGCAATGACAGATTTAACAAGTAGAGAAAGCCCACTGAGTCTCTAGGGGCTAAGGTATCCCCCCCCCCAAAAAAAAGAATCTGGGAAGCAGCCAGAGCCTGAGACTGATGTCCTAAGCCTCAATCCCAACCCTACACATGCACATTTGCCCCAGCCTGATCTCAGACTGTAAAGGCTCAAGCTCTGCGGCTCTTAAAACCTGCCCCAAGACCAAAAGGAGCTGTCCTCAAGTCCTACAACCACAGTCCGCTTTCCTCTTTCTTCCACTGAAAACACCGAATGGGAAAAGCTGTCCTTACCTCGTAATGAGCCACGCGTTGAGATTCGGATATCAGCTGTGCACTGCACACCTTGCAATAACTGTCTGTAAATAAATCCTGATCGATATCGGAGGACTTCATCAGGCTAAAGGAGAATCAACAGAAAAGAAAAATGAGTCCACTGCTTTGATATTTATGCAGGACATTAATTGTGTGAAAAAGCCAGGAGCACAGTAACAGACCCCAGGATGGTAGCAGTGGGGGAGACCTCCCTACACCGTAGGTGATACCATGTCAGTTAACCACAGTAAGTGTAGAGTTTATAATTTTCTCATAAGTGCCCAATAGAATGGCTGGTACCCTACAACACAGAAATGAACCTTTAGTTTTCTCTTTCTGACAAATCAAACTTATATCTAATACACTGCCAAGGATTTATGTGAGAGGATATTTTCATATGTGATTTATATTAACAAAATATTGTAAGTGTTCAGTATATGCAACATAAAGAGACTGAATAAATTTGAATCATCCACATGCTAGAATATGAAGTGCCTCTCAATTCCAAATGCAAATCAAATTCTTCTTTAAGAGAACATTTAATGAAATAGGAAAAAGTTTAACATTAACAAAAGGGTTTACAAATCAGTACATATAGTATTATACTAAATTTGTTTTAAAATATGTATAGGTGCAAAGAAAAGCATCCTAGGAAGTTTTTTTTTTTTTTTAAGATTTTATTTATTTGACAGAGAGAGAGAGAGCACAAGTAGGTAGACCAGCAGGCAGAGGGAGAGGGAGAGGGAAGCAGGCTCCCTGCCAAGCAGAGAGCCCAACGTGGGGCTCGATCCCAGGGCCCTGGGATCATGACCTGAGCCGAAAGCAGCCACTCAACCAAATGATCCACCCAGGCGCCCCAATGTCAGGAAGTTTTAGCAAGGTGTTAATAGCAGTTATCTTTCAGAGATTATAGGTAATCGCTTATGTAATTTTATTTTTTAATTTAAATTAAATTTGTGTGAAAATTTAATTAAAATTAAATTATAATTTAATTTTCTACAATGAACACATATTACTTTTGTAATACATGGAAACAAGTTAGCTTTGTCAAGAACCTTATAAGCAATATAAAATTTAGTTTTGAGTTCAATAGCTATTCTTACAGAATTAAAAAATAAAATCAGGTTCAACTATAACTTTTCTTGCAAACTTATACCTTTTAAAGTGAGGAGCCCTCATCATTCACGCTCACTCTTCCACATTTAGGGTTATTGATATTCATAAAAGCCACCTCCACCATCCTGCACCACAGTTGAGCCCACAAAAGTAAATAAACATATCATCAAATTCCAAACCCTGAATTGAAATGCAGCCAAGAGTCTCAAGCTTGTGAAAGTAATCTGTCACAAAGGTATCTCATAGCATCTGAAGCATAATATTACCACCATAGAAACGCACACCAGCACATCCGAATGCTCTCCTCCAACCCACAAACTCCACTCCATTTTCCCTCCTACCAGCCGGGTAAAAAGTAAGGACTATGCCAGAAAGCATACATATGGAGAGGCAAGAGAATTTCAGACAACAGGGATGTGGTGGGAACCTTGGAGTTCATCCTGCTCCCACACCCTAATTTTATCTGTGAGACTGTTTGAAGTCACATCACTGATTATTGGCATGGCCATATATCCTTCCTAGTTTGCATGATTCCAATTTCCACACTCCAAATCCATCTCAGGTCTCATGCTACTTGCCAGCCATGTGATATTAGATGAGTCACTAAACCTTCTAGATCTTAGTTTCCTCCTACACAAATTGAGATAAAATATTAGCCATGCCTTTTTAGAGAATTGTGGTGAAAATCAAAAGGAGAAATATAGGAGAAGGTACTACATAAACTGTAAGCTCTCTTCATTTGAAAGGGATCATCATTACATTCTTACTAATATCCTAATGTTGGCCAAGTCCTGACCAATACAACAAAATAGAGGACAGTGGTACATTTTAGGTGATTTTTTTTAAAACATTTAAATAGCTGGGCTACAAAATAAGTATCTATAAAAAGCTGCCTGCCTCAACAATTACAAACTCACTTTCTATCTTTGTCCTTGGTTGTAATGGCCCATTCAGAGCATTTGATTTTCACAATGCAAAAGGATTCAGTTTTTGCTCTTAAGAGACAATGGTAGCTCTGGTTTTTCAATGCCCTGAGTACCAACAGTAATGCCAGATAGTAAGGACTACTGACTCTCATAGCTAAAGTGGATCTGTTATTTCTGGAAGCCTCATTCCTGGCAGAAAGCTCAGCCAGCCTGGAGTCTAGCACCTGCAGTGCCTGGAGACTCACTACCTAACATGGAAACCTGTTCCAAAGAGTCTGGCAACTCTAGTGGTTAGGTGTTTTTCAGGTTGAATCAAAATCTGTCCCACTGTAGCTTCACTCATTCAGTCTGTCTTTCGGTGCAACACAGAAAAATTCTACTCTCCTTTTTCATGAGATAACCTCTCTCAAGTACTTGAAGATAGCTCTCTTCTATCTATTCTCAACCCCTGTCCTGACTTATCATCTTGGTCTCTATTTCTTTATGGCCCATCTTCAAAGGCAGTGCCAAGAATGGAATGAACATTTCAGACATGGTCTAATCAAGCAGAGGATCACAAATCCAAACGGCCGTCCAAAATATCCATTGTCATGTGTAATGGTCTCTATTCACATCCCAGAATGCAAATGGAGAAGAGGTGTTTTGATGATGGGAAAATGTAGTACAACATTTTGAAATGTCAAATGGGAAAAGAAAACTTACTAAGGTGTATTTTTTAAGCCAAGCTTCTATAAGTAGTTGTGTTTAAATATCATCATGTTCCCTGCTATTTCTAATAAAGAAGTGCACAAAAATAGATTCATGGGTGACCTGGTTAATAGGAATCTCCAAACTCACTGCACACTCCTTCCTCATTATACAACCGACTGCAGAAATCAAACACTGTGAAAGGATATTCAAGGTACGTGTCGGACCGAGTGGGGCCCGTAGGAGTCTGAGTCTCGGTAAAACAGCTGTGCAGCAGAAATAGCTTTAAAGGCAGAATATAAAAATGTGTATACTAAAAAAAATTCAAAGGAAGAAGAGAATATCATGGCTTTTTCCACTGTTTTATATAAGAATATCGATTGGAATAGGCCCATATGCAGTAAAATGGCAATAAAGACCCTCTGAAATCTACAAGGCCCAAATGGAAAAACCTAAAAAAGTTAAATTCCAGTGGGAAGCAATTAGTAGGCAAGTGTCAGGCTGGTCTATGCATAAGGCCTTTTCTCCAAGAAAAGAGAACTCTCTGTGTAGGTCACTTTAGACAACTAGAAAGCCTGATTTATGACTCAAAGAGTGGAATTCCCCAGGAAGAGGGCTGCCATTTGTTTCCTTCTCTCACTTGCCTAGAACAGAATTCTCAGCTTCTCTGGTCTTCAAAAGTACAGGTGAGCTGGTGAGAACAAGGAAAACCAGATTACCTTTCTTTAGCCTTGTCCATGGTCCCGAATCAGCAACTAGCACAGAGACAGAGCAGGGCCCTTCATCAATTAGTAACTGGTCAGTCCCCATTGTCTCATGAGAGCCGATGTGTGGTGACCCCCAACCTGGGACATGTGGACTGTACTACATTCTGAGGCCCTGGAGCATTCTGAAGAGGGGGAGAAGAGCCGGGGAAGGAAGGAGTCTGAGTTCCTGAATTTGAAACTGATCAGAATGAAAACTTCCTCAATGTTTCCCACAATGGCACATTCCAAAGCAAACAATGAAGATCTGAATAACCTATCACTCTTCAGTATTCACAGAGGACAGTGCTACCTGTATTTTACTAAAGAAGCCCAGAGGGAAGTTGGAGGCAGTATTAGAATAGGAGTCTGATCAGACTCACATTTGCTGTCCCAGGTCTCTATACAGCAGTAAATCTATTTTCATCTGATAGCAGTGACAGTGTAAGACTCAGAGGTGTAGCTAGGTATAATAAGTAAAAGGAATATGGGGGGGAGCTTTTGTTTATTCAATAATGATTACTGAGCATCTACTATGTGTGAGGCACAGGGACAACAGAGGGCACAACTCCCGTCTTCCAAATCCTTATGAGCTATTGAGTGAGAAGAGAAACAGGCACACAAATATCTAAGGCACAGGCAGCAAGTGTAATTTGGCTAGTAAAAAGAAATACAGGATTTCAGAAGACAAGGGGATTATAAGGAACCTTCAGGGAGGTTCTATAAGAGTTAAAAATTTAAGAATGAATAGGATTAGAGTGGAGGGAAATGGGTTCAAACCTAATACGTTCCAATTCTTTTGCTGGCATGGAGAAAAATATTACTACCAGTAGGCATGAGAAGATATATACAAGGGGCTTCAGTGGGGCTTGCTTGGGAATATGCAACATAAGGGAAGGAGGCAGGGAGAGAAGGGTATACAAAGCTCAGGCTTCCAAGCTCCCCTTGGAAGGAGGGGAGACCGAGGGAAAACAGCAGGTCCCAAAATGTTTCTCAAGGTGCAAGGAATGGCCTTTTTTAGGATCTTTAAATGCAGATGTGAAGCCTTCCCCTCTGCCGCTTTCTGCTTCTCAAGAACAGATTTCAGGAACACAGCCTGAAAAGCCAGAGAAACCTGAGGCTTCATGGCCAAGAGTAACATTCTTCATTCCATTCCATTTCTGATAATGCCAAAATAGCTTTTGACTCAAAACCCATGCAGGGCTCTTCAGGGGAAAAAGACATTAGTTCAAATCCATGTTTGGTTGCTTGCCAACAAGATTTTTGAGTGTAGAGTTACATATCCTCCCTGAACCACCATTTCCTCATTTGTGAAACAGGGGAAACATTCTCACAGGCTCATTGTGAGGATTAGAGATGATGTAGATAAAAAGCATCTAACAAAGACACTGAAAAATGGATATTACCACCATTATGATGAATATTATTAATTTGTATTATCATTATTCTTATTTTCAGGAGGGATGCTGTAAATATTTAAGTAGAGAAATAAACAGAACCACATTAAAGACTAAGGGGTCAGATTACAGAGTTGATGTGTTGAAGTCGTAACTCTGAGTGTCATCACAGGGTTTCTCTTTTGTATTAATCTTATCACCCACAAAAATGGCTCACTTCCACTGAGTTCTACTGCCAGCTGATACTCAGACCTTATGCCCATGAGCACCCCACAATTCATAAAAATTTAAATCTATTTTTGTTGCCAGTAGGTGCCCATACTGGCAGACGGCACAGTTTGATGAGAACTCTCTCACCATCTCTCTCACCCACCAGAGCTCATCTCACTGGGACCTGCCCCCTGGGGGACACAAAGGGAAGCACATGTCATCCAAAATCAGGACGAGGCCACTCTCTGGACCTGCAGCCACTCGCTGCAGTAGCCTGAGGAAGCCACAGCAGTCCTGCCCCCCAGGGTGGCATCCCCTCTACCCCAGCCCCATGGGGAGAGAAGCCCTTGGCTTGGTGAAGCCCACCAGTGGGTGTCTTGTCACAGGCTTGGACATTTTCACTATAAAACTCATCTCTAAGATATAATAACCTACTTCCCACCCATTCTCTCACCTCACTAGTCCTTTTGAAAATAGTATTTCAGGGGCGCCTGGGTGGCTCAGTTGGTTAAGCGTCTGCCTTCAGCTCAGGTCATGATCCCAGGGTCCTGGAATCGAGTCCTGCATCAGGCTCCCTGATCAGCAGAAGCCTCCTTCTCCCTCTCCCTCTGCCTGCCACTCCCTCTGCTCGTGCACTCTCTGACAAATAAATAAATAAAATCGTTTAAAAAACAGTATTTCAGACACATGGCAATTTCAACTGAAGAGCTACTCTCGCCTTTAGGGGCAGAGTTCTTGAACCTCTGAACTACCACTCCATGGGACTTGGTGAACTCTTCAGTATCGGGACTATGGCTCTTCTAACGATGTTCCCCCTCCTGACAGCACTTGACTCTCATGAAAACTCTGGACCCTGAAGGAAAAGAGACTGTATTTTATGCCTATAAAAATAGTAAATGCTGCTCCTGAGCCAAGCTTAGTGCTAATCGCCTTACCACCAATTTAATTCCCTCCAAGGGGCCGGCAGAGTGATCAGCCTCATATTCACATTCAACAACAACTTCAATGGAAGTTGAGGCTTAGATGTTGAGTCAATACCCAAAGGTCGCACAGCTCCTAAGTGTCAGGTTGCCAAGCCATGGCTGGCTATGTCCACTGGCTTAACCCTCACCCTGGGCTTCCTTTTTGTGCCAGAACTCAGCACAAGGAGCCCTTCAGTCAGTTTTTCCCCCACTGCCAGTCTAAGGAGCACCATTAAAAATACTTAACATGGGTGGTAGAGCAAGATGGCGGAGGAGTAGGAGACCTGGATTTCATCTAGTCTCAGGAATTCAGCTGGATACGATCAAACCATTCTGAACACCTATGAAATCAACAGGAGATGGAAGAAAAGAATAGCAACAACTCTCTAAACAGAAAAGTGACCACTTTCTGGAAGAGTCATATTCTATCCCTTCATCGTAGTTACCCTTATTTTTGGCATACATATATATAAGTTGTACTCTCTTTAAAATTTTGAGATACAGTTTATTCTAACAGATCAAAATATACCCTAAATCTTTAGTGTATGGCTTTGTTCTAGTCTCCTGCCTGATCACATTCTCTCCCCTTTTTTCTTCTTCCTTTTTTTTTTAAACCTCTTCTTTCTTTTTTCAAACAATTTCTTATCAATACCTTCTATAAAATTTTTTATAATTTTCATCTTTACAATCATATTCCATCCCTTCATCGTATCGACCCTTATTTTGTACATATATAAGTCTTTCTTTCCTTAAACTTGTGGAAGGCACTTTCTTCTAACAGACAAAAATACACCCAAACTCTAGTGTGTGGCACTGATCTATGCACCAGCCTGATCATATTTGATCATATTCTGTTTTTTTAGTTTTGTTCTACTTTTTTGTTTGTTTTTACCTTTTTCTTTTTCTTTTCTTTTTTTTTTTCTCTTTTTCTTTCTTTCCCTTTCTTTTCCCCTGGTTTCAGGGCTTTTCTGATTTGTTTAGAGTATATTTTCTGGGGACAGTGGTACCCTGTTAGCATTTTGTTCTCTCATTTATCTATTCTCCTCTGGACAAAATGACAAGATGGAAAAAAGCACCTCAACCAAAAGAACAAGAGGTAGTACCATCTGCCAGGGACCTACTCAATACGGACATTAGTGCGATGTCAGACCTAGAGTTCAGAATCATGATTTTAAAGATACTAGCTGGGCTTGAAAAAAGCATGTAAGTTATTAGAAAAACCCTTTCTGGAGAAATAAAAGAACTAAAATCTAACCAAGTCGAAAACAAAAATGCTATTAATGAGGTGCAATCAAAAATGGGGCCACTAACTGCTAGGATAAATGAGGCAGAAGAGAGAATCAGCAATATAGAAGACCAAATGATGGAAAAAAAGAAGCTGAGAAAAAGATAACTACTGGATCACGAGGGCAGAATTTGAGAGATAAGCGATACCATAAGATGAAACAACATTAGAATAGTTGGGATCCCAGAAGAAGAAGAAAGAGAAAGAGGGGCAGAAGGTATATTGGAGCAAACTATAACAGAGAACTTCCCTAATGTGGGGAAAGAAACAGGCATCAAAATCCAGGAGGCACAGAGAACCCCTCTCAAAATCAATAAAAATAGGTCAACACCCCAACATATAATAGTAAAACTTACGAGTCTCAGAGACAAAGAGAAAATCCTGAAAGCAGCTCGGGAGAAGAGATATGTAACCTATAATGGTAGAAACATTAGATTGGCAACAGACCTATCCACAGAGACCTGGCAAGCCAGAAAAGACTGGCATGATATATTCAGAGCATTAAATGAGAAAAATATGCAGCCAAGAATACTATATCCAGCTAGGCTATCATTGAAAATAGAAGGAGAGATAAAAAGCTTCCAGGACAAACAAAAACTAAAGGAATTTGCAAACACAAAACCAGCCCTCCAAGAAATATTGAAAGGGGTCCTCTAAGCAAAGACAGAGCCTAAAAGCAGCATAGACCAGAAAGGAACACAGACAATATACAGTAACAGTCACCTTACAGGCAATACAATGGCACTAAATTCATATCTTCCCATAGTTACCCTGAATGTAAATGGACTAAATGCCCCAATCAAAAGACAAAGGCTATCAGAATGGATTAAAAAACAAGACCCATCAATATGCTGTCTGCAAGAGACTCATTTTAGACCCAAAGACACCCCCAGATTGAAAGTGAGGGGGTGGAAACCATTTACCATGCTGATGGACACCAAGAGAAAGCTGGGGTGGCAATCCTTATATCAGACAAATTAGATTTTAAAACAAAGACTGTAATAAGAGATGAGGAAGGACACTATACCCTACTTAAAGGGCCTATCCAACAAGAAGATCTAACAATTGTAAATATCTATGCCCCGAACATGGGAGCAGCCAATTATATAAGGCAGTTAATAACAAAAGCAAAGAAACACATTGACAGCAATACAATAATAGTGGGGGACTTTAACACCCCCCTGACTGAAATGGACAGATCATCTAAGCAAAACATCAACAAGGAAATAAAGACGTAAAATGACACACTGGACCAAATGGACTTCACAGACATATTCAGAACATTCCATCCCAAAGCAACGAAATACACATTCTTCTCTAGTGCCCATGGAACATTCTCCAGAATAGATCACATCCTAGGTCACAAATCAGGTCTCAACTGGTACCAAAATATTGGGATTATTCCCTGCATATTTTCAGAGCACAATGCTTTGAAACTAGAACTCAATCACAAGAGGAAAGTCGGAAAGAACTCAAATACATGGAGGCTAAAGAGCATCCTACTAAAGAATGAATGGGTCAACCAGGAAATTAAAGAAGAATTTTAAAAAATCATGGAAAAAAATGAAAATGAAAACACAACTGTTCAAAATCTTTGGGATGCAGCAAAGGCAGTCCTAAGAGGAAAGTATATAGCAATACAAGAAAGGTCTCAAATACACAACCTAACCCTACACCTAAAGGAGATAGAGAAAAAACAGCAAATAAAGCCTAAACCCAGCAGGAGAAGAGAAATAATAAAGATCAGAGCAGAAATCAATGAAATACAAACCAAAAGAACAGTAGAACTGATCAACAAAACCAGGAGCTAGTTCTTTGAAAGAATTAACAAGACTGAAAAACCCCTGGCCAGATTTATCAAAAAGAAAAGAGAAATGACCCAAATCAACAAAATCATGAATGCAAGAGGAGAGATCACAACCAACACCAAAGAAATACAAATAATTATAAGAACATATTATGAGCAACTCTATGCCAGCAAATTAGATAACCTGGAAGAAATGGATGCATTCCTAGAGATGTATCAACTACCAAAACTGAACCAGGAAGAAAGAGAAAACTTGAACAGACCTATAACCACTAAGGAAATTGAAGCAGTCATCAAAAATCTCCCAGCAAACAAAAGCCCAGGGCCAGATGGCTTCCCAGGGCAATTCTACCAAACATTTCAAGAAGAATTAATACCTATTCTTCTGAAACTGTTGCAAAAAATAGAAATGGGAGGAAAACATCCAAACTCGTTTTATGAGGCCACCATTACCTTGATCACCAAACCAAAGACTCATCAAAAAGGAGAATTACAGACCAATATCCTTGATGAACATGGATGCAAAAATTCTCACCAAAATACTAGCCAATAGGATCCAACAGTACATTAAAAGGATTATTCACCACAACCAAGTGGGATTTATCCCTGGGCTGCAAGGTTGGTTCAACATCTGCAAATCAATCAATGTGATACAATATATTAACAAAAGAAAGAACAAGAATCATATGATCCTCTCAATAGATGCAGAAAAAGCATTTGACAAGGTACAGCATCCTTTCTTGGTCAAAACTCTTCAGAGTACAGGGATAGAGGGTACATACCTCAATATCATAAAAGCCATCTACGAAAAACCTACAGCGAATATCATTCTCAATGGGTAAAAACTGAGAGCTTTCCCCCTAGGTCAGGAACGCGACACGGATGTCTACTATCACGACTGCTATTCAACATAGTATTAGAAGTCCTAGCCACAGCAATAAGACAACAAAAAGAAATCAAAGGCATCCAAATCGGCAAAGAAGTCAAACTCTCACTGTTTGCAGATGATATGATACTTTATGTGGAAAACCCAAAAAACTCCACCCCAAAACTGCTAGAACTCATACAGGAATTCAGTAAAGTGGGAGGATAGAAAATCAATGCACAGAAATCAGTGGCATTCCTATACACCAACAACAAGACAGAAGAGAGAGAAATTAAGGAGTCGATCCCATTTACAATTGCACCCAAAACCATAAGATACCTAGGAATAAATCTAACCAAAGAGGCAAAGGATCTGTACCCAGAAAACTATAAAATACTCATGAAAGAAATTGAGGAAGACACAAAGAAATGGAAAAATGTCCCATGCTCATGGATTGGAAGAACAAATATTGTGAAGATGTCAATGCTACCTAGAGCAATCTACACATTCAATGCAATCCCCATCAAAATACCATCCACTTTTTTCAAAGAAAGGGAACAAATAATACTAAAATTTGTATGGAACCAGAAAAGACCCCGAATAGCCAGAGGAATGTTGAAAAAGAAAAGCAAAGCCGGCGGCATCACAATTCCGGACTTCCAGCTCTATTACAAAGCTGTCATCATCAAGACAGTATGGTCCTGGCACAAAAACAGACACATAGATCAATGGAACAGAATAGAGCCCAGAAATGGACCCTCAATTCTATGGTCAACTAATCTCTGACAAAGCAGGAAAGAATGTGCAATGGAAAAAAGACAGTCTCTTCAACAAATGGTGTTGGGAAAATTAGACAGCCACATGCAGAAGAATGAAACTGGACCATTTCCTTACACCACACACAAAAATAGACTCCAAATGGTTGAAAGACCTCAATGTGAGACAGGAGTCCATCAAAATCCTAAAGGAGAACACAGGCAGCAACCTCTTCGACCTCAGCCGCAGCAACTTTTTCCTAGAAACATTGCCAAAGGCAAGGGAAGCCAGGGCAAAAATGAACTATTGGGATTTTATCAAGATAAAAAGCTTTTGCACAGCAAAAGAAACAGTCCACAAAACCAAAAGACAACCGACAGAATGGAAGAAGATATTTGCATATGACATATCAGATAAAGGGCTAGTATCCAAAATCTAGAAAGAACTTA
This sequence comes from Zalophus californianus, assembly GCF_009762305.2. Lineage (NCBI taxonomy): Eukaryota > Metazoa > Chordata > Mammalia > Carnivora > Otariidae > Zalophus > Zalophus californianus. Next base: position 165,591,534 of record NC_045596.1, on the reverse strand, counting down.
TCAAACTCAACACCCAAAGAACAAATAACCCAATCAAGAAATGGGCAGAAGACACGAACAGACATTTTTCCAAAGAAGACATCCACATGGCCAACAGACACATGAAAAAGTGCTCAACATCGCTCGGCATCAGGGAAATCCAAATCAGAACCTCAATGAGACACCACCTCACACCCGTCAGAATGGCTAAAATTAACAAGTCAGGAAACGACAGATGTTGGCGGGGATGCGGAGAAAGGGGAACCCTCCTACACTGTTGGTGGGAATGCAAGCTGGTGCAACCATTCTGGTAAACAGTATGGAGGTTCCTCAAAAAGTTGAAAATAGAGCTACCATACGACCCAGCAATTGCACTACTGGGTATTTACCCGAAAGATAAAAATGTAGGGATCCGAAGGGGTACATGCACCCCGATGTTTATAGCAGCAATGTCCACAATAGCCAAACTGTGGAAAGAGCCAAGATGTCCATCGACAGATGAATGGATAAAGAGATGGTGTGTGTATACACACACACACACACACACACACACACACACACACACACACACACACAATGGAATATTACGCAGCCATCAAAAGGAATGAGATCTTGCCATTTGCAATGATGTGGATGGAACTGGTGGGTGTTATGCTGAGTGAAATAAGTCAATCAGAGAAAGGCATGTATCATATGACCTCACTGATAGGAGGAATTCTTAATCTCAGGAAACAAACTGAGGGTTGCTGGAGTGGTAGGGGGTGGGAGGGATGGGGTGGCTGGGTGATAGACATTGGGGAGGGTATGTGCTATGGTGAGCGCTGTGAATTGTGCAAGACTGTTCAATCACAGATCTGTACCTCTGAAACAAATAATGCAATATATGTTAAGAAAAAAAAAAAGAAGATAGCAGGAGGGGAAGAATGAAGGGGGGTAAATTGGAGGGGGAGACGAACCATGAGAGACGATGGACTCTGAAAAACAAACTGAGGGTTCTAGGGGGTTGGGGGGATGGGTTAGCCTGGTGATGGGTATTAAAGAGGGCATGTTCTGCATGGAGCACTGGGTGTTATGCAGAAACAATGAATCATGGAACACTACATCACAGACTAATGATGTAATGTACGGTGATTAACATAACAATAAAAAATTTAAAGAAAAAAAAATACTTAACATGAAAGTAGAGGGCAGACATCCTCCCCAGAACTAACATGCTGTGGCCTGGAGAGCCCCAACTGTCCAAGTGAAGCCATGCCAACCGTAAACTGCTTAGGGCCCAGACCCTCTTGCCTGTGTTTACCTGAACCAAGATGGGATGCGCTATCATCTGCCCAGACACCCTAGTCTGCTTCTGCCTGCACACCCAGAGAGTCTGTGCCTCCGTAACCTGACTGACTCACCCTCGGATCCGGTACCTGCTTCTGCCCTCCCACTTGACATGACACCCTGGAAAACCACCGCTCCCTTCTCTCCCATCTGGCTGGTGCCTCTTCATCTAGTCTAAGATCCTCGACGTATGCCACATGCCCACTCCCTCCAAAGGGCCCGGCTCTGAAGGCCACCGCTCTCGGCAGCCCTGGACCTCTGCTTCCTCCTGCCCAAAGCAGAGAGACTGAACTTCTATCTCTTTTAGATTTGACAAGCTGAACAGTAGACGAAAATGCCACCAATTAAAATGAACTTTCTCCTGGTTAGGAACGTGAAACAGACATGAGCCATGCCGCTGCTGTCTAAATTCAGCCACATTTTAAAATTACTAATATCTGAAGGCTATCAAAATTGTCCCTGCTTTGTTTTACCAATATTGGAGGGGATTCCACTCTGCTCAGAAAGGAAAAAGGTATGAGAATTAGAGCTGGCTTGTCTTCAGCACAAAACAATTCAGCCTTTGTGATCTTTCTGAGTTTTCATTCCACTTGCAAAAGGGCCCTTGAACCCGAATCGACCTTTGGTGTTCTTATGGCTGTGACCTGGTCTTTGCTCCCTTCCCATTTCAGACCCCCACCACTGTCCTTTCCCTCTAGCCTCTCTAGCAACAAAAGGAGGACGATCTGGGAGACGAGCCTGTGGCTTCAGCAGGCATCTCCACAGTGACCACCCACACCACTCAGGCCCCAGAGCCCAGAGGATGAGCTGGAAGCAGGGTCTGTCCTGTCTCCTTCATACCTCTCTCCACATGAAGTGAGCAACCCAGGGCTGGCTGCCCTGGCAGCAGACTAAGCAGCCTTAGAAGAAAAACAGCCATGAACAGTACTCCAGAAATGAAAGCGTTTTGGTCTTTAATGAAAGTATGCTAAAGAAAGCACAGCACAGATGAAGTGCTGATGCCCCAAAACAGCTCAGGGGGCCTGCGGATTCCAGCATGTACTTGCCTTTAATTTTCCACACACCCCACAGGTGGCCAGACAGGGGAACCTGGAACCTCCCGAGAAGCAGCTGAGATCCGGTGGAAGTCAAATACGGGACCAGCTTAAAGAATCTTTGGATTCCCCCTTTCTGGTCTGATGCTACGACCCCCATTCCTGATGTTGCTCAGACAAAGGAATTCGGCAGTCCAGGCCCTTACCATACATCATCCATATGCAGGTGCAAAAAGCTCTGCTCTCCAGCCTGAGGTTTGTTTAAGAGAAAACTCCCCACACCACTCCCTTCTCCTGCTTGGCATTGCCAAAAGCTGCATGGCTGACTCACACCACTTGAATAATTGCCTTTTAATGGCACCATTCTCTTCACGTGTAAAATTAGGTTCTGTGATTCCTGACTCTGAGGCCTCCGCCACTGCTGGGCACACATGCCTCACCCTCGGCCCCGGGCCCTGGAACTGAATATGTCAGTCTCCCTCACAGATGGCACAGGCTAGCCTGGTGACATCTGGAACGGAGAGCAGCAAGCATGCCCCCAGCCTGGATCATTCCTGTGGGCATGCGCACATGCCTCTGCCATGTCTGAGGAGGCATGCGTGCCTGGTTCCTTGCGACTTGTCCCCTCTCCCACCCCTTGTCCTTTGCCTGAATGTGCAAGTCTGAATGTAGGCTCCAGGGGCCATGAAGAGTCTGAGGCTTCACACTCCTCTAGCCCCTCCCAGATTTTGTGAGACAATTCACCAAATGGCCTCTGCCCAAGTCCAGCACATTAGAAAGCCTAAGATTCCTCCTTTACTCATTAAACAGATTTTTATAGAGCATTTACTACGTTCGTAGTGCTGTCCAGGCACTAGGTTTACAGCAGTGAACAACACCTACAGGGTTGATCTTGTGGAAAAGGTTCACCTGCTGGGATCTAACAGACACCATTCTACATAAACATGAACATGATTCCTGTCTCCATCTACACATAAATAAAATATTCACACCAGCTGGTAGACAATGGCTCTTGCTCTCCCACATGTCATTCTAGAATCTCCACTTGCCCCATGGCCCAACAGTCCTCACTAAGATTCCAGTGTGGGACCTTTGCCTCCACCTTACAGTAGAGACAGGGGATGTGTGCAGAGGCAGACAGGACTAGCAGGTACTCCAAAGGATGAAAGCACTTCTGTCTGGGTTTCCAAAAGGCCCTTTCAAAGGCCACTTTGGGGGAGGGCCCGAGGTGTCTGGCAAGAACTGCACCCAGCTGACAGGTCCGGGCAGCATGACAAAGTGTTCTCGTCAGGGAAAACATCGTTCACTTTGGTAGGATATTAATGGGTAAACTTCAGCACCTCTGCCGATCAGGGGGTCGGAAGCATTTTCTTTTTCTGCACTTTCAGAGGGGAGATGTGGGTGGTGGATGGAGAGCTTGGATTTTCCATAGGCTTATCACTTCAAGCCGAAGCAAAAGCAGAGCCCCCACCAGAGGAGGAAGGCCAGAGGCAAAGAGAAACAAAAAGATCGTTAGCCCAAAAAGAGTAGGAGAGGAGAGGTGAAGAAAATATGAGGGCTCCGAACATGCATCTTATGTTTTCTGTCGCTCATTCCATCAAAGTAAAGGGCTGTGCACTCAGCTGGAAAAGCCACTCATATTTTGAAGAATAGGCTCCTACCCTCCCCCACCACTCGAAGGAGGAAAGCCAACATGGATTGCTCACTCCAATTTGTTAGCTACCTGTGTGGAGCCGGTGCATACTCAAAACGGGTGGATTTTCTTAACAAGCTGAAAGACAACAAGACCTTTCTTTTTAACAGTGGTTACAAGCCTTCGAAAATGCAGTTCATAAATAAGTATTCCATTACTGTAACTTGTTTACATGATTTATCTTCACAAGACTGCCCCTACTGAACCAGACAGATTGAGGGCAAATTTAAATGCAGCTATCACATCCAGGGCTTGGAGGCACCGCTCTGCACCTGTATCCAACTTCAGAGGAGGGCAACAGATGAGCCAGACCAAACTGCTGCAGGGAAAACTATTACTTTCATTTTAATCCATACTCCGAGGCTGCTGCATTGGCTGTCAGTCAGCCAGCAGACATTTTCAGCTCCATTCTCCAATACAGCATACAAACTTGACTTGGCTTCTCTGAGGAATCCGGTTTGGTCTCCATTTGTCTGCTGCTTTTCCTAAAATCAGCAAAATTGTGGCATCCACATATAAGGATCTGGAGTGGCCAAGATGGGAAGATACAGGAATTACTATGTTGCCAGGTTAGGGACTACCCATCCATAAACTGACAAAAGGCTGAGTGCAGCTCTGCTCCTTCCGTGAAATCTTTTGGTCAGAATTTATTTTCTGATCTGAGAGATGGTTTGAGATCTTCTGCCCACCTCTTGCTTTGGGAGATAGCAAGAAGTAGTGAAAGTGTTGATAGCTTAGGGAATTCAACTGTCAGGGGAAGCTAAGCACATGAAGGTATGCCTACTGTGCCCAATAATAGACAATAAAGGGATTAGTAACACTTAAAATATCTGACTATATCAAGTATTAGGAAAGGCGTGGACACACAGGATTTTTTATACATTTATTGACAGGAGGGTCAGCTGAAAGTCAAGCATTATCTCCTCAAGTTAAACAACCAGGCCACTGCGTTCCTAGTTTATGGGTAAGAAAAACTTTTGCTCATGTACAACACAAGGCGTGTAAAGGATGATGATAGTAGCATTGTTCAAATAGCAAAACCTACAATCAGTCCAAATGCACATATACAGGAGCACAGACAAATGATTTGAGTACTGTCAGGTACGAATGAAGCTCGGCAACACATCAGAATACGGATGAATCGTAGCAATCTAATATTTATATGAGAAGAGTCAAAGAGCACATACACCAAGATCCTTTGCATAGAATCAAAACAACTAAAGTAAAAATACATACATCTTGGGGATACACATAGGTAAGATACAACCCTAAAAATGTTTGGCAAAACAAAATTGAGGACAGGATTCAGGATGAGGATTACTTCAGAAGGGCAGGATGAGAGAAAGTCATATGACAAAATACACATTGTTGCCAGATCTTTGCTTTGGAAAGTGTTGTGGGGGTGCTCTTTCTGTTATTAAAGATGTAAATGATAAACACATAGATGATGATGGGTACATAGGTAAATAGATATTATGTATGCACCAATGATGAGACATGATTTTCTGGAAACAAATCCTCTACTCTAACAGAGACATAGTTATTTTTTTTCCTTTTCCCCAGTCCCAAAAGATTAGGCTGAATTTCCCATCCTTTCCTGAAGTTAAGTGTGCCATGTCACTGAGTTCTGGTCGATGGAATACGGGCAAAAATGATGTGAACATGTCTAGGCGGAACCATGAAGAGCCTGCTGCATGGTCTTCTATCTGCTCTCTCTTCTGTGGGTTGGATACTGCTGCCCTCGTCAATCCGGGAAGCCACATGTAAACAAGGCAGGGTGTGTGAAAGCCAGAGTTCCTGAAGGACTAAGAGGAGTCGAGCCCCATGTACCCAGGCCATGGCGCCCATGGGACTTCATGTGACTGGGAAGTCAACTTCTACCACACTAAGCCACTGTGATTCCAGGGTGTATCTAGCATTACCTTCACTCGCTCAACTCAAACATTAGTAGCTTGACTATCTGGAAAACAATTACACAGAAGTGTACTTTTTACCTAGTCACACCTCTTACATGCTTTGTGAGGGAGTTGGAAAAAGCCAAAGACATTCAAGGTCCGAACTTTGAGAGACTGGATTTTAACACTGCTTCTTTTGCTCGGTGCTCAGGGTTAATGGCATTAAACAGCCCAGACCTCACTGACAATGCTCATTTAGGAAAATAACAACCTATTCCTCATTTGAAGGGAATGCGATGTAGAAACGGGCTTTAAAATCAAGCAATTTATCGGAAAGCATACATCATTTTAGGACATGGCCTGTGTGCTGGGACATTGACCAGGCACCCCTTTTTTGAGTATTTTGAACTAGGAGCCCCTCCTCAAACACCAGTGGCACCTTCTAGGAAGGCCACTCCATTTCTTTCCAGTTTTGAACATATTTAGTGTACTCATCCCCTGGCATGTTGGTGCTGGTGTCTTGCAAAGTCTGCTTTGCCATCTTGTGAGGAGGCAAACTGAGCAGATGGTCATGACCACTGGGATGCCAGGTAATGAGCAAGTGCCTCACATCCGAGTATTGGGGTCTTGTCACCTCGCCAGAAATGACAGCTTGGCTGTCTGGCAACAGCCCTGATGTTGGGAGAAAGCACACATCTCACCACTTCAGTTCCTAATGTGGTTATACTTTCAAATTCTTGCCCTGAATCAATTCTTCTCATCTTTTCAGTTGAGGTGAGCACAGATTGGGCAGTTTCCAGGTAATGAAAGAAACCATATTGATATAGATTCATCATCTGACTGAGTAGTTTCTGGCCTCAGGGAAAAGAGCAAGCATATCAAGTAGAGGCTGGGTGATACCCTTTGAAAGCCACTCCTCACTCCTCTACCTGAGCCAGACTGACCCTAAATCAATGCTACCACCCCTGCTCCCTCTTACCTACCTTCCCTACTTGCTGGGAGGGAGGAGGGGCTGCTCAGTGGAAATGTAGATCAGTGTCATGGAACATGGACACTAGCTGGAGGTGGAAGTTGAGGCAGGGAAAAAAGTAAAGGGCCATGGGACTCAGGCAATCCAGAACTGAGTGGATGAGAGTAGAATGAGTCCATCCCACAATGGAGAAGTGTATAAAGAAATCAGAACACTAGAAAGGACCTCAGGTATCACCTAACCTCATCCTTCACATGCACAGAGACTCAGAAAAGAAACCCAGGAAGATTGCGGGGCTTAATCATATTTGCCCTGTAAGTCAAAGGCAAAATGGGAGTACCTAACTCCCAAAATAACATTCTTTCCTCATACCATCCTGCCAGTCCAGAATATTTATTATCTTCCTTTCAGGAATCATTTTTGAGCAAGAAGGAAATCAAAGCTACCCTCTTAAACCTGGGGATATCCACACGTTTGTGACTGACTGGTGGGAGCCAGTGATGTAGAGATGCCCAACAAAGACCATCTTCCCAGGTCAGATCCCAGGAGGGCCAGGGAGAAGGGCTGAGAGGAAGAGCATCTGGATAGGACAGGCTCACCTCTCCTGCCACATTCTTAGATTTTATAGGCAAGCATTTTGTCAAGAATGATAAAACCCAGAGACCTGTGGCATGTGAAGATGTTAGGGTCAGAGTGGGAAGTAAATTTAAGTACTGATTCCATGTAAAACTGAACCCTATCAATGCAATTTTATCACAAGCAGCAATTCCTATTTCTCACCAGCCAAAAATAATAGGCCATCCTCCCAAGACGATGGGCTGTGACTTGCTTACTGACTGAGTGGTCTAGACCCACATCAAGATAAGTACTTGGAACTTCTTGTGGTGGACAATGAGATGTGTGGGCCAGATGCCCTTTTGAGGAAGAACTTCCCTCAACTGCTAGCAGTGGAGTTGGCATTCAGGCTTCAGCTGTCCTCCGCTTCAGGAATGGCCTCTGTTGTGGAGAACTGTCTCACCCAAGGTCACACCCCTACCCACGGTGACCCAAACCCAGTGACTGATGAATGCAAGGATGAAGAACCCTGGCCACTGCAGTCCAACATGGGACAACTCCAACAGGCCACTATAGCCCCCAGAAGTCTTCAGGGGTCTGCTGAAACTGCTGCACCTACACCAAAGCCCTGCTTCTGCTCCTCCCATCCCTGGGTAATCAACCCAGGTATCATTCTTAGCCAATATCCTGGACACTAAACTCTGTAGGGTCTGTCTCCTAGCAAAACCTCACTGGGATATTTCTTCTCACTTGCCTCCTCATAAAGCAAACCTCACGTGGTGGTTCCACTACAGACTTCAGCTTGTCAAGAAGTTCAGAGACCTGATTAATTCCCAAAGCTCCAGATTTCCTCCAAGAGCCCATAAACGTAATTCCAGAGTATCATTTGTGCAATACTAGGCAAAGAATTGTTTCTGGTAATGCTGTATCTTGAGATGGGTTCCACACTATTTAATAATATGCAAAAAAAAAAAAAAAGAGAGAGAAATATGCTTGTGCTGAATCCCACTTTCCCATTCTTTTGATCTGCGGTCTCCAGTGTGGTTACAGTTACTATCATGCCATCTGACTTGAACTGATGATTCTAAGTTCCATAATGTCAAATAAGTCATATTTCAGTAACACTTCCTACCCATTGCTAAAAATATTGTTTCTTCCCACACAGTTATTCCTAATGAGATATTTCAAGCCACCTGGCACCCGGGGGAGTTCCTTGGCTAATCTTCTATGGAGTCCCACAAAATGGAAGCTGTATACAATAGAATCCCATTGGATGCTGGTGTTAGAGGGCAAGAAGAGCAGTGACAACACAGGTTGTTTTGTCTTACAGTTAAGAGATGTTCTTTGGAGCTGTCATTAGACCGACAGTCACTGTGACCTTAGGGGAAAGATAGTACATTACTATGTGTTTTTGTAGTGAACACACAGAGCAGCTGGCCCCAGTTACTGGCTGGCTCTCCTCCAGGACCTTAGTTGCTCTTACAGTTTCTGATGAGAACCAGTTTGAAACCTGAACAACTCTTAACTCCCAGTGAAATATAAATGCATCTGGGGACCAGGCAAGCCTCCTGTCTGGCTGCATTGCCAACTGATTCTAGCTATTCCCCAGGCTTGCCATGCCTTGCTGATAATGTGCCCTGCCTGCTCTTCCTTCCCTATCTTGTGAAATGCTACACTGTGTTTTCACCTCTTCATCACCCCGCTAGGCCATGTGTTGGATGTTCCTTCTGTGTGATACCCTCCTCCTCCTCTCATCCTGGGTCAGGGCCCCTTTGTAGGTTCTCCTAGCTCCCTGTGTAGACTCACAGATGACAGACACAATGCACTCTAATAATCATATGTACCTTCACTCTCTGGGAGCCTCTAGAAGAAGAGCCCTCTCTTCATTGTACTCAGTGCCCAGCACCATTGTAGACATTTCAGCTAGTATTGTAGTAGCAAAACCAAAAAGCAATGGTGTGGTCAACCATGTCTACATAGCACTTTCTGGTTTTAGTCTTTGAGCCTTACCTTTAAAATTATTAGAAGAGCCCAGAGGGTGGTCCCAAAGAAAACAATTCCAAAAGCACCTCCAGGACATCTCTGAGCTGTCCTGGGCAGGGCCTTCTCCAGGGACAGCCAGGCAGCACACACCTACTTGTGCAGATATTTCAATACCTTAGAGGCCATGCAGGGGCTCCACTCTCTAATTAGAAACTGAGGCTCTGTGATTAGGGAGAGTTCAGTATAATGTCTTCCCCTCCCCCATCACTAGCCCCTCCTTTACACTGGGTCTTAGCTGAAACAGGAGGTAATGCTAAGAGAAATAAAAGTGCCTTTGGATAGCAGTAGCATCCCAGGGGTACCAAGTGAGTTCACAACTCTTCCTCTTCCCACCAAGTGCACCTCTGTTCTAAGCCACACCATCCCATGGTCTTAATTAAGCCTCATCCACTATTCAGACCACATCTGTGGGACATCTGGGAAAATGCTACTAGTTACTCATCTTCATAGCCAACATTTACTGACTTATGGGTTGAATTGTATCTCTTAAAAAGTTATGTTGAAATCCTAACTCCCAGGACTTGTGAATGTGACCTTATTTGGAAGTAGGGTCTTTGCACATGTAACGAAGCTAAGATGAGGTCATACTGAATGACGGCTGGTCCTAATTAGTGTCCTTATAATAAGAGGGGAACTTGGACAAACAAATGGGGGAAAACACCATGTGAGAAGAAAAGCAGAGATTGGAGTAATACATCAACAAGTCAAGGAATGCCAAGGATCATCCAATAGCTTGAAGAAATAAGGAAGAGTTCTCCTCGAGAGCCTTCAGAGAGCTTGGTCCTGCTCACACCTTGATTTCTTGGAAACTAACTCACTGACCAAGCATTTTATTCCATATTCAGTAGTCCCACATAGTGACTTTATACAAACCTCACAATTATGCTGGAAGGTGGTTATTGAGGTCCAGAAAGCCCATGTGGTGTGCCCAAGAAAAGGTCAGTATGAGGTCCATATAACTAGCATAAACAGAGCAGGGACTCAAACTATGTCTCCTGACTCCAAATCCAGCCATCCTTCCAAAGGTTTTAAATCAAATTGTTGTTTCATCATTTGCTTTAGGGATCTTCTAATCTTTTATTAAAACATTCCAGTTATCTTCCTTTCTTCCCAATTGCCAAAAGGAGAAATAATCTGAGGCTCTGATGGAATTCCAGATCTCATGGTCAGGAGACGCAAAGCCAGTTGCACCTGCTGCCTGCCCAGTTTTGTCAGAGATCCTGCCTGGGTTGCTGCACTTGATTTGGGGTCAGGAGAAAGCAGTAATTTACAAGCTGTCTTCACCTGCCAGTGTCATAAAGGGGGTCCATAAGCAGTTAGGCCCTTCTAATCACTTAATCCTCTTCAAATCTCTGCAAGGGGAAGGTAATAATTATGGAGCCTGATCTGGCTAGTCCTTGCTTGGTCTTCAGTCAACCAGGAAATATTAGAAAATACATTTCCTAAAGACTTCTCCAAAGCATCTGCAACCCTGAATTCGAGCTCTGTGCAGGCTGGGAAGGCCGGGGAAAAATTTGGGTTTCCCTCTACCCTCTCCCTCTGCATGAAGCCTCGCTGTCTCAAAATCCCTCACTGCCAGGATCTTGACTATAAATTGGAATCAGATCCTTCATCGCATCACATCATGTGGGTGACCTCCCCCGTTACTTCTCAGCTCCACGGCTCCTGACAAAGGCCCCACGTGTATAATTTGCCAGGTTCTGCTGGATCAGAGATCCAGCACAATCTCAGGACCCCTGTGTCCAGCTCATTGCAAGGTGGCATTTATATGCTGGAAAAGAGCATTGAACCAGGAGGGAGCTAAAGAACAAGCTACTGCAACCCATTTTTCCAGGAAGCAGGCTTTCCAAAGGCATGGACACTCCCTCCACATACTGGACTAAAAACTCTCCTCTAACCTTCCCAAAGCAGCAGGAATAGCAGTTCTAGATATTTTAGGGTTTTATCTCCAGGTCCTTAGCACTTCTCCAGCCTTCAACACCCACAATGGTTATTCCACAGAAGCACGTTATTTATTCAACAGCTGCCAGCTCTATGTACTCAAGTGTCACACCTGAGACTGTTCCTTGTCTTCTTTCTGGGGAATGCGTGTTGGCAAGTCACCAATACATTCCAGTGATATGAGAGGCTCAAATGAAGGACCCCTCAAGAATGATCAGTGAAACAAAAATTGGTTGAATGGATTTGCTGCCAAGTGTGATTTGGGGGTAGTTGGGCAATTTGGAGTGTACCTGGGAAATAAATCCAGCAGGGCAATGCACTTATTCTCAGGACCTATCCCTTCCTTCCTCTCAGGTTTACAGGTTCTGTTATACACTGCATCCAAAAAACCAAAACTCATACTACCAAAATGGGAACAATTCAGCAAAGACCCAACCAATGGACATTGAACACCTTCATCGGCCCACCCTGGGGACTCTGAAAAATGCCCAAGTGTATAACCTACAGGCCTGACAACTGAAAAATGATGAAGTAGGGGACATTGGCAAAAAGCAAAGAAACAAAAACACATATGACATAGAAGTTAAATGAAATAATAGCTTACCTTGAATTAGCAACAAATCTAACTTTCTAAAGAGATTCCACACACCATCATCACATTTTAAACTCACTTGTGGAACCTAAGGAATAGCATGGAGGACATTAGAAGGAAGGGGAAATGAAGGGGGGAGTCTGAGGGGGAGACGAACCATGAGAGACTATGGGCTCCAAGAAACAAACTGAGGGTTTTAGAGGGGAGGGAGTCAGGGGATGGTTTGGCCCAGTGATGGGTATTAAGGAGGGTACGTATCACATGGAGCACTGGGTGTTATATGCAAACAATGAATCATGGATCACTACATCAAAAACTAATGATGTAGTGTATGGTGACTAACATAACAATAAAAAAAAACTCACTTGGGGTAGTAAAAGTATTTTTAGCTTACATCTGACAGAGCAGAAACTGAAGCCTAGAGAAATTAAGTGACTCGCCTCATGTCACACGTACTGTGGCAAGGTTGAGGTAGGAACTCAAGCATTCATGGCATTGGTATGAGCAGAAATAACAGGTTCTTTCAGGAGGAAGTCCACAGGGTGACCTCAGTACTGCAGAATATTGTCAATGGAACAGAAGCAAAGATATGGGATGCCTTGTGCACCAGGAAAGGGGCTATTTTAGACAAAGCCCCAATTATCCTGATTGCAGGTGCTGAGGGAGGCTCTGAAATATGTGTTAACCACAAAAAAAAAAAAAAAAAAAATCACATCTCCGGTGCTTAGAGCCCTACCTTCCAATTAGTTCAGCTCTCCCATGTCCTTGTGACTTGGGTCTTCTCCTGAAAGAAGTGTGTGCATCCCCTGGACCATTCCCAGATCAATATGGCTAGAGAACATCAAACAGAACATTTTATACATTTTCATTATTATTTTCAAAAGCTTTGCTTCTCCAGAGAATATACTCTCGTTTCAAGATTCAACACTCTGCTGATTGCCCATGGAAGAGGACAGAAAGTTTAAAGTTATTAATGGCTATCTCCAGGCAATTACAAACACAGTGCCCTCACTCAGGTTCCCAGTCTTCCCAGATGCTGTGTGCTAGTTGGCACTGTGCTGCTTCGGAGAGATAATACAGCCTGGTGCCATTGGTGAGATGCTCTATCAGACCTGCAGGTTGTGGCAGCTTTGGAAAAAATAGCGGCATCCTGTAATTTGACTGCAGGCAAGACAGTTGCTCGTGTTCAGGCAAGATAGTCCTGACACGGTGAGAACCCCAAGAGGCCGCTGGGAGCACACAGTGCAAACCTGTGTTCACGGTGCCGAGGAATTGCAAAAAGCCTGTTATGAAATGTTTTGACCTCCCAGGCTAAAGGCACTTGCTAGTTTAAGACAAAAACAAAAACTAAGGTTGGAGGGGACAGCAAGGGTGAAAATGTATTTAACAAGGATAGAGCTGTGCACCAGCCCCAAAAGGAGGCAAGATGTCAAAAGAAGGCAGCAGCCAGCTGACATACGGGCTCCACGCAGAGAGGAGGCAGGACCGCTCCTTGTCTGTGAATCCCGGAATTCCAAAGTTTGGACTTCAGCCCCGCTCAAACCCCAGAGAAAGCAACTTCACAATAGCCTTCCCGAAGCATCAGAGAGCAGAAGTTGCACTAAGTAGTCTGCAGACCAGTTGGCTCTGGCTGAGACCTGGGAGCTAGCAACTCTTCATGAGCTCCCTTTCCAAGGGCTCCCCAAATAACACTTGTTGCTTTTTCCCACAACCTGAAGGTCACATATTTCTCTCTCCTCAATCCCTTCTGCCATTGCCCCAACCCTCACACTCAGCCCAATCTCTAGCCCCCAAGGGAGACAGATTCCCCGTTTCCACGTGTCCTTCTCAGACATGAAGGGAGCACAGAGGTCCTGGAGCTGGGGTCTGGGGACCACGGAGGTCTGTTCTGCAGAAGGAGAGTGTTCCCCGGGCCAGGCTGCAGCAGCCACACAGCTCTGTGAGGCTGCCTCTGAGCTGCCTGCCTCTGGATTCCATAATTAAAGTCACTGCGTGTTTGATCACCTCCTCGATGCAGAGTAATTAAAATTGCTGCACTGTTTTCCATTTTCTTTGATAAACGGCGAAAGTGTTGATGAGCAAAAGGCCCGATGTTCCGCCGATGTTCCACCCCACCCTGGCTTCCTCCTTTGCAGGAGTGCCCTGCTTCCCTCTGTGTGGGGACAGCGGTGGGACACAGGAGCAGTGACTCTGTGGGATGGATCCGACCCCGGCGGCTGGGAAAATGTTTCAGGATGACCCCTCAGGGAAAGCTGGCACTGTCCCTTCAACCTTTTAAGGGTAGAAAGGGTCCAGGTAGGTCTTTGTTTCAGAAGGAAAATGAAAAGTACAAGTTCAGGCTACTGTTTGGCTTTTAAATGTATCCCCCTTCCTCAAGGCCTCTTAAAAGAGAAATGGGGCCATTCAGTCACCCTGGAGAAAGCAGCCTCTGTGTTCCAGTCTCTCCATCTAGAAAACAGATGTCGTCAGATTTGCCCTGCTGATCACACTAAGGTGTAATGAGAGCTAAATGACACGTTGTACGTGAAAATACCACACAAACCACAGTGCTCCATGTGACATCGTTAAGTTCCTCACATTATTCTTGCCTCCCTCTGACGCTAGGTGCACAAACAGAGAGCTTGGCTGTTTCCCAAAGCAACATAGTCTCTCTAGTTTGAACCCTGGCACCAAGGCAGGACAGGGGAGGGGAGGAGGTAGGAGGGCATTCCAGGGAAATTTCCACACTTTCCTCTGTAACGAGAGGAGCTCATCCATTCCTCCTGCACACTTCTAGAAGGTGCTGCTGTAGGCCCGGGGCCACCAGCTGACCTCATATAACTGCAGGCTGCTCTCCCAAGGAGCTCCACTCATTGGCAACTGCAAGAAAATGCCCTTCCTCTAATAACTTCCATGGTCTCTGTAATTGGGTTGGGAGGCAAATGAAGGCACCTGCAGAGGTGACGTCTGTCCAGGGAGTACTCCCTGGCATCACCTCTACGTGGCAGCAAAAGTCCATCCACCAGGTGTGGGCTGAACCTGCTTCAGTCAAGTCTGGTGCCAGCAGAGCTCTGACAAGAAAACCTGAGGTCAGCCCTTCTCGGCCTCCAGAGAGCGCTAACCTGCCCAAGGATTATGAGAAATCTATTTCAAAAGCACACATGATAGAGCCTGTAATTTAAACCCCAGACTTTTCCTCAGAACCACAGGGACCAGGCAACCTTCTGGCAGCAGTAATTTTGACAATGAGGGGAGGTTTATCTGCTGGAACCCTGGATTTAGGTGTGCCTTCTGTCTACCCCTTTACGCCGTCAGCTGTCCTGGGAAATCAATGTTACCCTGAATAGAGAGAAATGAAATCCGGTAGACTAGAGAAACAAGGGGAAAGGGATTTAAATGGGAAATAGTGATCTTTGGAGGGAAATGATTCTATCCCAAAGCAACATCTGCCCATGAGAAAGAAAGCCACTGAAACATCTCTACACAAAAGTCACACTCTCCTCTCCATGACCCCAGACTCCGCACCAGTGGCCAGGGTCCATCATGTCAGGTATTCTCCCTGAGTAGCCCTGCAGTGCAATAAAGCATTCAAATAAAAGCCCTCACCAACACCAACACCCAAAAAGATAGTGATTGTTTTTAGTTCTTTGGCGAAATCTAAGGCAACTTAACTTTTTGGGAATAAAAGCAGGAGTTGAGTGAGGCATGAGTTAGGCAGCAGAATATAATAGAGGAGGAAAAGCACGGGGACATGTACATCAAGATGTGAGGGCTGCCTTTGCTGTTTGCTAGTTATACAACTTTGGGGGAGTCATTTAATCTCTGAGCTTCAGTTTATTTGTCAACAAAATAAGAATATTAATAACCATACCATATCATTGCAGTGAGAACAAAGAGGATAAATCTAAAAGTTCTTGATGCATAGTAGGGATTATACTATTATCTTTATTACTACCAACAATATTACTGCTTTGGCAGGGAGAACTATATAATTCTTTGACCATTCCCCTCCTCAAATCAAAACTCCCTTCCCTATGGTTCCTGATCTTAAAGACAAAGCCAGCACCCACATTGTTCCAGTAACCCCCAAAGAATCTGTTTTGGAGAGGACCCCAAACTTGGTACCAAGGAGAGTTCAGAGGTCCCCTGCAGGTCAGCGCTCTCTGTTCCTGGCAGATGGCAAGTCACGGAGGGAAGACAAGCTGCTGTCAGGCTGGTGGATGCCACACCATGTTGGCATCACAAGTTGTCAGGTCAGACCTGCATAGCCATGTAGAGAGAGCCAGAGAGCCCAACCTGCAAATCTATAAATGATGGAGGGGTGAGAGGAGGTGAGTGAGGAAGATGCTAAGCCCATCGGCCTCTTTCCTGATCTGTATGCACCATGGCTGACTTCAGGCCACTCTCAACACACAACTGCCCTGTTTTCATAATCTTTAAACCAAACAAACATAGCCCGACACCCCACAAGGAACAGTCTTCTTTTCTGATTTTCTGAGTACTTTCATTATTTACTCATAATATATTTATAAGTAATGACATTCACCCACCCACCTCTCTCCCAGATACAGGAAGGAGTAAGATGAAAAGCTGTAAGCTTCTAAGGAGAAAGAGATAAAAGACATTATACTGCTATCTCTTGCATTCCAAAAAATTACAAAATGGCTACCCAAACATGCCACCTGTCCTCTGAAACACACACTCCCCTGATTTCTAGATGTTCCCCTGTACCTGTACCTCGTTCAACATATCCCTACTAATGGTGGGAAGAGAGGAGAATTCACCCAGATGGTATTACTCACTCCACTCCTCTGCTTCCAAAGCATTATGATGAGAGAGAGAAATAAACATGGGGTGTATGTGTGTGTGTGTGTGTGTGTGTGTGTGTGATGAGGATCTTAACACCTAGATCAGTGTCTTGAGCAGAGTAGATACTGGACAAATATCTGCTCCGTTAGATTGTAGTGTATACACTTGGATATTTAACAGGGCTCAAACCCAACCTGAATCCAAAGAGAACTACTGAATGCCATCTGCAAATTCACCTGCTTTCAAGGTTTCCTCATCTCAGTGAATGGTACAACCATTCACCCAGCTACTCAGGACAGGAACTTCAGATCCCTCTTTGATTTGCTCTTTCCCTCCTGCCCGTATCAAATCTATTAGCAAGACATGCTGCTTCTAACTCAAAAAAATAAATAAATAAATGGATCCTGAACCTGACAATGTCTTAACTATCTTCAGCAGCACACCTGGAGCCTGAGCCACCATCATCTCTCCCCTGGACTACTACAAGTCACCTAACTGCTCTCCCTGTCTCTATCTTGCCACCATAGAGTCCATCCTTCACAGAGCTAGGATGAATTCACGGATCAGACACTCTCACTCCCCTGCTTATAGCCTAGTAAATCTCCCCAGGCAACAAGAATAACATCCAAACTCCCTGCCTGGCCCATGAGCCCTACTTGGTCTGGATGCTGCCTGCCTTGCCAGCCGAATCATCCCCGACTCTTCTCCTCACTTACCACCCTCCAGCCATGCTGGCCATCCCTCCATCCGCTGGAACATACCAACTTCATACTTGGAATGTTCATCCACCAGACCTTCACCTGGCTGCCTTCCTCCAAATATGACCAAGCCCAACATAAGCACCCACCCACCTGTTTCCTACTGCCATTGCTCTCTATCATATCACTCTATTTCCTCTGCTTTAGAGCACATGCCAGTACATAAAGCGATGTGACTTTTTGTTTGTTCATGGGTTGCTAACTTTCCTCAAAAGAATTTAAGCTCTCTAGATAGACACTCCCTCTATCTTATGGATAGCTGTATCCCCAGGGCCTGGAATGCCACCAGGTACATAGTCAGTGCTCAGTAAACATTTGTGGGCTGACCACATTAAGTTGCTTGATCTCGTGCTGTCTCCAGTACCCAGGTTCTTTCTCAACAAATTTAGTTTTGCACACCCATGTGTATTTATAAATTGCACTGGGGGAGGGGAGGAGGGAATAAACTCTCACTGGAGTCACCTTATGACTGTCCTTACAGGCTAGCTCTTTGCAAATAAGATAATTCTCCTCTTACAGTGTATTCTAGGTCAGCAGTTCTCAAGCATTTTGTTCTCAGGACCCTTCTACACACTTAAAAATTGTTGGGAATCCAAAAGGGCTTTTGTGGATCACATCTATCAGTATTTACTGTGTTAAAAACTAATATTGAAATTTTTAAAAATATTAACTTATTTAAAAATAACAAACCATTATATTTTCATATCTATTTATATAAAATTAATTATATTCTAAATGCAGTGTGGTATCCTAGACTGGACCCCAGAACATAAAAAGGACATTGATAGGAAAACTGGAGAAATCCAACTAAAGTCTATAGTTACTAGTGTAACAATATTAATTTCCTAGTTTTGGCAAATATACCATGATAATGTAAAATGTTAATATTAAGGGAAACTAAGTGAAGAGCACATCGGAACTCTTTGGACTATGTTTTGAACTTTTCTATAAATTTAAAATTATCTTAGGGCACCTGGATGGCTCAGATGGTTAAGCGTCTGCCTTTGGCTCAGGTCATGATCCTGGGGTCCTGGGATCGAGTCCCACATCAGGCTCCCTGCTAGGCAGGGAGCCTGCTTCTCCCTCTGCCTCTGCCTCTCTCTCTCTCTCTCTCATGAATAAATAAATTTTAAAAAATGTTTAAAATTATTTTAAAATAAAAGGCTTATTTTTTAAAACTATTTTTTAAAAAATTAGTGTGAAGAGTCGCATTGTTTTACATTTTTGCAAATCTCTTTTATGCCTAGCTTAATAGAGTTGGATTCTAGTATCTGTCTGTTTTCAATTCTGTTGCAATGTGCTGTTTTAGTTGAAATATATGAAGAAAATCCAGTTCACACAGATATGTAGTTGGAAAGGGAAGATTTAATAGCCTTATCAGATCATTATGAGTATTTTTCTTTGATACTACACCAAAATTTGACAAGAGTTAAGTGTTCATTGCCATGTGAAATATGAAACCATGATCAGTGAATTTTTTGTACTCCATTATATTAAACCCTGTTGGTTTATCTTGCATTTTGGACAGATCTTTCTCCCATCAATGATTTTGTAACAACAAGCACTGATCATTTGGAAAACACTGAGTTATAGAGATCTTCCCAATGTTGACAAATTTCATTATATAATGTCAAAAAAAGAACATTTGCTAATATCAACCATCTCATCAGAAAAGTCTTTAAGATTTAGAAAGCTGTCAAGTTCATCGTGAGAGATATAATATTTCCAAAACTCTAATTTTTGCTTAAATGTTTAAATAGTATCACTGGAAAAAAATACATTCAGTTGTTTGCCTTGAAATGGCAGGCTCATTTCATTCACTTTTAAGAAAATATTTCCCAAATACTTAAATCTGAATAGCCACAATTTGTCTGCCAGCCATCTTTTTAAATAAAAAATAGTGTTCAAGAAAAGAATTTTAAGTCAGTTCACAGCCCAAACAATTGCACATGTACATCGGTATGGAACAGAAATCCATTCCCACTTTATCACACTGGATATTAAAAAAGATGTGTGCTCAAGGGTTGGTGTTTATAATATAATTAATCATTTCTAAAACTTGAACTAGTACATTCTTAAGTGAAACTGGAAGTTTTTGTTTTTTATTTTTGCAAGCGTGTGGCAGTCACACTGACTTCGAGTACAATTGGTGCCATCGTCTTAATTTGGGCAGGTGCCAGCAGTTTTACCCATCTTAGCTTCTGCCTCATCAGTCTAAGTGGAGAAGGCAAATAATCCCTTACTATTATTATGAAACTAATATTGTCATCACAGAGATCCTGAAAGGATCTTAGGAAACCCCAGTGGTCCTTGGAATCACATTTTGTAAACCAGTGTTCTAAATGATGTACCAGTAAGATACCCCAAAATGCAAACATTTATGGAGCATCAACTATATGTAGATCAGCTCTAATCATCTGTAGATATCGAGGTTAGGACAGCACAAAAGAAATGAAGACAAAGCCCCTTCCCTAGGAGTTTAAAATATAGTTATGTAAACAAAACAACAGTAAGATTCCCTGAGCTATAAGGGAATGTCAGTGACAATAAAATAGAGATCACAATGAGAATTCAAAGCACTAAAGCAATGCAGAACTGTGGACCTCCAAGACTCAGGTGGATTAGGTAGGTAGGGATTCCAGGTCAGTCCTTAGGCAGAGTTAGCTCAGGCTTCTCCTATCTCCTCCCACCTTGCTCCCAGCAGTCAACCTAACATGGGTTCTAAAGACCATGGCCCCAGCCCAAAGACTGCAGGTGGAACTGGAACGAACACAGGCAGGGAGGAAGGATGGCAGAAGGATTCGTGAAAATGGTTTTTGGAAGTTACAACAGTAGAGAAAAGCAAAAGACTCTGCCCAGATACCAGTGGTGGTCAATTTATACATTTGGGTAAAAGAAAGAAAAAAGAAAAGGAAATACTGTGGGATGCTCCAAATTGACTAATTTTTGAAGAAAAACAAAACAAAATGACACACAGAATTTATTTAATGGGAGATCAAAATCCAAGGACAGGTAGGGCATTTTTGAGATGAAGTTTATCCCAGATGAACACTGTACACCAACAATATTTAAAACTCCCACAGCTAATTTGAACACAGTGGCTTTCACGGTTTTCCTCCATCCCCCGCTGTTTGTGTTCATTTCAAATGACACTAGGCTTCAAAAATTGGCCACCTGCCCACTTAACTTAGGCTCTTTGTAAATGGTTTGTCCAGACCAGAAGCTATTTGAGCCTGCATTATTTTTCTGACAAGCTATGGTCTTTTATCCTGCAAAGCCAGCACGTCCTGAATCCTAATGGAGCCCACTAGAGCCCATCAGAGGTGGTTATGGGCTTTTCTGCTGGCTGCTTTGATGGCCCCGGTGCCAAATGACTCAAAACCCCTCAGGCTCTCTGTTGCTAAGTTCCAGTGATTCCAAGCAGAGGGCCAGAGACACCTTCAGCAGAGATAAAAACCGTTTCTCTCCCAACAAATCCACAGGCACAGTAGGGTTGGGGAGCCACAGCCCTCCACCACAGAGCCAATGGCACTTGGTAGAATTAGAGCCAATTCTCATGGAGGCTGGAGCATTTTCCCAAAGAGAATTGACCCGTCACAAATATTGATGACAGTAAAACTTGTCTACAGGTCTCCCCTGTACATGAATAGCTCTATCCTTTCAGTATTTGGTGCTATCATAATGCTCACCACTGTTTTTTTTTTTATTTAAATTCAATTAGTCAACATATAGTGTATCATTAGTTTCAGATGTAGAGGTCAGTTAATCATTAGTAACATATAACACCAGGTGCTTATCATATCACATGCCCTCCTTAATGTCCATCACTGAATTACCCCATCCCCCAACCACCTTCCCTCCAGCAACCCTCAGTTTGTTTCCTAGAGTTAAGAGTCTCTCATGGTTTGTCTCCTTCTCTGATTTCTTCCCAGTTTTTCCTCCCTTCCCCTAGGATCCTCTGCGCTATTGCTTGTATTCCACATGAGTGAAACCATATGATAATTGTCTTTCTCCGATTGACTTATTTTGCTCAGCATAGTACCCTCCAGTTCCAACCACGTCGATATAAATGGTAAGATTTCATCCTTTCTAATGGCTGAGTAATATTCCATTGTATATATATACCACATCTTCTTTCTCCACTCATCTGTCGGTGGACATCTGGGCTCTTTCCACAGTTTGGCTATTGCGGACATTGCTGCTATAAACATTGGGGTGCAGGTGCCCCTTGGGGTCACTACATTTGTATCTTTGGTGTAAATACCTAGTAGTGCAATTGCTGGGTCATAGGGTAGCTCTCTTTTTAACTTCTTGAAGAACCTCCATACAGTTTTCCAAAGTGGTTGTACCAGCTTGCATTCCCACCAACAGTGTAAGAGCATTCCCCTTTCTCTAAATCCTCATCAATATTTGTTTCCTGACTTGTTAATTTTACCACTGCTCTTTAAAGAGGAGTCCCACCCAGTGATCACATCCCACAAGACCCTTGCACTCTGGACAGTGCATGAGCCCTGGGAAGTCATAGCCCACACAGGCTAGGTGAGACAGGGAGGGGGTTCAGTGAAGTCCAAATCATGCCGTTACTATCTCTTCTTCTGAATTCTTCTCAACTCTCAACTTCCTGGACAGACAGGAAGAAGAAATTTGCCACCAATAAAACAGGGAAATCAGTGAAGGGGTAAAATGGTGCTCATTTTTAGCTCCTTCAAAACATACTGTTTATCTGTTATGTGCATTGATGTGGATGGAACTGGAGGGGATTATGCTAAGTTAAAGAAACTAAGCAGAGAAAGTCAATTATCATATGGTTTCACTTATACGTGGCACATAAGGAATAACATGGAGGACTTTAGGAGAAGGGAGGGAAAAATGAAGGGGGGGAAATCGGAGGGGGAGACGAACAATGCGAGACTATGGACTCTGGGAAACAAACTGAGGGTTTCGGGGGGGTTAGGGGGGTGAATTAGCCTGGTGATGGGTATTAAGGAGGGCACGTATTGCATGGAGGACTGGGTGTTATATGCAAACAATGAATCCGGAACACTACATCAAAAACTAATGATATATTGTATGGTGACTAACGTAACAAAATAAAGTAACTCCTCTATCCGAGATCCTTAAAAAAAAGTACTCTTTGTAATTTGCAATATTTGGTTTTTGTCTTTTACCCTCTATTGTATGGTAAGCTCCCTGATATCTCCACAGTACAGGGTCTTCAGCAGAAAAGCCCCTCAGTCACGGCATGGAGACCAGGTGGTGATTTTTCCTCTTTGGATTGACAGGTTTAGTAAGCAAGCATATAGAAGCATTTATGAAAGACAACAGGTCAAAGCATTATGTGCCTGTGAAGATGGCTTCACTTCTGTGGGTCTTAGATTCATGTGTCGATCCAGAGGAACAACTAAATGGAAGAGTGTGGGCTCCATGGAAGGCCAGCAGCAGATGGACGAGGACGTTTTCCCTACCCCTCAGCTCACATTGTTCACTCCATCCATGAAGAGTTCACCTGAGTTTTCCAGGTACTAGGAAACCCCTCTCATTCCTTCTCTCCACAGCTCTTCTGTTCTCATCTACCATGTTCATCTGCTTGCCTTTGTCTTCCTTGTCAACATGATCAAACATGTTAAGTCTGTCTACACTCACTGTCCATGGGTATTTGCCATTTACCTCCTCTGGGAGACAGAGGACACTCCCTCCTCTCCCCATAAGCAGTACATGCATGGAAACCCAAATCTTCAATCTCCTAAATTCCCTGACAATGGCAGTTGGAGGATCTAGTTGGCCCCAAAGGACCATGTGTACGACCAGTGGTAAAGCGTATTGTGTCCTGGCATCCTCTTATCATTAAGATGCATTTGGTTTACATGTAACTAAATTGAGGCAGTGTCTCCTGAGGTCCAAAGAAAGCCTTTGTAATTGCCCTTGACCACAGAATAAACACTATGTAAATAGTGTTTCCTCCCCAGCTGAGCCAGGGCTGCCAGTGCCCACCTTGCCTTCCTGACCTCAGCAACTTCAGAAGGATTGTGTTTTCCAGGGAAATTAGATTTATGCAAAATACTGAGTGAAGTCACATGCCTACCTTCAAGACCTCCCTGCTTCCCTTCTGCCTCAGAAGCTGTAGGAGAGCAATCTCAGGTAGCTCTCCCTAACGGGGATGGTCAGTCCCACCCTCACAAGAGGATGAAGGCGCTTAACCAGCAATACAAATCCACAGAAAGAAAACTGACGCTCCTTACTTTTCCTCTCCACCCCCTCCTCTCCCCATAAGCAGTACATGCATGGAAAGCCAAATCTTCAATCTCCTAAATTCCCTGACAATGGCAGTTGGAGGGTCTAGTAACCACACACACACACACACACAGGCACACGCTTTAAGGATTTGGAGTTAATTGGCAGGCAAGGAGAATTACAGGCCAGCTATTTGCCTTTAGTGGGCTTTTAACAACTCGGATTAAGAGCAGAAGCTCAAGGTAAGATGCAGTAACTCTGCTACCAGTCTACACATGTCCCATCCAATGTCAGAGCAAAGGCTGTGTGTTCACATGAGAGATGTACCAATTGCAAATGCAGTGGTGAAAATGTTACCTTACAGTATTAACCAAGCTCCTCTATAACTGGCAACAGCTGAGTTAAGTCACGAGGGTTAAGGGTAGGAAGGATCACAGAATTTCACATTTCCGTGTAGTGATGGCACAGGTATATTTTCAACATCTCCCACATCTACTTTTCAGCCTTATTACTCAAACAACCTTAAAATACAGGAAAGGCTGTTGAGGTTAGTCTGGAGGAAGAGTTGTTAAGTCTATTTACCAAGAAGTGATACAATTCTATGTGGCACAGAAAAAGGAATCAGGACTTTGTGGCCAGTTGGATGAAGGACTAAACCCAGCTCTGGGATCTGTGCCTGGGGCAAGTCACAGATTGTTTCAGTCTCAGTTCCACATCTGAAAATATGGATATTTGTTTATACACAGTGTTTTGGTTATGACCCCAGCCACAGAAGCCTTTTTTTTAGAGATCTTCTAATCCAAACCAAAATGATCATTGGCATGGTTTTAGTACTAGACTGAGGTGAGGCACGGGATCCATCAGATGAGTGGCAGCCAAACTGAACCCAGATATGAACCAGTATTCACCAGAGTCATTGTCACACTTTGCCCCTCAGAATGTACAGGCATAAATAATTTATTCATTAGAACAGACATATTTTCACTTATTACAATATCCACTATCATCGTAGGTCCTTTCAAAGGATATGTTATTTCTTTTCATCATGATACTGTTACTTTGGACAACAACAATGTCTCTTCCTGTTTGCTTCCAGGGGTACACATGGAGCTCTGAAGAGCCACAGTGGAGAGTGACACACAGCCCTAGAGATGTGGGTTGGCCACTTTGGACGTTAGGATAATGGCTCCTGAATCTGTTCGGTCCATGGAGAATTTTGGCAGGGAACACAGACTACATACTACAATGTCTCTCACATTACTGGGAAGAGCTCCCTACGTTACCTAAATTGTCAACAGATATTCATGATCATCTATTTGTGTGCTAGAATTTGGAGTTATAGCAAACCAGGCTCTCACCCTGCCTTCATGGAGCTTAAAGTCTGGAGATGGACAGGTGATTGCAACACAATGGAACAAAAAATCTAACAGGAAAGTGTGTGATGCTACATGAGTCCTAAGGAGGCCATTAAATTCATAGTTGAGAAAGCCAGCAGAAGCTTCTAGGAGGAAAGACTCCAAAGAGAAACAGGTCTCAGATCTCCTCACTGCCTCAAGGAAGCCCTCACGACCACTCCTCCCAATCTAAATGAGGCCCTTCCCACACTCTCATATAGCCCTTGTCCCTTCCCTCACTTATCACCATTTGTATATTCATATTTAATACTGGCCTCCTTGACCAGTTGAAAACCCTATGAGAGGAAGTACCATATCTATTTTGTTCACCAGTCCTCAGTACAGGAGCTGGTACATGCTATGTGCTCTGCATGTATGTGTTGGATGAATTAAGACTGAAAAGGCAGAAAGAATAGGCTGTGCAAGGATCGAGGGATAGAAACAGATAATGCATTCAGGGAACAGAAAACCATTCAAGTGATCCAATGATCTTTCGGAGGACAAGAATAGTAGCAAGAGATGAGTCTGGGAAAGAAAAAAAAAAAAGCAAGGAACAAACCAGACAGTGCCATGTAAGCCTTATGAAAGGGTTTGGACTCTATCACAAGGACAATGTGGACTTCTGAAGAGCTTTAAGTAGGGAAGTGAGGTGATCAGATTGGCATTACTCTTACCATGGTGTAGAAAATGTTTAGAAAAAAACAAGATTGAAGGTGGGAAAACCAGTTAAGAGTGTGTATATAAAAACCATTTAAAAGATTATGGTGGGCTACTCTAGAACGGAAAGAGAATTTTGAGAAAATTGAGATAAAAATAAGTAAGAAGCAGAATTTGTATGTGTTGAGGATCCTTTGAAAGTCATTGAAAGAAAAGGAAAAGTCAAGACCTATGCTGTGACGTTTGGCTTAAATGGTGGGGCCATTCACTGTGGCAGAGAACAACCCAGGAGGAGGTCCAAGGTGAGGTTGGGAGGAGGGATGCAGATGGGTTCAATTTTTAAGTGGTTAAGTTTCAATTCCTATGGAGCTTCCAGGGAGAAATGCCCAGGAGGTAACTGAATGTACAAGAGTAAAGCAACTCAGAGTAAGAACTAGACTGCAGATAGAGATTTGAGAGAAATCCATATAATGGCAGTCATTGAAACAGGGGAATAGATGAAATCCCCTCCCCAAATTAATCAGAATAGTAAACTTTTATGAGACACCAATTATGGAAGACCTTGTGAAAATCATTAACTTATGTCAGAAACCAAAGTAAAGCTATCTACCACGAGGACTCCTGATCAAGTATTCATTTAAAGATTATACACACACTTTTATTGCAGCATCTACCTATATAAAATAATTATCACACCTTATTACTTGCTCAGCAACAAAATCATAAAATCCTAGAATATGTGAATATATTTGTATTCATATTTTATTCATCTCTTGTGCCTTGCACAATGTCCAACATATAGAAAGTACACAAGCAATGTTCGCACATGGCATGGAATTGTATGCCTTGATGTAATGACCTTCCCCAGTAAATGAACGTATATGACTTTTGCTTGGAGAGAAATATAGCAGAGTCGTGTTGTCCCAGGCTCAGGAAATCTGGCCCACTTCCCCCGGACAGAAAGGCCAGTCCAACTGCCAGTGTCTTGAAAATCAGCAGCAAATGGCCTATCTTGCAATACATGTTCCCTTTGAGAGTTTCCTCTTCTCCCCTTGCTACACTGGATATATGCCCACGGATAAAAATAACACTAAAACGTTACTTACCTGACAGTGTTTGCATTTCAAAAGAATTTGGAGAAAAATTGAGAAAAACCACTCTCTCATGGTGAAGTGGCTCTAGAAGAGAGGGCCCTAGGGGACCCTCAGATAGGTAGCCATACTGGCACCTCCAGTCCTCCCCATATAGGTGAGAAGGGATGACTCTGATGGCTGAGGCAGCTTAGTGGCAAGGGCAAAAGAGGTCAAGTGCCATGCTTACCTTGTGTGGTGTGGGTACCTGCCACAGCTGGTGGCAGCCGTGATTGGTGACAGCATTGTGACTCCAGGTCATTCAGGTGGCCCAATGTCTCAATTCTAAATTCTCAGTCTCTGACTACAGTGGGGCCATGACTTGCCCAAGGGACTGGTATTTTTATGCACCGTGATGGCAGAAGTTGAACTTGAGCAAATATCAAGACAGGCTCTAGCACGTTAGGAGATGGCTATAAAAAGTCTACCAAATTACATTTCTCAAAAACTGAACTCTAGGTCACCACCATATCAAAAACTGAAAATGCACTGTTGCTGATTTGGATGATATGAAATTCCAATATTTATGAAGTACCAAGTTCCTAAAAATATAAACTCCTGAGCACTTTTATTGAGACACTGAAATTCGTTCTCTACTTAGCAAGTCGGTTCTTTGAATAAAAGAGCGACATAGCACACAGCGCAAAATTTTACTGAATGAATTCTGAACAGGGTCAGGAAAAAAATGGGAAATTAAATTGTACTGGCAAATTTTGATGCAAGAGTCCCCTAAAATGTCACTGTGCATGTGAGCGTGTGCATGTGTGTGTGTGTGTGTGTGTGTGTGTGTGTGTGTGTGTGTGTGTGGATATCTCTCAGCAAAGGCAAAGGCTGAATCAATCTTTTGCTGAATTCACAAGTTCTAAATGACTCGTAGCAAGGGTGGCAAATGCTACTTTCTCCCACTTTTGAGCTTCACACAGTGCTCTGCACTACAAAGTCCAAGACAAAAAGGAAGTCGTGAACACAGAATCAAAGGTGCCAATACATGCCAAGACTGATATCCCTCAGAAAATGTCCCTTTCAAACAAAATCTTTTCAAACAAAATCTTGCACACAATTCTGCCGGCACTGCCCTCGGAGAGTGAGGACAGCTGTGTGCGCCTGCAGTCGGGGAGCTGCCCTGCCTAGGGTCAGGGAGGCCTTCCAGACAGGACATGACCTGGCCCCCAGGGCAACCTGTCAGTGACCCCAGGCCTCTCTCCTCCCAGGTCCACAAAGGATGAGCAATGAATATTGACACCACATCTGTTCCATGCTAACCCCCCACTGGGTGATTTAAATACACAGTTTCTCTCTCCCAGCAACAACCTAAGAGGGATTGCATCATTCTTATTTTACTGGGACCAGAAGGAAGCTGGAACTTGGAAAATTAGTCACCTGAAGTCCGCAGCCTCAGTTTATAAAGCAAAGCCTCAAGCCCAGACTTTGTGATTCCATCTTTGGCTGTTTTCACTGCACCGAGCAGAAGGTGAAAGTCTGAGTCCTAAAAGATGGTCTTCCTTCTCCTACCATTTGCTGAGCATCAATCTGCTTTTCCCAACAGATGTTTGGATTATAGGATGCCAAAGCAACTAACTTTTCACCTTCTCCAAAAGAAAGAGAGCCATGAAGCAAATGAATGGGTATACTAAAGCCTCAGCTCCAGGAGTCACCCCAGATATACATGCCAAACTCCAAGCCAGCCTGGTGTTCCCGGATATCTTCTGGCTGAGGGCACGGATTAACAATTCTGTTTCACAGCATCTGCAAGAACATGGCATCCTCAGAATCTTGTACTGCTGTTACCAACCATCCAGGCCCCTAGAAAGGTGATTCCTGCAGCTCTCCCTCCGGAATCTAAATCCATCATTGCAAAGGCACGACATCTGCTGCTGCACCTCTTTGCTTGTGTCCAGTCTCCCTTTCCCACTTGTAAGGGTTGGTGGGCATCGCAGGATCCACGGCTGGGCATGAAGGTTCTACACGCCGTGCCGATGTCCCAGGGCTGGGAAACCTCAAGTGCCCCATTGTAAGCGGATCCATTTCCACTAATAGCTGGTGGATGTGCATTCCGAGCCCACAGGCACCCCAGGCACATTTCCAACAAACAATGTGGCACACACAGGAATTCATCCGAATCCAGCAAAAATCACTTAGCTTAATAACGCTACCCTGATTTAATTTTAACTTTTCATAAAGCATGAGAGATGAGTGGGGTGCGTTTGGTGTTTTATGGATTACTGATGAGACTGGGCTCACATCTGGCTGTTTTATGTGTTTGTTTTTTTTTTATAACTTCCAAAAAAGGAGGGGGTTGAGAAAGGAAGTAGATGGATAATTAAGAGGAGGGCAACACCTGCAAAATGTGCAAGTAAAATGCTCTACCCATGGCAAGGGGAAGTTTTTGCTTCCCTCCAGTGTGTGAGTAGCTGGCAAGAGCCTGAGAGTCCAGAGAGAATGCCCTTCGTTAGTGGATTCAGTGCTGTGGATGTGAATATCCACAGGAAAGGCAACACACACGCATGCAAGCATGTACATGCACACATACACACACATACACATCCACACACACATAGGGCACATATATGGAGAAACTATTTTATACTTTTTTCCACTGGTCCGCATTTAAGCAGCACCCTGAGGGCACAGTAAGCCCAATGGTTCCCCAGAGTGACTGTGGTTTGCAAGCACTAGATTGGAACAGATGTGCTGACAAAAGTCATCCTTAACCCTTCTTTCTCCTACTGTAACTTCAGAATATACCCAGCTCTTCACCATCCCTACAGCTGTGCTGTTGGAAGGCACCACTGTCCCTCCATGTCCTCTCCTGCTACTTATTCTAATCTCAAAGGAACAACCAGAGTGATCCTGATAAGTGTAAGTCAGATCTTATGATCTCTTTGCTCAGGCCTCCCCAGTGGCTTCTCATTTCTCCCAGAACAAAAGCCAAAATCCTTACAGGGGCTGCAGGGCTCAGCATGCTGTGTATGGTCTGCACTCTTCCCCCCCTCTTTGCCTATTTGTCTGAGGCACCTATTGTTTGTTCTACCCTTGCTCCTTAGCTCCTCACATTGGCCTCCTTACTGCTTCTAAAACATGCCAGGCAAGCTCCACCTCAGGGCCTTCGCACTTGCTGTTGCTTCTATCTGGAAGCCTTTTCTTGGATAGCCATGTGGCTCATTTACTTCTTTTGTATCTTTGTTCAAAAGTCACCTAACCATCCTATGTAGAATTCCAATCATCTCCTGCTACCCTTTCCCCAGCATTTCCAATTCTTCCTATGCTGTTTTATTTTTCTACTCTGCACCTACTATCTTGTAAAATACTATAGAATTTGCCTGTTTATTTTCCTTGTTTGTCTCCACTAGCCGACTGCAAGCTTCATGAGAGTAGGGATTGCCATCCTCGGCTATACTGCAGAGGCTAGCCCCATGTCCAGCACAAATAAGCTGGACAATGCAAGTTTGAGTTGCACGAGTCCACTTACCTGCAGGTTTTTTTCAATAAATATAAAAATCTATGGTATCAATAAATACAGTATAGTACTGTAAATGTGTTACTCTTCCTTATGATTTTTCTTAAAATATTTCCTTTTCTCTAGCTTTCTTATAATAATACAGTATATAATACATATAACATATAAAATATGTATTTGTATTAACTAACTGCTCATGTTAATTTATGTTCTCAACAAGGCTTCCAGTCAACACAGGCTGTTAATAGTTAAGTTTGGGAGGGAGTAAAAGTTGGGATTTTTGACCACACAGTGTCAGTGCCCCTAAGCTCCACATTGTTCAAAGGTCAACCACATTAACATAGTTGTATAATATATGTAATAATATATTATTAATATATGTGTTGAAATGAAGAATCAACAAATTATTTGCAAGTATATTCATATAAAAATGTTTAATTCCATTAAGTTTATATTTATAAAATTCCTATATTCAAAATATTAACAGTGGACAAAATCAAGAGAGCCATGGGGTATCAGGAGGCCAGTAGGCAAAGCAACCATGGGCCAGAGCAGCTTGGAAACCTCTGTGAGTGGAATAAGTCATCCTCCTTTGTACCTGGCGCTCCCAGCCACTCTAGGACACCCGCCTGCAGGCACAGCTAAGCTCTGCCACAAAACCATGAACAAAGAATTAAATCTGGTACACCTCCTGCCCTGCACTGTCTAAGGGTTTACTCCAATGGCTTTCTCAGGACACAACATCTCTCTGCCCTGAGACCAGGGTCAAGAAGGCCCATTAATCACAGACTGCACATGGACATTGTCAGGGCTTAACCAAGGCCAGGGCATGAAAGCTGAAGGAAAGAAAATGTTTGGGTTAGAATTTTGAAGGCAGAACAAAGTCCAAGGTCATAGACCTTCCCCCTACCCCACCCCATCTTCAAGCAAATATCATCACAATCCCCTCCTGAGCCCTAAGGTTTAATGCTTATCTTAACAAGCTCCTGAGGAACATCTATCCATCCCTCTCTGTTGCTACCAAAGGCAGGTACACCAGTCAGCCTCCTTGACTTTAGGCTCTGCTCACCCGGTCTCTTCTGCATACCACCACCAGATTCATGACTTTAAACACCATCACTCTTAGGGAGTTGCCTTATTAAAAAGTTCATAATTTTACCTAGTATACCAAACTGAAGCTCTCCTTCCTGACCTCACAGTCCTGCAAGATGGGCTTTGTTCCACATGTCCAACCCCATTGGCCACAGCACCCCCACCTGAACCCTATGGTTCACACACCATTCTTCATTCTACCTTAAGCATCTCACTCATGTTTGTGTTATTGCCTTTCACTGGAAGACCAACCCTTTAGCCATACAAGTACCACTTATGCTTCTAGAAGACACAGTTCAACCTTCATCTTCACCAAGGAAATTTACTCCTCTTCTACAACTTTACACCACATTTGGTTTGTTCTGTATAA
The DNA here is from genome assembly GCF_009762305.2 of Zalophus californianus. Lineage (NCBI taxonomy): Eukaryota > Metazoa > Chordata > Mammalia > Carnivora > Otariidae > Zalophus > Zalophus californianus. The sequence continues at coordinate 165,559,629 of NC_045596.1, read as the reverse complement.
CACTACTGTCTTATATAATATGCTATCAGTTGGATATATATATAAGCCTCCTATAAATATTTACCAATTGACTGTGCCTTCCACCTTTGTGCTGATATCTAGAGGATTATTCTTTGCCTATAGGTAAGTAGGGTAACATTGGGCTATGGTGTCAGGCATACTTAGACTTAAACCTCCAGACTGCCACTTACTATGCCTGAATTTGGCACAGTACTTACAGATTTAACTTCTTTTAATCTCAATTTCATTCTCTGTAAAAGATGAATAAAAATATATACCTTCCAGGGTTATTATAGGGACAAAATGAGATGATCCCTAAACACTATTAGGGGAGGGACTTTGCCTTAGTCACCTCTGTATCCAGGATGGTAACTGACACACGGTTCTCCTCAGTAATAAAAAATGTGAGTGAATAATATGCATAAAACTCCTCATATAATCTGTTGATAGATAATTAAAAAAAAAAAACAGAGCTATCACTAATAGCCTTATTCTGATGCCAACTTAGAATGATGTATGACCTCTTACTAAAGAAACATTCCATGCACCTGGCAGCTATCAGCAGGACACCTCTCCCCCTCTCTTCTGGCTGAGGCAGTGCAGACCCATTCTCATTGATCTCATTCCCTAATCTTTTCATCATCATCATCATCCTTGAGGATCTTTCCAATTTCATACAAGATAAAAATTAAGAAGTCTAGTTAATTCTGGAAGGGAAGATTATCCTTCCCAGAAGTTAGTTAGTTATTTCATCCATGTCTTCCTGGTACTACTAAAGACCTCTGTATTAGACTTTCTTTACATGTTATATGTTCTCCTCCCAGACAGAAGATGTATTCTTAGAGCTACAGAGTAAGTTCTGGCACATATTTTCCATCAAACATCACGTACATAATAGATGCTGAAAAAAATAAGTGTTGAGTAATTGAATGAATGTGCCAATTGATGAAGTAAAGCCAATTTTGCAATGGTGGACCTTAAAAATGAAGGGCAGAAATGAGAAGACTGTGGTCTTGCAAATAAAGCAGAGAACTTCTTTCCAGTCTAAGGAAGAGATATTAGAGCAACCAAGGTCTTAAAAGACACTCTGAGGAGGAACTTTTGTTTGCTGGGCCATCTGCTTATTTTTCATACTTATCCAGATGCATGTGTCACCCTTCCCTCTCTTCACCAGCCCCCATTTGTAAAGCAAGCCCCATGACCTTTCCATGACCTTCCAAGGAGGTTGGTTGATGAGCGAGACAGTTTACTTGAAACCTTCTCCAACCCCATGGGAATAGGAATGCTTCAAAGGAAGCACATTATTACTCGACTGTCAGGCGAAGATGGAGCTTATGTCTGACTGCCTGACTGAGACACCAGGTGAGAATTTCTATTTTACAAGAGTTGCTACACCATTTGCTTAAGAGTGATATGGGGCGGGTGCCTGGGTGGCTCAGATGGTTAAGCGTCTGCCTTCGGCTCAGGTCATGATCCCAGGGTCCTGGGATCGAGTCCCACATCGGGCTCCCTGCTCCTTGGGAGCCTGCTTCTCCCTCTGCTTCTCTCTCTCTCTCTCTCCTCCTCTGTCTCTCATGAATAAATAAATAAAATCTTTAAAAAAAAAAAAAAGAGTGATATGGGGCAGGTAAAGACTATGAAAAAGAGAAGGAATTTCTTAAGGAGTTTACTCCTCCCTCTTTCATGAGAATGCAAACATGAGAATAATTGGCGGCAATGGAGAAAGGACCACCAGAAATGTCTCTCCAGAAATATCAAGAGAATTAGGTTGCAATGGACAGGAATTCTCAAAACCTCCACGGCACTGCACAGAAGGTTAGGGAGGAGTGGAAGCAAGGGGATGGTAGGAAAAAACCATGAAAGAGATTCCCCACCAGGATATGAGGCTATGAATGATAACATCACCAATAGGGAGCCAGTCTTCCCAAGGATGAGTGAGACACACCAGCCAGCCTGGGACGATGCTGAGATGAGGATCTAGATAGTCTTCCATGCCCACCCTGTTTTCCAGTTAGTGCTTCTGTGCCTCTGCAATGGGCCTACCCAACCCTTCCATTGGATGGCCCCATTCCCTCATGCTCTTTTCTCCTCCATTAAAGAAGTGCTTTCAGGAAAGGATTTGATAAACTGCTTCCTGTGGAGTCTAGAATGATAATAAGAACTCATGAGTTACCACTCCTAAATATGTTTTTCAGCTCAGATTAAAGCCTAATGTGAAAGAAATTCATCACAATTTTGGGCTCTCAGGGAAACCTATGTGACATGATTTCCAAGTAGAATAGGATATTTGAGATTAGAGCCAACGTTGGCATATTTGGAAAGTGGGGTCACTGCAGCAGTCAATAGGGGAGGCTTCCATTTGAAAGTAGAGGGCGATTCCAAGACCTCTGGAATCACACCGGTGGAGCTGCTACTTGCACTTAACTCCCCATCTCGGCCACAATGCTCACACATGCACATGCTCACACAAATACACATGCTCAAACACACACATGCTCACACACATGCTCACACACATGCATGTTCATACACACGCTCGTGCATACACATGCTCTCACATGCTCACACACATGTACACACACATGCTCATGTGTGCACACACCCATGCTTACACATGCGCATGCTCACACACACACGTGTGCACATGCTCACACACGTGCTCATACACACAGGCTCATATACACACACTCGTGTGTACACACACTCACACACATGCTCATACACACATGCTCACACGTACATGCTCACACACACTCACATATACATGCTCACACACGCACTTATACACACATGCTCATACACACATAATCATGCATATACATGCTCTCACACATGCTTATGTGCACACATGCTCACACACACTCCCACACACATGCTCACACACATGCTCACATAAACACATGCCCATACACACCTCACACCTCAGCAGAAGGCCTCTATTCAGGGCAGGAAAACATCCACAGTGAGGAACCCTGAAGGGGTGCCCCACAGAGCAACCAAGATCTCCCGGCTTGGAGAGAAGCACAGGGAGGCTCTCCAGGTGCCAGTGAAAACCTCTTTTCTTCAGACACAAGTCTTGTCACAGGATGTGGCTGTTGCTAGGTAACAGTGATTCCTACCCCCCCACACATACCTCCTGCCTTCCCGCCCTGGACAGGAGCATGAACATCCTGGTAAATGCCTCCACTGTGCTCTCAAAGTCCCCTCTTGGAAAGGCAGGCCTCTGGCCCTGTCCCAGAGGGGTTAGTGAGGATGCAAAGGCAGTGGTGACAAGGTGGCGCTCCCTCCAGCAGCCTCTCATCCTGCACCCCCATGGGTCATACCCAGAGTAAACTGCATGCAACATTTCTGCTGCTTAAACTTATTAGACTATCATCAGAGAACTAGATTTGAATTTAAGGAGAGAGGTACTGCCGCTGGCAGTGGCAAGGAGGAATGCAGGGGACTGGTTTGTTTTTAGTTTTTGTTAGCTATTTTAGAATTTAAAGAGAGGTTTGCTATTGCATGCGGCCCTTAGAGCATGAACCACCAAGGCGGTCAGCAGGGGCCAGCCAGCTGAACTCTCTGTGGACCAGCACAGCAGAAATCGTGGCCTCCAGGATCTTAAATAATCAGGGGCTGTCAGTACCAATAAACCTCAGTCTCTGAAGCCCCGAGAGGTTAAAAAAAAAAATCTTCCACGCAAGGTGACAAAGAGATTTAGATGAAGAATCCTTCGGGAAAAGGAAGGGGGCAGCCGCAGCTTGGAGGGATGTGTTGCCTTGGGCCTATCTGAGAAACCCCCAATGTCACCTGACTGGCAAGCCAAGCCCCATATCAGCCTTCCCTGGATGCACAGCCACATGTGCACAGAAAAGATAATGTTAATGTCGCTCCTTATTTGTTTTTCTGTCTACAAAAATGCCCACTTATCAGTATTTAATGGCTCTCAGAAATAAGCTATTTTAAAACATCATCCAAGATGCAAATGAGTCACTGAAAGCTGCCGCTCTGACCTTTCCCTGTCACTAGGTAGAGGTTTCCAAATCAACAGCAGCCTTCCCAGTGGCCCCAGTGCCAAGATTCCCTGATGTAGCAGAACAATACTGAAGGCTACACCTTAGCTTTTGCTTTGGGGAGTGACAGACCCCCAAATGGTCCACAGATCCTTGAAGAGGAAGTCCCTGCAGCTGCACTTAGACAAAATGCTTTCTCCTCCAGGGGCTGCTTCCTCAGCTTCCTGGCCTTGATGAGAAAGCCAAGTCATCTAGCAACAAGTGACAAAGGAAGGCCCCCCCAGAGAGCCCTCTGTCTTCTGGAAGATCAAGACATACAGAAACGGGTCAAACAAGGTCCCCCCAGTGTAGTCCCAGAAGCTCTTCAACTGGTTGAACGGCACTGAGAGTTAGGAAGTACGACCTTGTAGAGCCCACCCCACTGTTCTCAACTTGTGTTGTTTTTGAGGATGTCAGTTCCACTTTGACAACCTCAGTTCCACCCTCAGACACTTGAAGACTCAAGGTGTTAATATTAACCAAGTAAGCGAGGCTCACGGGAGGGCATTCCACTCCCACCACACACCGACTGCTCCCACTCCAGAGGAGGAAGAGATGAAGGGAGCTGGTGACAGTGTGACAACTGAACTGTATTTTCTCATGTCAAAGGTTCTTTCCCACAGGAACACACTCACATGCCTTTTCTTCTCTTTAACTGCCACCCCAGACATTACCCCTTATGGAACACTCAGACCCGTTGGCAGAATTTTCATATTTCCTGAGATCTGAGAATCCCCAAACCAAGAGCCATCCTAGACTCTTCCATTCTCCTCATTCCCCAAAGACCCCTCTCTCTTCCTTATTCTCTTCATCCATGAAATGGGATGATTTTACCTATCCTGGAAGCAGTAACAGTGGTGTGGTTAAGGGCATGGATTGTGAAATCCCTGGTCATGGGAGACCTTGGGCAGCTTATCCAAATCTGTGCCTCAGTTTCCCTCACATACCCATTCTTAAAAGTACCTACCTTACAGGGTCATTGGAAAGATTAAGTGAGGAAAGTTCCCAGCTGTTAGTAAATGTCATTATTATTATAGAGGAGTTTTAAGAGTCAAAAGTAACCTAGGTGCAGCAAGGTACCAATGCCTCTCCAAGTGGTCTCCATCGTTAACAGCTCAATCCAGGTTATCATCCTGGCCTGGACTATTGTAAAAGCCTTTCATCTCTCTGACTCCAGAATCCCACCTCTCCAACCCCTCTTTCATGACACTCTAGGGACCCAGTCATTAATTTACATCATTCCTCTGCTTAAAAACCTTTAATATCTATCTGTTGCTTATTACATAAAGTTCAAACTCCTTGTTATGGCCTAGAAGGCTCTTCATGGCCAGGCCTGTCTCTTCAGCTTCATTTCCCATCACACTGTTCCCATCTGCCTGGAATGGCCTTTCCATTTCATCTGCCAGAACCACTTCACACTCTTCTCCACACGACTCAACCGCCGTCTTCTCTAGAAAGCCCCTCTGGCTCTGGCTGAGTAACTGGCCTCCACCTCTTCTGAGACTCCACTCTATCCCTGCTTACACATCTGCCTTCTCTAATAGACTGAGAGTTAAAGACAGGGACAGTGTGTCACACATCCTTTTTTTCCCCATGACTGGCATGATGGCTGGCACTGAGTAGATGCTTCATAAGTACCTGTGGGTGAAGAGTCTGCTCTTGCAATGACATAAACAAAAGCAGGGTCAATGTTAACAATTCTAATCACTGGTACAGCCCCACTAGGAATATTTTAACAAAGTAACCCCTGAGTTAGCCTGGGTACGCTTCCAGCCAAATCTCTCTACCAACAAAGTGGGATTCTGACCAGAAATCTCTGCAGCATGGGACTATATGTAAAGCCAAACACACCCTCCTTATCCTCCCCACCCCCATTCTAGTATCTCCAGAATCGAAAAGGAACATTGAGTTTTTAACAGTACTCGTACTCTGTTGGCATACTAATTAACACCAATTAATCATCTTCATTAGGTGTGATCATGACTGGGAGAGAAAAGATTAGTTCCAACAAAATATTCTGTGCCTATATCTAGTGTCCTGATGGCTCATGAGATTAACCCACCTAAGATCAAATCCTCATCAAACTACCCCTGCTCTGTTGGAGACTTGTCACTAAACCTCTGGATGATGTCAAAGAAGCAAAAATGCCCAGCTGGGGAAGCAGCCAGACATAGAGATCTGATCTAAATAATCACTGAGAAATTAACTGATGTCTTCCCAAAGCAGGAATTCTTTGCAATCCCAACAGCCCCAGAATATGATACACCCATCAAGTACAATTCCCAAGTCCCTAAGGAGACAGCAAAGTGCATCATATGGGTACCTACTCCTACGTAGTTTCCAGTCAATGAGGAGAGTTCCAACACTCCTCACTGGCCCACTGCCCCTTCTCACAGCCTGTCCCATCACCAGCATTGGCAACTCCAGGCTTCCAACTGTTCCAGCTAAAATCCTTGCAGTCATTCTTGGTTCCTTTCCTTCTCCCCTATATCATAAACTACTCAAAAATAAAATTCAAAATATGCAAAGTATCTGACCACTTTGTCATTGCCTCCACCCTAGTGCAGGCCACTTGGACCACTGCGGTAGCCTCTTGACGGGTCTCTTGCCTCCACCTTTCGCTGCCTTTGGTCTATTCCAAACACAGAATCCAGCATGAGTCTTTTAAACAATAAATCTTATCATATCACTCTTCTGCTCAAAATCCTGCTTGTCTCTAGGAGTCCTTAAAATTGGTCTACAAGCCCATATATGACGTCCCCCCTGCTTTTCTGACCACCTTCCCTGCTTCTCTTTCCCTTTCTCAGTCTATACAACAATACTGGACTCCTTGGGGCACCTGGGTGGCTTAGTAGGTTAAGCAAATGCCTTCAGCTCAGGTCATGATCTCCAGGTCCTGGGATCAAGCCCCATATCAGGCTTCCTGCTCAGCAGGGAGTCTGCTTCTTTCTCTCTCTCCCTCTGCCCCTCCCCACTACTCATTCTCTCTCTCTCTCTCTGAAATAAATAAAATCTAAAAAAAAAAAAAAAAAAAAACAACAACCCCACAATACTGGCCTCCTTGTTGCTTGAACACAGGCACACTTCCACCTCAGGGCCTTTGCCCAAGTTTTTACACATGTAACCCTCTTCAGGAGACCTATTTATAGACTACCCTATTTAAAATTGTAACCTGATGCCATTCCACTTAGCTCAGCATTCCCAACCCCCCCTCCTACCCCCAGTATTCTGCTTTCCTTTTTCTTTTTTTCTATAACAGTTATCACCTTCTAAAATTGTATATAATCTACTTGTGTATCATTTGTATTATTATCTGTTTTCTCCTGTTAGAATGTAAACTCAGGGAGAGCAGAAGTCTTTGATTTATTCATTGATTTATCCAAGGTACAGAGAATAGTGATGATACATAGTAAGTACTCAATCAATATTAACTAGTAAGTGGTAAGAACATTTAAGAGAAGTACACAAAAGTAACTAGAGCATCCTTGAGAGCCAGGGACAGGAGAGGAGAGATCAGGGCAATTTCCATGGGAGGACATGACATTGGAACTGAACCTTGAAGGATGGGGTAGGATTTGAACCTGTAGAGTTGAGGGGAGGCGTTCAGGTAGAGAGAGGCAGTTCAGGTAGTGGGCCAACAGAGGGTCTCTAGAGAAGAGTCAGATGTTCAATTAGGCACAGGGCACACAGTGTGCAGCCAGGAGGTGGAGAACTGGGTTGAACAGGAGCCACTGCCTTGCCAAGCAGGGAAAGGGCTTGCTGATGAAAGTTGCTCGGGATTCTGTGATGAGTGAGAGGTGTCCTTCCCCTTCACTACTTCTGCTTTATAGAAACATGAACTAGGACTGTTCTGCAAAGCATCATCAACCTTCACAGGCTAGTGGCCAAGAGACCTCAGGCCATTCTCCTTTCATCTCACCCACCACATTAGGGGCCTCTGCTCATGCCACCTTCCCAGCCCGAGACCCTGGCTTCTTCCCTCTCCTTTACCTGCTAAGTCTAACTAAGCCCTAGTTCAACCCTACCTTGTACTTACACCTGCAGGTTTCTCTGAGCATCACCCAATTGTCACCTTCTTCTGCATGTTCACTGTGCTCTCTAGTACCCACTGAACACTTCCTTGTTCTCCGCTCATTTGAGGTATGTCTGTCTCCTCATCTATATCATGTAGCTTGTGGGCAGGGCCCATGCCTTAGCCTCTTGTGGCCTTGGCACACTCCTGAACACTTAGGAGGTGTCCCATCAAATGTCTGTGCTTAGGTGCTCTTCGAGAAGCAGAACCGCTGTGGGCCACTGTGTCATCTGTAACAAGGCACCCATCACATCCAGCTGCTAAGATCATCACCACTTGGCATTCTTTTGAAGAAAAGAACCTCTGAGAGAGCAAGAGTTACATTCTGGGCTCACCTCAAGATGATGGGGATGGAAGGTACTGGGAAAGCATATGTATATTTGTTTTTAAATGAACGGCATAACGTATACCGGGGAAGACACACAGCCCTCCCCCCTCACCCCTCGAGTGGAGTAAAACTCCAGGATTCACCTAGCAGTTTCCTACTGTGTGGTTGGAATGATCCATCCACTAAATCTTACGACTGGGGGCCCATGGCCATGGCTGACACCCCCAGAAAAAATCCCCCCAACCCCAAGCTAATGAGATACAGTTTTCCTAAGCTTTCCCTTCACTCCCACTCTCAAGGGAAAACTACAACATCTGTTTTACATTTGGCATTTGTTCCTCTGCACCCTTCCCAGGTCAGCTAAGCACACCTAATTTAAACACAATTTCTTAATGGTTGCACTTTTGCACATGAATGCCTTTTGGCTACTGGAACTTTTTTTAGTGCTTGTATCTGATCAGTGGCCGAAGGCCTTCCCTAATTATAACTCTTGGTCTGACCTGAATGGCTGCAACAGGTGTAGCTTCTGACATGGCTTATCTTAGTAGCAACACCAAAGAAGATGGTGGTGTCTGTATTCATAATTCAACAGAAGAAAAATGCCTCCCCCTCTTCCCATTTTCCTACTGGATTTTCCAGCTGTACTACTCAGAATTGCAGGAGCAGGGTAGATGAACACACCAAGAAGAACATATACCTGCCGATCTTCCATGCACCGAACTTTTTTGTGCTTGTCTTGGGAACTGGCTACTATATTCCCCTGCACAGCATCTAGGAAGGTAGCAGGACAGCCAGGAACAAAACTAAATTTTTTCTTCTCTGTCACACTTGGCTCTATCCCTGTATTTCAGGTTTCTCGCTCTCCCTAGAGGAACTCTAGATTCTTTCTTGGCTCCCTGTCCAAGTGTCACCTATGGGAGTGAACATAAAATCTCTTGTCCAGGCGGGTATACTTAGTACAAAGATAGCCCTGAGTCTAAGTCTTGCCTCTGCCCAACACATCTCCTTGGGTGTGATGACTTGTGAGTATAACATGAAACACTGAGCAGGGAGACCAAGGAGCATGTCAACTTGATTCAGACAAGGGAATAGGTTAGAAAGAAACAGCTAATGAGCATGTGTCTGAAAAGTATTAAACACAATACAGCATATTGGTGTGAGCAGCTGATTAGAGAAAAAGAAATAAATGAGCGTGTGTCTGAAAAGTATTAACCATAATATAGCATATTGGTGCTCACAGCCCTCCACTGGCAGTGAATATACTAGTTATTACCTATGGGATTTCCAAGTTAAGAACAGTGGGGAAACAGGTGCTGTGTGTGTTATATGGCATCTTCACCGGATGTGAAGGAGGGTATGCGAAGTAGCAGTCAGGGCTTGGTGGCCCCAGAAGACAGCTAGGCTGGGAGCTGACTGCTGATGAGCTCCTCCCTGCCCTGTCTGCTCCCCACGCCCTCAGCAGTGCCAAGTCTGCCCACAGTACTCAGGGGTGCCCATCTGGAGAAGGACAGGACCTCCCCCAAGATGTTCCTTATAGGAGCCCCTGGTCAGGCTGCAGGGAGGCCAAGATATGAGGGAGAAAGAGAAGATGGAATGTCATGCCCTTCAAGATGGCTACTAAGCTACTAGACCAAGGCTGGTGACCAGCTGTCTTCTCTTTGCTCCACAGAAGAGGAAATGGGTTTGGCTACCATGGAGGGAATCAGGTTAGTAAAGTTAAATTTGAAAATAATGTGAAAAGTAGAAAGTCATTCCTCAGTGAGGGAAGAAGAGGAGAACTATTATCAGTCTCAGATGGTTTAAGGCAAGTTATTCCCAGATGTACAAGTATTATCCCAAAGATTGTTGTTGTGGGTTGAATTGTACCCCCTCCCCCAGAAAATTCATATTTGAAGTTCCAAGGCACGGCACCTCTGAGCCTGACCTTATTTGGAGATAGGGTCTTGAAAGATGTCATCAAGCTACAATGAGGTCATTAGGGTAGCCTCTAATCCAGTATGACTGGGACTCTTATCAAAGGGAAGATTTGGACACAGTGACAGACGTGTAGAGGAAAGACAATTTGAAGAGACACAGGGAGAAGGATGGTCATCTACAAGCCACGGAGAGAGGCCTGGGACAGCTCCTTTCCTCAAGCCCTCCGGATGAACCCACCTGCTGACTGCTACTTCGCAGTAGCAGTGGGCTATCTCTCTCTCTCTCTCCACTCAGTCCTACTTCATTACCACAATCCTAGCAAAGTAATACAACCGTTAGATACTCTTTCTACAACTATTAAAAATCCCCAGCAATTTATAAAAGGCATCTTTTCACATTTTATGCCCAGAAAGTCTGGTAGGATTAGTTACTAATAAAGCTGTCCTCTTGTTGGACTGTGAGTTTTGGTGACAGGGGTAATTTAACTGAGTACTCTGCCTGGACATCGTAGATACTTAGGAAAGTCTTTTTGTTTTCTGTTGTTGTTGAAAGCTCTTTAACTCCTTTTTACCTAATTCCTAAAAAACAAAAGAAACAAAATACATATGTGAACACATTCAGGGTTTTTACTTATGTCTAAATATAACTATAAGTGTGTGTGTGTGTATGTGTGCACGCGTGCACGCGTGTGGAGAGAGAGAGAGAATTTTCTCCCAAGACTTTTAGTGGCTGGCAGGAAAAAAAAAAAAGCACCGTGCCAGCATTATAGCTGATGTTTGGTACTATTTATAGAGCCGGCCATGGCCATGTCAGATCTTAAAAGAAGCAAAACATCTGGGTGCATTCCAAAGCAGAGAGGAAAAACCTAAGTCACAACATATTATACAGAGGAAGGTGGCAACTTTACAAAAGTTACAATTTATATTTGCTAAACATAATCCTGTACCTCAGAGGATCTTAGGGAACCTGATTCTGGTGCTGGGTGTAATGAAAAAAAAAAAAAAAAAACACACACACACACAATAGCCATTGTATCTTCAAGTTTAAAAAAGTTCCGAGGTGAATGAGTGGTTTCCAGGGGGCAGAGAACATACATCTCCTCAGCAAAGGGCCTCCAAGTGGCCAGTGGCCATCAACAGTCAATCAAGAGAGACAGCCTCATTGAACTCAAGTCAGCAGCTGCCCTGACATTTTCAGCAGGGCCCAAGTTAGAGCCAAAAATATCCCTTCCCGCACCTCACTTGAAGGCAGGCAGCAGCCCCTTCCTGTCCCATCTTGCAGAGATGTCATAAGGATGAATTAAAGAAAAATATTTAAACTTATATAACACTTGGGATATCTGCACTAAAGGAAAAAAAATCACTATTTCTACAATATTTTGCAGACCTAAAGCAAGTGTGTCCTACTTTAAGCAAAACCAATATATTAAAAAAAAAAAATTCCAGATTTTGAAAGATATATATCAGAACTAAATTGTCCAATGCACAGAAAAGAGTAAATTCCACATAGGTTGAGGTCTCTGCTTTATTTGCCAGGGAATACCCAGCACCTAACCCCAGACCTGACACATGACATGTCCTCAAAAGGTATTTGTTGAATAAAAGAATTATTTCTATTAAATAGCCAGCTCCATCAGGACACTTAATGAATTATAAAAGTTGCAAACATTCTGTTCAGATACCCCATGCTTCAACATGCATGATGCCATAGGTGAGATATCCCTGTAACCTGGCTCAGGCTTGGGGACCACTGTGTCCTGTGAGACACACCTGCCCCTGGACCCATGGCCACGGCCAAGTGGCCTACATCATCCCTGGCATCTCCAGCCCCCATGTTCTAGGAGCATCCTGTGGGCAGGCCTGCTGTTTTAAAATACCTCTTCCTGGTTTCCTAGTGACAACCAGAAGGAAAGAGGGCAGCAGGCTCCAGGCTGGGTAAGGCTTTGGTAGTGACTAGACACGTAGATTGTCACCATCTGTGGCTCCCAGGAAGCTAATGGATTTCAGGGCTGAGAGCAAACCAGGGCAAGCTATCTGCTCTGCTTGCTGATGGCTTCATCACATACCCGCTTCTGCCTCCTCATTTCTAAATGTTTGCTTTCATCTCCAAAACACTGGTTTCTTCCACATTGGTCAGGGAGAGAAGAGAGAAGGATCCATACATAGCCTCCCAACAAGCTTCCAGGGAATCCACACTCAGGCCTGATCCCCAGAGAAATACTTTCCAAAGAGGGCAAGCACCTGATCCACTCAGGTTACCAGATCTCCTATTCTTTCCATCATTTTTTAATTACTTTTATTATAAAAATTAATAAAGTCACACTGTAAGGTATTTGGAGCTACAGAAGAAAATACAAAAAGGATAACAAAAATTATCCGTAATCTCACCATCTGGAGAGAATCTCTGTTAGCATCTTGGTGTACTATAGCCACGTTTATGCACATATGTGTGTATTTCATTAGGCAGTTTAGAAGATATTTAACCTACGGCCTGATGGGCATGGTCTCATGTCACTAACATTCTTCAGATATTTTTATTTGGCTACCTACTACTCCACTGTATGGATGTACCATAATATATTTAACTAGTTCCCTTCCAAGGGGGGAAGTTGATTCCAGTGTTTCAGAAAAACTAATAGCACCACAGTGTACACATCCATACACACATTTCCTCACATCTCCAATCATTTCCTCAGGATAGAATCTTAGAAGTAAGTCAAAAGTATGGAATTCCCCAAAATCATGCCTACCAGAAAGGTTGCACCAATTACAGTTCTAATAATAGGACCTTATACCATTCTATCATATCTCCATGACACTGAGCAATGTCATTTTTAACCTTCAGTAATTTTATAGCTGGAAAAATGGCATCTCATCTCCATTTTAATTAGCACTTTTATTATTGTTATTATTAGCATTGTTATCAGTGGTAAGAACTCAACCTCACCACCATATGGCATCCCGGCAAGGTAGGCCCTCTCATCCTCCTTCTACAGAGGGAGAAACCGAGGCCCAACTGAATGACTTTGACAAGGTCAAAGAGCTCACTTTCAGAGCCAGGATCAAAGCCTGACTCCAGAACCCCATCTGCCTAACTATTTTGCTCTGCTGATTAGTCATAGACTCAAACATTTTTCTGTGTCTTTAGCCACTGTTTCCTCTTTCTCTGAACTCTAGTGCGTTTATTTTTCTGTGTAGAAAAACAGCCCTCAGCATTTTGGATGTTTTGACACTACACGCTTGTGCCAAAATTCACACATCACACCCGACCCCTCCTTCCTCAGCCCAACCCAGCCACCCACCCATCTCCCCACACGTCAAGTGTGACACATCAAGTGTCTCCTCTCTACCATCAAGTGTCTCCTCTCTAAGTTGCAAAAAGTTTAAACTGGCTTCACCTGAGCCCTCTTGAGATTACTCAGAATGCCCTGGAATTTAACTAAACCCAGACTGGGAAATATCCATTCACAGTCAAAAAGGTGATACTTAGTGTCAACCACATGGGGCCAGATCGCCTGGAAGGGCTTGAAAACACAGCCCAATAGAAGGGCCCATTAGAAGCGTCCTATCCACACAGAGACAGGAGTATCTCCTGACAGACAGCTCCCACGTCAATGTCACATTTAAGTGCATGGGCGGGTACCTGTCCACCACCATCACTCCTCGGACACCAGAGGAGATGTGTGCCCACCCTGCCCCCCACACACAGGTGAAATCCTCTCAGCAGATGAGAGCCCCAGAAGCTCTGCCACAGGCAGGTGGGAGACACCCTCCTACCCTGCACACCACCTCACCCTGACAGCTGAGAGGGAGCTGGCTGAGGGGGCTCCCCTCCTTGGGGGTCACCGGCTTGCCCTGGAGTTCATGGCTCAGGAGAGTTCTGCAGGGTCATAAACCAGCCTCGCGCCTGCCTCGGAACTCACCCTGCAACTCGCAGCCATCATTTGCTTGTTTCAGCTCGGGTTAGGGAGATGGATAGGATTTTCCCATAAATCACTTGATTAGTGGGAGAAATCTATGTTCCTGCTGTTCTAAGCATTGCAGGGATTTTGGGTTCCCTTTAAATCTCTCTCAATATTACGGTTCTTGCAGCTTTCAGAGTTTCTTTCCCAAGATTTATTTTTTTTGAAGGCACTGCACTATTTGGCAATTCTATACTGTTCCTCTCTGGTACGCTGACCAGCAATATTTGGAACGAAGCACTTGGGAGCTCTGAAACCCAGAAACAGGTCTTCCGACCTTTTCACTAGCCACTCAGAGATGGCTACTGCAGCAGAAGCACATGGAATCCATGACCTGCTCACCCCAGCCCACTAGGCTCGCCCAGCCTGGCCCAGGCTTAGAGAGAAGCCACCCCTCCCACCCACACCCCGTCACCCTGCATTCCCACAGATTCTTGCATACGTGCTCTACTATAGGCACTACGCTGGATACTTTAGAGCTAACACTCCACTTAATCCCTACAACAAATCTATGAGATGGTATCATGAAGTATTTGAGAGCTGGGGAAACGAAGGCTTGGAGCAGCCACAGGGACTCTCTGAGCCAGGCCCTTGGAGATAACTTGGGTTTGGATAAACTCTGGGTCCCTACACCTCTGCACTTCCATATTCCCTACTTCATCCCCAAAAGACCACCAGAAATAAGATTTGGAGAAAAGACGATGCGTCCTCTTCCTGGGTCAGCCCTGAGCCACAAACTCCATAGTGCCTTTGTCACTCCCACAAACAACCTCGGGCCCTAAGTGAGCACACGGTTTTGGACCCTTTGCCGTCCAAGAAGAGTGCCCTCTCTGAAACCCGCATAGGCCCGGGGACAGTCACAGGTCCTATACATGCCCAGTTTTGTACTAGGCCATGCCCCTTCCTGGGCTGCACTGACAGTGCACTGAGGTAAACCGGGTCCCTCGGCACACTTTCTGAAGTCCCCGAGCATCCCCCACTTCCCTCAAGCTGCACTCACCCCTCCAGCGCTGCACACAGCACAGTCTTGGAGGGAAGCCTCTGCCTGCTTTCTGCTGGGTCTATGATCTTAGATTGTTCTCTCTTCTAAAGCCCCCAAGTCAGTTTCCTCCCACCAGTCCGACTTGTGCCCTCATCTGTCTTCCTTGCTCTCTCCCTACAGGCAGCTAACTAGAACTAAGGAGGTGTTCTATTTCTTCCTACTTTCTATGAACAGTTCCCTCTTCCCAAACTGTAGGGACTTCAGGAGGCCACTTCTCTACCTCTCCTCCCTTTGTCCTAGGACATTTGCAAGGATGACACCAGAGGGTTCAGTCTCCACCTTACGGGGTCCACCCCACATTCAGATCAAGGACCTTGGGTCGGTCCTTTCTCTCCCCAGGACAATGTCTTCACAGAAAACTTAGAGAGTGGGGGGGGCACCTAGGTGGCTCAGTTGGTTCAGTGACTGCCTTCGGCTCAGGTCATGATCCTGGAGTCCTGGGATCGAGTCCCGCATCAGGCTCCCTGCTCAGCGGGGAGTCTGCTTCTCCCTCTGACCCTCCCCCATCTCGCTCTTTTTCTCTCTCTCTCTCTCTCAAATAAATAAATAAAATCTTTAAAAAAAATTAGAGGAATCCTCCTCTCATTCCTTCCTCTCTCCTGCCTCATAAAAAGATGTAAAAAATAAGTAAGAAGTCTCAAATAAAAAAGCTTTAGAAGGACAGAGAACAAAATACAGCCGGCTTCCCCTAACTCCCCCAACCCCAGGCCAGTGGCCTCTCTCACCTCATGCAACGGTCTGATTTGGGAGGAGTGATAGTAACTCCAGTGAGCAACTCCATTTCCTCAAAATACAATCATACCAAAAAAAAAAAAAAAAGGAACTATGCATCATGATGCATTGTGATGGATTTAACTAGACTTATCGTGGCGACCATGTTGCAATATATTCAAATTCAAATTATGTTCTTCACCTGAAATTAATATAATGTTATATGTCAATTATAGCTCAATTAAAAAAAAAAAAAAACAGCCATACAAGAGCCACCTGGGTAGGCAGCTCCAGGCCTGTGGGAATCTGAGACTGTTTTTTGAGGACTTTCAATCCACACCCTCGTCTTGGCCTTATCAATTCAGTCATAACTCTTCAGAATTTACAAAGCTCAAGTGATAGCATCACCACAAACATTTTAATTTTGATTTAGAGACTCACACCCTCTTCATTGTCTCCCGACCCCTTCCCCTCTGTGCTCAGGGGCATCTGTCTCCACGGCCCATGACCAAGTTCCCCTCCCCACCAGGCAGCTCTTGGTCCTCCTTCCCAGTCACTGAGAAAATGAAGCAACAGGAGAGAGTCCCCACTCTGACCCCCACACATCCCACCCGACTTCCTTGTGACAACTGCCCTTCCCTCCCTGGCTGTCTACTCGGCCAGCCAGGCCACGCCTGCCCCAGTCACTGGGTCCCAGCCCCTCCCTTCCCATGGCTCCAGCAGTTGTCACCTACATCACCTCTGTGCTCTTGACTCGATTGTTTCCACCAGCACACACACACATGCTGATATTTCCCCCATTTTAAGCACACCCCCCCACACCCCTCCGTAAGGTTGTTTCCATAAGCTATCTCCAACACCTTTCCACAACCTGCTCCGAAGAAGCCTTCACCTCACGCGCCATCAGCTCGCTGGTGGCCTCCCTGCTAACGCTCAGTTCTCGGTTCCCACCGACTTCACACACCAGCAGTATGTGAGCAGGCCGATTACTCCCTCCTTGCAGGTAGAAGTTACAGAAGATGAGACCTTCCACCTTCAACAATCTTAAAGATTTAAGGGTCAAAACCATTCAGGGGGGAAATGATGAGGGAGCAGAAGGCTAGATGAGGACAAAGCAGAAGTTGGCACCCTACACCGCCCCGCCCCCCATGTGATAAGTGTGACATTCCTCAGGCACTCCTGGCTGTCCCTGAGCTTTAATAAAATCACCTTTTTGCAAAAAAAAAGAAAGAAAGAAAGAAAGGAAGGAAGGAAGGAAGGAAGGAAGGAAGGAAGGAAGGAAGGAAGGAAGGAGGAAAGAAAAGAAAGAAAAGGAAAGGAAAAAAAAGAAAAGAAGGAAGGAAGAAAATGCTTCACTTAGGCTCTGAGGCAACTGTATCTCAGGGGCTGTTCCTTCTCCATCTCCTTTGCTGGTTCATCTTCACGCCCTAGTACAAAGGTCAGCAAACATGGCCCGCGGGTCAGCTGCCTTATTCTGTAAATGAAGTTTCATTGAACGCAGCCACACTCATTCATTTACATGTGGTCTGTGGCTGCTTTTGTGTTGCAAAGGCAAAGCGGACTCCTGGCAGCAAAGACCATATGGACCGGAAAGTTTAAAATATTTACTATCTGGCTCTTCAACAAGAAGTTCACCAACTCCTATTCTAGATCCATAAGTATTGGAGTTCCCAGAATTCGGTCTTTGTAGCTCCTTTCTACACTCACTCTCGAGGTTATCTCATCTGGCCCCATACTTTAAATATTATCAACACACAGACAACTCCCCCAAGATTTTTCTCTAGCATAGACTTCTTCTCTGAACTCTAGACCCATAACCCAACGGACTAGCAGGCATTTCATTTAGATGTCTAACATCTCCCCAAACAAAATTTACCTCCTGTTTCCCCCAATTTTTCCCTTCCACAAACTTCCATCTCACACCAAAAGCCTTGGAAATCATCTGTGAACCCTCTTTCTCTCAAACCCTACGTTCAACCCATCACGAAATCCAGTCGGTTCCACCTTCAAAATATATCCAGAATCGGACTGTTCCACACAACCCCACCCCACCCCACTGCTACCACAAATCCAAGCCACCACCCCCTCTAGCCAGGATCATTGCCTCCACACAGCTCTCCCACAGCGTGCTCTCAGGGCCCGCACCAGGCAGCCAGAACAATCCCTTCAATCATACACTGTGTTACTCCTTTGCTCAGAACTCTCCAGGGGTTTGATGAAGCTCCCCTTGGCCTCATGGCTACATCTGACCCCCCAAGTATCTCCAGCTTCAGGACCTCTCCTGGCCTAGACTGCCTTTGCCCCAGACATCCTCATGGATCACCCTCCACAGTCCTGGGTCTCTGCTCCGGTGTTACTTTATCACTGAGACCCTCCTGGGGACACACCCTCCCGGACACACCCTCCCCACACACTCTCCCCATTCCCTTGCTCTGCTTCATTTTTCCCCATTTCACATATCGGCCCTCCTACGAATTGACTTCTTTGTTTGCCATCTGTCTCCCCTCACTGGAATAGCATCTCGGGGAGGATGGGGACTGGGTCAGTCTTGTTCATTACTGCATCCTAAAGCCTTAGAACTGTGACTGTCAATTCTCACTATTTTGAGCAATGAATAAGTGAACACATCACATTTCAGAAGCTCACATCCCTGTTCAGGAAACTGAAGGAAGAGGGAGAGAAGCCCATCATTTCCATCAGGGTGAAATCAAAGAGCAGAGCCAGCCTCAAGCTCTCCCAGCCCTGTAGCCTGGAGCATCTCTCACCGACCTGTCCCAGGGAATGGGCAAGTTACCCGGTCGTCAGCAGCAAGGGGCCTACTGGCCAGCCCCTCCCTGCACCTCTCTGCAGAGCCTCCTGGAAACCAGGAGGAGGCAGGATGGAGAAACAGACAAGGGGCTGCTCTGGAGGCAGAAGGAGCCCCCTTTCCCCCTCCTAGACCCCCACGGTCACCAGGCCTGGACCAGAAGGGGTGGCACAGCTGGGGCTGTGCAGTTGAGGGGCCCCTGGGTGGCTCAGTCAGTTAAGCTTCTGCCTTCGGCTCAGGTCATGATCCCAGGGTCCTGGGATCGAGTCCCGCATCGGGCTCCCTGCTCAGTGGGGAGCCTGCTTCTCCTTCTGCCCCTCCTCCCACTCTTGTACACGTTTGCTCGCTCTCTATCAAATGAATAAATAAAATCTTTTTTAAAAATCTACAGTTCAGAAAGAGGTTATGCTTCTGCTTTTTCAGTGTGCTAGAAGTTGCTTCCTCATTTCCAAACACCGCTCTTGAGTTCCCCACCTCCTCCCCTTTCTGCTCCCTTTTTCTTTCTTTTCCTTTTGGCTCATAATGTTTCCTTCCTCTTCTCATATTCTGAAAACCTTAAGTTCCAGACAGGCAGAGGAGGGCTGGCAGAATAGGAACCAACCCAATGCCCCTTCCTGTGTTCTGGAACCCTGCAGGGCAATTTCGTTTTCAGTGGGAGCAAAATCAAGAGAGGCAGCGAGAAGGAGGGAATCCATAGGAAAACCCCAACCCATTAACTTCCTCCCTCCCAGTGGCATTGCCCGAGCTTATTACACAGGACGGATTCTGAGAAATGAAGCAAAGCCTGGGATGAGGGACACGCAAGGCACCTCTCCGCATCACCCCCTGACGGAGCCACATGGCCCCTCAGTGGCCTCCAACATCTCATGCTGTCTCTTGGCTCTGGATCACCACTCACACCCAGAAGGTCCCTTCTCTGTCCCAATCGCACTCATCCTTCAGGGCTCAGGACCCTCATCCTCCACGAGCCTTCTGTGATCACCTGTGCTCTCGTTGGCATCCACTTTTCTCAGGACCTACTGGACTCAGCCTCATGGCAGGACTCAGCTGAATGCACCATGTTCCGGAAGTCCCCTCACATGTACTACCATCAGCTAAGTCATCAAGTACCTGCCAGGGCCACACGGGGTGCTGTGGCCCACCCCCGCCACACCCAGGACACGTGCCAGCAAGAAGCCCCTATCGATTACGAGTAGGGTGGTGTCTGCGGGCAGAAAATCTGGTTTGTTCCACGCGAGCTCTTCTGCCTATTGCACATACAAACTGAGGCAAGTGGCTTTGCCTTTCCAACTATCTATTTCCTCCTGTGTACAATGGGGAGAAAGACACCTGCCCCATCTACCTCTGAAGCTTGCAAATACAAAACGTCATACAAATCTGTGTTGTTATTAAAATAAATAGAGCAGCAAAGCAGCCACGCGGCCCACACCAGTCCTCATCCAGCCCTACCTCTTAGCAGACCTCTCCACTCTCCCCTGTTCAGCCTGTGAAAGCCCCAAGATGTGGCCCTCACAGCCCCACCTGCTCTGCTGAGGGAAAGCGCCTCAGAGGGCCCCCATGCAGCCTGGGCACACACCATGGAGCCAGCCAGCTGTGACCGCCACAGACAGCGGGACTCTCAAGCTGCCCAGAGTTTATGGAACAAAGGAAAGCACCAGGGGAAGCAAAAGCAGTCTGGAAAACCAGCCACAAATGAGGCACTCAGTCAGGAAGCAGAACCAGGAGGGCACCGCTGGAGACCCTCCGCACCCAAAGTCACTCCTCTAAATGTGATGGCTGTCGGGAGCTGTCCGTGAATTCACCCGGTCTTATTTAATAGGTGAGTTAAGCAAAAGGTATGGCTTCTGGGAAGGAGAGGAGGGTGCTCCACACCTTCCTGCTGGAAATCTGCCAGCTATCCACAATAGCACGAGAAGCTCTACAAGACAGCCCACTCCAGAAAGGGTGCGCAGGCTCTGACACCCAAGTTCCTTGTCACCTAGCTCTGCCACTCACTAGATTTGTGACCCTGACCCTGACCAAGTCATAGCCTCCCTGAGTCTCAACTTCTCCACTTAGGACATCTGCAGATGTGTGTGAGGCATGTAAACACACCACCTAAAGGCTAAGCTAGGTCTGACCACTGTAAGGGACAAGGCTGGTGCTGTGTGTGGAAACGGAGAAGAGGGAAGGGGAGCAGGAAGCCTGCCCCTGCCCGTGGTACCCTTCCCTGCACAGAGATCCTGCACCCTCAACATCGGAAGCCAACTTTGAGCAGGGGAGCTTCGAGCTGCTCGGCCTTTGTACATTTATCCAATCTCACCGAATGGACTGAGGACACCTGGCCAGCTGCCTTATGACTTTTAGGGAGCAAGACACATTGTTACATGTATAGTCCCTGCTCCAACATTTGTGGTTTGAATAACTGATTTAAAGAACATGCTTTTCTGAGGTGTAAAACAACACACTCACCGTAAGAAATTTGGAAAATATAGGAAAGTTTAATAAAAGAATCAGATGTTTCCTAAAACCCGGAGATCAACACCATTATCACTCTGATATATTGTATTCCATTCTATTTTTCATGACGGTATGCATCTTTTTTATTTACAAAATTGTATTTATACTCTTTACTTTTAAACCTTTACTTACTATATATTATTAGCATTTTCCCATATTCTTATATATTATTCAATGTAACTTTAATAGCTTCTTTGATTTCCATTTTATGGATGAGCCATATTAGATTTAATTAATCCCCCTATACAATGTTTTGTTATAATGAATAATGCTGAAAGGAATATCTTTGATTAGAACTATTTTGCACAGCTCTCATTATATCCGTAGGATAAATTCCTAGAAGAGGAATTGCTTGCTGGTTTAGAGGGTATATTTTTGAGACATGTCTCCCGTGCTTGCAAATGATCTTCCCACTGGCTAAGTCTGCAAATGTCCACGTCCTGGCATTCATTACAACACAGGGCGTATCATTTTCATTTTTGCTAGTCTGGTAGGTGGATAATGATATCTTATTTCTAATGTACTATTTTAATTATTAGAGAGGTTGGGCACTTGTACGTCTCTTTCTGGACATTTGTGTTTCTTTTCTCTTTGTTTGAACTCCCTGTTCACATTCTTTGCCTACTCTTCCATCAGGGGACAGACTGATTTTTTAATACTCAATGGAAAAGAGAATTAGTTCACAGTCGTCTTTGCTGACCCTGTCCCCATGTTTAACAATCCCTCCATTAAGGCATTAACGTTAATGTCTAGCTTATATCCTTTTCCCGTTGTTGCAACCCATTTGCTCCCGTCCTGTCTGCCGTGGGGGACACTGCTCTCTCCCTTTCTCTCTCTCTCTCTCTTTCCCTCTTTCTCTCATCTACCCGTGTGACCTTTCCTTGTCACCTGTCAGCTTCTCCTCCAGGGGATGAAAAATTCATTTTCATTTTTGCTTGACTGAGGATAACTTAGGAAGTCAAAGGGTCACCCTGCGATGCTGTTCCCTCCTCTTCTCCCATTGCCAGGGTCTTCCTTCCTCCCTCATCACTGCTCACCTCGACGGCGGCAAATGACTTCAGGACCAGGCCCTTAGCCCAGCCTTGCCTCATCCCAAACGTCACCCCCACCCTCCATTCCACAACTCATGTGTCCTAAATGCGAATGTGACTGCCTTTTCCTGCCTAAAACCCTTCCGCTCCTCAGTGTGGCCAGCTGGTCCCTCCCTACCTGGGCACACTCCCACCCCCTGTCTCTCCTGCACCCCCAAAAACATACCTCATGCACTCAGATGCAGCAACACCCGAGATTTACTCATAGTGCTCTGACACACGGTGCTGTTTCATGCTTCTGAGTCTTGCCAGCACGGCTGACCTCCCTCTCCCCTCCCCCCCTCCCCTCCCCCTCCCCATCCACCTGGTGGGATCCCCTTTATTTCTCAAGTCCCTGTCAGGTGTTGCTCTCTCCAAGAGGCCTCACCTGACCATACCAAGTAAGGGTAGCCATGTGTACCCCGCATCCAGGACATGCTACCATCGTGCCCCCCACACCTTATTGCCTTCTGCTGCAGTCTGACACTGAAGCGGGGGGTCAGCCTGAGTGTCATTCTGAATGGAAAGGAAAGGAACAGCAGCAGCAGGGCTGAGACAAGGCCACCCTGGGTAAGCCTGCCCATCTGTTTTCTCCCGGTTCTCTCTATGGACGTGGGCTCTTTTACCTTCCCAGGACAGGCGCGGCAGGCCCTTGGCTTTCTGTCCTTTGTTGTGCTCTCCCACCTCCTTCTCTCCCTCAGCTTCTCAGCTCTCTCCACCCTTCCAGCCTGTCTCACCACCCGGGCAGCCCAGCCCCTGGTGCCCACTGTGCCCTCTTACCCCTGGGCTCCTCAGACACACATCCTGCGTGGCTGCCTCAGGGGCTAACGGGCTTCCCTGGAAAGTTCCTGCAGGACAAGGACCACGCCTATCTTGTTTCTGACAGACTCCCCAGCGCCTGCCTCAGGGCCGGGCACAGTGCTCAGGATGCCTTTGTTAGCACAGAAACGTGGTTCTGGACACCCCCTGCCAGCTCCTAGCCAGCCCAGCACAGCCTTCCGTGTTTCTTTCCTTGTACTCAGTGACTACACACACGCACTTCCTAATTATGAATTTATTTTGTGGTGTTCATTTCACCAGTTCATCTTGCTTCGTATGTGGCTCAAACCACTGCAAGGCAAAGCCGGCATAGCCTCTGCCTCATTCTCGAGAGCGTGAGGCTGTTTTCATCAGCAGGACCCTGCTCCTCCCCTGACCCCACAGTGAGCCAGCCTCCAGGCCTTGAGATAGCCCACCCCCTTGTCACAGTGTGTGCCTTCTTCGGGCCCCCTCCCCCCCCGAAGGCTCCTCCCAGGGGGATCCAAGCATGCCCCCAAAGATGTATCTGTCCAGTGATGAATCAAGTCTGGCTGGAAGGAATGTGGACTGTCAGCCCCACGTTGTAGAAGCTTCTCTCAGAAAGAATCTGAATGAATTTCCAAATTCTGTTTTGTTTAGTAAAGGTAACTGGTGATATAAGGGTCTTGTCCAGATCCCATGCATGCTGTGGACATCTCATTTCATTTATCCAAGGAGGAGCTTGAACTAGATGTCTCAAGTCTCTCAGCTCTGTAAGATTCAGATGGAATAATATTTTTCCTCCTCGCTCTGTACCTGGTCCCCTCTTTTCTGCTCCGGTTTCTGGCAGACATGCCCCCGGCCCTGGCCTTGCAGCAGCCCCTCCCAATCACTGACTGAGGCTGAAGAGTTTTGCTGTATAAATCAGGGAAGGTGGAGTGGAGTACCCCGTGCTAGTAAAGGGCACTCAGTAAACACTGCTTAACTGCAGGTGTCCCTGTCTCCACCATTTGGTTAGAGAAAAATTAGGAGCCCAGAAAAAGTAAATGGTCTATTCAATTTGGAAGCAAGAGAAAAAATGAGCTACCAAGCAAAGAACACTAACTCAAGGGATGGAGGACCTCGACTCTGGTCCTGGCTCTGCCATCGGGTCAGAGCGTGAGGACACCAAGGCCTGCTGCCTCCCTGGGCCTCATTGGCCACAACTGGGAATGAAAGATTAGACTTGGAGAGCCCCAAGCAGTGGACAGGCTCTGCCAGTCCAGGCGGTACCTGGAAGGGCCACGCAGGCTAGACACAGCCCTTCCTGCCATCCCAGGGACTTGGGCCCTCAGCCACTTTGATAGCCTCAGAGCAAAGGTGAGGTTTCTGGGACACCACAAAGGGCCCTCCTGGGGAAAGGGCCAGGATCCGGGGAGCAGACAGCCCCTCCTGCAGGCTCCTCACAGCACTCCACCTCCTCCTCCAGCTGAATCTCCTGCTTACCCATTTCCTAAAGATCATCACGGAGGCTCCA
This sequence comes from Zalophus californianus, assembly GCF_009762305.2. Lineage (NCBI taxonomy): Eukaryota > Metazoa > Chordata > Mammalia > Carnivora > Otariidae > Zalophus > Zalophus californianus. The sequence continues at coordinate 165,534,896 of NC_045596.1, read as the reverse complement.
CAACCTTCCCTTTTTAACAACTCTTGCTGACGGAAAATTCTTCCTCATACCTAATCTAAGTCCATCTGCTGCAATTTCTGTCTATTTTCTCTCGTTCAATCCTACTGGAGATGGAGAACAGCTGGTCGCCATCCTCCATGTAACATCCCCTCCTAAACCAAAATCAGTTATTACATCACCCCTCAGCCTGTTTTTTCTGTGGCATAACAACCACCATCCCTCCAACCTGCCTTCACGGATTCCAGCTCTGAAAGCATCCCTGAGCACCGTGGCCCACACTGGAGCATGCTCCGCAAGCTCCAAGTCCTTCTGGAGCTCTAACATCCTCAGCTGGATCTAGGACTCCAGGGGCAACATCCAGAGAGAAGGGCAGAGCAGAAAGGGGATCGATGAGAAAACAGTCCAAGCCCCTGGCTGTATATATGAAGAAACTGAGGTCAGAATAGGCAAAATAAGTACAGTGCTCAAGGTCAAGTCTGAGGGATCAGGCTCCGGGTGCTAGACGCCAAATACTGCCAGCGCATTCCCCCACGTGGCTGCAGCATGTCCTTGACGGGGTGAGAGCACGACCAGCCGTCACTGAAAAGCAAAGGTCCACAACTGCCCAGACACTCCCCGCCCAAACTCCATCTTCTGAATCCCGAGGCAGATGTCTGCAATTCCACTATGAACAGCTTGGATTTCCATTAAGAACACAAACACCTCTGTCAGTGGCAACACTCTCAACTATTTACACCCTAGTAAGAATAAGTAGATCTGATCCTTCCTAACTCTGGAGAGAGAGAGAGATTTAGGGGTAAGAAGGGAACAAAGAACAAAGGAACTGGGAGAATGACAGGCACATTTCACTGCTGGCTAATGCGTCCAAGGTCAGTCCTTTGCATGGGAGCTGAGGGTGGGTGGGTGGGTGTCAGGACAGGGGGGCAGCGAGGGTTCTGCGTGATGGAGTCCCAGCACATCTAACAGGCCTGTGCTCAGAACCGTCTGCCCTGCCTGCCTCATGAGGGGTAGCTGCACCACCACATGTGCTCTGGGGAGGTCTGCGTGGAACAGAACGTGGTGAAGGATTGTTTCACTGCTCCCGCAGGGCAACTCCATGTGCATCCCAGAATTCTTGACTCCCCTTGGTTAACTGTTCTACAAGTGAGGTGAGCAGGGTGTCCAAAATTAAATCTCAACCTCTAGGGTGACCTTAAGTGACAGGAAGGAAGAATCAGAAGGGAAGGAAGAAAGAGAGGCATGTATCAGATTAAGTAAGATCGTTCAGCATGCAATAGCTCCCGAGCAGGGAGGGAGGAAGGGGGCGTGTGTGTGTAAGGAAAAGTGAGTCAGGTGAGCTATTTACTAACAATTTGGGCTATGAAATTTTCCTAAGAATGAAGGGGAAAAATAACCGTGGGAGGTGAGTACATTTCAGAGCCTAGATTTCAAAACAGCCTTCATCCTGTGATGAATAAAGAGAAGCATCATGCTCCAATCTCTTCACCTTTCAGGGGATACTCCAGACTACTTCAAACCTCCAGACACGCACCCCCAGAATAACTGGGGAGTTCATGCCTCCACCCAAGAGAAAAAAGACATCTCAACAGCACTCAACGAAAACACCTAACACAATAAACGTGCTTATTTGATTTCTTCAAAACCACAAAATTAAATTTTAAAACAGAAGGACTAAAAGGCTCTTCTCTGTTAAATTTTCATATATTTTCAATCCTATTTTCAGGGGACAGTTTTCTTTAACAGCAAAATTGGCACAAAATGACAAGATCAAAGTAGGTTGGCAAAGAGATTACTGATGTGTTTATGATGAAAAGAGACGACAGGAAAGAAAACAGAAAAGTAAGGAAGGGACTTTTACTTGCCAGGTAAGTCACCCAGGGCTTGTGAAAGCAGAAAAAGGCAACCCCTGCTCAGCACAGTAGTTAAAAGAGAGAAAGCCTAGTTGCCCAATTGGGGAGAGGAGAAAATGCTTGATCTATGGATGGTGCTTGCCCAGGGTTCTGGCGAAAGCTACCATGTTTAATGAAATGACGAGTAACTAATTTTCCGCAATCAGTCCCTTCACACACAAACAGGCACCATGCTTCACAAGGAACCAATCAGCCTAACACCAGAGATTGAATTCTCCAAAGTGGATCACAGCGGTGGGGCTGGATCCTGGATTTCATGCTCCATCCAAGGTGAAGTTGCAGTGATGGTGTTTTGCATTCCATCAATTATTCTCCAGCTCCTATTATGCTTTTTTTAGTCTAGAGTTGTTATTTTAACAATCTTTGTTCCAAATGGAGAACTACAAGGAAGAGGAATGAGGAGGAGGGAGAAGAAGACAAGCAAGCGCTCCAGTGTGTCCCACTTGCACTTCCCAACGCTCCCTCTTCTCCCTCCCCCAACCCTGCCTTTTTTCTCTCCAGCATGAGTCACCATTCAGGAGCTGGTTTAAAAGCCTTACTTTGAATGTCCTCTATCATGATAGAAATCAAGCAGATCAGCATCAATTAAAAGGACCCTCAATTTTCGCTACTGGTTTTTGGTTTGAGGCACCCCTGAAACTCAAAAGCATTTTCTAGTTTTATTACTGCCTTCTTGAAAACCAAGGTGCCCCTCTCAAACTCCCCCCACCTGCTGGGTGCCACCTCTCCTGGGCTTTCTGGGGGTCATGTGCCCTAGAGAGAACACAGGGGAGAAGGCGTGTGGCCAAATATGCCCCAACAGCAGACAAAAGCTCAGCGTCCACTCCAGACGCCCAAACACAAAGGCATAATTTGCAGGGCTGTAAGTTTGTTTTGTTTACTGTCAGACAACATGTGCAGAGGAGAAAGCTGCCTATATCCTGACCAAAAAAAAAAAGTCAGGCAGCTGTTTTTTTAACCATTGTGAGTAGAGCTTCGACAATAAGGACTCCCACCCAAAACAGCTGTGTAAAGGAGGTGGAGAACCTGTTGTGGCAGTTAAAGAATTAAAAGCTGAGAGTGATTTGTGGAGCCAGAGAAGGGTGACTGTCATTCGCACCTCAGGAGGAAGGGTGTCATAGGGACAAGGGGTTGCTGGAGGATCTCTCCCAGGATGTTCACTTTTTCCCAGGACTGGGAATCGAACACCCCAGCTTCAGAACTAGGATAGAAATCAGGGTGAGGCAATTCACCTGACCTCACCAAAGCCCCAGGGACTTGTAAGATCGGTCCTGGACTGACAGCTTCAGAGCATCCAGCAGGTCAGAGGACATACCTGGTGAAGTGCTGTAGGGCATTCAAGTAGGAGCTGCCTGCGCCAAAGCAGGCAGGAAGTTCAAGACCAAGCACATCACCTTTCTCTCCATGGGGACCTTGCTTCCTAGGAGGCCTGACTCCTCCTGTCTGCAGAAGTTCTGGGACAGGAGTTTTCCCCAGAACCAAAAGTGGGTCTCAGAGCAAGAGAGGCCCTTGTGATCCCACAATTTAGAATGCACAAGGGTGTTTCGAGGCTGAACCAGCCGCTGACCATGGCAAGCTTTTTTGCTTGAAGAGCAACGATCAGAAACAGTGTAGATGGTGGCTCCAGCACCCTCTGGGGCACAGACGTACCTGCACACCTAAACAGAGGCAGCCCCTAGGAGTCTGCCCCTCCCACCAGCCTCCACCTCTCAGAGCGATTGGCATGCTCTGCCCTGGACAACCCTTCTCTGATAAGGGTGTAACCTTCACAGGGGATACAGTTTAGCTCCATCCCCCTTTATTTCAGGACACACCACCCCTGAAAAGTCTTCCAGTTTTCAGGAGCTAATCAATTAAGTAATTTTTTTTCCTCCGAGAACTGTTTCATTGGTTTCTGAAGTTGTGTGTCACACAGATGCCCATCAGGTCAAACAGGACAGCCACCCACACCCCAGGAAATTTCTTTTCCCACCCCCCCCAAAAAAAATGAACTGAGACAGAGTGGGCAAAGGGTAGGAGGGAGGAAGGAGACAGAAGTTTGAGAAAGGACTCAAGTTGAAGGTCACGTAGTTGGGGGAAGGCAGGTCAAGGTAATGGAAAGGGGGCAGACCCTATGGCAGAAAACCCAACCAACCAATCATATTTCTCAGCATCAGCCTCCCAGTGATGGGTTTGCCACGAAGCAGCACATCCAGGGGTCCAATTCCCTTCACCCAACAAATCTGAATTTACACCCCAACCGTGCAGTCACCCTAGCCCCAGACCAGACCTATTTCCACAGACCTGAGTGCAGCTAATTGAGAGAGTAGTAAACAAAGCCAGTTCTAGACAGCGCAGAAGTTTTCCAAATTGTCAGCTTGTTTTTATCCCAACAAAAGACGGTGATTTCCCACCTTTGTCACATTTCCTCCCCTAAACTTTTCTTTCTGCAATCCGTCTACATATGCTAAACCTCTAGCCACTGAGAATGCCAGAGCCGGAGCAGCACCCCCCGGGACGCAGGCAGGAGTACCTTTTCCGCGGAGCAGAGGGGCTGGCGGCCAGAGGCTCGCTGCCCTGCCGAGCCGTGGAAGGATGCTGTCAGGATGGAGCACGCTGAGGATTACGCGTTCCTGTCTCTGCGACCAGACCTTTCGGCAGCTCGGCCCAACTGTGCTAGCGATGCACTTAGCAATTATCTGCTGGCGCCGACGCCCCGCCCTCTGCTCCTGCGATTGGCTCTCCGGTCCCGGGCAGGACTGCATTGGTTTCAGCCGACCTCACTCATTGCTTTGGCTCCTACTATTATCTAAGCCATCAAAGGAAATAATTCCATGTTTCATTGACAACCTGTAAGGCTCTCCTCCTCGGGCCCGGGGTCGGGGCAGGACTGGGAGTCCAGTGGAGGGGAGAGTAGAAAAAGTGGGGGGGGGGTGAAGGAGAGCTCTCGAGAAGGGGTGGGGGGTGAGAGAGAGAGAGAGATGGAGCTATCAAGCAATCAGATTTTTGCTCCAGCATTTTAACTTCCACAAAACAGAGCCCATAGCAACAATTTTCTGGCCTTATTTTTCCCCCAACTGGTGAATGTTCCTGAGGGCAGAGAGAAATCTAACAGTGGGGTTTCTGCTTGTGTCAGGCTCTGGAAAGCAGAGCAAGGTAAGGGCTGAAGGAATATAGTGATGTTTTTTTCCCGGGGCCACCCTGGAGGGCATGTGAAGGTCATTTTAGATTATTTGGGGGGACATATTATGCGCCTTCACTGGACTTTGTCCATCATTTTTCCCTCACGGTCCACCTAAACCCCCAAGCTGGAAGACAATTTCCCTTTGCAGCCTCTTCAGAGTCTCAGAAGAGCTGTTCTCAGAGTCAGTGGAAGTCTGGGATTCCTCACAATTCTCGCTGGGAGGGCCAGAGAGACAGGCATTCCAGAGCTCACCATTCTGTTGAACCCTCACCTTTGCTTATTCTGACTGGTTTCAATTAATGATTTAGACTTGTGTCATCAGCCAAAGCAAGGGGAGAGAGGAGAAAGAACTCAAGGGGTGGGGACAGGCTAAATGCTTTTCCTTGTTCAACAAAAATTCATAAAGCACAAGTTTTGGCCTGTATTTCTCTTAATGTATTTTTTTCACCATAGGCAAAGGACATTATTTGGTTGATGAATTTTTTATTTTTAAGAAAAAAAAAGAATTTAAAAGGGGTCTTTTAAAGAAAGTTCTTAGAATGGCAAGTTTCAGATTAGTTAGAAACTAACCCTTCACCGTTCTGGGATCTGCACATCTTTGAGCCCAGGCTGTAGTTCCAGTTCCTCCCCCGAGGCCTGGAACCACAACAACCCTTATCACCATCTGCATCCTCCGAAGCAAATGGCCTGATCCCCCTGCCTTGTCCAGTGAGCAGCTGCTTCGTGTGCACACGCCTGGCTTCCCTAAATATATTGCAAGCTCCGTGAGGACAGAGACAGCATCATGTATATTTTTATAACTCCACAGACAGCACCTAGCACTCAGTGAGTGGGCTGACTAATAAAAACCCAATTCAAAACAAAAAGTGTGCATGGTACTACGCCTCGTGGAATCATCATGGCGCAGGCAGCCCTCATCCAGCGGGGGCAGGGTGGGGAGGGGGCGCAGCCTGGAGTCCAGGAGGCAAAAATTCCAGACTGACACTGTGACTACTGCAGCTAGGAAGTCCCTCCCAGTGCTCAGGGTCTCTGTTCTCTCTAGAAAATGAGGCAGCTCTTCATCAGTGCCTTCCTTCTCCCTCAAGCATCAGAAGGAAATGAGATGTGGGATGCACATTTTATTTGTGAGACATCTACCTCCAAAAATTAAGTCATTTCCATAATGGCTTTCCAAATATCAGTATAGCTCAAAGGAGAGTGACTGTATATTAAAAATAAAAAATTAGGACAGGGGATGTGGCAAAATATTTATTTTCTATTTTATCCACTTGTCTAGATGAAATTTCTTACAAAGATGCAGTGATGAAATTAATCTTAGCTATTCATTTAAAATTGACACTGCCCCAGAAAATCTGGCATGTTCCGTCATGGTGTAAAAACCATAAATAACACCTTTATGATTTAAGCAGTAAGATTTCCACATCCAAGAGAAAGTGGGCTTCAGCTTTGTTCCCTCACACTATCCCTCTGTCCTCCGTGGGGAAAAAAAAATACGAGAAATAAACTAAATTATAAGAACTCTCTTGAGCATCTGTCAAAAGTTCAGTTGTCCTTAAAGGAAGAGGAAAACATTTCAAGTGATTTTCTAAAATGCTTTGTCTAAAACAGCTTGTCCTTACATGTACTATTTGCCTTTTGAAGATGAGAGAGAGAGAGGGAGCTGCAAACAGTTGTTTATGTCACTGCCTTTTAAGCTGCCTGGTCATAAAATATTCTCTTTGAGAGAAGGATGATCCCTCTGTGTCCCATAGATCAGCTGCTTAATTCTGAGAGTTAGAGAATGCATATTAAATATACAGATTCCACTGGTACTTGCATTTGTACTAAATATCAACTTCAGACAATTTAAATGCACTGGGTTATGAAATGTACCGAATTCCAGTCTGTGGCCAGGACCCTGGCAGAGCAGTCCACTTGGACATAACAGTTTCAGTGCCTGAGCAGTCTGTGAGGTTTTAGGGGGGGTTCATGTTCCACTTTGAGTCATTAAGGCAAGAATGGGTTTCGTTATTAAAGCACAAATGAAAGAGCGGCCACTGGAACCACCATCTTTCTTGCGGATAACCACTTGCTACAACAAATCACCCTGACCTTCCGTGGGAGGCTGGAGAAGCCCTGCGTTACGCTTCTGTTTATACCATTTTCTCAGTTATCATTTATTTACGCCAAATTCTGTTCCTAAAAGGGAGAAGAGGAGAATAAATCTAGGCAATGCCAAGAAAGAAGGAAATGTGTGAAAACATGAGGGAAAAAAAAAAAGAGGGTGACTTTCAACACTACATCTTTGCTAATTGAGTTGAGCCACACAGTACCATTTCAGTGAAAACATGATATTAGCAGGATTTCTTCAAGCCAGCATTGGATGAAGGAAAGGTTTTTCAGAAAACTTCTCCCATCTCCCAGCACAGCTCCCTTAAGTAGAGAAACTTGGAGGAGCGTACTCACAGCTTTCTCTTCCAGCTGATGGCTGTTGTGAAACTTCATGTAATCTAATTCCTTCTCCCTCCACCCGCCCACTCCACCCCCCAAATTAAACCTGTGGAGCCAGTGACATTTCCACTAAGTACGAGAGAGGACTGTGGTTGCCAGGAAGGTGTCAGTCACCATGAACCATTTTTAATGATTTCATTAATTACTAATGAGTCTTCAGAAAGTTGGTATTAAAAGAGACAAGGGCTTCACGAGGTTTGAAGACAGTAAGGAATATTTTAGTATTTAAAATGCCCTGCTAGGGCACCTGGGTGGCTCAGTCGTTAAGCATCTGCCTTCGGCTCAGGTCATGGTCCCAGGGTCCCAGGATCGAGCCCCGCGGCAGGCTCCCTGCTCAGCAGGAAGCCTGCTTCTCCCTCTCCCACTCCCCCGGCTTCTGTTCCCTCTCCCGCTATGTCTCTATCTGTCAGATAAACAGATAAAATCTTTTAAAAAATAAAAAAATAAAATGCCCTGCTAAATAAAAGCAGGTGATTCTGGTGGTTCGAGTCATGATTGTATTTATTAGTGAGCCAGAGTTGTAAGTAACCTGAAGGAAAGAGAGAGAAAGACAGAGACGGACAGAGATTTGTAAGATGAAATTGCCCACCTGAATTCTGTTTTGCTTCAGTTAAATTCTTCATAAGAAATATGGAGCTAAAAGCTGTCATTAAATATCGTCCAGCAGTGCACCAATTGACAGAATTTGGAGAACTGAATTAAGAAGATCAGCATGTCTTCCGTGAGGCTGGCTGATCACATGTGGCATGAAGCCCCCTTCCAGAATACGGGTCCGCACACGTGAATACAACTGTTGGACGCCCTGCCTGCCGGAACCCATGTCCTAACATAGAAGTCTTCTTGAAAGGACCCGTTGGACATGCTCACGATACCTGCCACACATCATTTTCTCTTTTGTAAATCAGAATAAGAATAATTATTTCTAAGGCTGTTGGCAGAATGATGGCAAACCAACCTACAAAGGATTACAGAAATGTCCTGCCACTTGATATTAAGCAGTGATGTCTTGGCATGGGCCACTATGAATGTGATGCATAACCACTTCGCTCCACTAGTACAGGATGTCAGATCAGCTCTTGGAGTGGGACCAGAAGATGCTCAGAGGGGCAGAAAATACGCTCCAGGCACAGGGCACAGCTCTGGGCAATGACGTTTTACTTCCTCTTGCCTAAGGAAATTCTCAAACTGCCCCGTCAATGTACAGCATGTAGAAGAGAAGACCCTGGGTATGAAGGTGTCATCCAGGTAATCTGCTACAAGGCAAAAAAATTTTTAAGTATGCATATTTTATTATTAAAGTCCTGCCAATTTTGTGTTCTACTCCAAAATATATCCATGTTTGTTTTAGTACATGAGTTAAAGAATGATTTGCCCCAAGGGTGCCTGGGTGGCTCAGTCGGTTAAGTGGCTGCCTTTGGCTCAGGTCATGATCCCAGGGTCCTGGGATCAAGTCCTGTTCAGCATGGAGTCTGCTTCTCCCTCTCCCTCTACCCCCTCCCCCGCTCATGCTCTCTTGCGCGCGCTCTCTCTCTCTCTCAAATAAATACATAAAATCTTTAAAAAAAAAATGATTTGCCCCAAGTATTTGTGTAACACTGAGTTTCCAGGAAGATGCTTCCCACATATGAGTTACCTAGGGTTTGAGAAACATAGGCCTAAAGTTCCTGGCCTCCCCTCTGGCTTCTGAAGTTAGGTGACACCTGGCTCCATCCTACCAGTCTAAGCTCTTCCACCCTCATCCTCATGTACCCCAGTCCCTGTGAACATGCTCCTTCTGGCCTCCCGAGCTTCTCCTGGCTCTTCCTCCCTCCCTGCCATCTCCTAACAAGACCACAGCCAGACTTCAAGAGCCAGGCACATCTCTCCTCCCCTCGGACTCCTGTCTGCTTGGCTGTTTGAATTTCCCCTTCTGGGCTACTCCCCAGAAGACAGGTGCTGGTTTCCTCTGTAACAACTTCCAGAACACCAGCTTCCCTTGGTTTCTCCCCACCAAGACCCTCATCAGTTTGCTGGTAGAGCTCTGAGCCTTTTCTCCTCTATCCTGAAAGGCTCTGACTGCTCTTAAAAGGGAGGCAATAAGATTCCATCAGGTCCCCTTAGCCACCACCCCCCACCAAAATAAATCTCCTTCCTCCTCGATGAGGAATGCTTCTGTTTTACCACCTAGTTTATTAAGGGAAGCAGACACTTTCTTCTTTTGACTTTATTTTAGGATCATAAGACAATCAAGGCCTGTTTTAAACAAGGTCCTTTCACTTGTATGAAGAGTAGGGAATGACCAGTTATTGCTGATTCCCACAGAGACCAGGGCAGAAGGCCTGGCTTTTGTCCCATGGTGCAAGACAGATGGGCTAACTGTGAAGAGACAGTCTTGGGATCCAGTTTGCCTCCAGTTTCCCTCTTATCTCTAAACTCCAGTATATTTCTTCTCACCCCCTCATGCCCCTTTCTCTCCCCTCTTCCCTTCCTTATGATTCCTGCTTTCCTTTTTAATTTTCAATCTTAGACCTCATGATAAATATTCCTAAAATTCTCTTCTTCCTTTTATAGGCAACTTATACTGATCATTGAGCCATTTAGAGAAAAGAAGACATGAAAATCTAACCAAATGGAGTAAATAAAATGCCTCCTCTTTGCCTAGATTGCCTGGAGGGAAAAAAAAAAGAGCAAATATATGATTTTTTAAAGATTTTAGGCTAAAAGGTGTCTGTGAGGGCAGACTGAAACAAAGTCATATGGAGCATGTTACTGATGTTTCTGAGGGGTTGGGTTGGGGGGTTATTCCCAAGGAACTTCAGCAACTGACTCTAAAATCAGCAAATTCACTACAACCAGTCCCATTTCTAAGCATGCAGCATGGACGTCTGAGGGGGCTGGAGGATCCAGCAGGGTGTCAGATGAGGAAGGAAAGAATGATGGCACCAACTTTTCGGCTTAAATCTTCTTAGCATTGGTTTTACAAAATGTCTGAGCGATGAAGTTTCAGAATCCAACTCTGCTTTTTAGCTGTTAAAGAACTGTTAAGAAGGTCTTAAGCTTTCAGAGGAAAGCTTTGAAATCAACACAAGCTCCTTAAAACAGTCTCCATAGCTCAAGACATTGAAGGGCTAGAAAAGAACAGACACGCCAATATATTTATAGCAATGTCACTGGCATGATTAGGAGTGGCCTTCAGTTTTTTTCCCCAACTTGCAAGGCACTGCTGGGCTTCTGTGATCTGCGGTTTCTATGAACTGGTGTTCCTTTCATAGTTCCTTCCTCCTGGCTCCATTGAGAGCAGCATTTCTGTAAGGAAATATGGTCCTTCTGCCCTTGTAATAGGCACGGTGCCATGACCCAGTCTATGAGAATAAGGCATAAATGCAGATTCATAAGTGGAAGTTTTAATGAAGCTCATAATCAGTTGCATAGAAAGGCCCAGCTGGGATTCTCCATCTTGGCAGGTTAGAAACATATTTCTTGAGGTTATGAAGTAAATGTAAAGCTTCTCCAAAACTAGGCTGGGGAAATTCTGCTGGACTCCTCACTCTGATACTGAAGGTTTCGACAAGTTGGGGGTGGGGGGGGCAGAGAGTTCATAAACAAATGTTTATCAAAGAAAGAAGCCTGACCAATAGGACATTTTAAAAACCGAGATCAATGAAAAGAATATTTGCTGTTCAATATGTAATGATAATGGAAGTTGGAGAATCCAAGAACAACGTCCTGACCTAACAAGAGCACAGGGCCTAAAACACACTAGGGCTCCATAACGAGTTGTTGAAGAGTGGACGAGTGGATGAATGAATTGTATCACTGGCTTAAACCTTTGGCCCATTTACCATGACTTCATCTTCTGGAGTAACAAATCATATGTTTGTAGGAGGGAATGACTTCCTTTCCTGACTTCACATTTAAAGATTAGGAATGTCCCCTAAACATCACATCTTTGTGAGTACCTCTACACGCAAGCAACACTACACAAAACCACCTTCACCTTTTCCAATTTATTTTGTCAAACATCCTCACCAAGTTTCCAGGGCTTCCTAACACTGCCTAAAATTACTTCTGGATGGTAAGGGTATATGTGATTAATAAAACTTTCTTCAGTTGCTCTGGAAGCCCCCTCACCTCATTGCTAACCCTTCATTTATATCTGATCACTGTCAAGGTCACTGATGCTGATGAAGAGTTAGTGAGGCGTTCGAGTTTTAGGGAACTATTCTAAAATATAATATGTTTGTATTAGTCAACTTGGGCTGCCATAACAAAATACCATAGACTGAGTGGCTTAAAAAAATCAGAAATTTACTTTCTCACAGTTCTGGAGGCTGGAGTCCCAGGTCAGGTTCTGGCAGGGTTGAGTTATGGTGAGGGCTCTCTTCCTGACTTGCAGATGGCCATCTTCTTGCTGGGTCCTCACAAGATGAAGAGAGAGAACTTGTTGGTGTCTCTTCTTATAAGAACACGAATCCTATCAGATCAAAGCCATGCCCTACAACCTCATTTAACTTTAATCACTTCCCCCAAAGTCCTATCTCCTATAATCACACTGGGCATTGGGGATTCAAAATGTGAATTTTGAGGGGAGACTGGGTGGCTCAGTTAGTTAAGTGTCTGCCTTCGGCTCAGGTCATGATCCCGGGGTCCTGGGATGGAGCCCCACATGGGGTTCCTTGCTCAGCAGGGAGCCTTCTCCCTCTCCCTCTGCCTGCCACTCCCCCCTGCTTGTGCACTCTCTCTGTCTCCCCCTCTCACTGTCAAATAAATAAATCTTTAAAAAAAATATGAATTTTGGGAAGACACGATTTAGTCCATAGCTATGTTCTTTTGTCTTATTAGAACATTTTAATTCTTCCTGAAGATGGAAGAAATGGGATGTATGACATCCCAATATCTTATACTTCCCAAATTGTAATTTTCTGTGGCTTCTGGAAACTTTTTTTCCCTTTTCTTTAGCCTCTTCTTTTTCTTCTTGCTATTGTCATTACTAAATTTGCTAATTTTCAATATTAGAAGCTTTAAAAAGCATTATAGAATTAAAAACCCACTATTTGTGTGTTACAATAAATGACACCCTACACTATTTGCAACCTTTCCTCCTGCCTGCATTAGTCCTCCCTTTCATGGCCTCCAGCCTTCTTCGACCTTTGGAGCATCCTCAAAATCCCGGGTCTGCATTCTTCTTGAGTGATTCCTGGTGACCTCGGCTCTCCCAAGCCCTCCAAACTGTCCCTTTGCATAAGCAAACATTCTGGGTAGCAGAGAGGCTCACCCACTAGGAGATCTATGTGCAAGGAGGGTCTTGTAGAAAGGAGGTGCTCAATAAATGCTTATAGATGGAATGAAACATCTGTTGGTCTGACATAATTGCCATTTGCAGAGCAGTCTGGAAAAAAGATAGACTACTTGGCCGATATTTGGTGCATTCTTTTTAATTTGGCAAGAGCTGGATGAGGAATCAGAGGATCTGGTGATAATTCCCAGCTATGTCCTTTCCTACCCATAGCAAGCAACCTTCTCCAAGGTTTAGTTTCTGTAACATTAAAAGGTATATTGATGCCTATCTTAAAATAAAGTTAGGAGGATTATTACATAAACTAATGTATCTGAATTCATCAGCATAGTGCTGGATATGAAATCTTTCTCAATAAATGCATTTTGAGTCGAATAATGTCACATGAAAACAATGCATTACTTCTTGTTAATGTACATATAGAAGTTTGCTGGGCTATTTACTGCCTCTTAGGTAAGTTCTCCTTGACTGAAGTACACTGATACAAAGTAAATTATGGTTTCTTCCTTATGAATATGACTATTATATATCAGCTCCTCTTAAAATGGTTACTTAAAAGGACTTTGGGAGACCAAAGATAATAGTAATTTCCTTTTTTCCTAGTAATTTAGTAAAAAAAAAGTTAATCCTTTTAGATATGAACATTAATTCAAAATACAGTATTTGGGAACAATGTATTAAGAAAATCAAATAATAGGGGCGCCTGGTGGCTCAGTTGGTTAAGCGTCTGCCCTCCACTCAGGTCATGATCCCAGGGTCCTGGAATCGAGTGCAACATTGGGCTCCTTGCTCAGTAGGGAGCCTGCTTCTCCTTCTCCCTCTCAACTTGCCCCCAGTTGTGCTCTCTCTCTCTCTCAAATAAATTAATAAAATAAAAGAAAAAGAAAATCAAATAATAAATACAGTTTGACACTTTTAACAATTTTTACACTTACTTTAATGTGACTTGATTTTATTCTACCAAATATTTGAGTGGAAAACTATTTCAAGTAAGTTTATAAGTCTTAATCTTTATTCCTCTAATCAAAATCTTCAGGATCATGATACTGACTCTGGCATTATGGGAACAAATGTCAGCTTGGCATCAACAATCCTTAGCTATGAAAGCACTATGTAATAGAAACTACGGAAAACAGCTAAAATAGTGTTTTGAAGAAAATTCCTTACGAATGCATTAATAAATAAAATGTCCTAAATACTTACATTAATAATCAAAAGAAACTGAAAAATTTAATTAAACGTACTATAAGCAAGTTAGAAACAAAAAAAGAAATATGTCTAAAATAAATAGAAACAATGATTAATTAAAATAAAACCAGAAATTAATAAATCAAGAAACTAAAAATGGCAGGATAAATACATAATTAAATGGTTCTTTGACAAAAGCAAACAATAAAATTAATAAGCTGCTAACTCACCCAATCAAGCAAAAGAGGGAAGTAGAATGGCTCAAAATATGAAATGATAAGGAGAAAGTAACCTCAAATACAGAGAAGTTATCTGAAGAGGATATTTTATTCATCTTTATGCAATAAATTTGAAAACCCAAACACAATGGAAAATATGAGACAAAAATGTAACATAAATGAGATAGTAAATCCAAACAGACCCATTACCATAAAAGAAATAGAGAAAATTGTCAAAGAACTACACCCCCAAGAGATAGCAGCTTGTTTTACACACGGATACTACCACAACTTAAGAAAAAGATAAATCTGACATTATTAAAGCTGGTTCAAAGCATATTAAACAGAAGGAAATCATCTAAATCTTTCTATTAAAAAAAAAGGTAATACTGATACAAAATCTGAAAGAGAGCACATACAGAAAATACAGGTTAATTTTACCTCTGAGTCAAAACATAAATCTTAAATAGAATACAAGACAAACAGTATCAAGTAGAATATTAAAAGAATAATGCACCATGACTACATGAGGCTTACCGTAGAAATCAAAGAATGGTTCAATATTAGAAAGTTGATTAACATAATTTACCATATTATCATCTCAAAATAGATTTGACTACCACTGGACTATATGCAGGTAGAGACCTGTCTTTTCTGTTTCTTACTATATTACCTGTAATTGCAATATTTCCTGGGACACAGTAGGTGCTCACTTGTTGAATGAATCAAATGCGTGAGAAAGGATCACATAATAATTGCCATAGATTTCAAAAAAAGTACTTCATGAAATTGAAATCAATTATTGATAATTTTTATGAAATAGAAATACATGGGTACGTCAATAAAAAGTATAAAAGGCTATGCACATATTTGCATGTATCTGTGTATAGGTATCATCACAAAGGCTAGTATGCGGCTTACTGTAGAAATAGCACAAGCATTCCCATTAAAGTCAAAAATGAAATAATGATATATATTTTTTCATCATTTTTATTTAACCTTGATCTGGAGGCACTAGCCTATACAATTATATAAAGAAAGAAGAAATACAAATTTTAAAGGATATAACTGTATACTTAGAAAACATAAGAGAATAAATTTACAAATAATACAAATAAAAATACTGATAGATATGTCTGACTATATAATTAACCTACAAACTAAAAAATTTTTGTATAAATAAAAATAAAAATCAGTTGGAAGATATAATTAAATAACAGTAAGAGTAAAGTTAAAATATTTGGAGGATACATAAAAAAATATGTAACATCTACATGATTAAAACTTTCAAGTGCAATGAGGGACACAAATGAAAAATTTAATGAATAAAAGGCATGCCGTGTTCTTCAGCAGAAATATTCAGCATCATTAAGATGTCAATTCCCCCTAAATTGGTCATAAAATAATGCAACCCATAGTACTTTTGGAAGAAGAGGGGCAAACAGGCAAATGGGTTTTATTCTTCATAATAAAAATAAATAAGCAAAAAGAATGAGTGTTTTTAAAAAGTAGAACCTCGCCAACTATTAAAATATATTGTAAGCTATAAGAATTAGAATGTTGTGCCATTTCTTGACTAGACAGACCAATTAATGGCTCCAAATAGAAAGGCCAGAAGTAGATTTGAATTCATGTGATAAAGTAGCGTTTCGAATCAGTGCACTAAACATGGATTACTATATAGAAATGATGTTGGGACAGCTGTGTTACCATCTGAAAAATACAAGTATATTCTTCAGTGCATATTTGCCATAAAATGAAGTTCAGATGGATCAAAAACTTAAATACAATAATGGGAATACTAAAAAGTATTTGAAGTATGCTACGAGTGGATTTTGTATTACAGTTTTTTGTGGAAAAAGTCTTAGTAAATATGACACAAAATCCAAACACAAAGAGAAAAATCCACACATTTGCTCACAATAAAGAAAGCTTCTGCATGGTTAATGGGGGTGGGGACAGGTGGGGCATACGGTAAACAAGAGCAGAGGCAAGTAACAAAATGGAGATAATATTTATAAATGATAACACAGATAAGCAACTTTCTTAATATAGAGACATTTCTTATGAATGAGCAGAAGGCCAGTAATCAGTAGGAAAATGAGCAAAAGAAAAAAGAGAATATTTATTTCTACAAAGACTTAAACATAAAGATGTTCAACCTGACTCTGAATCTCTGAATGCAAATGGAAAGTACAATCAGGTATTTTGCACCTACCATAATTTCGCATAGCCTAAGTTTAAAAAAAAAAAAAAAAAAGCTTGATAAGTCTACGTGTTGGCCATGGGGTGGGGAAACAGGTACCCCATTCTCTTCTAATGGTATAGAAAATTGGGAAACTAAACAAAATGTAGGACACATCCCTTTGTCCCCATAATTTCACTTCTAGGAATTCATACTACAGATTTATTCCCACATGTGTAAAAGGATGTATGTATAAAGATATTTATCACAGCATTGTTTGAAAGAGCAAAGAGAGGACACAAGCTTCGAATGTGTTAAAAAAAAAAAAAAGAATCCCAGTATGTCCAGACAATAAAAGACAGTGTATGGACTCCTGTCTCACGTTTACGGTGAGCGCTGTGAATTGTGTAAGACTGTTGAATCACAGATCTGTACTTCTGAAACAAATAACGCAACATATGTTAAGAAAAAGGAAGAAGAAGAGGATAGCAGGAGAGGAAGAATGAAGGGGAGTAAGTCGGAGGGGGAGACGAACCAGGAGAGATGATGGACTCTGAAAAACAAACTGAGGTTTCTGGAGGGGAGGAGGGTGGGGGGATGGGTTGGCCTGGTGGTGGGTATTGAAGAGGGCACGTTCTGCATGGAGCACTGGGTGTTGTGAACAAACAATGAATCATGGAACAGTACACCAAAACAAATTATGTAATATATGGTGATTAACATAACAATAAAAAAATTTTAAAAAAAAGACAATGTAGGCATTTAAAAAGAAAGAAGCACTAGATAGAATCTGACATGTTAGCATTCCCCAAGGTATGTTGCTATTGGGGAGGGGAAAATTTTCCCCTAAACATCTAGATTCTTTTGGCTGGTCTAATTAAACTGACACAAGACACATTAATAGAAGGGGAAAAAATTAATTTCATTCATACATATAGCAGTCTTATAGTATAACACCCAAAAGTGACCACAGCAGGCTGTTTATATACTTTTTAAACAAAGAAACAATACATGTGTGGGGCACCTGGGTGACTCAGTCGGTTGAGCGTCTGACTCTTGATTTCTGCTCAGGTCATGATCTCAGGGTCCTGGGATCGAGCCCCACGCAGGGCTCCCCACTCAGCGGGGAATCTGTTTCTCCCTCTGTCCCCCCTGCTTGTGTTCTCTCTCTCAAATAAATACATAAAATCTTTTTTAAAAAAGAAAAAAGGAACAATACATTTGTAAAGAACTGACAAGACAAAGTAATTTAGGCTTGGGTACTAATTAGTGAAAAAAAATCAAGCATGATTTGTTTACATGGCCTTCCTTCTCAACCCTGAATTCTCTATCTCTGGTGGTAAGAATGTCTCTCTACCTCCTGCCACAGGGAGGGTACCTTTCACATGGAAGATTTATTTCCTGCTTTTTGGGGGCAGACAGGAGGTTCAGAATGCCCTCCTTGCATGGCCTGTTTCTCAAGTAACTTTAATTCAAAATAATCAATATATGACTCTGGCATATTTAGGGGCAGCCTGCTCTGAGCACCATCATTGCTAAATGATAAAAGCAAGATGAAGGACACCATGAAGAGCGTACTGTCACTGGTGTAAACCAGAACGAAAAAGGGAAGTGCATATTTATACATGTGCTTATCCACAGGTAGGATACTCTGAAAGGCATGGAGGGACCTGTTGGCAGTGAGCCCCTCAAGCATGGAGAGCTGCCTGGCCAGAGCCAAGAATAAGAGGGAAACCATTTGCTAAATCTTTACCTTTTATAACTTTCTGATTTTGTACCATATGCACATATTGTTTTAAAAGATAAACTAATGTTTGAAGTCCTTGACTTTGTTCTTTTCCTTAACAAGATCTTACTGATTACAATTAAAAAAAAAAAAAGTTCCATATAGGGACAAGACAGGGTTTAAAGGCAAAGGGTACCAGAGAGATATGGCCTAAGACTAGAAACACAGAAGTTATTCATCTTTTCCGCTTTTGATGCATACAGCTATTCAAAAAATAATAATTAAGAGAGTTTTGTGCATCACAACTCTATCTCTGTGATGGTAGGTAGGTCGAGCCTTGCGCTCAGCCTCAGTTCTGGCATTTTTAACATGAGATCATTGGACTAGATACTTTCCAAGGTCCCTCGAGCCCCAGATTTCTATAAAACATCACTGTGATCTTTCCCTGAGGTCATTTTATTTACTTGCTTCCACATTAGCCCACAGATTAGGGATTACCAGCTGCTAACTATCGCTTGAAATTTCTTCTTCATTTAAATAAAATGGCTCCCTCATCAACCTTTCTCTTAAAGCCAAGTTTATATGAACAGACTCTGCCTATCTCTTTTTAATTAACAAAGTTTATATTTATATAATTTATACCATTGTCTGTTTTCTAAAAGCCAGTATCCCTTCTGGTTCAAACTATGTCTAACCAAAATTTAAAACATGGCAGAATTTATGTCTAAACTGGAGGTATAAAGCAGTGTCCCCTTATAGGTTCTTTTAAAAGAGAAGAAAATGCTCCGGAGAGAAATTTTTCACCTCCTGTTAACTTAAATGATCTGCAGAAAAGTCCACTGCTCTCTTTTCTGAAAGGCACCTGGGGCCCAGGATGTGCCTCTCTTCCGCAGCCAGGCCCATCCCTCACCAGAGGAGTTTCTAAAATGTGGGTCTGTTTTCCTGGGGTTTATGGGGTTTATTTAGCCAGCAGGGGCATTACTCATCTCCTTGGGCCCTTTGTCATTATTCCTGCTTGATTCTGCCTTTTCACAGTTTCTGGTAAAGCACTGATGTCCTATTTTCTGCTTTAGTGATAACCTTGAGGGAGAGTTACTTAAACCACTTGACCAAAATACGTTTTGGAGCATAGCCCTTTTGCAAAAAAAAAAAAAAAAAAAGAAAGAAAGAAAGAAAGAAAGAAAGAAAGAAAAAAAGAATTACCAGGATTCAAATCTCTGTTCAATGACTTGCTAGCTTTGACATAGCAACATAAAATACATTTCTGAGGTTGTCAGAGCTTCTGCTTTCTTATTCATAAAATGAAAATAATAATATCCACCTTGCAAGGTTTTGGCAAAGATTGTAGAAAATACATAGTACATGAAAGAGATAATATGTGTAGCATGTAGAGTATATATTGCATTGTATAACATATATATACTATATATTCTATAATTTACATGAGTTTGGGGGTAAAAACATGGACTTTTGTTACTTAACCACACTGAACTTCAGTTTCCATTTCAGTAAGATGGACATACTCATATTCATAGGTGCTAACTCACAGTGTCGTCCCAAGGGTTAAACGATCGAACTGCAGCAGTTACACATTGAAAGGCAAACAGTAGGAGCTCAACAAACATCCTCTAATGTCATTATTAGGCAGCAAGTTCCACCTCACATCAGCACTCAGGAAGTGGTAGGCATTGAGCTTGTTCATTTTTTTAAGCGGCCGTCCACAAGCACCCATGCGGCGGGTGGGTGGGACTAGAAGGGTGCTTAGGAATGGACCCCATGCTGTACACCCGAGAGGAAATGACACAGAGCCCGTCAGGCAGGGGTTCGGGAGCACAGCAGCAGCATTCACTCTTCCTGCTCTCTCAGCCAAGATGGTCCCTGTGGGGGCGCCTGGGAGACTCAGTCAGTCAAGCATCTGCCTTCGGCTCAGGTCATGATCCTAGGGTCCTGGGATCGAGTCCTGCATCAGGCTCCTTGCTCAGTGGGGAGCCTGCTTCTCCCTCTGCCTGCCTCTCCCCCCGGCTTGTGCTCTCTCTCTCTCTCTCTCTCTCTCTCAGTCTCTCTGTCCTTCCACCTGCAACATCAATACTCCACCAACTCCTGGCTCGGATTCCTCTCCTAAGTCACGAGGATTTCTCTAGTTGCAGGACATGCGTAAAATACAATGATTCTCCAGAAATCTTACCTTTGGACCTGGTTCCTAGATCTCCGGGGAATGGATGGGGGGTAGAGAGGGGGAATGGGGGAGCAGAGCCAGAGGGAAAAGGAAAACAGAGAATGGTGGGAGGTGCATATGGAAGGGAGAGCTTCACAGAGGCTCTTTCTCCCAGGCCCTCAAGAAAGGGAGCTGCTCGGGAAAGAAAAGAATTGCATTGATTCGGGGGAAATCCCCTGAATTTCCCTCTAGGAAAACTTCAAACTGCAAGGTTGCCAAATCCTTATATCTGAAAAAAACAGATGACAAAAAACAGATGGACATCAGGGCACATGTTAGTGTGCCGTGAGCACCAGCAGTTTTGAGGGCAAACAGCTCTCTCCAGAGTATTTATTTAGCCACAGCAACGGGCATTCTGCTTAAAAAGAAAAAGTCTGTTCCTGCATGGCAACCCCATCCCCGTCCAGACAGAGATGAAGAGCAGCAAGGGTGGACAGTGGCAGCTGACCACATCGTCCCCAGTACATAACTCCAGACACGGCCAGGAGCCCTTTATTGCCAGCAAATTTTAGAGCAGAAGGAGGAAGCTTTTGAACTCAATTAGCATTTAATAGTCTTGATGCTCAATCACAGGCACTGCTGCAAATTTACTAAAGCCGGTAACCAGGGGCTGGGGTAGCCAGTTGTGTTTGAAACGTCAGTGCGTTTCACCTGAGACCACCTTCCCCCTTCCCACCATCCCTCCCTCCGAGTTGGGGGTCCTGATATTTAGCAGCATTTCACAAAGGCATGGAGTCATCCTTCAGTCTTGGAAACAGGGACCTTGAAACACTCGTGGAGTCAACTACAGTTTTGCTCTGTATAGGGGAAAATAAGCCCTCATTGAGATCTGAGGACGCGAGTAACACAGGCATGGTGCTGCAGCAGGTGTGGGCTCCCCCCAGATGGTGTCCTATATCCTGCCAGAGCTTCTGGGGAGACAAGGGGGCCATAGGGTAGAGAAAAGAGCCTGAGAAGAGCTTTTGGGAGGATGTGGAAAGACCCAAGCTCAATGTCTCTATAAGCAAAACCCAATTCTCTAGTATTGGCAAAGGATCATAGGAATGTAACCCTTTATGGGCTCCTGGGTGGTTCAGTTGGTTAAGCATCTGCCTTCAGTTCAGTTCATGATCCCAGGGTCCTGGGACGGAGTCCGGCATGGCACTCCCTGCTCAGTGGGGCGTCTTCTTCTCCCTCTGCCCCTCCCCCTGCTCCTTCTATCTCCCAATAAATAAATTCTTAAAAAAAAAAAAGAAATGTAATCCTTTATATTCTAAAGATCTGAGAGTAAACCAGTATAGCTAGTTCTTAACCAATACCCATGTCCTTTCCCCTTTGCCTGAGCTAGAGTCCCTTCCCAGCCTGCTTGCATGTGGGTGGAGCTGTGGGTTGATTTCTCACAGGTGCACTATGAGCGGTCTCCAAGCTTCCTTCTTCCCTGTATTCCAGAGCAGGGGCCTCAGTGCGGGGCTCTGAAGACCTGGGCAGGGTGGAGCCACTGTGTGGAAGGAGCTTGAGTATCTTCAAAGTTATCTGCAAAGAACAGACCTCCCTCACTCCAACCCTAGGCAGTAAATTGAACAAAAAATAAACCTTTAACCTGCTAAGCCACTGAGATTTTAGGTTGTTTGTTATGCCAGCTACCATTAAGTACCCTAACAAAATGACATCATCAAAAAAAAATGACATCATCAGAATTACAGACAAAAATATTCCTTACAGGTCTATTCATAAGCAACAAAATAATTGAAATTAACTATCCAAAACTAGAGGATTGGTTAAATATATTATGGTACCTGATGTAGCCATTAAGACACATGTCTCTAAAATAAACATGGAGACATGATATAAAGTTAAGTGAAATGAACTTTTTTTTTTTTTTTGACTGCAGAGTCCAGCAACCAAAAAGGAATTGTAAAATAGCTCCAGTACTTTCGTTAGGGAATTTGAGGGGGATTTATAAATCACAGAATTATTTTTTAAATTTGCCTTTTCTCTGCTCCCACACTTTTCAAAATTACTTGCGCCATGTCTCCACCAGCCCACTCACCCACTACCTGTAGCCCCCTCTTTCCTTCTTCCCCACCCCATCCCGTACGGCACCCCAAACCTAAAGAACAGGCCTACCAGGCAGAAAAGGAAGGAAGAAGGAGCAGGAGGAAGGCAAAGATTGGTAACAGTCATACATCCGTACACATCATTCGCCCCTCGCTCATCATACTGACGGCAGAACGATGTTCACTTTTCTACACCTTCCCAACATCAAAATCTTGCTCACTTCTCCCCCAGGGTCAAAGGGAATTCTTGTCGTTAGAGAAAAATGAAGGAGTTCTTCATTTGCCATTTAAAGTAAGAAAGAATGTTTTCTGGTGAATTTCAGGCAGGAAAGATAAAGAATGTGTAGCCAAGTAAAAGTCTTGAGACAGGGAAGCCGAAGGGACCCCATGAGAGAAAAAGCTGCTTTGGTTTTGGTTTTTTTCCTTTGCTTTTTTTCTGGCTACTATTCTTGCTAGGACCTGTACACCCACCCTACTCTACGCACGCCTCAGAACGCACATAGCCTATGTCCTCCTCATAAGGGACAAGGAGTTAATGATTTCTCTAGAATAGATAACATCTAAGGAAGGACCAGGTGAGAAAGACCGGATGAAGTTATCATACGTGTATTCCAGATCACTGGTCCTAGATGCCAAGACCCCTGGCTTCAGAGAATAAGTGACTTATAATCACACCTGGAACTTGTCCTCATTCTGACCAGTTCCTGGATTCCTGAGAGGACATGTGCACTAGACCACAATCATCAATAAAAATCCCCGGACCCCAAGCAAAGACTGTATCCCTCTTTTCCTTTCTGAGTCTCTTAGATGCTCCATCTGTATCTCTCTCTCTCTCTATAGCTGGCTCATGTTGGATAGATTTCCATCCTGTGTGAAGCCAAGGACCCTCTTGGCAGGTCCTATGGGACCCCATCTGGGTCCTCGGACCTGGCCTGCCTGCATCAGTCTCAGCCATGACATGGGGGGAAAAGGGGTCAAAGTTATATCAAAATGAAAAATAAAATAGTTCTCTTATTGAGAGAAATCATTTTCTTGATGGTGAGATAATTTTTATTTTTGATATTAGGCAGGAAAATCAGATGCAGCCTGGATTGGAATTCCCTCCCCAATGCCAGCCACCTCCATGTGCATGTCCTATTTTCCACCCCACAACCCCATCCATGGAACAACAACGTCCCCACCTCCTGGGGGAGGGTGCCCTGAGTTGGAATTATCCCAACTTCTGGAGCAGTTGCATATTATTTAGCGGATGGCTTACGCTTGAAAATGTGAAGACACAGAAGTGAACTGAGGGAATGGCATTGGATTATTTAACAGGGAAGGGAGATACATCCTGGAGAAAAAGATACTGCAGGAATGAAAGGAAATGAATAGGCAAAGTGAGAGAAAAGCAATGTCCAATGGGACACCCCGCCCCCCCCAAAATGCCTAGACAACCATGACTGGGTCCAAGAGTGTGAGATAGTTTGAGCAGGGGTATGATACTGATCCAACTGTCTAAAGTCTTTAACAAAGAATTGCTTAAATTTGTACTGGGTCTCATGCATTCAGCTTTAGGGAAATGGCAACTGGCTAGGAATCATCAGCAAATAATAGTACCATCTTTTTTTATTTTAATTTTTTAAAAGATTTTATTTATTTATTTGAGAGAGAGAGAGCACACACGAGCAGGGGGAGGAGTTGAGGGAGGAGCGGGCTCCCTACTGAGCAAGGAGCCCGATGCGGGGCTCGATCCCAGGACCCTAGGATCATGACCTGAGCGGAAGGCAGATGCTTAACCGACTGAGCCCCCCAGGCGCCCCAATAGTATCATCATCTTTGGACACTGGATGGCAAGAACTATCTTTTGGAAGACAACCAACCCAGTTAAAGAAATCTGCCCTCCTCAGTTCCCCAGGGGGTAGCTAGAGGCATAGCCCATGGGACACTCCATTTCCCCACGAAGGAAATGGCCCACCATAAAGTTGTGTGGGTGTGTTTTTCATTTACCTAGTTATCTAGTCAGCTAAAAGAGCTGAAAATATTAAAAGCGGTTACTTCTAGGTGATGGGATTAAGGGCGAAATTTGTTTTCTTTTTTATATCTTCAGTATTTTTGAATTCCCTACAATGAGAATAAATTATTTCACAAAGAGAACAAAGCAAACCTCATTTATAAATAAAACCTCTGTAGTCCTATTACAAGTGAATGTCTCCTGAGCAGGTGGCATCAAAGAGAAACTGGATTTTTTTTTCCCCCAAATGAATTAAGTACAGCAGAAGCTTATCCCGGGGGTAAGAATGCCACTTGTGGGCACCACTGATTTTTTAGGGTTCTCCATTAGCTCCCTGAGTCTTTGCAGCATCCCTGGGTAGTTGGTGGGTATCATCCTCATTTTAGAAATTAGTAGCAGGATAAGAAAGTCACCTCAACTCCTAGTGAAAGGATCCTGACCAGAGTCCAGAGCGTTGACTTGGAACCTCAGGTGCCCCTGTCCAGAGCTGCCTGAAATAGGAAGTTTTCCCATCTGCAACACATGCACAGCTGCCCCCAAGCCCCCACAGCTCCTCCACTCCCAACCATCTGAATCTGGGACTGAAGCAGGAGTAAAGGAGTGACTGTGCACCCCCAACCATGATACCGATGCTCCTCTTGGTTCCCTTCCAAGGGGGAGTAAGTGGGGTGGTCAGTAGAACAGGGGCTCTCTCAACTTCAGATGGTCGACGTCATCACCCTGGGTGCGCCACCCCAGCCTGATAGTTGTTTCATTACACTAGTTAGTTGCATGGCATGTTTATGACTGCCTGGCTTACAAATCACGAGCTCAGTCTTATACATTGATTAATAAGAGTGCTTTCCCACCCTAGTAGCCCTCTTCCTCCTTAGCTTCCACCTTTCTCTAATCACTTTGCCAGCGAAAATGTTTTCCCCCTCCACATGAGTCAGATCGGCTGGGAATGTGTCACCTTGAAAAGAAGATGCCCCAACACTTGTGCGTAAAAAAGGGAGAGTGCCACTTATCTCCGCCTTGCCACCTGTTCTGGGCACCCATTCGGAGCTCCAAAATGACCCCAATAGCTGGGCCTTCACAGTTGGTAGGTGTGGATTAGTTAAAGCTCTAGGCTGACAGAGGGGATAATTAATAGTGGCTCATAGGACATGTATTTCGCCCTTTTTAAAAATTTTTGCACAGCGGGGGTCCTTTTCAACTCCGACCGCATCTGAAAGATACTTTTTCCCATCGAGTATAAATTTCAGCCTCAAGACAACAGGGGTATCTGAGCAGACACAAACAGGGAGACCTCAGAAAGAGAAAAAGAGAGACATAAGACCAAATCTTACAGAGGAAAGCAACAGGCATTTTGCATGCAGCATTGCATCAGGGAAAACCACTCTTTCTCTTTCACTGAAGATGATTCCACTTAAAACCGAACTTTGAACTACTTCAGCTACAGGGACCAGAATTCTCTCTAATTAGTAAATATGTAGTTTTCATCAGCTCCGTAGAAGATTCTGAGACAAGGCAAGTGATAAGGTGCTGCCGGTTAACAGAACCTGGATTTTGAATAAGGAGAACTCTGAACTGGAAAGAATGCAGCTTATTGCACTAGATACAAAAAGCTGAACTACATCAATCCTTCGAAGAAGGTTAATGTTAAGAACTTCAGGAAAAATTACTTAGACTTTTTCACTTAATCTTTTTGCTGTCTTGATAAAAGCAGAGGGGGAAATAGCCTTAGTAGTTGTTCTGTCTGGATTAGGGATGTGTGACTGGCAACTGCTATCAATGGTATTATAACCATTCACTGAGGATCACAGTGAGCTGGGGACTTGCAAATATTGTGGCTGATCTTCCCAATTACACTGCAATGTAGGCATGATGAGTCCCATTCTACAGAGCAGTAAACCGAGGCTCAAAGAGGATATGCGTTACTCTATTGTAAGCATCAACTACAGAAGAATATAAAGGAAAAATGCCTCATAATCAAACCCCCACTGTTATTTTAATCACTTTTTCTGTACTTGTATTATTAAAATTTTAACAAAATTGAAATACTCCATCTAGTATTTTGTGCCCTGCTTTTTCACTATTTCCTCCCATCATTAAATATTCTTTGAGAAAACCATTTCTAATGAATGAACTGTTTTCCATTTTTTAGTTGTGCCATCAATTATTTATCCAACCCCCCTATTGCGGGAGTTTTAGGAAGTTTCTCATATTTTTTCTGTTACACTAATGGCTGAGATGAATATTCTTGAACATAAATCTGGTACATAAATTTGATTGTTGCCTTAGGACAAAATCCTAAAAGTGAAATTACTGGCTCAAAGTCTATGAACGTTTTAAGGCTGTTGATACAAAAATTGCCAAATTACATGCCAGAAGGTTTGCACCAGTTTAAATCCCCACCAGCAGTAATAGATGAAAACATCTTCTTTCTTATATCCTCAGCAGCAAATTTTGTGGGTTTTTTTTTAACTTTCTACCAATTAGATGAGCAGAAAAATTATATTTAGAACTTTCATGATGAAAAGAAGCTGAACACCTTTCCTTGTTTGTTAAGCATAAGCTTCTGTTCTATTGTGAATGTCCTTTCATGTCCTGTACCCATTTATCTATTACTGTTTAGTGTTGCTGGCATTCAGAACCTTCCAGTGCTTAGTGTGGTGCTGCTCCTGATGAGACAGAGTCCTCTGTCTGTGAAAGATGGTTTCTCCTTAATAGGGAGCAGAAGTTATCATCCTAGAGCCTGGCAGGGGAGCTGGAAGGAATAGCCCCTCAGCCTAACCACAGTGGCTCTGTAGAAATTCTCAGGTCCCTGGATTTAGAAACTCACCAGCAACCAGGCCTGGTAACTCAAGACTAAATGACTCTGCAACATATAATTTCTCACGAACTTGACCATCCCTCTCCCTGCCTTCACCCAGTGACTAAACTGGGCCGAAATGCCACAGAGGCACAGCTGTGGCCCTCCCCCTAGCAGTGGGGCTGAAGGGCCAGCTCATGAGCAGACCATCTGTGCAGATGGTGGAGATACCCTCTGGGTGACCCTGAGACACAGCAGGAGGAAAGAAGGCTGGTAGTCCTCACACTTCCGAAGAGGGAGTAATGCTCCAGTAAAGGACACAGCAGCACCCATGGGAATAAACACGAATCACATAACAACCCCGATGAACTTGACCTCAGTGGCTGGAATTAAAAATCTCTTCCTCTGTGCAAGGCCACCACCTGCCCCGTGCCTTTCTCCGCTGCGGCAGTTTGTCCCAGGTTGTAATCATTATGGTTGTTGGTTTACACCCTTGTCTCCCCAGCCAAAATGTCAGGTTTAGGGCACCCAGCTCCTCGCATGGGTTAAACCCTTTGTAGTTGCTATGGGTGAATGAATGAGTGAGTGAATGAATGAACAAAACAATGCTTTTCTAGCGCTTCCCTCCATGCAGCTGCAGACTCTGAAGGCATTTACATCGCTCCTTAGATGCCTGGCACATAGTGGGATAAACGCTTCTCGAAGGACTGAATGAACCAGACCTCATTTCGACCACAATAACTCCTACTTGCACTCATCTTTTCAGAAGTTCTTCCCTCAGGAGACCTGTAAAATGCAGCAGGATTCCCAACCATTCCCCACCGTGGCTGGTGCTACATGGAGCTCTCGCCATTGCATTGTCCTGCTCAGGCTGTGGGAAGCTGGGGTAACGCTGCGTGGCAAATGCCCCCACAGGGCTTTCAAAATAATGAGATAAATGTCTGTCTTCCCGGCCTCACGCTGCTGAGAAACACGCTTCCCCGAGAGAGAAAGATCCGACCAGGATACACCTGCATACACATTTGTTTACGGATGCAGATAATGACAAGCTCTGTCAGGACAAAATCAGCTTAGATTCTGTCAGGACGGAACTCACTGTGCCCCCCCACACCCCATGGCAGCTGAAAGCAGTGTTTGCAACAGACACTGCCTCGGACCAAACCCCAGACTGACTCAGACAGAGCTTCTGTTCGAAGAAATAGCTGTTGCCACACTTTAATTATGAGTGTTGTCACAGGGGAGCACCCCAGAGCTCAAGCACACTGGGGAGAAGCTCCACATCACCTGCAGAGCGGGACAAATGGCAGCCCCGGGCCCTTGACTCCCCCAGCCAGAACCCCTGTGCTCAGCACCCCAGTCTGACGGGGAGGGGGGCCTCCCAGCATGTTCCCGCCTTCCCACTTCCCAGGGAGCTCTCACCTTACTGAATAATTGAACTTCCCATCCAAAAGAGGCTCTGTTCTCTCCTCGTACAAACATAAGAGCTTCTAAATATTTCAGGATTCCTGGGTTGGGGAGGGTCACCGGGCCCGTCCTTCAGATAACATAAAGCCAGTGTCGGCTGCTTCCCGGAGGGCTCTGAACATGACGGTACAGGCGGCCCCTTCCTCCCCTTCCTCCCTACTCAGGGCCCTTCTCGGCTGCATTCAGTAATCCCTCTGTTCTGTGAGCATTTATGGAGCGCTTGCCTCATGGGAAGTTCTGAGGTCCCTACAAAGAATGACCCAAAAGAGGAGGGTGTGTAAAGAAGCGGTCCTCGGGGCATCTGTCCAATGCCTGCATCCCCCACTGAGGTGACGAGCCCCAGACAACTACTCAGGCTGCCCACCCACATCCCTGGGGCCTTGATGATGGCTTTGCACAGCCCAATCAGCCTCAGGAGGCCTGTGGGACCACCGGGTCTCCAGGGGCTGGGACTCAGGCCTTTCTGAGAACTCTCCCATTACCACAGAGCAAGCTCTGCAACTACACAGCTTCACCTAGTTTGAAAACTTTGCCTTCCCCCCAATTCCATCCACATCCCCCCATACATATATTTGTTTTCCCCAGAAAGAGTTTCTGAGGAGTGTCGATGGGGGGCTTGCCTTACTGCTCTGTTATAATGCTACCTTAAAGGCAGCCCCTGCGGGAGCCACCCACAGCGGGGCCACCCTGGCTAGCTGCCACTCCCACCGTGGATTGCCCCCCACCCCTGTTCCATGCAAGCCCACAGAGGGCTCTTCACCACACCAGAGCCACTGTCCATGGCCCGTCACCACCCCTGTTGCTTATCCCTGTGACTTCCCCCAGTGTGCATGCTCCTTCTGTGTGTACATCTCCCTGTGCGGTGTGAGCCACACAACAGACATCTATGTTTTGAGAGGCTGGAGGTGGCTGCTTCCGGTCTGGTCTGCTTCCCTCTCAGGGAGTTGATGGAACCCCACAGAAACTGCTTCCTGCCTGGAAAAGGGATGGAGGGCAGCAGATGACCTGCACCCAGAGCTAGGCTCTCTAATGCTGGGTCCCTCGGGAGAGAATCATGCAGCCGACCTCTCTGACCTGTCTTCCGTCACCTGCTTGGGAACCTACTCTCATGCCCCCTTTGAAGATATAAGCTAAACCTCCTCCCGGGCATGGCCTGGAGAGAGCAGCTCTGCACAGTCAAAACTCGTCTTTCTCTCTCTCTTCTCACCTCCAGACCCCTGTGCGTGAGGCTCGGGCCATGCCACCACAGCCAAACTCACGGTGCCTCATCTCTCAAAACCACCAAATGGTAAAAGAGGTAAAACCCATGCTGAAAAATCCTTACTCTGCCTCCAGTAGGTAACACGGTCCTGGAGGTTTTTCTTAAAGTGGCACCCTGACTTTCTTAGCCTCAGAGGTACACACACACACCAGGGATCAGGATACACGAGCACCCTTCTCCATCCCCGCTACCCTCAGTCCTACTCTTGAGCTACACTGTTGGCTGATAGCAAGGTATGAACTGTCCCAGAGATTTCACATTTCCAAGGGCTCTTCGATGCAGAAAGAGCTCTAGGAGTCAAAGGAATTCCACTCTAATGGTGAAGTTACAGGTAGTCTGGCAAATATCTAGAGCTAGAGGACTTACTAAGCATCCCTTCTATCTCACCACATAAATATCTGCCCATCTGAAAGCCACTCAGGCTGACACCCAGCACACACCCTCCTGGCCAGTGTGGTTCTCTTAAGGATGCCTGTGATATCTGATCGTCTCGCTGTACTCCCGGCTAAAGATGTAGCCTCTGGTCCTCTTGGACCCAGACCATCAGGCAGTCATATTTACCATTGATCTACCACCTTCTTCTTTCTTTCCTCCCCCACTTTGGAAGCTTTAGCAAAACATATTTCAATTCCCACTTTAAAGTGAAATTATTAGCATCTAAATAATTAACCTTGCGTCAATAGGAGGGCCATGCGATCTTCACGCACACCTATACTGGTCGATCTACCCCATGAGGGGAGGAACAGGACTTTCCCCCAGGGCTTTCTGAGAGCTTCAGAGACTGAAATTTGAGGACCGCTGAAGTATACAGGTTTGGAAGTGAAAGAGGGAGAATCTAACTGAAGGAGAGGAGGGAGACTCTCTGCGGTTCCCAGGTAGCAAGCTTTTACAGCAATTGGCATCCCTCCCTAGCACTACCATGAAACATTAATCTAACAAGCACTTCTGTACCCTTCTCCTAACACTGAAACATTTTTTTAAATATTTTAACTTTGTGTACTGTTTTACACAAGGGTCACACAGCTTGCCTCCATGAATGGCAACCTTAATAACTGATACAGCCCAGAGGTTATGTAGCCTCCTGGGACCCCAACTGCCCAAGACCATTGTGCACTGATGATGCCTCGTCATTGATCATCCACCTGCAGGCTCCCCTGTCAATTGCTTATGAGCCCTCCTTTCTGTTCCTTCCCACAGCCCAGTCCACAGTGCTGAACTGTCTGAGCATGAAGCATCTAGAATCTCTTCTTCTGGGCTCATGGAATACTAATCCTGAGAGATATGCCACCCAAATAGGATTCTATGGCCAATTAAATGGAAAATCTTGCATAGCTTATGCCCTTTCCAGGGATCCACATCTTTTTTGTTCGTAAAGCCCTTTAGATGACCTTCAAGAAGGACACCTACTTTTTTCCAAACTCACTAACCTTTCCCCATAATGAAATTTTTAATACTATTCTGAAGACTTGTGCTCCACAAAAACACTTGGAAAGGCTTTTCCAGAATGGCATAGGATGATGTTTGCAACAATAGTTCTTCTGCAAATGTAGCAGTGAACTTTGCCTGACTGTTTCAAGGATGTTTCATTAAAGCCAAGGGCATGGTTCCTAAAATGCAATTCAAAGAAGATAATTATGCAAGGAGATAAACTAATATGGTTCAAGTAATTGGTCTTCTGGTGGTCCAATGAGATCCACAGGTCTCAGAGTGCCTACAGGGGTAGATAAGTTGGGGGACTTTGGACAGTCACCCTGAAATGGCACTTCTCTCTCAGACTTTGATGAGTACTAAACAGCCAACAATTTGAGGTTAGTCTCTCAGAGGGAAAACAAAAGAACCATTATCTTACTTTAATAATAGGGTAGGATCCATATGCTTTGGAAACAAGACAAGCAAATGGCAAGATGCCATCCGAGTAGGAAAACTGATGAGCTGATCGGTATTCTTACCTGAATGGAAGTCTCCATTCTCCTCAAGGACAGGAGACATGAACTCACTTGCCTGAGGTCACACCGTGAATTGGTAAGAGGAGAAAGCCATGTCCAGATTCCTGACTCTCCCTGTGCTGACCCTGCTCAGTGATTCCTCACCCCACGCTGACTACCCAAAGACTCGGCTTTTCTTGATTACTTAGAACTGAGTTGTATGCTGGGCATTTTAATGAATCCAGAAGTTTTTATTATTCTGTTTTGTTTTTATTAAGTAGATGGGAGCCTGAGACCATGGGCAATGAGGAACCAAAGAGGAAAGAGAAGGAAAAGAGGAAGAATGTAGGTAAAGTGCACGCTCCTGAATCTTGCTATTTGTACTTCAAATTTCATTTTCTGGGACTCTAACCATAAACATAATGGTGGGTAGGAGGGTGGTGGCTATGTTTTACTGAGCACCTACTCTGTGCTGGGTACCATGCCCTATCTAAGCACACCTTCCCAGACCTCCTGGGTGGTTTCATTTTTTCGAATTTTGTCGGAGTGTCCCACAGACTGCTTCTTTTCTCAATCCTCACTCACTCTCTTGATGATCTCATGCAGGGCCAAAATTTTTTGAACTGTCTAGACATTGATGATTCCCAACCTTGTATCCCAGCCCCGGCCTCTCCCCTGGGCCCCAGACTGTCATATGCAACTGTCTGCTCATCACCTCCACTGGATGTCAAACAGACACCCGCAACCTCGCATAAAGCCAGAATCCTGACTCCAGCACCCCCAAACAACTGAAGTGTTTGCTTCCCACCATATTCCTCATTTCAATATATGAGAAGTCCATTTTATAAACTGCTTAGGACAAAATTTTAAGGTCGGTCTTTGCATCTCACTATTCACATACCCTACCCCATGGACCAGCAAATCCTGTAGGTTCTACCTGTGGAGTATATCTAGATCCTGACTACTGTTTACCACTAGCACCACTGCCATCACCCAAACTATTGTCATCGTTCACCTGAAGATGCAGCAGCCCCCCAACTGGTCGTCCTGCTTCTCCATTTACAGTCTTAAAATCTATTTTCCACTGAGCTGTCGGGGTGATTCTTTTAAAACATATATCAGGTTGTGGCATTTCTCTGATCAAGGCCCCCAGTGGCTTCTCCATCTCACTTAGAGTAGCTCTACAAGGCGCACGTAATTCCACCAGCCGCTACACACGCACACGTGCACGCACACACACAACCTCTCTACTTTCTTCCCCGCTCTTCCCTCAGCCCCACCCCTCCTGCCACACACAACAACTTCATGTTCCTTGAACTTGCCAAGCACTCTCCCACCCCAGCACCTTTAGACATGCTCTTTCCCATGTCTGGATATCTGTATGGCACCTCATTTTCTTCCAGTTTCTGTTCAAGTATCACCTTATCGAAGATGCCTTCCTTGATCATGCTTGAGGAAAGAATCAGCCCCGCACACGTACACTCTCTCTCTTCCCTCACCCTGCTTTATGTTCCTTTTCAACATTATTACCACCTGACACAGTGTATAATTGTTTGTTGAGATTTTCATCTCCCCACTTAGACTATAAACATCTTAAGAGGAGAGACTTTGTATGTCCTTTACTGCTTTCCTTCCAGCACCCAGAATACACCTTAGTATGTATTTATATCTGCTTATATTATTTGGTCAATAAATGAGTGCAGGTATCCGAATCCAATTTTACAGATGAAGAAATCGAGACTCTTAGAAGTTGATAATCTGACAAAGGCCAGTAAATGGAAGAAGCAGGATGTGAACCCAAGTCCACTGGGCTCCAGTCATATGGGCTTCCACTGTAGTCCTGCCTCGCTGTCCAGCCTCCCAGGGGATCACCACCTCCATCATGTCTACAACAACTTGAAGCCTCTTCTTCCTGGCTCTACTCCCACCTTCAGGAAGTGAGCAGCTCTCAGGGGCTATGGCCAGGAAACATGCAGGCAGGTGCAAGAGTTAGAGAGGAGGCACGGGCTCTTTGGGGATTTATTTGTGCCACGCACCCTGCCTTTTCTGTCTCTTGTAATCAAGATGCTGAAACGTCTGCAGCTGACACAGATTCCAGAGCACCTACTTCAGAGGAAAGGCAAGGCTTTGCAGGAAGTCTGGAGGTTCCTTACAGTCGCGTGGTGGTGTCTCCTTCGGCCTACTCACCAAGCATGCCGTTGGGCTTCTGTATTAATGATGAGATATGGAAAAGAGCAGGAAATCTATCTCTGTAACTGCAACCCAGCCCAGTTCTTTAGGGCCTTTTCCACCTCAGCAATATGATCCCTGCTTAGCTGGTACCGCAGTCCCTCTGTCACAGCCAAGGTACCTCACCCCTCCCGTTAGAGCGCCCTGACCCGCCCTCTGACCAAGGCTGCAGGTGGAGAGCGGATGGAGTTCCCTGAGTGAGATCTACACCCGCGCCACCTGCATGGCATGTCGCTCAGTACCCCCAGCCCCCACCCCACCCCCACCACATGCCCGCCCCGCCTCCTGCCAGCTGCCTGCTAGGATGGGGCTGGGAGGAAAGAGGGGAGCAAGGGAGGCGCTTTAGGAACGCACAGACAGCCTAGTGCTCTCGCTCTGGGGACATGACCTCCCCCCCCCCAGCTCCCCCCAAAAGCCTTGGCACCTGCTCTACATGCTCAAGAGGAGGTTACTGCTGCCACCGAGATCTGGAGCTGTTTCCCTTGTACTCCACCTCCCAGGCTCTTTCCTGAAGCCACGGGAAGAAATTTCATCAGCAGAATATCAATCCATTGATATGAGTCCTGAGAGCCTTTCTGAACAGAATACCAAAACCCAAGCCTGCTCCGTCTCCTGCTGCAGGTGCACCTGACAATAGCTTGGGGCTCCACTTCCCTGACTCTTGGCCAGAGCCATGGGCTGAGCTCTCAGGGTTCAGGGTTGTTACCCAGCCAGGCTGAGAGGTATGCAGGGAGCACTGGAGCGGAGGCAGCGATGCTGCCAACAGTCCTGCTGTTGCCCCGACTTAAGAAACCTCGTTTTCCCTCCTGCCTCTGGCCATTGCATAGGAAGTGGGCCCCGGGAGTCTTGCTTCTCCCCACTTCCCAGACTGCTCTGAGAGCCCACACACAGGCAACACGCTGGGCCCTGTCACCCGCTGCTGCTGTCACAGCACCTCTCCAGATGTTTCCCATTTCCACTTTCTACTTGCTGCCTTACTTGTAAGCCCCAAAGTCCAAATGAGTCCCCAGCATATTAAGAGTTGTCCTATGAGGGGGAGATACGCAGGGGTCATGGGGAGTGCAATCACAAAGTAGGGAAGGTCAAGGGAAAGGTAAGCAGGCTTCTTTACTGCAGGACTTCTCAGGGCCTTTAATACGTATATTTAGATTGTGAATTCCCAAGAGGAAAATAGTAGTGTTCTCCTAACTTATTTTATAAGGGAAGTTAAGGTATTTTTCAAGGCACTCGGCTATAGACTAGGGCTTTAGAGACCTATTTTGGCATAAAAATCGGCCTGAGGCACAGGGAGGAATTGGGAGAAGTGGGCAATGCCACACCTCTGGTGGGACAGAGAGTACCCCTTTCAGAGAAGCAGGACCCCTGTCCCTGCTGCTCTGCCCTGCAAGGAGTTGCCATGTGTTTGGAGAGGAAGGACTGAGGAGAGAGAAAGGACGTGTATGAGGCAGGCACCCAGAGAGGACAGGGGACGACAGAGGGGGTGGGGAGCCGGGAGCAGTGGCACAGTGGGTTAGCTCCCTCTCCAGGCGTGCCCGAGACCACCCTCCACGGCCCCTGCACACCTCAGCCTTTAGAAGAGTGAGGAAGGAGGAAATCGGAGCTGAGGCTGGGGCTTTGCTCCCAAAGTTTAGGTTTTGTTTTTAATTCTGTTGAGGGAGTGCATGGAACCAAAGCACCGCTATGCATTTCAGTTCCTACTGAGCACCTACAGGGGGCCAGCTCCGAGTCAGGGGCTGTGAGGAAGCAAAGGATGCAGCACAGTGCGGCTTTCAAGGGGTTGGCAGGGCGGTGACAAGACCACACAGGCTCATGATTAGAGAACAAGAGGAGACTTCACCAAGAACAAAAGGGAGGAACACCCGCCGTCGGTGGCAGCACGTCCAGGAGGCAGGGGCTGTGTGCACGGAGACCGGTGCAGAGGGCCTTGGAGGGTTTGCCTTTATGATGGCATCTGGAGGAGGGGAGGGCCTTCCTGCGGGAGGACAGTCAGAGAGGCACCCTCAGCAAGGCCGTCTGTCCAAAGTAAGATGGCCAGGAGTTTGAGATACCTGCGGACCGCTGGTAGACTTGGGCCTTGTGAGGAGGCTGGAAGGATGGTGATGGCTGAGGCTCCGTCCTCTACTGGGTGCCCGTAGGCCTTGTAGGAAGGCAGAGGGGTGGGGATGGTGAGGGCGACCCCCTATACTGGCAGTGTATGGTGCTGGTCGGAACACCACCCATGGGACGTTCGTCCCCTTCCCATCAGCCACACAGAATGTTGTAGCCTGAATTGGGTCCCCCAAATTCGTATCTTGAAGTCTAACCCCTAGTACCTGAGAATGTGACTGTAGTTAGCGATAGAGCCTTTAAAAAGGTGTTTAAGTTAATGAGACCATACTACTGGTCCCTAATCCAAAATGGCTGGTGTCCTTAGAAGAAGAAATTTGGGCACAGACATACCAACAGAGGGCCCTGTGAGGACCCGGGGAGAAGACAGCCATCTCTAAGGCAGAAGAAACGAACGCTGTCAACGTTTTGACATAGGACTTTGAGCCTCCAGAGCTGTGAGAAAATAAATCTCTGTTGTGTAAGCCACTCTGTCTGTGGTACTTGGTTATGGTGGCCCGAGCGGACTAATAGAGGGAATCATGCCACCTTCCTGGATTTTCCTGGCAGAGTACTGCCTTATTTCCTGGGTTCCTACCCCTTCTCTCCATCACTTAAACTCCCTTCTTCTCCACAGTCTTATTGTCAAGATCAAATACCACACTGAATGTGAACACACTTTGAATGAACTTCATATAGGCATCTGTCTGCTGGTACTGTGCACTGCACGGGGCCCTGGCAATTCAAACATGGGTAACACGGGGTCCCCGCTCCCAATGAGTCACAGTGGGGTGTGAACAACATTCACAGACGCAGGTGACTGGGCTACTTGGCCGGTAGGAACACAGCAGAACTGAGGGGGCACAAGGAAAACTGTCCAAGGAGGCGGTATTTAGATGGGCTCCGAGGGATTAAGAAGAGTCTGAGAAGGAGGGAAAAGTATTCTCTGAGGGAGAAAGAGCATTTGTAAAATCCAGAGGCGGGGGGGTGCCTGGGTGACTCAGTTGATTAAGCGTCTGCCTTGGGCTCAGATCATGATCCCAGGGTCCTGGGATCGAGTCCCTCATCGGGCTCCTTGCTCCGCGGGGAGTCTGCTTTCCCTCTCCCTCTGCCTCTCTCTCTCTCTTTCTCCCTCTCTCAAATAAATAAATAAATAAATAAATAAATAAAATCTTGAGAAAAAAAATCCAGAGGCCCACAGTGCATGACGTTTTCGTGGAACGGTGAGGAGTCAGGGTGACCGCACGGTCCACGTGGGCATGGTGGGAAGGAGCCAGAATTCTGATGAGGGTTACAGTCCTCAGATGCCTGGGAAAGAAGCTGGCCTCTAACACGGATTTAATGAGGAGCCGAGGGAGGGTACTAGGAGGGCCTCCAGGATCAGCGTAGAGAGAGCCCAGTGCAGTGAGGAGACTGGAAATCTGTTTTGGGAGCCTGTGGCCCATCCATGTGGCAGCCAGTGAAGACACAGCTGTAAGGCTTAGCGGAGGGACTGAAGACGGGCTAAAGGGGATGAGTAAGGTGGTGTAGACCACAAAAAGAAAAGGCAGTGGGACCGAAAGCCCACCTGGACCAAATATTTAACCCTTCGAGGCCTCCGTTTACTCATGGGTAAAATGTGGAAAAAAGAGCTCCTACCCACGTGACCATCAAAAGGGTGAAATCAGTAGGACCATCTGTGAGACGCTTTCAGGAAGGCCTGGCAGGTAGGCTCGATGACACTTGTTGCTGTCCCAGGTCATGGAGAGATAGGGGTGGAGGCCAGGTCACACAGAGTGGACTCCTGTCTAAAATGAGCGAGGAGGAATATTATGCAGCCATCAAAAAGAATGAAATCTTGCCATTTGCAACGACGTGACTGGAACTAGAGTGTATCATGCTGAGCGAAATAAGTCAGTCAGAGAAAGACAAGTATCATATGATCTCACTGATATGTGGAATTTTTAAGAAAGAAAATAGGACCATAGGGGAAGAGAGGAAAAAATAAAACAAGACAAAACCAGAGAGGGAGACAAAGCATAAGAGACTCTTAATCTCAGGAAACAAACTGAGGGCTGCTGGAGGAGAGGGGGGTGGGGGGATGGGGTAACTGGGTGATGGGCATTAAGGAGGGCACATGATGTAATGAGCACTGGGTGTTATATAAGACTGATGAATCACTGACCTCTACCTCTGAAACCAATAAGACATTATATGTTAATTAATTGAATTTAAATTTTAAAAAATGTATAAATTACAAATTTAAAAATAAATAAATAAAATGAGCAAAGACACCGAAGCCGGTTGGCAGCACGTCTGCCTCAAGGCCACATTTCTCGAACTATGAATGAGCACAAATTCAATCACCCCTGACTCCGGACAAAACTGGTTCTGGAGCCTGGAGGACAGCGTGAAGCTCCCACTGCCTCCGGAGCAGCGTGGGGAAGCAGGGGCAAGGACTCCTACAGGTTATTAGAGGGCAGGACTGCAGAGAAAGTGCAGAGAAAGGGAAAGTACGAGCACACTGGAAGAAGCAGGGCGAGCCCCTCCCCTCCCGGCGCTGCTGGGATCAGCTGATGTGTTTGCAAGGTGCTAACTGGGGGTGCTGGGGCTGCGGGGCTGTGTGGGTCCGGGGGCTGCAGCGGGCCCTGGCAGCCTTGTTGGTAATGCACCACCCTCTCTCCTTGAGCTCTGCCCGTTCGCTTTGCCCCCCGCCCCCATCCCCATGGGAACAACAGGTGACTGTCCTCTTTGCAGCTGAGCTGCTGCATTTCTCCTGTAAGGGGGTAAATACTCTCACTCCCTTTGCAACTTTGGCTGCTCAGCCCTCACCTTTCCTGCTGCTCAGCTGAGTCGAAATTAAAACCGACCGAGGCAATTTTTACAAGGCAGACCAAGAAAAGGTACTTGAAATTCAACACAACAGCACATTTAGCTGTCTGGGATCCCCTGCATGGCTAGACTCTGCGCTTAATCATTTTGAAGTGTAGCACTGAACACATTATCACGGACTTTCCTCATCTAATTGAGGCTCTTGCATCTAATGCAAAAGTGCTATGGAAGACTGACATTCAGAAGGTTAACCAGAAGCATCATTCAGCCTTAGGTGGTGCTTTCTGTGTGTGTGTGTGTTGTTTTTGGTTTTTTGTTTTTTTGTTTTTTATGCTGTGGGTTCACCAAAGGTCAGAGTCTGTCTGGGTCTCAGTTTTGCAGATTAATAAATTAAATTTTATTGGTTCACCTAGGGATAAGGATATTTGGGGATGAACGCATAACCGTCAAATTTACAAGGTACTGGCTGGTAACCTTTGCCACCACAGAGGCATGCCCAGCACGTAACCCATTAGGGTCATTGCCCAAATTTAATTTTGGGGGGGTAGGTTCACACCCAAAATAAGATTAAATATTCTGCTCAGCAAATATATTCTGAATCCTTATTATGAGCAAGGCACCAAGCCAGATGCCCTGGTGGGTACAGCCATAAGTTCTACATGGGTCATGCCCTCAAAAAGCTTCCTCACACATAGATATGATACAGATAAAAATATGGACAAGAAAGATGCAGAAGGGCTGCTAGGGGAGTGCAGGGGAGGGAGGAATACTTCCAGAAGGGGGCGGAGGGAGTGGGGAAGGAACCAGAACCAAAGGAGGAGGTGAGCTGCATTTTGAAGGAGGTGTGAAGGTTTGCACCCAAGGTTGGGGGTGGGGTCATTCCAAGGAGAGCAGTAGGTGAACAAAGACACAAGAGGATGGCAAATGAGTTATAGGTTTGATGTGGTGGAGAGAAGGAGGCTAGAAAGATAAGCAGGTACCAGATTGTGCCTCAGAGTCACAGAAGGCAGTGAGAGGGAGCACTTAAGGCACAGCCAATCAAGCAAGGAAAACTCCACGAAGAAGCTTTTTTCCAGGGTATGGAGCCTTCTGTCTATGCAGTCAGCACTGCTTGAAATTGCATCTTCCATGAATTGGGGGAGACACCCTGGCATGCTTCAGTCTGTTCTGCTTAGGTCCCT
This sequence comes from Zalophus californianus, assembly GCF_009762305.2. NCBI lineage: Eukaryota > Metazoa > Chordata > Mammalia > Carnivora > Otariidae > Zalophus > Zalophus californianus. The sequence goes on along the minus strand of NC_045596.1, from coordinate 165,494,747 downwards.
AATTCTTTCTCAGTCATTAACCTCCTCTGTCATTGCAACAGGACCCGTGACAGGGTCTTACAGCTCCTGAGATTGTCGCTTACCTTGCACTGGTGTCTTCCTTACAGCATTCCAGAGAGCACCTGGGTGCTTAGTGACAGCCACAGGACCCTCTGTGCTTACCAGCAATGAGGAGACCGACTGCTCCCGAGAGTGGGTTCCTTTCTCAGAGACAGAGCTCTTCCCCCATTGGCAGGATTTAATTTGCTCCCGTAACAGAGGGTGACATTTGCCTCCATCCTCAGGGTCCATGCTATCTGGGCTTCCACACTCCTTCCTGGCTGCAGTGGGGTTAGAGCTGGAGACAGCTCAGGGTGAGCTGAACATGGCAACCCGGCCCCCAAGGCCAGTTCCGTAAGGTCCCGTGGGTTCCTGCTGCAGAGAGCCAGACACTGGAAAGAGCAGGGACATGTCCACCACCTGATTGTCCAGAGTTCCAGAAAGGGCCTAGACTTCGTGTTTGGTGATATGTGGTTAGGAATTAAGAACCTGTGTTTAGGAAGATGGGTTCTAGAGTCAAACAGAACCAGCTTCAAATCCCAGCTCTAGTCCTTCCCGGCTGTGTCACCTGGAGCACATGATTTAATCCAAGCCTCCGTTTCCTTGTGTGTAAAGTGGGAATAAAGATCACACTTACCTCCTAAGGATGTTATGGAGATGCCCATAGAACAGCCAGCACAGGGCCTGGCCTGTTAATGAAGCTCGATATGTGTTAGCCATTCATTACCATAGACTTCTGAGGCATGCATTAACAATATCCGAAACCTTCCAGCCTGTGAGAGGAGCTGCAATCTATATCCCTGGTAGCCGGGGAGAGCTAGATCAATCCCTGGCTTTTCCGAGTGACTGCAGTGGCTTTTCACTTGCCCTCCCTTCTTCCTGCATCTGACTGTGGGGTGCCACCAGACAAGCCACGCGGCACTCGCTGAGCTCAAAGGAACTCTTCCAGAGATCCACGGGATTCCCCAGTTCCTAACTTCTGCATTAATGACCTATGCTGGCACCAGAGAAACCCACATTCCTGGCCACCTGAGGCACAGGGAGGCAAGATACCCAGTTCCACTGTGGCTGATGGTAAAAGGCATCATGGCGACTTGGGTTTCTAAGCCTCCAGAGACAGCGGGACCAGGGATGTGCTGGGGAAGACGTCTACCAGCTTGCGTGAAATGGCTGCTAAGTCTTCAGGAACTGTGCGAGCCGCTGGACATCCTGTTGGTGGCATGAAATGGGTTGGGGTGACAGTATTGACACCACAGAGATCAGCAGATGTCTCCAGTCAAGGGTCCTCCTCCATCCCCAAGAGCTGGTTGTTAAGCATTTATCAGCACACCGTTCTCACTCCCTGCCTCGGTTGCCTGTAACTACTCCCTCACACCATGCACCCCCACTTCCAGACGGTCCAGCTAAATCTCCAGTAGTCCCAGAAGAAATTGCCAGAGACAGGCTGATAATAAATGGCTTGAGATGTAGAGAAGGTGCTCCTTGTGAGCTGGTGTCAAGACTCTAGCTCGTTTCCTTTATTCCTCTCAGAAGGAAGTTAGCCAGCTGGTGTTTAGATGCAAGGACTGGTCGTACCCATCAGGGATGAAAGATCTTCCTGCCAATTCTCTGAGGTGAACATCAAAGGGGAAAACAGAACAGTGACTCAGAGCACCGGAATATTGACCTCTAGGGGACCACACTGGGTGACAGAGGCTTTTAGTCCCTCCACCAGGAGGTGGAGTCCCTCCACCAGGAAGAGCTTGTGGGGCTTGTGGAAAGGGGAAACTATCCAGTATCTTCAAGTACCTACGAGCTCAGAGAGACCTCAGCTTCTCCGAGGCCAAATCTGCATTTCCCCTAACAGGAGCTGAAAGAAACCCGGAGCAGCAGCTTGGAGGCTGAGCGAGGTGGCGCGTGTCCCCATCCCCACCCCCACCCAGCAGACACTTGCAATCGTCTTCCATCGGAGCTTCACTGAACCACAGCATTTCTTAGGACCTGGGAGCCCCCAAGCCTGGCCAAGGAGCCCCCAACGGGAATCCCGCCCCCCTCCCTCCTCTCTATCCCCCCAAGCAGGGGCCGGTTTCCTCTGCAGCAGTAGATTTCTCCCTTAACTTTATCCTTAAGTGTATCTGGTACATTCGCTCCTGCAATATTTATGCCTCCCATCAATTTTTCATCCATCCCATCACTCAGCTTTTCAGGCAAGTTTGGAAACTACTCTCCTTGAGTTCTCATTCTCCTTAGGGTGGGGTGGAGACAGGAGGAAAGCACCAGGAAAGCACCTACTGCTCCAAGGCCGAGCAGCCGTCCTCCTGCACAGGAATCCAGCGTCGGCCACATTACCTGCCCGCTTGTCTGCCTCACCTTCTAAGCCATTCACAGTCTGATTACACCTCACATGTCCACACTTACCCCAACCACTTCTCTCCACCTTCTTCTCATGGTGATATACAAACACAAAGTTTCTCCTCCTTCCCTGGGGCGGGGGGCGGGAGGGGGGGCTTGCTGCTTCTTCTGCCACCCGGAGCACCCCTTTCCTCTGGTGCATCTGGAACTGTCTCCTCCTCCAAGCCCAGACTGATTCCACATCTTCCACAAAGCCACATTTTCCCTAAGCTAACCCCACATCTCCTTGCTCATCTCTGTTTCACTTCTGCCATTACCTCGTGACTCCCTATGGAGATGTTCTTTAACTCTTCTCTCCGGCTGAATGGAGAGCTCCCTATAGACAGAGTCCTCACCTTCATGCTTCTGTGTTCCCTGTAGGGCTATGGACTAGGTGCTTCATCAATAACTAGGTAAATCAACAACAAAGAACAAAATAATATTAAATAAATAATTATAAATAAATAATTTAATAAATAACTTGCTTTGTTGAAAGCATTAGGGACTTTTTCCTGTAACAATTGGTCTAATCCTGGGGTGCCTAGGTGACTCAGTTGGTCGGGCATCTGCCTTCAGCTCGGGTCATGATCCCGGGGTCCTGGGATCGAGCCCTGCATTGGGCTCCCTGCTCAGTGGGGAGTCTACTTCTCCCTCCCCCTGCTCGTGTGCTCTCTCTCTCTCTCCCTCTCAAATAAATAAATAAAAATCTTTAAAATGAGAAAAAAATAATAATTGGTCTAATCTTAGATGTAATAATGATAATACTTGGCAGAGACATTCTTATCTCTGAGAACTACATTGATGCATTTAATTATAGTAACAATAACAATTGCTCCAATTTACCGAGCACTTACTCTGTGCTCAAAACAGCAAAGTATTTTACAGGTATGATCGTATTTGCCTCTCAGGTAAATATTACAGTCCCATTTCATACATGAGGATCTTCAGACACAAAGAAGGTGTGACTTGTCCAAGGACACACAGCTCATACATGGCAGAGCACACATTCCAGTGCTGTAGTTCAGCCCAGGACTTGTACTCTTAAATATCACCCCATTCCTGCTTTTTCTAGCATCCCTGCACACATTCTACAAGAGGGCAGTGTGGAGAAGAGCAAGAGCCATCAGCCCAGCCAAAGAGGAGAATCTACAGGTAAATATGTGGACTGAGCATAAGTACTTATATCTGCTCCCTCCTGAAACAGCAGCAGTGTTGTAGTAAAGAAGTAGACCCACAAAGACAATGAGAGAAGCTATGGCAGAAGAGAGACAGCAGCAAAATTCCAGGAGTCAGAGAGTGGGTGGGAGAGTGGTACATCCCCACACAGGCAGACGAAGCTGAACAGCTTATCAGTCGACCCGAAGGACCCTAGGGGTTGCAGAATGAAGGTGCTGAGTTCTGGGGAAAGGTGTGGCAAGAAGAGATACTGAAACTAAGACCATCTGGAAACTTTTTTTTTTTTTTTTAGATTTTTATTTATTTGAGAGACAGAGAGAACACGAGTGGGGGAAGGAGGGACAGAGGAGAGAGAGAGAAGGAAACTCCTCACTGAGCAGACAGCGTGATGCGGGGCTTAATCCCAGGACCCTGGGATCATGACCTGAACCAAAGGCAGATGCCTACCCGACTGAGCCACCCAGGCGCCCCCCGATCTGGAAACTTTGATACAAAATTATCAGGCTCCCAAATCTCCTCTCCATCCCTGTACAAACAAGGAATGGCTCCCTTTATAAGTCAGCTTGGGCTGCCATAGCAAAACACCATGGACTGGATGGCTTCAGCAACAAACACTTACCTCTCACGGTTCTGGAGTCAAGGAAGCCCAAGATCAAGGTGGCCAGTTTGGTTCCCTGTGAGAGCTCTCTTGCAAATGACTGCTATCTTGTTGTATTTTCACATGACTGAGGGGAGGGAGGGAGGAAAACTCTCTGTATCTCTTCTTATAAGGGCATTAAGCCCATCACAGGGGCTCCACCTAATTACCCCCCAAAGGCCTCCACCTCCAAATCCCATCACATTTGGGATCAGTGCTTCAACATGTGGATTTGGGGAGGACAGAAATATTCAGCCTATAGCATCCTCCACGCCCCTGCAGGAGGGACTTCAGTAAAGGGTACTTGAGGCACGTTGGCCAGCATGGGTGAACTATGAGGCTGAAGAAAGGAACTGAATGATGTCTGTCTGCAGAAGAAAGAAACCATCCCTCCTCACTCCTCACTATCCGCTTCCAGTCCCAGGCTCCAAATGCCAGTCATCAGATATATACCCCAAGGCAGGAGGTGGGACAATATTTTCTCAAGAAACAGAATTCAACATTAACAAGCAATAGCCCAGAATAAATGGACGGTTACATTTGAGGGTCTCCCCATGAAAAAGCCCAGTTGCAGCCCCACCACCCATTAGTGATGCCTGGAAGTCAATGCCATGCCACAGTCAGAGAATTTCACATCAACTCTTGAGTCCTTTATTCTGACAGCAAAGTATCAATAGATTTTTAAGGAAAGCATTCAATATGAAGACCAAAACAAAGAAATGAATTTCTTATCAGGAAAGAAAGACAATGTGGAAAACAGAAGAAAATTCCAAAGGCATCAATATCTTTAGAGAGATATAAAAAGATGCTCTGCTCATAAAATGAGAATAGAATGCTGTAATACCAAAATGAGAGCAATTAGGGAATAAAAAGCTCCTTTGAAACAAAATTAAAGCTAAATTATGAACATTAAAAATGTTTTAAGTCAAAAGATTCAATGAAATCAAGAAAATACTTCAGAAAGTACTTTTTTACTTTTTATTGTTATGTTAATCACCATACATTACATCATTAGTTTTTGATGCAGTGTTCCATGATTCACTGTTTGTGCATAACACCCAGTGCTCCATGCAGAACGTGCCCTCCTTAATACCCATCACCAGGCTAACCCATCCCCCCACCCCCTCCCCTCTAGAACCCTCAGAAAGTACTTTTAAAAGGAAGAAGAAGGAAGAAGAGGAGAAGAAGAAACAAACAAGTGAGCTATAGATAGGCAGATGGGAAAATCCGATGAGCAGTTCAGGATGTCCAACACTTAACTAAATAGAAGTTCTATAAAAAGAGAACAGGAAAAATGGAGAGGAAGATATTAACAAAGACATAAGACAAACAATACAGGAAAATTCCAATCTGGGCAGATTAACAGGGCCCATAATATAACCAATGCAATGAATGAAAAAATGCCTACAGCAAAAAAAAAAAAAAACCCTAATCATGAAATTTTACACTCAGGACAAAGATGATCATTGAAAGAAAGAGAGGGAGAAAGAGAAGGAGGAGTGGAGGGGAAGGGAGGGAGAGAGAAAATTTACATATAAAGAGCTGGAAATCTGAACGGCATTGGATTCTCAAGAACAATACCAGATGTTAGAAGCCCTTCAAAGTTCTGAGGGAAAACATGATTTTCAATTTTCAATCTAGAATTAAACATTTAACCTAACGATTAATCAAGTTTGAGGATAGAACAAAACACTCTCAGACATGGAAGTAGGTAAGAGTTCTATCTCCCATGGCTTATTTCTTAGGAGTTACTAGAAGATGAGTTTCAGTGATACATACATACACACATACACATAAATACATACACACACATACACACATACACATACATCCATCCATACACACACACACATACACACATACACATACATGCATATACACCCACATACATACGTACATACATAAATACTGTTGGTTTGCAAGCTCCTTGGGAGCATCCCAGTTGTAATCTGAAACTGGCCCCTGTACTCAGAGGATAGGAACAGACCAAAGAAAGAAGCAGGCCACTCCAGGTTGGTACGTGGCAGTTTTTAATAAGCAAAGGGAACTTACCTACAAGGTTTGTCTTGGATGGCAACAAGATTAGTAGATCTCTGTACCCGTTCACCAAATCTCACAAGTTTATCTAGTGGCCCTCACTGGGTTCGGTCATGTATACAGTCCAGATGGTCTCTGCACCACATCACTGTGGTGTGTCCTTGGGGTAGGTTCTGGCAGCAGGGAAGGCAAGTGGAACCCATATTCCAAGGACAAGGGAGGGGTGGAGGGAGCCTCTGATTGTCAGGGTCCAGCTCAGGGGTCAATCAACAATCATGTCTTCTCTAACACAGACATCCATACATATGTACATAAAAGTAAAAGAAGAGGAAGTGGGGATTACATCCAGAAAGAGGATGCCTGGATCAAGAAAGCTAGAGATAGATCCAAAGAACAATGAAAAGAAGCCCCAAGATAGCCACATCCCATACCTAAAGAAGGGGGCAGAAAAGAAGCAGCTTCGGAAGATAACCTGGAATTAAAGTAGAACTAACACACACATACACACACACACTGGTAGTTCTTCTTCTATATCAAATCCTGGCCAACACTAAATAAAGCAAATGAAAAGAATTTCTTTTTTTTTTATTATGTTATATTAGTCACCATACAGTACATCATTGGTTTTTGTTGTAGTGTTACATGATTCATTGTTTGTGTGAAAAGAATTTCTAACTCCAGGAAAAACAAAAGTTTATGAGCAAAACTATAACAATAATACACTATGTGGCTTAGCAGTGAACAACATTTGTGTGAGCCTAATAATAGAACAATGAACTACTAGTTTATAATGTGGGAAACAAAGGCAGGAGAAAAATTATTAAATTTCCTTACTACCTACAGCCGATTGACAAGTCCTTGAAATAGGCAGAGTTACATTCCTCTAGGGACTCGACTGCCTTGATGTTGATACTTTGCTAAGGGCAAAAGGCAATCTTAGCCCAACTCCCAGGACCCTGTGAGTCTACCTTAATATATAAAAATGCCTTTGGAAATTTCCTTTATCTCTAAACCCCTCCAAGATACGTGTTGGCAATCATCCCCCAAGCATATGGCCCACCGATACACATCTCATGACTAAGGTTCATGACTAAGGAGGTCTGATGACTAAGGTTTTATTAGACTGTAATAAATGACCTTTTCCCAACAACAGCTAGCCCCCTCAAGGTCCTGGAAACCTTGCTGCCAAAATTCCTTAGAGACTTACGCTATACCTAACCCCCTCCCAACTTGAAAATACATAACGGGCCACTCCTCGTGACCCCAGTGCAGCTCCTTCTGCCTATGGATCCTGTTCCCGAGCTTTAATGAAACCACCTTTTTGCACCAAAGATGCCTCAAGAATTCTTTCTTGGCCATTGGCTTCGAACCCTAACGTCTTTCCTACATCAAAGTTTATCCAAACATTTTTTATCCAAAACATGTGACATAACTATGTTGAGAAGATTGAAGGAGTGTATATGCATGCTGGTAGAAGGAGTAAGAAAGCTAAGTCTTCAGCCAACTTTATTCCTACCTCTGGTCTGTTGACTTGACAATTCCCTCTGCCTAGATCATTGTCGCCTCAAACAGGACATGGTCCGCTGCCCTTTTTTATTCAAGTCTCTGCTTAAATGTCACTTCTTTGGTCAAGGTATCTAAAATAATGCTCCTCAACCTATAGAACTCATGATCTTTGCTTTATTTTCCTTTATTACATTTCCTAACATGTATAATATAAACCTTATTGAATACCACCAGCCACACGGTAGATACTTAATTGGTTGAATTAAAATAATGAGTGAATGACCATGATGTGAAATCAATAGTTAATATTCATCCTAGCTTGAACTTCCCCAGCAGCAGATCCTGAGACAAGGGTAAAGCAAAAGCTTATTTGGAGTGGTTACCAAGAGCTGAGGTAGGGAGAGGAAACAGGGAGTTATTCATTAGTGGGTGCAGAGTTTCAGTTTGAGATGGTGAAAAATTCTGGAGATAGGTAGTGGTAATGTTTGCACAACAATGTGATGTAATTAATCCTGCTGAATTATACCCTTAAAATTCATCAAAATATTAAATTTTGTTATGTCTCTTTGACCACAATTTAAAAAATGGTATATATATATATTAAAAAAAAAAAAAAGGCTTACTTAGGAGTTACATAAAACACCACAGAGGAGTGGAGTGCACAGAGGCCAGCAATAAGGATTCATGATCAACCCTAATCTAACTGGCCAACCAGACCTTAATCCCACAGAGAAAGTCTGGGGAATGGTGCAGCCCATGCCTCAGGGTTAGTCCAGCAGCGTGCCAGAGTGAGGGAATTATATGACAAGTCCCATCAGGTTGGCAGCTACCTCTGGGGTAATTCCTCGGCATTTCTGGCCTGCCCTGAGCACAGGCGGAGTGGTCTCTGGAAAAGTCTTCAGGCAAAGAGATGCAGATACCGGCAAGTAGAAGCAGGCCACCTGCACTGAAGAAGTAAGACCCAAGGGAAAGGGGTAAGGCATTGACAGGTGCTACGGTGCCTGGAATTGGTAATATGCACAGGTTCCATAGAAACATGGAGTTAAATACCGGAAGACCCAGCCAGGAGAATGAAGAGAGTTGTATCCAAGAAACAGGACTGGGGCATGGGAAGGAAACTGCTCTGTGTTGCCATAAATTCTTCTAATTCTTTAAAACATTATTTCACTTTTAAACTATGTCCATATCTTATTTTGAAGAAAAAAAAAAAGATGAATTTTAAATGAGTGTGAATATCACCAGGAAGTCATCCCACACTGATTTGGTTCTAATTTTTCATGAGAAAATGTCACAAAATGATTAACCAGCCCTGTGGAAAGGAAACTCAGGGAATGTTAATTGAAGGGAACTGTAGCCAAACATACTAGAAGCCAGTAATCAGTTGCATTCAGTTCTGAAAATGTTTTGTTCCACTCCTACTATGTGCCAGATACCGTGCTGAGCTCATCCTGGAAGGATAAAGAGGTAAAGACACTTGTACTGGGGAGAACAGTGTCCCTCCAAAATTCATGTCCACCCAGAGCCTCAAAAATGTGACCTGACCTGAACCTAAGGTCTTTGCAGCAGGTCATCCTGCATCCGGGTGGGCCCTAAACCCAGGGACTGGTGTCCTTATAAGAAGGCCATGTGAAGACACACAGACACGGAGGAAATCCCCTGTGACGGTGGAGGCAGAGATTGGAGTGATGTGTCTATACACCAAGGAGTGACAAGGAACATCAGCAACCACCAGAACCTAAGAAAAAAGCATGGAACAGATCCTTCCTTAGAGCCTTCAGAAGGAGCCTGGCCCTGCCGTCACCTTGATTTCAGAAGTCTGGCCTCCAGAACCGTAAGAGAATACATTCTGCGGTTTTAAGTGTGTGGTGATTTGTGCCAGCAGCCCTGGGAGGCTGATATGATCCGCTTCTCAGAAGTTGGTGGTCTGGAGAGGTGGCCTTAGCCTGAGGAGCTGTGTCCTTCACCCTCCTTTGTCTCCTCCCTGCTGGCTGGAATGTGAACCCAGTGGGCTGAGCTGGAATAGCCAGCCGTTTGGACCAGGAATGGAAACTCTACAGTGAAGGAGGTGGGTCAAGCAGGTAGAAGCGTCTGGCAGTCATACCAGCCTGGGACTTCTGGCCAGCTGACATGTGACTTGGAAATGGACACCTACACTTTTTATGCCATTGCTGTTTGGGGTTTCCTGCCACTTGCTGCTGAATCTAATCTTAATTCATACTGGAAGGCAGATTTACAAATGCAAATATGCAATTCAGTGTGGTAAATAATTTTATAGAGACAGGCCATGGTAGGGGGGCACAAAGGAATAATTGATTCACTTACCCCGGGGACATCAGGGAAGACTTCTCAGAAAAAGCACCAGCAGCTGGTTTTAAGAACGTGAGAAGGCGTTTGCAGACAGCCAGGACATGGGATGGCAAGGAGGCATTTCAGATGGACATGGACGGTGGAGGAAGAGAACAGTTCCATGGGACCACCTGTACTTCTGCATGGGTGATGTGTAAGGTACAAGGCAGACAAAGAGGGCAGTAGAGGCCAGGTGATGAGAAACTCAGAATGCCATTCCTGGGTGCTCGCACCTTCTCAAGTCACAAAGAAGAGCCATGGATGAGTGTGCAACAGTGGAGCCATATGATCAGATTATCTTCTAGAAAGATCACTTTGGCTAAGGCATGGATGGCGTAGAGGGATCAAGAAAGGAGTCAAAGAGACCAGGAAGGAGACCACTGCAGTTGTTTCTTAGTTTGATGATGACAAGGGTTGACATGAGCACAAAGGCACTGGGGACAAAAAGGAAAGAACAACTTGAAAATACAATTTAGCAGGCCGTGGGCTATGAGAAAAGGCAGCAACCAGGAGGGCCCCAGTGAGCTGGCTTGGAGCGAGAACAGGTAGAGCATTACCTGCGACATGAGGCACAAGGAGAGGAGCAGGTTCGGAGGTGAAAGATGAAATGCTAACGATCAGTGCAGGTCCCAATCAGCCTGAATTCTGTAGACCACATTGCTCCGTTTCCAGAGGGCTCCCTGCTTGCTTCCAGCAACAAGGGCCGCTAGAGGGCGACAGGGAGGGAGAAGGAGGAGCCCTGCTGGGCGTGCTTCCCACGGGGTTGCGGTGAGGCTCCAGATGCTGGCGCAGAAGGAGCTGCGGCTGTTCTTGCACCTACTAGAGCCAGCCCGATGCAACCTTTCAGAAAGAGTAGCACCGCCGGGCAGTGTCCTCAGAGCCCTGAGTCCCAGCCTGTGGTTTCTCCCAGCTCCTGAGGGTCCAGTCCCAGCCACGGTGTGCTCGCTGTGCCTGGGCTCAATGTCAGCTCTGCGAAGCGCCCCGCGGAGCCTCTGGCTTCTCACAACCACCCCTTCCTGGCAGAGGCAGAGAGAGAAGCAGACTCCCCGCTGAGCAGGGAGCCCGACGCGGGGCTTGATCCCAGGACCCTGGGATCACGACCCGAGCCGAAGGCAGACGCTCAACCCACTGAGCCACCCAGGCGCCCCCAATGTCCCATATTAAATTCACTCTAATAAATACTGGGTCCTGAGGGATATAGTCATTGGCCCGCAGGGCGGTCTCAGGGAGGAGACCGCCCAAGATGAGACCCTGGGGTTGTTTCTGTCCCCCCTCAGGGTCTCCTGTGAGACAGCCAGTGCAGCTGTCCGGGAAGTGGAGATCAGTCTGGAGTTAGGAAGGGAGCACTGGTGGCACCCGCAGCACATCAGTCCCCCTGGGAGCATGGGAGCCAGAAGAGAAAGGGCTGAGGATGGAACCTTAAGGGGCCCCAAAGATGAGAAGGCCGCCTGAAGGAGAAGAACCGGCCGGGGGCAGAATAAGGCACTATGACCTGAGAAAAATCAGGGAAGCACAAGATTTCCTCCCCAGGAAGAAGGGAGTTTTGGGAAGTAGTCCTTACACGAAAGCTGAGGTGAGGACTGAAAAGCAAACAGTGACTGGGCAGGCGCCACTTGTGACCTTGTGGAGGGTCCTTACAGTGGAGTGGGGGACACAGAGGGCAATGGGAGAAGTTTGAGGAGCGAATGGAAAATGAGACAAGGCAGACAGAATATTAGCTAGAGGGCCCCCAGAGAGTGTTTCTATTTTTACCTGAGTGACTTGAGCTCCTTTCCAAGCTGCAGGAATGAGCCTGCAGCAAGTGAGGCTGACCTGCAGGAGGGGACAGGCAAGAATGAGGTGAGCTGGAAGATAAGCCTGCAGCAGCCGGTACCCCACTTCCTCAGAGGCTACTCATTCATCCAACAGCCATTTTGGAGTGACTGAGATGTGTCAGGCATTGTTCTAGATGCTGGGGATGGCAGTAAATACAAGAGAGAAAAATCAGAGGCTGGAAGCCAGGTGACAAAAAGGGGCTCAACGTTCGAGATCTAAAGGAGAATCTCATCAGGTTTCTGGAGAGAAGAGCAGCAGGTTTAGGAAGCTGACTTCCTCTATCGGTTTTCGCCCTCTGTGCCTCTCTTTCTCAGGCAGGCAACCCCAGGGTGAATTATGCATCCTTGACTTGGGACACAGCCATCCAGCCATAAGATAAGGGTAGTACCCTATCTCGCTCAGAAAATAACCTGCCAAGGGAGGCACAGAAAGTAACATGCTTGTTCCAAAAGCCCTTTATGTGGCCTTGGGCTCCACAGCCCATTGGGATAGTTTTGACCATTCTTTTGCTTTATAATGCATGGATGCTTTCCTTTTCACTGGATACTGTCAGTGCAATTACAACTGATTACTATCATTATAAAGATGACCCACCAGACATGTCTTAAAAGGAAGACAGCAACTATTGCCTGGATCCCAACTGACAGCTGATCTCACGCAGCACAGCCCTGCAAGGTGGGTGAGGCTGAATTGTTAGAACAGCCCTTCACAGGTGTTCCCAGTTCCAGGCCTTCTCCCCTCCAATCCATTGCCAAGCATGCCATTTCTATTCCCAAAACCCTTGGCATACAAAGACATGATCCTCGCCCACCTCTCCAGCAGCCCTCCCTTCGAAGCACCTTCCTAACAACTCTACATTCCGGCCACATGGATGTGTCACGCTCTCTTGTAAGTCTGCTGATCTTTCTCTGTCTGAAACACCTTTTCCCTATTCTTTTCCCTAAATACCTAACTTCTTCTCAAACTTTCAAACTAAACCCAAGCATCACCTCCTTCAGTAATCATTGTAACAGAACCTATCACTAATTGCCCGTTACTTCATGCTGGGCATTTGCAAGCATATTCTTTAATAGTGGTAATAATCTTGCACCACAGTTATTGAGACAGAGCGAGATGAAACTGTATCCCTCACCAACCACTCAGAAAAAATCTAGCAAACAAAATACAGGTCCCTGAATCAAAATCACTTGGAAGCTTATTAAAAGCAAATTCCCGAACCCCACACATATCTACAAATTCACTGATTAATTTCACATGGGCCTGTTACTATTTGTCAATGAAAAAGTTGGGAACTATTACTCAGGGCCAGAAGAGAAACAAGTGTTCTCAGCATTATAAAGCCAACATTATTTGTTCATAAGAAATAAAATCAGAGCTAAGATTTAGCAGTCATAAATATCAGTCCCCAAACTTGAGTGTAAGATATATCCATTTTCTTTTCAAGTATAGTTAACATACAATGTTATATTAGTGCCAAGAGTTACAATATAATGATTCAGGGGCGCCTGGGTGGCTCAGTTGGTTAAGCGACTGCTTTCAGCTGAGGTCATGATCCTGGAGTCCCGGGATCGAGTCCCGCATTGGGCTCCCTGCTCAGCAGGGAGTCTGCTTCTCCCTCTGACCCTCTTCCCTCTCATGCTCTCTGTCTCTCATTCTCTCTCTCTCAAATAAATAAATAAAATCTTTAAAAAAAACAATATAATGATTCAACAATTGACTCACGTTACTCATTGCTCATCATAATAAGGGGCCCTCATCTCCTTCACCTGTCTCACCCATCTCCCCACCCACCTCCTCTCTGGCAACCACCAGTTTGTTCTCTATAGTTAAGAGTCTGGGTTTTTTTGTTTGTTTGTTTGTCTCATTTTTCTTTGTCTGTTTTGTTTCTTAAATTCCACATATGAGTAAAATCATATGGTGTTTGTCTTTCTCTGACTGACTTATTTCAATTAGCATTATGCCCTGTAGATCCATCTATGTTGTTGCAAATGGCAAGATTTCATGCTTTTGGATGGCTGAGTAATATTGCATTGTATATATCACATCTTTTTTATCCATTCCTCTATGCATGGACATTTAGACTGCTTCCATATCTTGGCTATTGTAAATAATGCTGCAATAAACATAGGGATATGGGTATCTTTTTGAATGTTTTCGTTTTAGAAATAGCCATTTCTTTATTCTCTTTCTATCTGATTTTAAGTCCTTATCCCTCCAAGATGAACTGATAACCTTACTTTGGAGAGCTCAGCTCCATGAGGTATCCAGAAACTGCACAAGGGCCACCAGCACCCAACCCCCAGTCGTGGTAAGTGCACATAGTGCACAGCTGCAGGGAACTTGGAGATCAGAAGTCTGCATCTTGCACACTGTGCTGCAGGCATAGGAATCCTCGCTGAGGCTGGAAATCTCCTGATCCTGTGGGATGACCTCCCATTTCCAGTGAGCTCCCATAGCTGGAGGAGCAGCTTCTCACTGCTTAAAGGGTCCTCCGGCCACCTCCCTTTTCCCCATCACTCAAAATCTCTTCCTCCTCTCCCATCTTCAACCAAAGCTCTCCTTCCTCTCCCTTGCTCTCTCCATGTCTCTCATCCATGACAACTAATATAGCCTGTGCCGTGAGCACAGGCCTTAAAGAAAACAAAAGCCTGGTGGGTAATGTCCTAGGTGCAGAGTGCCCCCGTCCCCTCCCGGAGAAAGCTGTCAGTCGTGGACACCAGAGCCCATTGCCGTGTAGCAGTCACAGTGGAGGAGACAAAAAGGCGACAGTCTAGCAATACCAGTGGCCACAGTCCTTGCAAGACATATAAAGAGCCTGGGGAAGAAAAAAAGTCCAAAACCTCCTAAAAATGTATCATTTCTATAGGGAAGAGTGACAGACCTCAGGATAGAAGAAGAGGGGAGGAAATGAAAGGGAAAGAGTGCTAGAAAGAGAAAAAGACAGAAGAATTCATATTACACGAAGAGTGCAAACAGACCAAAAAGCAAGCGAATCATCAAGACAAAATTGGACCAAACACTTAAAATATTTGATGGAAGAAGGAACACAAATAGCTAATAAAAATAAGAACAGGTGCTCGCACAGGGCAATGCAAGTTAAAGCCACAGTGAGGTATGGGTGTCTACCCATCATATTGGCCAAGATATAAAAAAAAAAAAAAAATCTGTTCATCAAGTGTGGCGAGAATGCAGAGAAATGAGAATCTTTCGCACTCTAGGTAGGAGTGAAAATTGTGAAGATATGAATACTTGTATGACCCAGCAGTTGTACTCCCACATACGTACCGTAGAGCAGAAGCACTCCACACATGGTGCACAACCTCCTGAGGATCCCTGAAACCCACTCAGGGGCTCTGCAAGGTCAAAACTATTTTCATTATAATACTTAGACATATTTTCTGTTTCCACTGGGTATTATGCACTACCACATACTCGTATTTTTTTAAAATGCCATTATGACTTAAGAAAGTCCTTAAAGCAGTAAAAGGTATTAGTTTTATTAAATCTCAGCCCTTGATAAACATCTTTTTAATATTCTACGTGATGAAATTAGAAATATACCTGAAACACTTCAGTTGCATATCGAAGTATGAAAATTGTCTTGAGGAAAAGCCCTTGTGTAATTGTTTGGGTTGTGAGCTGAACTAACTACTTTTTTCAAGGAATATCATTTTTATTTGAAACAAATACTGACAGATAAACTATGGCTTTCAGACTTGAGTATTCAAGAGACATTTTCTCAAAAATGAATGATGGGAGTCTTTCACCCTAGGGAAAACTAACATCATTTGTTGCCAATGGTAAAATTCAACTTTTCAAGTGAAAATCAGAATCTCTAAAACCTTGTAATTACCACCATGAACTTGACAACTTCCCAATACTCTTTTCTAATGAGATCAGTAGCGATATTAATGAATGGGATCTTCTGATATCTTAAAATGAAATGCGTCACTACTTATAATATCTGCATAACTCAGTGAAACCAATGTCCAGATGACTAACATGTGATGTCACAAAATCATACATGAGTAAAAGATCTACTCAGAAGTGCAAGATAGACCAATAAATTTTAATGTAACAGAGTACAAAAAGGTCATTGATATGGTTTCAGATTTCATATTGCAACTAAC
Organism: Zalophus californianus; assembly: GCF_009762305.2. Lineage (NCBI taxonomy): Eukaryota > Metazoa > Chordata > Mammalia > Carnivora > Otariidae > Zalophus > Zalophus californianus. Next base: position 165,478,691 of record NC_045596.1, on the reverse strand, counting down.
CTTTAGAGAAATTCCTAGTTGTCAAGTTTGGGTATACGGTAGTCCCTCCTTACTCACAGGGGATACATTTCAAGACCCCCAATGAATGCAAGAAACCATAGAGAGAACTAAACCCTATACATACATACTTATGATAAAGTTTAATTTATGAATTAGGCACAGTAAGAGATTAACAATAAGTAATAATAAAACAATTATAACAATATACCATAATAAAAGTTATGTCAATGTGTTCTCTGTCTCTCTCTCTCAAAATATCTGATTCTGCTGCACTCAGCCTTCTTCTTGTGATGATGTGAGAAGACAAAATGCCTACGTGATGAGATGAAGTGAAAGGAATGTCATAGGCATCAACCTTCTGATGATGCATCGGGAGGATCACTTGCTTCCAGACTGTGGTTGAGTATGGGCAATTGGAAAGTGAAACCATAGATAAGGGGGCTACTGTAGTATCAGAGAAAAATATCCACAATTATCTGTAAAGGCTATTAAAACATCACTACCTTTTCCTAATACATATTTGAGGCCAGATTTTCTTCACATATTTCAACCGAAACATCATATAAAGAGGCCGGGTGGCTCAGTCGGTTAAGTGTCTGACTCTTGATTTCGGCTAGGTCATGATCTCAGGGTCATGAGATCCAGGCCCTCCGTGCTTTGCACTCAGTGGGGAGTCTGCTTCTCTCTCTCTCTCTCTCTCTCTCTGTCTGTCTCTCTCACTCTGCCCCTGCCCCCACTCGTACTCTCTCTATAAAATAAATAAATTAATTAAAAAAAAATAAGAGTGTAGAAGCAGTTGTGAGGATCTAGCTAGCTATCTTCTCTTAAAGAGTTCTTTAAATGTAAAACAGTAACACTCTTCATTCATTTTTCTTATATTAGAAATAGAGTTATGTTTCACAAAGATATGTTATTTATATCAACACAAAGGGATTTATTATTTTTTTATTAAGACTTTATTTTTTAGAACAGTTTTTGGTTCACAGCAAAATTGAGGGAAAGGCACTGATATTTCTCATATACTCCCTGCCCCCACACATGCACAGCCTCTCCCATTATCAACACCCCCCACCAGAGTGGGACAATTGTTACCATGGATGAGCCTACACTGACACATCATAATCACCCAAAGTCCGTAGTTGACATTAGGGTTGACTTTTGGTGTTGTTTATTCTATGGGTTTGGACAAATGTAAAATGACATATAGCCATCCTTGTGGTATCATATGGAGTATTTTCACTGCCCCAATATCACCGTTATTTTAAATGAATTAATACCTTTAAATTTTCTCAGTTTTAATGCCTAATACAATAAATATAATTGGACATAACCCATATAACCAATAGTTTTTTAGAGTGCTCAATGATTTTTAGAAATAAAAGGAGTCCTGAGGCCAACAGGTTAGGAAGTTCTACTGTAGAGAAATACTTGCTCATGAGCAGTAGGAGAAACATACAAGAAAGTTTCTAGCAGCACTGCTACTAGTAGCCAAAAACTGAAAACAATTCATTCAACATCAGAATAAATCATTAATAAAATATGGTATGTTCAGACAATGGAATACTATACATTAGTGAAAATTAATGACCTAAGACACATGTAGCAACAGATATTAATTTTGGTAATATAAGGTGAAGGGGTAAAAAGGAAGGGGAAGGAGAAGATATTCATTATAAGTCCATTTATACACAATTAAAAAATAACCAAAGGTAAAAACAAAATTTCAAATCTAAACCATCTCTATTTAGTTATGCACGTTACCAAGACAAGCAATGGAAAGATCAACACAAAATTCCAGGGAAAGATTGTCTCAGAGGACAGACCCACAGAAAGAGGTTGTGCAATAGTCCCCTGGGAGCTTGAAAGATAATGTTTCATTTCATCAATTGGGAGTAAGTACATAGGTATCTGTTGTATTTTTATTCTTCATACCATATACATATTTTATAAAGATTTTACACCTTTCCAGTTTTTATCAAAACAATAACAATATGTAGATGAATAAAACTTATACAAAGCTAAGTCAATTTCAAAAATGAAGAGTAAGGTGGGAAGACTTTCCTTACTAAAAATACTCTAAAACCACAGGAATAAACAGTATAGAACATGAATGAACAAACACAGAAGAGAAGAAAGAGCTAAGATGGAGTAGGCATGGGGAATATATAGCCCCACAAAATAAACTGGAACAAACTACTAATACAAGGATTGGGGGAATTGGCTCACTAGATGAAGAAAAATAGAGCTTTTCGAAATCCAGCATTTCAAGATGGACTCCCGATGAATTAAGTATCTTAATATAATGCAAATAGACAATAACAGAAGACAGTACGTTTATAATCTATGGTTAGAAAAGAACTTCTTTTAAAAATCTAAAAAGCATAAGGGAAAAATTAATGGATTTGAGAACATCAAAACTAAGGAATTTTGGGGGCGCCTGGGTGGCTCAGTCATTAAGCATCTGCCTTCAGCTCAGGTCGTGATCCCAGGGTCCTGGGATCGGGCCCCATATCAGGCTCTCTGCTCCACGGGAAGCCTGCTTCTCCCTCTGCCACTCCCCCTGTTTGTGTTCCCTCTCTCGCTGTGTGTCTCTCTCTGTCAAATAAATAAATAAAATCTTAAAAAAAATAAAAATATAAATAAATAAATAAGACTAAGGAATTTTGTACAATGAAGGTTCATTGACAAATAGCAAAAAGGAAAGAAATATTTACAGCATCTAAAACTGACAAAGGATTAATACTGAAAATCTTCAAGGAACTCCCACAAATCAAAATATCAACCAGAAAAAGTCAGAGGCCCCCCAAAGAAAATAATCAATAACCACGAATAGTCAGTTCTCAGCAGAGAAGTCCCGTGAACACAGCAGCACATGAAGAGAGGCTCACATTGATTAGTAATTAGAGAAATGTAAATTAAACACCAAGGCTCTGTCACTTAACATCTACCAGCCTGGCAAAAATCAGAAAGCTGGATAATGCTAGCGGTTTTCCAGGACATGGGGATATAGGAGATTTCATGCAGTGCTGTTGCAGTGTAGACAGGTGCAGTCATTCTGGGGACCATTCTGGATGTGCTTGGATTCAGCATTCAGATACTCTATGGCCCAGACATGCCGCTCCTGGGTATAGATGGCAGACTGGGGCTGCTTGCTCCAGCGTTGATTGCGGGGTGAGGGTGAGAGCCAACCTAAGGGCTCATTTCTGGGGGAAGGATGGAATAAATATGGTGGATACAGAATGATGTACCCTGCAGTGGTTAGAAGCAACAGACCAGAAGTACACAGACCTACACAGAAGAGATGTTACAAAACATACTGCTGAATTTAAAAGGGAAAGAAAAAAAAAAACAATTCTGTTTATATACACTATATGCTACATACTACAACAAAACAAACTAAAATGAAAAAAATACATATCAAGTACATTAGAAAGGCCTCAGGCAGGGAAGGAGAATCAAAAGGAATAGCATAGGACAAAGCATAGAACCAAGAAAGGAGCCTGGCAAGAACGTATGACAAGATGCCCTGAAATGCGGAAGCATGATTAACTAAATCCTCTGCACCTACAGTAAAAACAAACAAACAAACAAAAGCAATAGAGTAACAAGAGTTGGGTAGTCATAGCGTGACTGCCTGGGCCTCCCTGAAATGCCACCTGACCCAGAGGCTTCACCCACCATCTCATGGTAAGAAGAGCCTCCAGGGCCACCACCTCTGACCCTCTACCACTGCCCTATATTCCAGTGTAGAGCTGCTTAAACTTCCATAGGCTCAGTGTGCATTTGGATGGGCGAAAGAGTAGAGATCTGGCATATTAGAGTTTTTTTTCTTTTTTAAGATTTTATTTATTTATTTGACAAAGAGAGACACAGTGAGAGAGGGAACACAGCAGGGGGAGTGGGAGAGGGAGAAGCAGGCTTCCCGCGGAGCAGGGAGCCCGATGCGGGGCTCGATCCCAGGACCCTGGGATCATGACCTGAGCCAAATGTAGATGCTTAGTGACCAAGCCACCCAGGCGCCCTGGCATATTAGAGTTCTATAGAGAAACCAAACCCGTAGGTGAGATGGATAGATTGATAGATATATGATAGATAGATAGATAGATGATAGATAGATAGATAGATAGATGATAGATAGGGCATGAGTCAATTCCTTGAAAATCTTTCTTTCTCTATATATAAATGAAATACATATCTATGTGTGTATATCACATATGATACATATAGCTGATTATGATATACATATACCATATTATGATTTATATAGTTTTTCTCATATCTAATATCTGTCTATATAATTTCTCATATCTAATATCTCTCTATATAGACAGAGATTGCTAGAGTGAGATGTATTTCATCTGTATATAGAGAGAGGAGGAGATGCATTCAAGGAATTGGCTCACGCTCCTGCTAGGGCTGGCAAGTCTGAAATCCACAGGGCAGGCCAGCAGGCTGCAAACTCAGGGAGGCCAATATTGATGCTGTAGTCTAGAGGCAGACCTCCTTCTTTCTCAGGGTAATCTCAGGTTTGCATTTAAAGCCTTCCAACTGATGGCAGGAGGCCCATCTACATCATTGAGAATAATCTCCTCTACTTAAAGTCAACTGATTATAGATGTTAACCACAGCTACAAAATGTCATCACACCACCACCTGGGTGAGTGTGTAATTGAATAACCAGGAACTATCAACCAGCCAATTGGACACGTGAAACTAACCAGCACAGATGGCATCCGGATCAAACAGGAATAGTCTTTGGCAACAACAGAATGATTATGGCCGGTTGGGCACCTCGGGATATCTGCTCAAGAGTCTGTCCAGGTACAACAGTAACATCACCTCTTCCCCCTTCTTTTCTGCCATTTCCCCTCCTTAACTCCAGCATAGCTCGGGCGATGTCCTATCAAACAGGTTGTAGCATCATCCTCTTGCTTTTAAAAATGAGGAACCGTGTTCAGAGTGGTAATTTACGTAACTCGTTCCAGGCCACTCGCAAGCACCGGAATCTGAGTTGGTCAGATTGTGTCCACCGCAGTAACCCGGCTCTCAACATCCTCCATCTGCCTGCGTCCCCTCCCCCAGGCATGTGAGCCTTTCCCTCGAGCTCTCACAATAGCTCACGAAAACCTCAGTGACGGCTCTTACCTTCCATCGTGTGTCTATTCATTTTCCTGTCTCCCCACCAAAACCCAAATCCCTGGGCCCCTCCATGTGTTCATTGCCTCATCCGACTCTGGCATATACTTGGCATAAACAACAACAGTGACCAGTGGTCCCCTTTCCCAGAAAAGACTGAGATACGAAGAGGTGGGGAAACTCAGCGTTGGCATTTCTGTGATGACCCTGTCTTCCTGGCCAATAGCATACTGATCTCAGGGTGGAGACCGCCCCAGGCTGGGCCAGTCAGATTCTCTCATGGGAATTTGAGGCCTAAATGAATAGAGACCTCTAGTAGTGGCAATGAAGAGGAGTCTACTTCATGACAGTGGCCAGAGTGTCGATGCACGAATCTTTCTGCTTGAGGTGTCCTAAGCTGCCCCACCCTGCCTTCTCAAGACTTTGTTCTTCAGCAGTTCTCTGATTCACTATCCTGAATTAATTAAGGTGAAGCTCAAACCGCTAAAACAAAGAGCCCCAAAATGCAGAGGTTCAAACAAAGTAGAAGCTTATTCCTGGTGCAGTAGCAGCCTCCTGGGACAGTTCAGCTCCACGCAGTCACATACTGGTCCTGACTGCCACTGCTCGGCCACCTTCAGCACCCTGCGCCTTCACAACCCTCCCAGGTTGAAGCTACCACAGCCAGAGGGAAAGATGTGCAGGGGTAAACCGAGGAGGTCTTAGGGGCCAGGCCTAGAAGTGGCTCATGCAACTCCTGCTCATGTTCACTGGCCAGAAATTGGACATCCGGGCAACTTCTCATCTTTGTGTCAGAACACCAAAACAGACCCCTTCATCTCTAACAACCCCTGGATCTATGCTGAAGTTTGGAGCTATGAGGAAAATGCGGGAAGATCGTTGGGCTGTAATCGCTAAAATGGATAGGAAAAAAAAACTAAAGGATGCAGAAAAGCTATTTGTTTAATTTCAGAAAATCAATGTGATTAAGGAGCCTAATAACATCAAATTTATAGTCAATTTAAAAATGTTTTATTTTCTGAAGAGCCAAACATTTTCTGACATTGAGACTTTTTTATATTTACATAATTTGTTTTTTATGATTTTTATGTTTTGGCCTAAATTACCACATGTTACCTGAAAACTTGTAATTCCATTACAATAATAAGATGATTATGTTTTGTTTTTAACTTTTGTATTCATGAAAACTGTTTTAGCTAATTTTTCAAATTTGTAAAGTTATTCACTGACTGCTAGGAACCCATTGAGATTTATTCTTTATTAAAATATTTTGATGCAAATAAAAAAAAAAAGACATGGGGCTGTCAGGGTGGGGCTAGGAAATGTCGTCTCTGGCTGGAAGAAGGGAAGAGCAGCTCTGGTGGACACTAGGAGTCTGCAGCTATTAGAAGTGTCTAAAAAGTCTCCCCTTTCTGCCCCCAAACTAGTCAGGGTCTGTTTCTATTGCTTACAATCAAAAGACAATTAGTTGACATCATAGGTGACCTATATTCCTGGTGAGTGAAGGGTTTGTTGATTGATCCTGTAGAATGTATGCCTGGGGGCAGGGTTGCTGTCGGAGATCAACAGAAACTAATCCTCCTAATCTGTCTGGGGTCAGGAAAGGACAGAGATTCTAGGTCTCACATCATCACAGCCTAGTTAGTGCCCAGGTGAGAGGTGATAAGAGTCTGACCTATAAGGAAAGGCTGTTCTTGGGGACCCAGATGTCTGCCTCAAGTAGAACAGGGCCCAGTGCCAAAGCCTTAGCAAACCAGCCCTGTCCTGTGTATAAAATGGGCAATGTGAGGAACCAGGGCCACATTCAGAGGTCCCAGTGCTTGCACACAGACCCCACGGAAATGACCAGATGTAGCTAGCTCTTCATTTAGGGGCTGTTTCCTCAGAAAAGTCTACATGGGTTCTGGAGGGGGGTGCTAGTGTGCCTGAGTACCTGTGAACATAATCCTCCCCCAGGCCAGCCCAAAGTTCTTCAAAAACAGAAATCCCCTGGGGCTCCTGGGTTGCTCAGTCGGTTAAGCATCTGCCTTCGACTCAGGTCATGATCCCAGGGTCCTGAGATCATGCCCTACATCGGGCTCCCTGCTCAGTGGGGAGTCTGCTTTTCCCCTGCCTGCTGTTCCCCCTGCTTGTGCTTGCTCTGTGTCTCTCTTGTGCTCTCTCTGTGTCAAATAAATAAATAAAATCTTTAAAAAACAAAACACAAATCCCCAAACTCTTTTAAAGTAAAGGCATTCACAATCATTTGATAAGCTAATAAGCTACTTCCATTTCCCAAATAGGACTGAGCCCTCCCAGGTCCAGAGGGACCCAGAGCACAGCCAGCCTGGATAGGTTCAGGGACAAATCCACACCTGCTGCACACTCAGTGGGCCACCTGCCTGACTCCACAGTGCCACCCCCTCCCACTCCTTGCCACTCCCTCTTGGAAGAAGCACAAATGGGCTCCTGTCTGCAATGAAAAGGGTACTTATAGCTCACATATTATGCACAGGGGAATTTCCTTAAGTCTCATACAAGAAAGTGAGAAGGAAAAGGTCCATATAGCTGAAGGGGGCTGACCCTGTACACAGGCAAGGGGACATTGAAAGCTGTTCTAAACTAATCTTATAGATGGACATCTTACCAAATCAACTACCTGTACTTTCATATACATCATCTCATTCAACGCTCAAAGAAACCTTGTGAGGTAAGCTAGGCAGTTGTTTCTATTTCTTTGTCTGAACAAAAAAACTGAGGGCTTCTTATAATACATTGTTGTTGGGTGCCTGGGTGGCTCAGTTGGTTAAGCAACTGCCTTCGGCTCAGGTCATGATCCTGGAGTCCCTGGATTGAGTCCCGCATCAGGCTCCCTGCTCGGCAGGGAGTCTGCTTCTCCCTCTGACCCTCCCCCCTCTCATGTGCTCGCTCTCTCTCTTTCTCTCTCTCTCTCATTCTCTCTGTCTCAAATAAATAAATAAAATCTTTAAAAAATATATAATACATTGTTGTTTTCGTATTCTTTATGTTGCTTTCTGAGTTCTGAGTCCCACCCTACCTTTGGAAATAAGAATCATAGTAGTTAACATTTGTGAACACTTGCTACACACAGGAAGTCCGCCTTCACGTGCAGGATCTAGTGTAAGTCTTAGCGCTCCTAAACAACCCTATGAGAGGTACTATTGTTATTGCCACTTGACAAATGAACTAAGAGGCCCTGAAACACTGGGAGGAAAGCTTCCTACAAATGGTGATAAAATATCTGAACTTCACAGCATTGTAACATCTTAAGGCTGGGTGATTTCAAGAGCTGACCTAATTCTTGCACCTGCCTTGAGCAAGAAACTACCCAGTTGCAGGGATTCAGGAGACAATTTCACCACCTCCCTTGGCTACTCTGGCAAGGTCCCTTGTAGATTCTAAATCTTAATTGCAGGAACCTTTGTTTTGGTTTTGGTTTTGGTTTTTTTGATACAAACACAACTCTTAAAGCATGGAAAATGCCCCTCAAATTAACCCATAGCAAGAGACTCCAGATTGGCCTAAACAACATTCTTCCCAGGTATGCTCAGCAACTGAGAAACCCCATGCACATTTTGCAACAGGGAGCATTATACATCTCTAATTTAATTTCAAGTAAGACAAAACATGGATGAATAGCTGTCCTCCTGGGCTGCTCTCTCCTGGCCACAAGCGATCTTCACTGGTGGGCCCTGCTCGTGCTTCAGCTGTGGCAGGACTGCCAAATTCTGGGTGCACTTCCTGGATTTCAGGCCACGTGTCCGAGGATTCTCAAAGCTGTGAGTGGATTGATAGCAAACATCAGTGTAACACACTCAGTTTCACTCAAAAGACATCTAAGTCTCAAAGCAGACAATCCATTAGGAGCACCTCTTTAAAATCTATCCACAGTCCCAATGGACATTAGCCCAAGTTGGGTCATTGTCAAGCACCCAAACAAGAAAAGCACCTTCCGTCTTAGGAATAAGAAATCTCTCCCAGATAGTAAGACCTGCCTAAGAAGCTGTGTGTTTACTTGGTCCTGGCAGTCGCTAGTTTCATTTGCCAGTTTTCAATTAGATGCTGTCACACACACTCCCCTCCACTCTTCCCCACACCAAACTACTTGGGTTCGTTTTACACTGGCGGCTGGGAGCAGGGATTAATCTCTGGGCTTTTTCATTCTGCCTGGGATCCTTCTCACTCTCACAAGCTATAAAATCTAATTGCTCTTTGTCAAACATCTATATTGCTTTTCCATATGACTTGTTAATGGTGCTCAGAAGAATTTCAGTGGCAAAACCCCTAATTTTTAAAATGCTATTAGCAAGGAGGTAACACTGTCGACACTTGCTGGTAATGACACTCCAAATGCCTTTTGCATTTTAAGTTTATTTATTTATGACTAATGCAGACATGATACTGTTTAGACGAGGAATCAAGGACAGCTTTTTGTGCCAAACTCATTTTCTGTCCCCTCAAAGGCCCACAGTGGGGACAGTAAATGTGTCGTGTGGAGAAGATTGCAGCCACAGGGTAATTTGCTTGAGAAGCTTTGCTGGAGAATTTCACACAGTGGAGAGGAGTGTTTTGCTTTTGTCGGTGTTCAAAATTTGTTGGTACTTATAGACTGGAGCTCAGAATTCATGCAGATGCCATGTAAGATAAATTTGCAAACATGATACCCATTTCTTGACAATTAGCTGAACAAACTGCTTTTAATGATAACACATAAGCCCTATAGAGCAATTTTGGATTTTTTAAATTTTTTTTTAAGATTTTATTTATTTATTTGACAGAGAGGGAACACAAGCAGAGGGAGTGGGAGAGGGAGAAGCAGGCTTCCCACTGAGCAGGGGAGCCCGACGAGGGGCTCAATCCCAAGACCCTGGGACCATGACCTGAGCCGAAGGCAGACACAACCATCTGAGCCACCCAGGTGCCCCTGTAGAGCAATTTTATTATGGTTCCCTTTAAAACCTGCAATTAAAAAATAAAAAATTGACTCATCGGGACAGTACTGGCCTTCAACTTGATTGAATGTGGGGTCTGGGTTTTCTTCCCATTTCATCCACTGATCACCTATAGGGAAGTAGGCACATCACTTGACCCCATTCCAGCAATCCAAAAGGTTGGGACAAGGCAAAGAAGGGGATGGCGGGATAGAGGCAAGCAACCTGAATTGTAACATGTATGTGGTTTCTTGTAAAGTATCTGATTTTGCAGGCACTAGGAGACGTTGCAATTTAATGGAAATCTGTAAATGCTTTTTAAAGAGAAGAATTCTTTTTCCATCGATATTAATGACCTTGAAAATAATGGTTGATAAATTTAGAACCAATATATTGTTTTACCCAAGTGGGTTACCAGTGGACATCTTTTCCTTATACCAAATTGATGACAGAAGGCTGGATGTCAGACAAGAGGCCTCGACCAAAGTCAGAAGTCCCCCATTCGAGTCCTTTCAAGTCCCCGCTCTGCTTGAGTCTGTGCAACTTGAAGTAATTGCTCTCTTTCTCTGGACCTCATTTTCCTGTGCAAGATAACAAGGCTAGGCTACCTATGGCTTATAAGGTCTGTAGTTTCTAGGGATGTTAGGTTTGGCATACACATTACAGTGCACATTTGTGAAGGTCCACCTGGACCTCGCTGGATCCTACTGCCTCTGCATGCCCACTTCCCTGCATCTGCAGGCTTTGTGTCTAAAGGCTGCACCTGTAAGTCAGTTTGTCCCTCAGCCCAAAGGACCAAAGCTGAAGTGCCTGGGATTTCCCACCTCCCTCCCTCCTTGGCCAATAACTGATTTGGGAGTGTGAGAGCCCAGCAAACTTGCCGGAGCCAGGACAAACTCTGAGGAGTAATTCCTTCTCCAGAGCTCCACTGTAGGGTCAGTGGAGGTCAGCTCCTCACTTGGCTTCTTCCCTTCCCCATCTGTCTATTTTTCTCCCTCTCCTGCATTTTCCTAGGAGCATTTTCTTGGTCTGCTTCTGGGGAACCTGATTTAACATGCACATCTAATAGGCATAGCAAAAATAATAATAGTAAAAGGGCTTATTTATTTATTTTTTTTTTTTAGAGAGGGGCAAAGGAAGAGAGAGAGAGAGAGAGAATCCTTCATGCCCAACTCAGAGCCCGACACAGGATTCAACCCCATGACCTTGAGATCATGACCTGAGCTGAAATCAAGTGCTGGGCGCTTAAGCAACTATGCCACCCAGAGGCCCCATAGTAAAAGGGTTTTCTGCATCTGAGGTGTGGCATTACTGAAACTTAAAATGATTCGCACCTGAAATGAAGAGACACATGGAATTGCAGCACCTAAGAGTCTGGATCCCTATGACTGGTAGATGAGGGGGTGTTCTTGTAAGGGATTCCATTCAGTTTTAAACTCTTTCACTTTCCAAGGGGTCCTGAAGAAGCATCTACGTGCCCTGAGTTTGGTAACCCAACAAATCGGTGTGGAATGGTAAGAAAGGGTGCATTGGGATGAAGTCTACAGGCTGATAGAGAGCAGAAAGTGGAGAGCAGAAAGTGCTCAAAGCCAGCGTTCAGTGTTGGTTGGGTGAACAAAGGGACGTCACCAGGAAGCAGAATATCATCTCAGTTCTTCACCAAATACCCAGGTCCAGAGGAGTGTTGAATGTCAAATGGCTTTTCCCTCCTGTACAGCCTGCCCTGCCCCTCTTCCTCCTTCCCCTCCTCCTATTCCCTTCTTCCCTCCTCAACAACATGAGTCAAACATCCAGTCAAGCTCTAGATCTGAAGAAGAACCCATCCGTAAGGCTTTAGGGTCCAGGCAGGACTAGGAGGGTGGGCAATGACATATTCTCAGAGGTGTTTTCAAAATCTCTGACAGTTATAAGGGAGGAATCCAGGGGTCAGAAATGTCCTCCTAGTGGGAGGGATGGGGTGGCTGAGTGATAGACATTGGGGAGGGTATGTGCTATGGTGAGCGCTGTGAATTGTGCAAGACTGTTGAATCACAGATCTGCACTTCTGAAACAAATAATGCAATATATGTTAAGAAAAAAAAAGAAGAAGAAGATAGCAGGAGGGGAAGAATGAAGGGGAGTAAATCGGAGGGGGAGACGAACCATGAGAGACGATGGACACTGAAAAACAAACTGAGGGTTCTAGAGGGGAGGGGGGTGGGGGGACGGGTTAGCCCGGTGATGGGTATTAAAGAGGGCACATTCTGCGTGGAGCACTGGGTGTTATGCACAAACAATGAATCATGGAACACTATATCAAAAACTAATGATGTAATGTATGGTGATTAACATAACAATAAAAAATTTTTAAAAAAATGTCCTCCTAGAGAGGAGGGTCTTGAGGTGAGTCTTGAAAAAAGTCAGGTGGAAACAGGAAGAGTAAGAGAGGCATTCCAGGAACAGGAAACTGCAGGAGCTGCCCAGAGGGTGAGTCCCTCCCTCGGCCACTGTGTGTGTGGCTGGGGAGACAGAGGTGAGGGGAGAGGTCAGTCAGGCTAGGAGAGGCAAGCTGCAGAGGAAATAGCAGGAGGCCCTTCAGTTCACAGTAAGGAGTCTGAACTTGGTCCTGTGGATCCAGGGATAGATGGGCCTGCCCTCCAAATATCTCCAAGGTCATTCATCTTTTGCTATGTCCCTCAGCCCTCAAATCCTGGGAAACTTACTTCGCTTCCCAGGACTCCCTATTCTCGCCCCACCAATGGTGCTAAAGGCAGAGGCTGCTAATTTAAACGACCATTAAGCTCTCCTGCAGGCCCTGGAGCAACTTAATGAATAGGAGCCTGATAACCTGTTCTTCACAAAAGGAGGAATTAAGAACTCATTATATCAGTGACAGGGTAGAAAGAAAACAGCAATCTTACTGCAGCCAGATCATGAAGATACCAGCCCCTGCTTTATGGAGTCTTAATTAGATCTCCTCGGTCCTCTTGTTTTTATTTTGTGTTTGCCTTTTTATAAAATATAGGAAGAATACAGATCAGCTCACACCACTGGAGTACGTATTTTATGAAAAGAATACAGATGATGAGGCTCTGGGTCCTGAGAACTCACAGGGGGGAAAGGTAGAATTTGCTATGCCTGAGGCATTTGAATAATTACTTTTCCTAATGAACTCTCATTCTAGAAACACCAGAGCTACCTGCAGAGGATGCTCTACCTGCTACAGAATTTGAACCAAGGTGGTTCCCTGGGTGGGGTTGGGGGTGGGGGTGGGAGTGGGGGTGGGGAATGCGTTAGAGCAACAGGCAGGAAGAAGGGGTAAGCTGCTGTGGGGTCTTTTCCACATATGTTGGCTTGTTCTTCAAAACGAACACCTCAAGAAATCTGGGAGAGAGGCACTGAGAAGAGAGCATATTGGGGAAGGTAGGTGCGGTACTGAGGGCAGATGTCAGAGTCAGGAGACCAGGGTCCTGGTCTCAGCTCTGCTGTTCACTAGCCATGTGATGTTGGGTGAGTTGTTCTATCTCCCTGAGTTTCTGTTTACTCACCAGTAAAACACAATAAAATTAGATCCAGTGACCTCCAGGGCTCCATTGAATTCCAACAGTTTCCTGCCTATGTAGAAAGAGTGACACCTCAGAGGTCCAGCTAGAGATAAGAACAGAGGCCTGACACAGAAGAGACAGAATGACATGCATAGCATCTGAGGGTCTCCATCGGTCCCAGGTGACATCCAAAAAAATCAAAAGATTTTTCACCCTTAACTCCCAGACTATATGCCAGCCCGGACCAGAGTTCTCTAAATGTCTCCCTGGAACCTCACCTAGCTCTCTAGAGTCGGTTTTGTGTGAGGGAGACTCTAAGTAGTAGTCTCAGCTGACTTAGAAAAGAAGCTTGGCTGAATTATATTCCTCATCCATCCATCCCAGAGATGGGCACCTGCATTTTTCCTCCTGAGAATTCCACTGTCTCCTCTGGCATTGCCCTTGACCAGCTCCCTTGTCTTTCCTCTCTGTCTCTCTGTGTGTAGTAATGGCAGGGTCAGCTGGAGCAAGAGTACAGTCCCAGCAAAAGACACAGCCAGAGGTTGGGGCTGGGTGACCAGGCTGGGGTCGGAAACACAGAAGTCATGGTCTGTGGGATTCAGCTAATTAAAAAGAAGGTCAGGAGCACAGAGATCAAAATCAAGTTGTCAAGTCAGTGTAATAAGCTTCAAGAAGGGGATAGCAAACTACAGTCATGGGTCAAATCTGGTCTGTGCCTATTGTGTAAATAAAATTTTATTGGAACATAGCCACACCCATGCATTTATGTATTGTCTCTGGCTGCCTTTCCACTAAGATGGCAGAAATGAGTAGTTGTAACAGAGACCATACAACCCACAAAGTCTGAACAATTTACTGTCTGGCACTTTACAGGAAAAGCTTGACAATGCCTGGCTTTGTGCATTCACATTGCTCGCCTGCTTCTGCATGAAGAGCTGACATGCCAGATCTCCCTCCCTGACCTCCAAGCAGAGCTTTCTTCAGAGGCAAGTCTACTTAGGACAAGTCCCAGGCACAACAGTAACACCGGGCTCATCTCTCCTGGTGGTTGGAATGGCAAGAAGGACCCTGCTCTCTCCCAGCTCCACATGGAGCCCAGAAAGATGGCGGCAGAGGAGAAAGCCACCCAAGGTCTTCCTCCCTCGGTGGATAGACAGTAGCTTACTTGGAAGAACTGATCCTACTCCAGGTCCCCATCACCAACATTGTGCCCACTATTCCGAACCATGTCTCACCAGAAGGACACTTCCGCATCCATGAGGGCCCCGTGTTAGAAGCCACACCACACACTCGGCCACAATTCTGAGGACTCCCACTCCCTAAGACAGGGCTTTTGTCAGCTCCTCATCTTGTTTGATCAACACAAGATTTAAATTGTCGAGGAGATCACACTGATCCACCCACTGGCTGAATCACTCCTGAGCACCCACTCTGTACCAAGCACTGCAATGAGCAAAAGTTAGTCTGTTCATTGCCCAAGCCCGTGGCTCACAGCCCACTGTCCACCGTCCCCTCGGCAAGTGGGGGTGCCAGGAATCCCAGTTCCCTGGTCAGACAATTATTGGTGATGTGTAATTTACAACTAGCCAATTCTCAAAGACTTGAAAGTAGAGACAGAGTAGGACTGTTAAGAAAGAAATTAAATATATGTACTTATAAATTTTCACATATATTTGAAATTATATTATATTTATACGTATTTCAGCAGATATAGAATCGGTTGCAAAGACTATAATGTGACACGTTGTAACAAATGGGAGTGAGGGGCAACCTCAGGTTTTGGAACATCCTCAGCAAGGATTTCTGGGGAGGAGCCTTCATGAGATGCACACTTACAGGCATGACTATCCCCATTGATTGAGAAAAGCCTCAGCTCATCGAGCAGCTTACCCTGATGGGGCAAGAGTGAGGGGGTGTAAGTACCAAGGGAGTACATATGTGAGCAGGAAGAGAGCAGAGAGGGGGACAAAAGAGAGAAAAGTGTTTTTCGTAGGGGATGGGAATGTAATCAGGATGAGAAGATTGTTGTCAAGTCTGAGCGATGTGTGTTGATCAGGATTTTATTGCAGAAACAAAATCCAATGACAGCCCCCTGATTCTCCCCCAGGTGAGATGCACTCAGGGAGGTGAGGGTTAGCGCAGTAAAAATGTGAGGAAGGTTCCCTCTCTTAGGGAGCTCCACCTTCTAACCAGGCCCTGATTGACTCATGGGATTTGTCTTTGATAAAAAGAGAGAAGTCACTGAATCGAAGTAGCTGCTTTTGCTCTCAAATCTCTGTGAGAATCTTCCAAGGCCCCTTTCCCTTCCTTTGCCTTCAGGGAGCATGGACAAAGTGAGCACTAAGAGAGTCTCTTTGGAGCTCTATTTTGTTAAGAGGTCAACCAGTTTTATCATTAGAAATATACAGAGAGCACCCAAAAGAAATATTTGGATTGGGTCTCATGTGGTCATTTATTCTAGGAGCAGGTAATTGTAAAGAAATTCTAATAATTTTAATAATGATGACATCATTTCTCACTAAATGTCCAACTATTCACCAAAGTTAAACCTGTAGCTAACATGGAGGGGCCTTTTCCTTCTGCAGTATGGGCCCCACAGGAGGAATACGGAAACCTGGATTTAAGTGTATGAGCTTCTGTATGGTGACACATGTGTTCTCAAAGCAGTCCAGTGCTCTTTCTTCAGGCCCCCATGACTGCGCACCCACTATTCCTCCTGCCTAAAGGGCCCCTCCCAGCTCCCTTCCTGCTTCCCACTCCTGTCCAGGTCCATTCATGGTCTTTCAGTCTTCAATCACAGCCCGGAGGTCAGCTCTTCTGTGCCATCTTGCTGGCCTCCCCCAGACAGGGAGAGTGGCCCCCTCTTCTGGGTTGGAGTGACCTTTGCCCAGTCTCCATGAGAGCACCTAGACATGCAAATAATTCCCAGCACTCTGACATTCCCCCACCAGACACTGAGTGTCTCAAGGACAAGACTGTGTCATATTCATCTTCACATCTCCAACTGGGATATTAGGCAATAAGACATAAAAGATCTTAAAGCCAGATGGCAAACGCCTTGTACCTCTGCTGAAACAGGGCAGGAGTTCCTGAAGAGCAAGGTGGCTGAAAGAGATCCCTAGAGGTTGAGGTCCCAAGCAGAGAGCCCCGTCAGATACACAGTATATAAAGCTGCTGTCCTAGGAATGGCTTTTCCCTGGGAATACACGGTCTGGTTCCTCACCCTCTCCTGCCTTAGCAAATCTTTGTTTCTTTAACCTCTATACCATGGCCATCTCATTCATTCCTAACTACTGTGTTAGCAATCCCAACAGCAGTTCTATCAGATGAAATAAAACCCCCTGTCAGAGCTAGAAGGGGCCTTACACATCCCTGGGGCCAGGGGGCTTCAAGCTGTGTTATGCAAAGCCTTTGGGGTAAAGCAGAGACACCCCAGGAGCCATCCATGTGCACAATTTGAGGGGACATTCTCAATAGGCAAGGCTCTGGGCCACCCCAGCCCCTCCCCTTTTCATTCAGAGCAGTTTTACTCTTGATTTGATCTGTAATAACCATAAATTTGGCTTCCACATGAAATATCTTTTTAAAAAATGATTCTGTCAGTAAAACAAGATTGAAAACATTGAGGGCTAAGAAAGGAAGGTGACTTGTCTAAGGTCACAGGATTAGTAAACAGCAGATCAGGGAATAAAATTAGGCTTTTCCACTCCCCACCCCACCCCAACTCCTCCTCGTCACCCAGCTTCTGGTGGCAGCAGCGAGCCATTTCCAAACCCAGGTGCTCTTCGGGACCCTGATCAAAGCTCATCTTTTTGAAGTTGCTAAGCAAATACCCAGAGGCTTCAACAGATGGTAACAGTTGCTGTTTACAGGTTTAGGTGGAGCTGATTCTGTACACAGGAATCATCTGCATTCTACCACATGACCATTTAACCACACTACAGCTCTCGAGTCCCTCCAGAAGTTTTTTAACTGTGCAGTCGACCCAAAGTCTGAGGGTGAATGAGCCCATGAGCTGGATGGGCCATTCGGGAATGGAGGACCTCTGTAAGTCAGAAGCCTGGAAGTCACCACCTCTACAACTACTGGCTGTCAACCACCCCTGGCATCACCTTCTCACATGACACAAAGCCTCCAGTACCATGGTCTATCAGGGAGCCCATCAGAACCACCTAGGCTCAAGCTGATACCACAACCAACCAGCTTTCTCCAAGAAGAGGCTTAGTGTCTCTGCGGTGGGACACACTGAGCTCCTGGTTGGTCTAAACATCCAAGAGACATGATGGAAGGAAATAGAAGAGTTGTGACAACCAAAATTGAGGTGCAGTCTGAAACTTGGCATCAATTAAATGCCTACAGTATTATGATCCCATAAACATGTACTTTGTGGATGCAGGACCTAAGCAACGACCAGGAATGCAATGAGGGGTTTCAGACTTCTACCCAAAAATAATAAAAACTGTGACTATATGAGCCAAACCCAACAACATTATGATATAGGAAGTATTATTACCCCATTTTTCAGATGAAAAAAAACTGAGCCCTAAAGAAAGATTAAGCAACGTGTGCAAGGTCACACAGATGGATTCACACCCAGGTGATCTGCCTCAGGAGCCAACAGAACAGAACACAAAGCTGCCACAGTGTAATCATCTACTTAATAAAGGAACCTTTCTGATGACAGGTACCGGAGGATGGTGGGAGGCTACTGGATCAGAGTTTAGATCCAAGGACTAGGAACCGTCTCATCCTACAAAACCCCTTTCAACAAACTTTCAATCATCCCATAAATAATTACTTACCACCTACCATCTATTGTCAGGCACTATTCTAGAAACTGGCTATACAGTGATAAGCACATCTGCCAGTCTATGCATTCATGAAGAAAAGTCTGACAGCCTAGTTTGTGCCTCACGCCAGCGATACCCTCACAGAACAGACCTCCAGCAACGACTAATGTCATTCTCAGACTTTATTCTCCCTATATCCACATGATTTCATTTTCCTCCCTATATCCACAGCTCCTTGAATCCTCCTGCACTCCCCTCTGGACTGTGTTTCCTGTTCACAGCCTCTAATTACCCACCAGACCTGAGGCTTGGCACCAGCTGACCTGCAAAGCTGCTGAGAGCACACCTGCAGCCTGGACCAGCCCAGCCCAAACTTAAACCCAGTAAGAACTGCCCTTGGATATTGTTGCCAATAGGACACCCACACTTTGAGGGCTAATGAAGACAGACTGTAAATGTGGGACCCCCAGACAGCAAGAGACAGCATGGCACTGTTCAGCTTCTGGTGGGGACTGAGCTGTTAATATACTGTCCAGCTGGTGTTCATTCATTTATTCATCCATCCATCCATTCATCCATTCAACAACGATTATTTATTGAATGGTGACTATAAGCCAGGCACTTGGAATACATCACTGAATAAAATATATGAAGATCACTGCCTTACAGAGCTTCAATCTAGTGGAAAGAAAAAAAGTAAACAATAAACACAATAAATAAATACATAGGTGAGTAGATAGTGATATGCGCTATGGGAAAAAAAATAGAAAACATAGAGCAGGATAATGGGAGTGGGGGTTGCCAATAAGGTAGGGGACCCAGTATTAATGAGGTGATCAGCGTAGACCCAGTGGAAAGATGATAACTGGGTGAAAATTTGAAGAAGGTGAAGAGGGTGCTAACTAAGAAGAGGCTGGGGAGAGGGGTCTTCCAAGTAGAGAGGACAGAAAGGGCAAAGGCCATCAGCCAGAAGAAGGCTAGCATGTTTGAAGAAGAGTAAGCAGTGGATGAGATGAAATAGTCATGGGGGTGGTAGAGGACAGTGGGAGACGAAACCAAAGAGGTGACAGGGAGCCAGATTTTCCTGCAGGCCCCTCTAGCTATGGTGGGGATTGTGCTTTTTACCCTGTAGATAGGGCAATGGAGCACTATCAAAAGGTTTTGATCAGAGAAGTGACATGACATAAACAGTATTGCCTCGTAGGGGCAAAGATAAATAACGATGATGGCCTGGGCCAGGCTGGTAGCCATAGAGATGTTGAGAAATTGGTTAGATACTGAATGTATTTTGAAGATAGAGTCATGTCAGTAGGAGCCCCAAATAGGTTAGATTAAAGAAACGGAGGAGTCTATGACAACACCCAGATTTTTGACCTGAGCAACTGTCAGGATCGAGTTACCATAAAGAGAGATGGCAAAGGCCACTAGTGGACAAGTTTGAAGTGAGAAGACAGAAGTTCAGCTTTGTACATGTTGAGTTGCAGTGGCTATTGGTTGCCAAATGGAAATGTTGAAAAGGCAGTTGAATATGAGTGTGGAGTTTAGCAGAGGGACCTGGGGCCTGGAGATGAGGCTGGGAGTCATCGGCATGCAGGTGGGCATTAAAGCCACTGTATTCATACGATCACTAACCAGTGAGAAAGAAAGAGGTCCCATCCCAGGGAGGACCCAGCAAAGGGGATGGAGAAGGAGAGTCAAGCGGGATAAGA